>NC_138548.1:245572797-246195297 GCF_964273705.1 Natrix helvetica
GAAAGCTTCTTCATTTCCTCATTTTAAGACTCTCTCCTTCCCTCTCTCTCCCTCCCTCCCTCCCTCTCTCTCTCTCTCTCTCTTTGTGTGTGTGTGTGTGTGTTTCTATATTCTCTGAAGTGGAAAGGATCTGATTTTGACTTCTGGGATCTGCATTATTTTCTATTAAAACGGCGAGTCAGAAAATAAATTTGATAGGAAAGATAGTTCAGAGGAGGGGAGGAGCAGACATAAAAGTAAATAGGAATGTGCGTTTCCAGGGAGTTTGTTTTAATAATGAACTCACAAATGACCTGAACACAGAAGTCCTGATGATTGCTATGCAGTTATGCCGCTCAGTTCTGATTACTGAGGAGCAAGTCCAGAGAATGGCAGTTGGTCTTACCTGAACTGCTATTTTAGGAGTTGGGACAGAAGGCTCCAGTAGTGGTATTAACACGCCCAATTGGTCATGAGACTGGGATGAAGCTGAAGCCATGCCTCTGTGCTCCACCTTTGACTTCCAGTTTCATCAAAGCAAGCTCCCTCGAGACCTGAAAACAAGGCACAAAGGAGAACTCCCACCACCCCTGCTAGACTAACTAACCTAGGGCGGGAATTGGAGCCTCCTGTCCCAACTCCTAAAATAGCAGTTCAGGTAAGACCAACTGCCATTTTCCGGAGTGAGGGACAGGAGGCTCCAGTAGTGGGACTTACCAAAGCTAAGTCCCATGGGTGGGAAACTAACGATCCGCAATGACCTGCTGTAGCACTCTACGCCCGAACACCACATCAGCCGATGCGAACGCATCCAACCTGTTATGCCGAATAAACGGCGATGGTGAAGCCCACATTGCCGCTCTGCAAATGTTGTCTATCAGGGCTTGGGAGGCCCAAGCTGCTGAGGTGGCAGCACTCCTCGTCGAATGTGCTGTAACACCAGCCGGCATAGGCAACCTCTGGGACTCATACGCCAGGGCAATAGCCAAGCGGATCCACTAGCTAATGGTGGAAGACGTAACCCGCTTACCCAGCGCCAAAGGTTGGAAGGATAAGAATAGCGCCTCCGACCTCCAGAAGGAGGCCGTCCACTTCAAATATATACGCAGAGCCCATTGGACATCCAACCGGTGCCACTGCTGTTCTTGTTCCATAACCGGATCGGGACAAAAATCCGGCAGTACAATCTCCTGCAGGATGGAAAATAGAATTCACCTTTGGCATAAAAACTGGATCTAACCTCAACACAAGCTTGTTGCTGTGGAACATGCACAAATCCTCCCTGGAGGAAAGTGCCCCTAACCCTGACACCCGTCTAGCCGACGTGATGGCCACTTTAAGAATTAGGAGCTTCAGGCTAATCATCCTCAACGGCTCAAAGGGTTCAGCCATGAGAGCCCGCAACACCGTAGGGAGATTCCACGTGGGGAACCTATGGACCACCGGAGGGCACAAGTTGGAGACTCTCCCGAAGAAACTTCTTAACAATGGGTAATTGGGTGAGGGAAACAGATCCCTCACCTGGAAGAACTGTAGCCAGGGCAGCCAGCTGCCTATGCACAGTGCTCAGGGAAAGCCCCCTATCCAACCCGTCTTGGACAAAATCCAGGATCTGTGGAACTGAGGCCCTGGTGGGCACCACCTGAGCAGCCTGGCACCAGGTCACAAAGGAAGCCCAGGTGTAGTCATAGATCATTGTGGTAGATTGTCTGCATGAGGCCTCTATGGTCCTAATCACGCGTAGCGACAAGTGAGCCTCTCTCAGGTGCTCCTGCTCAATCTCCACACGGCTAGTTGCAGCCAGTGTAGTTCCGGGTGAACTAGCCTCCCCTGGTGCAACTCTATCTCCCCCTCCGGAATCCGCCATGGAGCCTGGACCGACAGGGTCATGAGATCTGCAAACCAGGCCCTCCATGGCCAATGCCGCGGTGCCACAAGGATCAGCTCTGCCTGTTCCCTGACTAGCTTCTGAACGACCCCGGGAATGAGGGGGAGGGGAGGAAAAGCGTACAACAGCCCATCTGGCCACCTCATGCAAAGTGCGTTGACCCCCTCCATTCCCCAAACCGTGAACCGAGAAAAGAACAGGGGAAGCTGTGCGTTGGCTGGAGTGGCGAAGAGGCCCACTACCGGTTGCCCGAACCTCTGGCAGATGCTCTGAAACAGCTCCAGGGAGAGGCTCCACTCTCTGTTGTCCACCGTCTCTCAACTCAACCAGTCGGCCTGATGTTTGTCGACCCTCGTAATGTGCTCCATCTGGATTGACCGCAGGTGTCTCTCCGCCCAGTTGCCCAGCGACATCACCTCGGGGTGCAGTGCCTTGAAATGTGTGCCGCCCTGCCGACTGATGTGGGCCTTGGCCACCACGTTGTCGGTGAGAATCAGGATGTGACGATCCTCGACGGAGACCCGAAAGTGTCAAAGCACCAGATGGGTTGCCTGGAGCTCCAACCAGTTGATATTGTGTCAGAGCTCCTGCCATGACCACCGACCCTGTGCCAACTGAGACCCCAGGGTCGCCTACAGCCAAACAGACTGGTGTCCATGGTTAGAAGGAGGCGCTCCTGGTCCCTGAAGTCGCACCTCTGGAGCAAGGCTGGGGACATCCACCACTTGAGAGAGCTCAGTAACTGAGGGGTGGCCTTTACCTTGGCTGGCGAGCTGCTGGTGTTGGCCCTCTGGAACGGCAGGAGTCACCACTGCAAAGTCCTGGCGTGCAACCGCGCCCACGGCACTACCTCGATGCAGGATATGAGCTTCCCCAACAAGCTGGAGTGAAGGGCTATGGGAACATAATGCTCCCCGTGGATCTGCTTAACAATTTTAACCAAACTGGACCTGAGGTCCAGGGAGAGGAAAACCTTTCCTGAACAGGAATCTATAACCGCCTCCAAATGGAGGATCCTAGTGGATGGGGAGAGAGAACTCTTTTCAAAATTAACAGAAAAACCTAACCATTGTAGAGTGTCTATAACCTGCATAAGGTCTGCCCTTGTCTGACTCGGGGATGCCCTCTGGATGAGGATGTCATCCAGGTAGCAATGTAGCCTAATGGGAAACGTCCTTAGATACGCCGCCACTACCGCCAGCACCTTGGTGAAAGACCTGGGTGCAGAAGACAACCCAAATGACAGGGCCCAATATTGGTAATGGTGCCCCAGGTAGGAGAACTGGAGGAAGCGCCTATGATCCAGGAATATGGGAATATGGAGGTAAGCCTCCGTCAGATCTATATACACCATGTAATCCCCCTCCCAAACACCTGCCAAAATGGACTTAAGGGAGACCATCTTGAATTTGCAATAAATCAAATATTGGTTCAACAGCTTCAAGTCGAAGATAGCTCTCCAACTCCCCGAAGAGCACAAGGAACAGGTTCGAATAGAACTCCCGACCCACCTGGTCCGTTGGGACCGGTTCCACTGCAGCGATGTCAAGCAGATGTTTAATAGCCTGACGCATCAACCTGCATTTCTCTATGGGTTGGGCTGGGGAAAAAGAACAAAAGAAATTTGGGGGAAGGGAAATGAACTCTAAACAAAGACCATGAGTGACCGTGCTGATCACCCAGGCATCCGAGGAGATTTCCGCCCAGGCCTCAGAGAAGAGAGCTAGGCAACCACCAATGGGTGGGGTCGGGCCCGACCTATTTGCCCCAGCGGTACGGGCGACCACCTCCCCCTTGAAAGGGACGCTTACCCTGTTGTTGGAAGCAAAACCTGTCCCTATTGTAACTGCACTTGGGCTGCCTCTCTGACCTGAGAGTACCTGCTCTGCTGAGCTTCCTGTTCCTGAGGTTGGTACGAGGGCTTGCGGCAAAACGGAGTAACTTTTGCTCCACCTTCTTCGCTGAGGTGGGCAGGACTTTTTTCTTATTCTTGTCCTCCACTAGGAGCAGGTCGAGTGGCCCCGAAGAGGGAGCCCCCCATGTAGTCGGCCGACGCCAGCTGCCACTTTGACATGCCTGCCACCCCCGGAGCCAAAGAAGGTGACGAGAGGTAACGGATGACGCCATAGCCCTGGAAGTGAACTTCATGGCATTCAACGTGGCATCAGCCGAGAACTGCACCACCGCCACCAACGTGTTTAGGTCCTGGTGCAGCCACATATCTTCAGGGGGGATGCGTTCCTGGATCTTCTCCATCCACAAGATAGCCCAGGCCGTAGACTGGAACATCTTCCTCAGTGTCATCTCCACCTTCTTGTCATCCACTTTAAGGTTGTCAGCCACATCCTTGGCCACCAGAGAAACAGGAGACACCAAAGCAACCACAGGTGGGTCCACAGTGGGTAGCTTTAAGACCTGGGAAAAATCTGGCTCAATATTATAAAAACGTCTATCATTACTGCCAGGGTTTGGGAAAGCAGCAGGTTTCTCCCATTGTTCCTTCACCACCTCCAGGAAGAGGTGAGGAGCAGGGATCTCCTCCTTAACAGCCTTGGGCTTAGAGAAAACCCGGCCCCGAGGTTTCTTCACTGCAGTCCCCTCTGCAGCTCCATCCTTAGCCCCATCCTTCACTCCTTCCTTACTCCCTTCGCCTTGCGCACAAGAGATTAAAATAAATTTTTGGGGAAAAGGCCAGTAAAGGTCGGAGGTTCCGGCTTGGCATCCTCCTCATCCTCAGATAGATCAGGGTCTCTTTGGGCCTTATCCCCTGCTACCAAGCCTTCACTATCCAGGGAAGGGGAGACAGGTGGATCACAGAAACGGAGGGTGGGTGTGCCTGGAAGGAACTGGCCCCAGGGGTCTTGCCTTGATCTGATGCTAAGGACCGAGTGGCCTGTTGCTGCAAGCGAGCCACAATTCCTGAGGAGATGGCCCTTTCAATAAGATTCTGCAACCCTTTGGGGAGATTGTCCACATCCAAAGAAGCCCAGCCGGAATTCTCTGGATCTTGAGCTACCCCAGCCTGGGGAGCTAGGATGGGCCTAGGCAAGGCCTGATCCCCCATGGGATCCACATGGAAACAGGAATCTTCCAAGTCCATATCCTGGCCTTCCAGGGAGAGAGATGGAGAGGGGGAAACTTCCCCCAAAAACCTCCCTAGGGAATCCGGAGAACCTGGGGGGGGGGGGGAACAGGCTGAGACTCACCCTCCAGAGGTGATCGAGACTGGGGAGGGGGGAGAGGTACTGAGCCTACCCTGCAGGACCCTCAATTTCTCAGCCCTGGAAAAGGTTTTTGAAATTGCCTTATGCCTCCTTAGTTCATCCCTCTGGGTGGCACGAGAGGGACGAGAGGCAGCAGCAGCAGCCTTTTGAGCCCTGGCAGAGGCAGTGGGGTGCTGCCTGGAAGATGGGCTCTCCCCATGGGAACATGGGGACAAAGGGGACCTTCCAGCTTCCTCTGCCATCTTGCTACGTGGCAGTACTCACCTTCCTTGCGAAGCCTCTCAACTCCCTCTCTTCAGCTGCAACAGGCAAAGGAGAAATAAAGGCAGGAACAAATGCTGCTTTCTCCCCATCTAGGCAGCCCCTGCATCAACACCGAGCACGTTGTGCCTGGGGGCTGCCGCCTCGGCTTGCCTCAGCTCTAGACACCCACGCGCCTTCTCGCCGCTCCGCTGCATGCCCGCAGCCTCCAAAAGCCTCTTCGTGCACTTGTTAGCGCTCTGGGATCGCCACGGTTCGAATTCAGCCGCCGAAGTCTTCAGCCAGCAAAGCGGAGCGATGGGAGGCCGTGGAGCTGGAAATCCCGAGCCCGCAAGCCTCACGATCGCCCAGGACCCAGGGACTGACGCCATGTGTTCAGCGGAGCCAAAAATGGCCGCCGCAACAGCGGCCGAGCTCTCCAGCCCCCAGCAGTTTAAAATAACCTCCCTGGTGGCCAGTAATAGGAACCATGCAGAGATTCTTACTGCAGGAGAAGGGCGCTTTCTTTCCAGAGGCTGCAGAGGCAAGGAGGTACCAGTAGAGCAGCGGTTGTCAACCTGTGGGTCGCGACCCCTTTGGGGGTCGAACGGCCCTTTCACAGGGGTCGCCTAAGACCATTAGAAAATTGCAAAATTACAGTTATGACGTAGCAATGAAAATAATTTTATGGTTGAGGGTCACCACAACATGAGGAACTTATTAAAGCATCGCGGCATTGGGAAGGTTGAGAACCACTGCAGTAGAGGAATTAACAGGAGAAAAAATATTTATGTCTCGTTTCTGGGCCGGACTGCGATCAAGCTGGAAGTCAAGGGTGGAGCAGAGAGGCGTGGCTTCAGCTTCATCCCAGTCTCGTGGCCAATTGGACGTGTTAATACCAGTACTGGAGCCTCCTGTCTCTCACTCGGGAAAATACGATTGCTTTCAAGCTCCTCTTGGGTTCTTTCCAGGATCATCTGTACAGCTCTCGTGCCTGACTAGACAAGTTTTTGATCTGATCTCATATAACGTTTTGTTTTAACCTACAACATCCAAAGGTTTCTCTGACTATAGAAAGTGTAAGCCATCTTGATAATTTCAATATTATTTTACTAAACCTGTAGGCAATGTGGTGCCATTCTCCCAAAGGTTTGCACATGCAACTGCGTATGCTTGCAATGGCAAAATGATTGTGACCGCATTTCCCACTTGAAGCCCTATCCGAAGAATAATGGTCCTATGGGGAGCTATGACTAAAGGAGCCCCAGTGAAAAGAAGAGTGAGTCATCTAGTAAAATCCCTCTGGCTGGTCCTTCCCAGAGTTTTTCCACTCCACGTCTACTCTCTGCAGGATGATTCCTTTGGGGAGGAGAGTTTTCACTTGATTGCAGTTGAAAGTCCTTTATTGTTAACAATGGGGGCCACCCTCTTGGGAAGAGGGACAGGAAATTGTAATTAGACATAGTACTGCAGTCAGTGTGTGACCAGTCATGATGTAAAGAAATATGAAGCATGAATTCGAATGACTAATAGAGGTCAAAGCCTCCATTTTGCATTTCCCCCTTTTTCCTAGAATACAGAATTGAGTGCAGAGACCTGCTATTTGAAGACAAGTCTTGTCAAGTGGAACTATCAGAAAGGAATATTAGTTTGCCAATTAATCCCATTGCTAAGGCCAGCCAAAAGATCCTTCCTACCCCTCCCCCCTCCGCCCCCCAAAAAAGCAAAACAAAAACAAAGGACACCGCCACCAGCGCCCATGAGAAGTTTCATGTTTGGTCTGAAATCTGAATCTGGGATTTGAAAAATAAGCAGAATAATAACAGAAAAACAGAGTTGGAAGGGACCTTGTCGGTCATCTAGTCTGACCCCCCCGCTCAAGCAGGAGACCCGACACAATTTCTGACAGATGGCAATCCAGTCTCTTCTTGAAACCTTCCAGTGATGAAGCTCTCACAACTTCTGAAGCCAGAAGCAAGAACAAGATATTGGTTTAGGTTAGAGATTCTTAACCTTGGCCATTTTAAAGATCTATAAGGTAGGAGCTAAAGTCTGTATCTTAAACACTGCTTTAGGGTTTTGGAAGTTTAGCTGACATGTGGCATAGATTCATCGGACCGGAGTTCAGCACGACTGCTTTAGGATCACAATAGACCAATATGTTCAAGGCAGTCTTACCTTCATCAGCCAACCAAACTTTTCAGAAACCTTTGTAAATGGGCATGCAAAAAAACTGGGGTCTGTGTACCTATTAAAAAGTATAGTTGGCCAGATAATTCCAAATCAAGTAACAGCTTAAAGGATCTATCCCATGTCTGTTCCTCTCCAAATAATCCAGCCTTTAAGAATTCCTGCTTGATTGGTAACTGAAAATTCTGGGACATTCCAATGCACACAGAGGACAACAGGTTAAAGAAAAAGTTACAAGGGTATGTTTTTTATGCTGCTCTGTTTCAATGTGGTTCGTTTGTTTTTAGAAATAGATCAAAACCAGTCAACGGTGGTTAACTCAGCAATCAATGGCTAAACCAGTAATAGTTTTATGCATTACTAGCTGGATACCCATGCTTCACTATGAAACTATGTGATCGGGCTTGATAAATTGACACTTAAAGCTTGAAAATTAATGTAGAATGTCTAACTCCTTAGCATCAGAGCATATTAATATAAGGCAACTGGCAGTGGGAACAGAGTTCTTTTCAGGTGGGGAGGGGGAGTAGAATGTCTAAACTCCCAGCCTGTAGGCCGCATGAGTCACATGCTGGCCACATCCATATAAGGCAACTGGCAGTTGGAACAGAGTTTCTTTCAGGTGGGGAGGGGGAGTAGAACATTTAACTCCTTAGTATCGACACATGTTAATATAATACTGTATAAGAAATACTGATGATCATTTTGAAAAATTCTTTTTAGCAAGCACCTAGAAGCCAACTGGAACATACATGCCGAATTTCAAGTTTGTAGGAGGCTTTACAGTTCTGGAGATTTCGTGATGAGTGGTATTTGGCTTATATATATTTTGCATTTCTTCTGAGAAAAGTAATCAAGAACCACCATGAGAACTAGATCCTTGGGGACATCTATCGACTCACAGGACATGCTCTCCAAGCCAAGACAGTTTGACTCGACCTCGGCTTTTAAAACAAAACTCTGAAAACTCTAAACAGAGACTAACATAGTTCTTAGGCCGATGCACTTCTAAGAAAAATCAGCAAGAACCATCGTGAGACCTTGACATGCCTTTGCACATAAAATCAGCTAGGATGACCAGGCTAATTGTCATACTTTCACCCTGGGAGTTTTCGTGCCTTATTGAACAGGGGCGGCTTAAGAAAAACAAATGTTGCATGAAGGCAGCCTTTCTACTTACCCTGGGGACATTTGGTAATAAAGAACTTCCTGAGAAAAAGCTGTCCCAAGAAAGCCTTATCGCAAAACACTTGGCTGAATCATAGATGAGACAGATGTCAGCTGCTTCCAAGATATTCTCAAGCAGTTTCTACACAGAATTATACCACACTGTCTTTCTAACTTCCATAATTCCATATGATTTAGATTTACTATACAATGATTCCATTATTCTGAACACAGAGGGGAGAACTAAAAACACTACTCTACACTTACTACAGCTATGGGAGAAGGCGACTTATGTAAAATGACAGACAGCTCTATTTAAACTGGAAACCTACAAGGGACTGTTGCTGCAACAAATGAGGGGGGGAGTATAGTAGAGGCAAGAGAGAGAGTAGCGCAGACTCTACTTGCATCACAATTATCTTAGTAACGTCTTCTTTGAAATGCAGACTCTTTGGACTTTCAATGTGGATTATAGAAAACTCTTAGATACTTCGTCAAGAGTGATAGGATGCATGGCATTTGTGGCATAGGGCAGAAGAGGTTTATTTTAACGGCCAATCCTATAACTGAATGTCAAGGTTCCAAGTAATGCCATTGAGATTCCTCAAAGTTCCATTTTATTAGAGATGTCATATTGGCACATCTCAGAAAACCCAAATCTGAAAGCTTCCAGATTTTCCCCGCCCCCAAAAAAGTTCCAGCCCCTGTCCAGCCCCCAATTGTCCATCACATGGTCCAATCTGGCACCGTCCTAACTGGAGATGCCTCCCAATCATGCCACTCCAGATGCAGGGCAAAGTGTCCTTGACTGTCTGAGAAAGGAATGTTATTTTGACTATATCTACCCCACTCCATATTATCCCCCTCCCAGTTTCCCATAGCAATAAATGTGGCAGGCCTGAAGGCCCAATGCAAAAGATTGGCTCCTAGGCCTGACATACCTCTGGATATGGAAATACATACATACAATATCGCAAGTCAGAATAGACCTCAGGCTATACCAGTGGTGAAATTCAATTTTTTTTACTACTGGTTCTATGGGCATAGCTTGGTGGGCGTGGCAGGGGAAGGATACTGCAAAATCTCCATTCCCTCCCCACTCTGGGGCCAGCCAGAGGTGGTATTTGCCGGTTCTCCGACCTGATCAAAATTTCCACTATTGGTTCTCCAGAACCTGTCAGAACATGCTAAATTTCACCCCTGGGCTATACCCTCCGAGATTTTTGAATTTGTAACGGTTGGGGTGGGGTGGGGCAGGATGAGAGAATGGGCAGAAGGTGTAATGAATCCACCTATTCTGCAATCCTTTTGGTTCTACTTCTTCAGTGCTTGCAAACAAGCATTCTTTAAATTTTAAAAACACCACAATGTGCCTCCGCAAAAGAGAGAAAGGGGGAACTCGGGAGAATGTTCTCTTTCTGGCTGTCCCCAGTCGTGAACTGTGAAAGGTATAATGCCGGTTGCCGGGATACTGGCAACGGAGAATGGAGTTGTCTGCATTTACGAGTTCCTAACAGGAGCATTCCCTGCTGCTTTCCATCCCTGTGAGGAAAAAGAGGAGGCCCTGGGGCTGAAAGGGCCAGAAAGGTAAGGAGAGGCATGGTACTCTAGGCACCATCATTACCCCCTGACACGACTCGCTCTGAGTGTTACCTTCCCATCTGTTCCCATACTTCAATACCCGCTCCCGGATAGTGCCGCCCACTCTCAGAAGCAGCCAGGCTCAGGGACAGGCTCAGGTGAAAAGGCTTTGTTTGTAGACAGAGTGGGGAGTAAACAGGCGCTCCTGGGTGAGCAACACTATAACTTGGCAGGAGAGAACCGTAAATAGACCTCGAGTTGCTATTCAGCCGGCAGAAAAGAAAACTAGACTTCGTTATTCCAAGAGTGAGAATGACAACCATGCAAAGGGAGGCCTGCCAGAGGCCGTGCAGGGGAGCAGCGTGTGGCCTCCAGGCCTTGCAGAACACAAAGAGGCACGCTCTTTACCCAGGATCCAAAACGGGCGGGGGGAACGGTATGGCCTGATGGGCAAGGGAAGCGGATGAAACCCGAAGAAGCAGCCAAACTGGCGAGATACTCACATATTGGCTAGGGCTCTGGAATAGTCGGCAAGAGCACAGAAATTGGCAGCACAGAGGGTCCCGGTGGTACAAAAGGAGCAATAGCACCAAAATGGCCACGATGAACACCGAGGAAGAAACTGCTAACGAAGAAGAGAAAAAGGGAAATACAATGAAACATCTTGCAACAGCTTTCAAACGCCATCAAGCTCAGTGAAATCTCTACAAAGTGCGTGTTCAACTTCAGCCTAGGCTTCCCCAAGATCTACAACACTTGTCATCTCCAGCCAGCGTGGCCTGCTAACAGAAATGAAGAGAGGAGTTGTTCTAGAGCAAGGGTGTCAAACTCAAGGCCCGTGGGCCCATGGGGCTGTCCTGGAAAATGTAAGGGGCTGGCCTACGTGGCTTCAGCCTGGTCTACCCAATGCGAAGAGGAAACATTGGGCCCGCGCGGCTTCAGCCCAGTCTACCCAGTGCAATGCCAGCAGTTTGAGGAGTGGTGTCAAGCTGCCATGCCCCCCCCCAGGTCAATCACAGCCCTGGTGTGGGCCTCAATGAAAATGAGTTTGACACCTTGTCCTAGAGGCTAAAGATACTTGTAATGCCAATGAAAAATACAAGGAAATCAAAAGGCCCATAGCTGAAATAGCAAATATATCACTGCAGCAATAGGAATGCAATCCATTTGATAATCCATTGCTCCAAAGATTATGACTTCAGAGGTGGTCTTTACTGATTCTCTGAACTACTCAAAATTTCTGCTACTGGTTCTCCAGAACTGGTCAGAACCTGCTGAATACCATCTCTGGTGGTACAATTGTTTCAATGGCTCTTTCCATCTCATCCTTCCACAGTGTGATATTTGATGTGATCACCAGCTCTGCCAACCAGAAATCGCATAGAGTATTTAGGAATCCCTTAGATTGTTCTCTGTAGGTTAATTATCTAGAGCAGACTACTCTACTAATGTATTTATACCTCTGGAAAGTATCTGTCACCAGCAATCTAAATACTAGAAGGAAGTCATTTCTTTATTACAAAGAGTTTGCAGAACTATTGACTCTTTCTTTAGCCAGTTATAAGACTAGGAATCCAACAAGTCATGGGTTGACAAGGATCTGAGATAGGCCCATGGTTGGTATAATGATCATGTAGTCCTGAATTGGCTCCAGGCTTCAACCTGGATTTCAAAGTCTTCCTATAAATTCTATTGAAGAATGGTGATTATAAAACTTTCAAACAAAACAAGCAAACCAATGAGCAAACCTTTCCATACTTATAATTATGCAAGCTTCCTTAAATGCAATTATTTGTGATTCTTTCAATTTATATGTTGCCTTTTCTCCAGGAGCTGGTGGTGGTGGATAAAACATTCCCTTCTCCAAATTCTCCACCACAACAATCGTATGAGATAGGTTGAGCAAAGAGATAAAGAGATTAGCCCATGGACACCTAACAAACTTTCATGATAAAAGGAGACTTGAACCTGGATCTTCCCAATCCAACAATTACTTCATTGTACAACTTGGAAAAATTATTCATTTTTTAAGTCTCCACAATTCAGTTTTATGTCATGAGGAACAGTGCTAAAATTTCTTCTCTGAAATCATAATTTGGTATGCAAGCCTTTGGGGAAGAGACATGTCCAACTTTTTTTTTTTTTTGGTAAGAGACTATTCATGAAGCCAATATTATAAAAATGTATATAAATAGTAAATGCCTTAAACATCCAGAGAAACTTCTCTACATTTTCAGGGAGATACTATACTAAAAAAACCAGGCTAAGAATGGTATGACAAATTTGTCTCCAGATACTCAACAGAAGCCGTTAGGTTCAACAAGGAATTAGAATATGTGGAGGAAGAAATGAAAACATGCTACACTTCCATTGGCATTCCATGTTCTCTTCTTGTTCTTTGTGGAGAAGGAACAGATCTAATTACACAATTTTTGAAGTTTTGCTCTGCATAGAAAGTCATGAGACTGGGAAACCTGTGTGTCAGGAAGCCTATCTTTCTTACAGCTGATAAAAAAATAAAGTTGTTTCTCCAGACAGTCCTAGTTTCCTCACTCTTGACCTTTATTTCTTAGTATCTCAAAAGAATTTGCTCTTGTCCATTATCTAATGGGTGGGGTTAATCAGGTGGGACACACTGTTTCAGTGGACATAGTCCATTCCTAGGCACCCCTTCCTTACCACATACTTTTCAGAGGTCTGTTAGTAGCACAGTATGAGTTGGGTCATCTGAGGTAATCTGTTACAATGGTCTGTAAAGTGAAAGTGCATAAAGCTATGCTGAGCTATGCTTCTTATTCAATTTCGAGTTTTATTCCTTTCTCCAGCTGTTCTAAATCAAACAAAATATACTGGGAGATGCAGTTATATCAGATGGTCTCCCCATGAAGCGCAGCCTTGCATCTTTAGACTTCATATTGAATGCACCATCAAATAAATAATCCTCCATCTTAAAAATCTAGGTATCAGGCATAGCCTAAGCAGGCGGTTGGACTAGAAGAGCTCCAAGGTCCTTTCCAACTCTGTTTTTCTGTTCTGTTCTACTCTACTCTATTCTCTCTCTGTCATACTAGGGTTTTTTCTTCTTTTAATGCAGCTACAGGTATATAGCTATACATTAGTCAAGTACATGCCTAACTATAACCAAGATATAGGAATCTTCTTGGTGAAGGTAGGATTTTAGAGATATCCTTTAACATTTCTTTTAACTGGTGACTTCTAGGTATAGTAAATTACAACACCTATTATCTTCAACAGCTGCCAAATGATATCAACAATATGCCCCGCATCAGGTTGGGGTAGGCCATCCTAGGGGTTTTGGTCTACTGATAGGGGTTTGGGGAGATTGCAGTCAAAATGTTTGCTTTGTGAGACCAAACTGCTCTTCTTAAATCTAAAATTATGTCTGCTATTTATAAGTTTTGACCCTCCTCTCAAATTACTTTTTCATCCCTGGATTGTAATGTAGAAAGAAAAAGAAAGAAAGAAAGAAAGAAAGAAAAAGAAAGAAAGAAAGAAAGAAAGAAAGAAAGAAAGAAAGAAAGAAAGAAAGAAAGAAAGAAATTCTTTTACCAGGTTTTGCTTTACCAATTTCCTCTCTTCTTAATCCCTGCCTCTCCCTTTTCCTTATTCTTAGAACATAAATTCGTGGGCAGACCTTTCTTTATTCTACTCTACATAGTGCTCAGTAAGAGGGAAGCATTTGACAAATAATTGAATGAAATTGTATCTCACGTAATGAAGTGAAAATATCAGCAATTAAATAGTTGTTGAACACAGAGGACTAAGCTTCCAGCTTTTAGAATCTGTAATTCTACTGAATGTTTACTTCCCAGCAGTCCCATTGGCTTTTAAAGGACTGAAAATAGGGAGCTCTGTATGGTGGTCTTCCTCTCTTTATTTTTGCATGCACAGATTTCTACCACCTCTAAAGATCAGATGATAACATTTCCTTCCTGCACAAGATACTTATTAAGTTCTCAATTGTAATCTGTTTCTGTAGAAGTTCATTAAAATAAGCCAAATATCACTAGCTGCAGCTCTTAGATTAATTCAGCCGTTTCACTTTAGCTAAATTCCATTGGGTTCCATTTTCACAATATGATGTCTTCGCATATATTGGTTTATGACTCTCAATATTTCTACAGCTAATCCTCAAATGACAACAATTCATTTAGTGAATGTTTGAAGTTACAATGACACTTTACAAAGTGACTTATGACCATTTTTCACACGTATGATCGTTGCAGCATCCAGGTGATCACATGACTCACATTCAGATGCTTGACAACCGAATCACATTTATGACGGTCGTAGTGTCCTGGAGTCATGTGATTACCTTTTGCAACCTTTTGACAAACAAAGTCAATTGGGCAGCGAGATTCACTTAACTACCGTGTTACTAATGTAACAACTGGAGTGATTTACTTAACAAATGTGGCAAGAAAAGTCGTAAAATGGGGCAAAACTCACTTAACAAATTTCTCACTTAGCAACATAAATTTTGGGCTCAATTGTGGTTGTAAGTTGAGGACTACCTTCTGGGAATCACTTCTGGAGAGTTGGGATATACTATATAAAGACTTTGGGTGAATACAGTTTAAAAAATACAGCAGGTTGCTGCACTATACTTTTCTCTGTAGTATCAGAATAATAGAGCTCATAAATTAATGTTAAAATTTGGATCTGCCAGTTGAGGCAAAAGTTCAAAAAGAATGAATTTAACATTTTCAAAAAGTATTTATATTTTTTGGCTATGTTCCTAATTAAAAATGTTAATTTAAGCCTCCTAATTAGGGACTTCATATGTAGAAAACTGACTTTAAATAACCTGCCTCAAATATGGCTCGATCAAGGAAGTTAATTTAAAAAAACCTGGTATTTATTTAGAGTCAGCGGAGTCAGCAGAATTCTCACCTGCTTTTTATTTATTGGGATTTTATTAGTTTAAATGAGCGTTTCTGATTTGCTCTGGAAAAACCTGACTGCTCAGCACTATGTTCATGTTGCAAGCAGGATAAAATTAAATTATAAGTCCCCAAATAATTTTATTGTAAAAAGCCAATTCCCCAATGTTGATTTGACAGGATAGAGCACAAAGCCAAGACTATCAACATGAAGTTCAACCAAGATTAAATTTCTGCTTTAAGATAAAACAGATACACAAGACTGGAAGCAATAGCCCCTGAACTAACATCGATGCCTATGGGGAAAATACAATGGCCAAAAACACTTGAGCAAATCTATACTGCACCATCACAAGGAGAGCACTTAGAGGATTTGGCCAATTGACCCAAAAGTATTGTGTCCAATTTGGGGCACCAGAGTTTAAGAATATCCTATTCATCCATCCATTCATCCATCCAGCCAACATTATCTCCAATTAGCATAAGCGAGATCATCACCTAGTGAGCTTTAGGGGAAAATGAGGGCTTGAAGTCTAACCTATTGCCTAAGAAAAAAGGGAGAATTTATGCTTAGCCAGGAGAAGATATTCTAAAGTATGTGTCACATAAATAATAAGTAGAAAAATGTTTTCTTGCACCTAAAAGGTCTGAACTTTAATCAGCGCAAATGATAAGGAAAAGCATCAGGGTAAACACGAGAAGGAATTTTTGATCTAAAGCAGTTTGTGAATAGATGGCTACCTATCAGGATTGCTGTAGAAGTAGACTTCCTGGGTCGACAATACATTGAACAAGATGACCTTTGAGGTTTCTTTCAACCCTCTTAATTTATTTGCTACATAGGTGTGAGTCACACATCACATCAAATTCTGATGTAGTTGGTTTGATTTTAGCTTCATGCATTCTTCAAACCCAGGGTTAAAGTTGATGGTTTAGGATGCAATGGGAATCATATTGATTAATGAAACAAAATAAACCAGGGAGCCTTGCAGGACACATCTGGGACAGAAGAGAGGGCAAAGAGATACATGCTCAGGTGACACTGAATGTAACTTTTGGCCTCTGGAAAGATCTTGGGGCAAGAAATGTTCTGAAACCAAATTCTGCTGACAGTGTTATTCCAATACATTTGGTGGGAATGGAGGAGATGCTGTTTTTAAGTAGCTATATTCAAACTGTGGAACTCTTTATCCTGGGAAATATATTTAATACCAGCTGTCATCACTAGCATGCTTTTATCTGTTGGGCAGCTTAGGTTTCTCCTTTTTATCTATTGATTTCTTTGCATGGTTGTTTTTAAGCCTGTGTTTTTTTCTTTTTATTTATAAGTAAACACAAATTTTAAAATAATAACATTTCACTAGAATTATAATTTGTGTTTTTAACACTATTCTTAGTTATTTTATCTTATGCATTTGGGGCATTTTTTGATTGAAAGGTAGCTATACTTTCAATTTGAACAATCATGAAAAGATCCTAAAAAAGCAAAATAACAAAACAACACCCACTTTTAAGAATGGATAACTTTGTCAATATTTGTGGTTAGGTGAGACCATAAGTATCACAGGACACTGTCACACTTTGAAACCCCAACATTTTTTTAAATAAAATGTGATCAAATTCTCTTCATTCAACTTTCTGAAACAAAATAGGAACAACAAAAAAGGATGCAAGGGACAGGATGTCTACAATTAGGGATCCCAGAATTATTTAGATAATGGATGAATGTCTAACTGTTATTTGCTTTAAAAGACTTTACATTTTTTTATTAGTGTGGATAAAAACACATTTTTTTATAGCAGAGTTATAAACGTATGGCTTTCAGAGATTACTGAAGCACAAGTCCTTACATCCTGTATCCCATTGGCCATCCGACTGCCCCTGCTTCTTCCTCTCATGGAACTATAGAAGTGTACAAGACTGAGTTTCAAAGATGTCTACCCGTTAGTCAGAAATATTTCGGTGGCTTTCAAAATATAAATGCCTCTATTTTGATTTTGGCTTGATAGTACAAGCATCATACATAGGTCTCCATCGACACATTTGCATGCAAAGAAAATGCAAAAGGAAAAAACAAACGTTGGGTGCCCTAATTGCAACCCTAAATCATTTGATTTTGATATTCTTCTTAATAAATGATACAGCACAGACTGTTCCAATGGCAAATATGTCAGCAACACATGGCTCCATGATGACTCCTGATCAGTTTGTCCAAAGGCTGAGGCAATTTCTGAAGTCAACAGTTTGATAATGAATCACATGGCATATTATAAACAGTTTACGGCTTCTAATGATTTTGTTTTTCAAAAGATTTTTCTTATAATGTTTTTGGGTTGTTTTCTGCATTGTTTTTGTGTTATTAACTTTATACTCTGCTCAGAGTCACCTATGTGAAATCAAAATTCCCTGTCAAGGAGCTACAAAGATTTATGCCCATCTTCTCACACAAGACACAAGAGAGCACCATGCACAGATACTAGCTAATTCCCACATTACACTATACCTCAATGTGGCTTGGTTTGATTTGGGTTCAGTGCCAAATAGCCACAGTCAACATCTTAATACCATGTACCGTATATACCCAGCAGACTATGGTTAGTGAGCAAACCAGGATCAAATATACAACGGCTTAGTACAGCATTACTTCTGCAACTGAAATCTGGGTTTGCTTCTGGAACCAAGATAAGCAGAATATTATATCTGTAATTCAGCTTTCCTCAATCTTGATTCCTTTGACCATGAGCCTGGGAACTTTATTTATTTATTTATTTAATTTAGTTCATCAAGCATGTAAAAGATAACAGGTATAAGTATAAACATAAATATGAACACAGGAAATGGGTACGAATAAATGGAGACAGTAGGACAGGGACGGTAGGCACGCTGGTGTGCTTTTGCACGCTGGTGTGCTTTTGCACGCCCCTTACAGATTGGTGAGCTTACATGCTGGGAGTTGTAGTCCTAGTAACCCTGGAGAGCATTTACTTAGACCACTTTTCTGAAGAAGAAGAAAAGTCACAAACACTGCAGCATAGAAGAGCCCAGCTATAACCGAAGACAAGCATGGCTTTCGGCAACACAATGAAGGGGGAGGAAAGTCAGTGGAGTTTTCTCCATCCCTAAAAAGAATCGAAGGCAAACACATCAATCCCAAAGGAAAAAGAAAAAGAGGGAGGGGGACAGGCGTCCAAAATACTCACTGGTAGCTATAATAATGGCCACTATATTATTGTCCATAGAATCAGTGTTGGGAGGTGAGTTAGTGTGGCCCTCGCTTAGCGCGGTCATCGCCGGAGTCCGCCGCCTTTTCGGAGCTCTTTTCTAGGTTGGAGGCTCCACATGGAGGAACCACCTGCCGGACCCCGCGGCTCTTCGGATCAGAGCCGTCTTTTCAACAACCCTGCCGGCTGCAGTCTTTTCCGTCCGCCCTTAGTTCCTTCTAGCTTCTTTTTCCCCTCCGGCTGCTCCTCGGCTCAGCGCAGTTCAGGAGCGGCTGGGTGCCACCCCCGCCTCTCCTATTGTGCCTGTGGTGATCCTGCTCGCCTCTCCTTCTATTTGCATGCTCCTCCGCTTCTGATAAGGAGGTTGCTGGCAGGCCGAAGGCCGGTTCCGGGTCTTTTTTTTCTCCCTCCTCCGGAGCGGGCCTGATAGCAGAACATCTGGATCTCTCTTTGGAACTAGCGGTTATTTTTTCTTCTCCGCTCTCTGACAAAGGGCGGGTTGTCCCGAAGGTGACTGCATCGGCTTCGCTTCTTTTGCAGCCGGGTCGGTTGTCTTCTCTTTCCCGCGAAGGTGTGTGTGTGTGGGGGGGGGGGACTACTTTTTCGGATGATATAGTTCAGTTCTCACATTCCATAAAATCCTATAATGTATACAGTGCCTTCGGATTAACCCGTCTCAATTTAGATCACTCAAAATGCTTTAAACCTCCTGGGCTCAGCCAAGTAGCAAAATCTTTTATTAGGGGGGATGGGATGCGGTGTTTCCCCAAAGGCTGTTGCAGAGGCTCCGATCCCGGGCAGGAATTCCCCCACCCCCGCCAAAAAAAAAAAGACCCGGACCTCCCCTCCCGCTACCTTAGATTCTGGGATGTACGACTCCTGCGCTAGCTTCACCGAGAAACCTTAGCACTATCGCCTTATTGCGCCTATCTTCTAGGCGTCGCTCCTGATTGGTGACCGGCGGAACGCTCTCCATCCCGATTGGTTCAAAGTGAGAATCGCTACATTCTCGGGATAGAACATTGTGTCGGCGGTCGCCATGGAAACTGTGGACCCGGAGAGGAGAAGCGAAAGGAACGTTCTCCCTCGCCTCCTCCTCCTCCGGCAACAGTCCATTATCATCTCCTTTTTTTTAATGTGCAACGTTATTTCTCACTCCCCCGGGTTATTGGCTTTCTGGCTGCCTAAAGGAAGAAAGCCAAGCAAACTTTAACGGGACAGTTGGGAGAACGTTTTAGTAGCTACAATTATCTTGGGGGGTGGGGAATGCAAAGTGTAATCTCTGGGCTAATTGCTGCACGGTAGGGAGTTTGGTTAAAATGAGGCAATATGGTATCAAATGTGAAGAGGGGCGGGGGGGGGATACTTTTATTTGGCATTCATACCCAGAACATATGAAAGCCCTATTAAGTCTTTGATATTAATTATGCAGCTCGTAACCAGGGACAACGGTCGTGTTATTGCAGGCTTAAGGTGATCTCCAAATTTAAGATAGGAATTTTCTCACTTGCAAAGCCCAGAAACAGCTTGCCCTGTGCTCTGAATCACAGCCTTTTCCACAGTGGCGTATATTGAGAGTGACCTTCAGGTCATCTATTTCGCATACCAATATTTGAGATGAGATTTTGATAAACGTATGAATTTTAAAAAGCTCCTGTGGTTTTTGGAGATACTTTATAGGGGTTTAAAATTAAATTGTAATTGTAATTACGTTTACATTTTAAAAAAAAAAAAAACATTTCCCCCCTTTTTGTCCGGATTCCAGATACTTTTTACCCTTGCTTTGCCTGTTTTCTGAAATGCAGCTGTGGAAAGCCAACTCAAACTTTGCTCATCCTTGCTCTGCGTTCCTTAAGAATGGAAATAACTTTTTGTCCTTTTACCTTTTACAATTAAAACTGGCCCCACAAAGTGTTGGAGATGCTAGAGTTTGAGCTTTTAGTGAGGAGAGAAAAACAAAAGTTACATAATCAGTATCTGCAAAGGTGCATTCTTCATATTAGTTGAACTATTGACTTTCATCACCTTCAGACACATTAATTAAGATCATGAGGTGCCTAACAAAATGAACTATAAGTGAAAACAAATTGTTGGGTTCCTGGTGCTCTCTGAGCTCTGCTTTTTCCTTGGAGACGTTTCATTACCGGGCAAGGTTACATCAGTGTGAGAAGAGTGTGGAGATTAGCTTTCTGGGTCTACTGATGGCTGATTTGTCTGAATATCAAGTTTCCAGGAATTCCTGATATTTTGGGATTTAACTTGATCTCAAATGTACAGTTTCCCAGATGAAACTCTGGTTGGGTCTGTCAATGTGCTGCAAGATGAATAGACATACTGTCATGCCTGTAAGCCACCTTTTCTTTTTGGATTTCAGGCCTGCCACACTTTCTACTGTGGGAAATTGGGAGGGGGGATTATGGAGTTGGGTGATATGTAGCCATAATAGCATTCTTCTTAGAAAGTCAAGGTCGCTTTTGTCTCTGCACCTGGCCAGATGTGGATGGGAGGAATCTGTCTTTGTGGCAGTGGAAGATTGGACCATGTGATTGACTTGGGGATGTTGGGGCAGGATCTTGAACTTTCAACTGGGTGGGAAAACCTGGAAGCTTTCAGATTTGGGTTTTCCCAGATGTGCCAACATGACATCTCTAATAAATTGGAACTTTGAGGAACCACAAGCCTCTGAGTTTTATTTCATTGGTGTGTGTGTGTGTTTTGGAACCCTGACACATACATAATATGTCAATAGACCCATAAATCTCATTTACATGCCAATTAAACAAGTATAATAAAAAAAACCTAGAAAGAAAACCAAGAGCTTAGAATAGGATTCCTACAGCATCCAATATCCAGATAAGCAGGAAAAATACTTGCAATCAAGGAAGAAACAATACCTTAATCAAGAGCCATCCATCAAAGAAACCACACCACCACTAAGTCTGGCAGGACAGGCTGCTATCTATAAACAGCCAGGAAACCTCATTCTCCTTCATACGGTTGATGGCGCCTGAATTAGTAATTACAAACATCTGCAACAAAATAGAGAGCACCAAGAACCCAACTGAACTACACATATGGAACAAGTCAAAATTAACATATTAATATAAAATGTAAATCTAAGCAAAAGAGGAGGCCTAGGAGTAAAAGCAACTCCTGGGGGCATGTGCTCCATAGCTTGGAAGTGATTCTGGATAAAGAGCCCTTCGCTGTTTCTGAACACTTGACCATCTATAAACAGAGGCACATTTAAGAGTCTCTCCTTCCCGTTTTAAATTTCTGGGGAATTTCATCAGGATAGAAGGGGTCCCTGAGATAATCAGTCCCTAAGCTATTTAGAGATTTAAATATATTCTGTTCTCTGACCCGACTTGCCTGGATATACATAATCAATTCCAATTTACCTGATAGAATTAATGAGTATTCATAGCCTACTTCAGAGCTGCAGATCATGAATAGCTGAACAGATTTCTCCAGTATAATATATTGCTAAAATAATCGTTACCAAAATTAGAACTTTTGTCAGATTGAAAATTGCTGATCGGGAACAAAGTCATTGCAGAGACGGATAATTGATACACAGGACAATGATGGTTTGATAGAAAGCTGAATAGACAGCAAAGATTTAAATTTGCTTCCAACAGCAAAAGTTCACGGGTCAATGTTTGCACTAGATGTTATATATGATCTAAAGCAGTGGTCACCACTGCTTGGTGGTGGTCTGCGAGAAAATGTTGGTAGTCCACAGAAATTTTTTTTGCATTTTTATATTGCACTAAATACTCTTGTATCTTTTTTTTTTTAAATCGTATTAGTGCTCCGTGGGATTTAAAATTATGAATTTAGTGGTGCCTGAGGTCTGAAAAGTTGGTGAACCCTGATCTAAAGCATGATCTTGCATGCTAAACCCTTTAGCCTTTCCTCCTGATGATGCTTTCCCATCAGTAAAGATCATTTTGATAGTGTGTATCCAAGAAGCTAATCTGCTAGCTCTGTTAATCTTTGCCTCCAGCACGTTGGACAATGCAGATAGTCCTCACCTTACAACCACAACTGAGCTCAAAATTTCTGTTGCTAAGTGAGTTGTTGTCAAGTGCCTTCTGTCCATTTTGCGACCTTCCTTGCCACAATTGTTAAGTGAATAACTGCAGTTGTTCAGTTAGTCACGCAGCTGTTAAGTGAATCTGGCTTCCCTATTGACTTTTGTTTGTCAGAAGGTCGCAAAAGGTAATCACGAGACCCTGGAACACTGCAACTGTCATAAATACATGCCAGTTGCCAAGCGTCTGAATTTGGATCACGTGACCATGGGATGCGGCGACGGTTGTACGAGTGAATAATGGTCACAAGTCCATTTTTTTCAGTGCGGTTGTAACTTGGAACTAAACGAACTGTTGTACGTCAAGGACTCCTTGTACCAATGTGGTTTGTCATTGCATTTTGGAATGTTTCTCCAAGTTCCTAATCTAGTCTACATCTGTAGACCTGATTCTGTTCAATGGGCCTGGCCCAAGTGCTACTGTTAGTAGGTTAATGGTCCAAACAGAATTATCCAAGTTCGGCATCTTCAATTTACACAATACATCAAATATTTATTGAGCATTCAGAACATTATAAATGTCTTCAGATTTATTTATTTACAGAAAAATGATACCTTCCAGATTCTTCAGTAAGACAGCACAAAATGTTAGGTAATTTGGAAGACAAAGAGATGAGAAAGGGAAGCTGCAAAGCACAACATAGTGGAGAAATTAAATTGTGTGTGTGTATGTGTATGTACAGAGATTGCGAATATAATAAATATAATATAATATAAATATATTTATTGGACTGGATGAAAGGAACATTGTGAACATTTCCTAGACCTTGTTCTTAGTAAGGAAATCTAGCTTGCTTATTGAAGTGAGTCAATACTACATCTTGGTGCTTCCTGTTCTTTGCTCATAGCAGAGAAGCCTAATTCAAAGGCATAAGAACAGCTTGGCAAAGCAAACAACTCTCCATTCATTTGCTTTATAAGGAAAAGATTGTACTAGCTAATAAAGTAGTGGTCTCTCTCTATATATTTCCAATTTGGGGAAAACAGGCTGATACAAACTGTTTGTGTCAGCCTGTTTTTCCCAAGCTGGGACTATGCTACTTGTTGTTGAACTACTATTGCAGTTTAGTACACCCACATAAATTAATTACTATCCACCTTATCCAAAGGCCCCAGACTGAAGAACACTGATCTCAACTACACTGAGCTTGATAGATCAAAGGTCTAAATTTACATAAGGCAGTTGCACTTAGTCTGAATGTTATCAGCGTCAGAAGCATTTGGATAAGAAGGGGAGGAAAGGTTACAGCAATACAGTGATAACAAAGTTGTGGATGCTGACCACGAATAGCTCATAGTTGGCAGGAGAACTAAGTTTACAAGACCTACAAAGGCAGGGCAGCTGAAGAGAACAGAGGATAATGACTTGAAAAAAAACAGTGGAGCCTAGTCGATAGGAGGCACAAAGAGAGAAGGAAAAAGTCTATTTACATTCTCTAATGTACTCTAATCAGCTTTGGTTGCCACCATGTTGCCACCAAGATGTTGACACCCCAGAAAGAGTACAGGGAGAAGGAACAAAGATGATTAGGGGATTGGATGCAAAACCATAAAGAAGGGTTGTGGAATTGGATATGTCTAGTTTAATGAAAAGAAGTACTAGGGGTGACATGATAGCAGTGTTCTAATAACTAAGGGGTTGCCACAAAGAAGACAGGGTTGGGTGGGTTTCCAACCTATTCTCCAAAGCACCTGAAGGCAGGACAAGAAGTAATGGATGGAAACTAATCAAGGAGAGAACCAACCTAGAACTAAGGAGAAATTTCCTGACAGTGAGAACAATTAATCAGTGGAATGACTTCCCTCCAGAAGTCGTGAATGCTCCAACACTGGAAGTTTTTAAGAATAGATTGGACAACCATTTGTCTGAAGTGGTATAGTTTCCTGCCTGAGCAGGGGTTGAACTAGAAGACTTCCGAGGCCCCTTCCAATTCTGTTATTCTGTAGTCTGTATTCAATTATTTGATTTGACATACGAGGATCCATTTACTAGTTGAACTGTGATTTCTCAATTTAGCAAGTACGGCTTCTAATATTTGCCTTTATAACCCCCCAAAAAAGTTGTATTTGTAACCCAAGATGTTAAACTAATTAATGATTGCAATATTTAAGAACCTCATGGTCCATCATCACGACAGTCATAATGATGCAACCATTACATTACAAAACAAAAAGCTGCTATATATGATATATTGAGTAGACAAACGTCTTCTTGCTGCAAATTATTCAGGGCATCAATCTGGCTGCAGGTTCCATCAGGCCATAGAAACACACATTTCATATAATTATGTATCTGATCTTCCCTATACAAATGCATGAAACAATTTTAAGACATGTTTTCTGCTTTTCCTTCAGTGTTAAAAATGGCGAGCAACTAGTATAAACAGCTGACAACGAATTGTAATTCTGTGCCATCAAAAATTAATCAATTTACCAGCATATTTTACAAACACTTTAAGCTGGAAATAAGTTAAAAAGCAAAGCTAGAAATTGAGTTTGGTCAATAATTATGCCTGGCTAATACCCTCAATATCATACAATATTATCCTGGAATAAACTAAGCAGGGACAAACATTACCTATTTAGATGTAGAATTTAACACTGTATTTTCATAAATATATTTTCTTTTAGAATTACATTTTTATTGCAGAGGGTACATGTAAAAAAAAGGCAAAAAGAGTTAAGGGAAATTGATACATAATACTGAATAACAGAACTGGAAAGCACCTTGAAGGGCCTCTAGTCCGAGCCTCTGCCCCAGCGGGAGACCCTATACCAGTGATGGCGAACCTTTTTCGCCTCGGGTGCCAAAAGCACATACGTGCGCGCTATCACACGAACTCGAGTGCCGACCCACATAACGTAATGTCCCCACTCACCTGTGTGGACCGTGCATTTTTGCACAAGGCTTCCTCGCCACTCCCTGCTCTGGCTGCTTCCCCTTGGATAACACCCAGTGAGGGGAGAGGTTGCTCTGCCACTAACGGGCAGAGATTGGGGTGGGGGTGGGGGGATGCTCAAGTGTGCTCCTGTGTAAAAAAACCTTCCCTTATCATTCTCCTGTGTAAAGATTGGGCCCTTTTTACAATGGCAGGTGTGAGTCCAGTTGCTAAATTCTCCCCTTCTGTTAAAGAGGATCCTGGGCACTACAGTCAATAGACAAATGATGAAGAGAGCTGCTGGCACAGGGGAAAGAAAAGCAGCAAGAAAAGAAGAAAAAGCAGCTTTTCCCCCTCAAGGTGGCTGCTCTGTTTCCCCTCCTCCCCCGTGCTAGCACAGAGGCTCCTGCCTGGTCACTGCAGTCCAAAGGGAAATGAGGAAGAGACCAATCTACATGAGGGAAAGACAAGTAGCAAGGAAATAAGGAAAAGCAGCTTTTCCCCCCTCAAGGTGGCTGCTCTGTTGCCCTTTTCTCCATTTCAGCACCACTCCATGGAGCCTGCCCCCCCCCCCCATCGCCCAGGTCCTCGCTTCTCCCAAGCATTTCTTTGCCTATTTAATTTCCCCTCCGTAGCATTTTTCCATCGTGTTTCTTGCCGTTTTGGACAGGAAAACAAAGTTTGTGGGACTAAAAAAAACTCCTTTCAATCAATTCCAACTTTGCAAGATCTCTTCCCCCTCCCCAAGTTGTAATTGATTGAAGGTTTTTTTTAGTCCCACAAAGTTTGTTTCTCTGCACATGATGGCAAGAAACGTGATGGAGCTGGAAATCAGCTAGGCAAAGAAATGTTTGGGAGAAGCGAGGACCAGGGCGATGGTGGGTGGGGTAACCTCGATGCCCTAGCACTGAAATGGAGAAAAGGGCAACAGCAGCCAAGTTGAGTGAAAGAAGCCTCTTTTCTTCTTTCCTTACTGCTTGTCTTTCCCCCCTGCTGGCAGCTCTCCTCATTTCCCTGTGGATTCAAGTGATCGGGCAGGATCCTTTTTAGTAGCAGGGGGGAGGGGGGAACACAGCAGGCAGCACGGGGGAAAGACAAGCGGCAAGAAAAGAGGTTTCTTTCACTCGTGCTGGCAGCTCTCTCATTTCCCTGTGGATTCAAGCGATCGGGCAGGATCCTTTTTAGTAGCAGGGGGAGGGGGGAACACAGCAGGCAGCACGGGGGAAAGACAAGCGGCAAGAAAAGAGGCTTCTTTCACTCGTGCTGGCAGCTCTCTCATTTCCCTGTGGATTCAAGCGATCGGGCAGGATCCTTTTTAGTAGCAGGGGGGAGGGGGGAACAGAGCAGCCAGCACGAGTGAAAGAAGTCTCTTTCCTTGCCGCTTGTCTTTCCCTGTTCCGGCAGCTCTCTTTGCATTGGGCTGTTTTTCGCCCTTTGGAGGCTTCAGGGAATCTTCCGGAGATTAAAAAAAACTATCGAAAATCAGCTGGCCAGCGGGTGCATGCGCACTGGAGCTGACAGGGCAATGCCTCGCGTGCCCTCAGAAATGGCTCCGCGTGCCGCCTGTGGCACGCGTGCCATAGGTTCGCCATCACGGCCCTATACCTAAAGAAAATCCTCTTGGAGTCCAGGTTAGTGTACATGACATCTATTTGATTTTATAGAAAAGGACTTCTTAGACTATTAAAAAAAATATCTCAACTCATTGGGTGGCTCTATATATTACCATGATTTCCTGATAGCTAAGGCCGCCAGTGAGTGATATTTGACACCTAAGCATGTCTATGTCATTTTCTTGACCAAAAACGAAAGAATGAATGAATGAAAGAGTATGCCACTGTTTTCCTGGGATGTTATTTTGACTTGCAAACCCAGATTACAGTTCCGGTATTCCCCATTCATATGAGATCCTAACAAATAATCCAGCTAGATTTCAAGATCCGTCACAATCAGCTAATAGATCACAATTGCTGCCGTTCTTCAATTGGGTCAGCTCTAAATTGTGGTTTTCAAACTGCAGCAATTGGGTTTGCTTAATAAACTCAAGTCCAATCTAAACAAAGTCATTGCCAGTATGGGCAATTATACAGATTGAATGAACAAATGTGAAGCTATGGAAGACTAGTCATTCTTTTGCATCTTTGTTTCCAAATGAAAGAATCTTTTACAATAATACAATAGCAGAGTTGGAAGGGACCTTGGAGGTCTTCTAGCCCAACCCCCTGCCTAGGAAGGAAACCCTATACCATTTCAGACAGATGGCTATCCAACATCTTCTTAAAGACTTCCAGTGTTGGGGCATCCACAACTTCTGGAGGCAAGATATTCCACTGATCAATTGTTCTAACTGTCAGGAAATTTCTCCTCAGTTGGACTCAGTTTTAGTCCTACTATTTCAAAAGTCTCCATGCAGTTATTTCATTTTCCCCCTCCCCAGATTTGTTTTAGTTTATTTTATGGAGATAAAATTGTCAGGGGCAAGAAGGAAAGAAAAAGTGGGACACTTCCAAGCTGACGGCGATGCTTGGAATCCATGTTCCTCTCCACCACTCTTCTCAGCTGCCCAAAGTTTCCATTCATGAAGGAACCGCAACTGCAAGCGAAGACTCTAGTATCTGCAAACACTTCTAGCAGGTTGTCTATGAAGATTCTCAGTCATCCAAGTCATGATTGTCCCAAAGGTGCTTTTTCAAGAGGCAACTGGACCTTCTGGTTTTCTTTTGAAGACGTTTCGCTTCTCATCCAAGAAGCTTCTTCAGCTCTTCTTCAGAACTGAAGAAACTTCTTGGATGAGAAGCGAAACGTCTTCAAAGGAAAACCAGAAAGTCCAGTTGCCTCTTGAAAAAGCACCTTTGGGACTTCTGGTAGACGTTTGCAGGCAATGAACCAATGAAAGGGAGCACTGATTTTCCTTGCCATACGAAGGATCCAGTACAGAGGCACACTGTGATCAAATTCAAGCATTGGAACTTCACAACATCCACCGAAACCATCCCAGGAATGGATCTGAGAGGACTGTTGCTATAATATACCCTAAGAAACAAAACCATTTGAGTTTACAGCCAGAACTCTGGCAACACATCACAGAACAATTTAAAGGCTTGATCACACACACAGCAAATGAAGGCTACAAACCCAGCCCTGTTTTTAACATTCCATCCCCCTTTCCATACAATCAGCCAGCCAATGAAAATAAATCTCCCCCAATGCTGTTTCAAAGTCTACTTACTGAATGGTTTGGAACAATGCCATATTTATTCAATCAGCTCTCGTTAGGTTCATTAAAAGAACGTGATAATATCAGAAGGTAGAAAGTTTTGGCGGAGTGTATGATAGTAAAAGGGGAGATGGTGACCTTAATCACACCTGACAGCTCTATACCAGCTTTTATGCAAGTGGCCTTTAAGCACTCCGCAAAGATTAGTTCATTCATCTCCTTTGCAATGAGAGGATAATGAACTCATTCAGACTCTGCAAACACTGTAGCTTTGCAATCCAGCAAAGACCCCCTTCAAATTATTGATATGCTTTTATCAGCAGATTCTACAAATACTTCATTTTCTGCATTGCTCTCCACTGGCATAATTACGAACTTTGATTTTATTTGGCATCCAATATAAGCAATTGCTGCTTTAATTATCCCGAATCCCATCCCAAGTCTGATTACTCGCAACAACTGAAGGTATGTAATAAAATTAAAAACAGAGGCTGCGATCCATCCGAATTTGACTGCTAAAAACTTTGCTCAAATTTAGCCATACTGCTGATGAAATCATCTTGCCTGTAACCATGAGAATTAAAAACTTTAAAAAGAGGAAAAGCACAAAATCTTTTTTGAAATTGGCTTCTGTGTCAAATGCAGAGGTGGGCTGCTGCCGGTTCGGACCAGTTCAACCGTACCGATAGTTCTGCCCACCGGCTAGGCCCACCCACCCACCCTGGCGCTATCCCATCCTATATATCTCTCACTCTCTGGCCTGCTCGCGCCACCCACGCAGCCCAGCTGATTTCCACATGTCGCCCGCTCTACTCACTGTGGCTGCCCAAGGTGGTGTGCAGGAAGCTACGCGCATGAAATCGGGTACAGAGGCATTGAAGGCATGCACGCTCACATTTTCGGTTCTGCACTAAGCGAACCGGTTGTTAAATTATATGAACCATTTGGTCAAATGGTTCCATACAACGTGCACTCCAGAACCTTGCTTTGGACAACATTAATTTTTGAATAAGAATATATGATCGTCCCCAAGGTGCTTTTTCAAGAGGCAACTGGGCTTTCTGGTTTTTTTTTTTTTTTTTTTGAAGACGTTTTGCTTCTCATCCAAGAAGTTTCTTCAGCTGTAATTCAATTCTTCTTGGATGAGAAGCGAAACGTCTTCAAAGAAAAACCAGAAAGGCCAGTTGCTTCTTGGGAAAAAAAAGCATCTTTGAGACAACCATGTCCTGGATGACTGAGAATCTCCATAGTTATTTAGGAATATATAATAAGCAGATAATGTGGAAGAATTATAAACTTTCAAAACATCTGATCTAGCCTAATGAATTTCACCACAGTATGTTATTTAGGACTTAGTGGGTTGTCTAAATCTTACAAAGTAATCCACATTTGTAAATAAAATGCAAATTGAGAGTGAATTGCTTAATTGGCATGATTTACTAAACAAGTTAATATTTCAATCTTCCTCAGCCTAGCATCTTTCAAATATGGACATTACTTCTCAAAGTTCACAGCTATTTTGGTGATTCTTCAAAATCCAGAGATGTGGTCCATTCATCTGGAGGTAGCAAAATTGCAGAGGATTGGATTACCTGTTTAAAGATGATTAAATTAGGACTACTGGATCCGGACTGCAAAAATATGGACAATCATTCTTTGGCAGCACAGATTACAAGAAAATTATAGTATTCTGAGTGTCATTCAGTGAATATCCAAGTTTTTAAAACTGTATCATGTATTTGGGGACCTTAATTAAATAAAGTTAGTAAAGAACTATATGGACAACTCAGAGAAAGAGAAGGAAAGAGTGACACATCCCGTCCTCCTTCTAGAGGCACAGAGTTTGTCTGGTGTTCAGAGTTTAAGCTGGTAGCAGCCAATGGGTGCTAGATCAATTCTTCCTTCCAGCAAAGGTGATAGAAATTTTTGGAAGCCACTTTTTAGCCTCTGGAATACAGTCTCCTTTTTCCTGGTCTCCCAGTGTTAGCCTTCTAATAATACCCTTATTAAAGCAGGTTGTTTTGCTACTGATCCCCACCCTTCCCGCAGAACACAATCTGATATTTCTTGAGTGAGTCAAGGAAATCAACTTCAAGAATTCACACGCTTCACACTGTAGAGATATAGATATATTTGTGTTGCATATATAAGACAACTTTACATAATGCTCTGACACCACATTTTTCAGCACTCATTCTTTGGAAAGGATTGCAGCTGATGCTCTGCCTAGTTATTTAGCACAGTACACGGAAGAGACTTCGTGAGTCCCTCTTCCAGGTTGAGGTACTACTCTTTCCCCAGCCCCATGGTCTATGACGTGGGGCAGAACTGATATCAACCAATTGTGTTGTTGTTCTGCCATACCTCATCAACAAGCATTTCCATTTGCTTTGTTTCTTCTTACATCAGTGCAAACCTTAAAACGGAAGGGTATTTTTAAAACCAGACAACCCCGGTCATCTACCCTTTTTGATCCAGGAAGTTAACCACCTGCAGGTTTTGAAAAGCTTGGACCAAAACCTGAGACCAGAGTCCTTTAAAAACCTTTCTGAAGTTGCTTCAGAACTTCAGCTGGAGATGGAGAGTGGGGGGATAGACCCATTCTAAAATCCCTTTTCACAGGCACCATTAACTCCACTCTACATGAAATCATTTAAGCACCCATGTTGCTCTCCCAATGGCAGACTACAGCTTCCATCATTCTTAACCCCCGGCCATGTTAGCAGTGTCTTATAAAAGCTGGAACTCAACAATTTGGGAAGATATCGGCTCTCCACCCCCCGATCAGAATATTCTGATATGGCACACATTAAAAATATTCCAAAGAATAATTTCTTTTCTTAATACTTCCCCCCACTTCCCTCCAATAACCATTAGGAAAAGACAAGCTCAGACACTGCTGGCCCCAGTTCAACTGGGGATGGTTCACTCGGTTTTCTGGGATGCGTCTGAGAGAGCAGATCAGACTAAGAAATATGTTTAGACATTGGACAACATTCAGTACAGAACAGAATCATTCTTTGAGGATGGGAAATCTGTTTTTGGCTGAAGGAGCTACAGCTCTTAAAGGGACAGCTTTTCTAGGGTGAGGACATGTAAACGTGTGTAGGATGCAGTACTGACTGAACCTGACAAGTTGAAGCATTAACGGAAAATTAAGGAAAGATGAAACAACACAGAAGTAATCGTGGAAACGTTGAGAGGAAACAGGTTAGGTAGGTAAAAGGAGATAGCAGATGCCCAATAATCCATTGAAAAGAGGTAAATGGAAAGATGTATAATGCTTTGCTTGAGGTGGCTTGAGGCCCTTTAGAAAGAACACTCAGGGCCATTAGCCTAGCTCAGGGGTCCTCAAACCTGGCAACTTTAAGTCTTGTGGACTTCAACTCCCAGAATTCTCCAGCCAGCTCTTCTGGGACTTGAAGTCCACAAGCCTTAAAGTTGCCAAGTTCAAAGACCTCTGGCCTAGCTGAACCAATACACCTAGGCAGAATTCATACTGGAAGAGGAAGGACAGCTGAGGCGGTAAGGCTCACAACAGGCATTAGTGGGTACATTGGATTTGGCACCACTGGCAGTTCCATTAAAAGAAGAGCTTGGCACATTGGCCAGAAAGGCCGAGCTCCTGTTTTGCTTGTAAGGCTAGAAAGGGGAGCTCATTTCCATTTGGTTGCCCCCCTCCCTAAGAAAAAAACAAAAACTTTCAAATCTTAGCAGCAAGATCCAACCACCCAGCACGCCTAGGAGGGCACTCAATTTTGTCTTATACCCTATAAAACATCAAGACAACAGGTGGGAGAAGAGAATGGAAACACTGATGCAGAAGAGGGGGAGAGGTAAGATGACTGTGGTCTATATTGCACTTTTGTCTTATATATACACATGCACTTTTATAAAAAAAAAGGGAAAAAAAATAAGAACCAAAAGGATGGAGGAAGAAGATAGAAAACAGGTCTGTCAAGCAGCTGTATTCCTCGACTCCATCCTGTCATTTCCCAGAATGCTTTGCCAGCAACCATTTGGGAACAGAGAGTCCTGATTTTGCAGAGCGTACTCCATGATTGACGAGGTCCCCGCTGGCCTAGGTGCAGATTGAAACGGGGAGCTAAGAGTCAAATCTGTCAGTCAAGCAACGTTTCCATTGCTCCGGTTTATAAATATGTTGCTCCCCTTCCTGGCCTTCGCTTCTTTCCAGCAAATCCTGAGAATGGTGGTGGGGAATTCCGCTCTGCCGCATTTTGCACTAAGCCTGCCACGACAAAAGGTTTCTGTCCTCGTGTTTGTCCCATGTGACAAGGGCGCATTTTCACAGGCTGAAGTCATCAAGAGTTTTCCCTGCAAAGAGGAGGAGCTCATATCCCACCCCCATGCCCTCCATGGGGCGATGCTTCCTTGATCCCAAGAATGTGCTGCCGGCTGCCCCTGCTACCTCAGCCGTCCATCAGGCTTGATGGTCCCCAGTTCTGATTTGGGGTCCGGGGACAGTGAACTCCAAGAGGTTTTGTTACAAAGCTCCAAGGGCGAGCAGCTAGAAGGGCTCACCATACAGAGTCCAGCTACCGACCAGAAACTGCTGATGCTGCTGTCTGTCCAGTTCTCTAGAGCATGGCCAAAGAGCTGTGCGTGCTGCTGGGAAGCTCGCCCCATTTCGTCTAAATGGGGAAGGTTCAAGATCCCAGCCAAGCCCTGGAAATTCTGCTCCATGTACTCATTCCGCGGAGGGCCAGCATGAAGCCACTTGCCATCATCTGAGTCAGAACACAGAAAGAGAGGAGATAAGCAAGACAAAGGGCTCCTATAAATCTGCCCATATTTTAGGCACATATGTGTTTATTTACATGTATTTTTTATTTATATGCCATCCCTAAATAGCATACACCAATCATACAGGTAGTCCTTGACGTACGACCACAGGTGACTGTCCTAAAATTTCTGTTCCTAAGCAAGGCTGTTGTTAAGGGAAATTTGCCCCCATTTACCTTTCTTGCTACAGTTATTAAATGAATCGCTGCAATAGTTAAGTTAGTGAAACAATTGGTAAGTGAATTTGGCTTCCCCATTGACTCTGCTTGCTAGAAGGTTGCAGAAGCTGATCACGTGATGATGGGACACTGCAACCGTCATAAATATGAACCAGTTGACAAGCATCCAAATTTTTTCCTGTGACCATGGGGATGCCGCAATGGTTCTTAAGTGTGAAAAATGGTCATTAGTCCATTTTTTTTCTCAGTACCATTGAAACTTCAAATGGTCACTAAATGAATAGTTGCAAGTCAAGGACCATCTGTAGTAGGCTAGAAGCAAGGTAATAACCTGGAGTAACTTCTGACTCTTCCGCCAATGGTTCAACCTCAGAACAGTTTGAAGAATTCCATGATAGAACATTGTATACAATTCTACTAGAACCAATTCAAGTGATTAGTCTTGAATCCCTCCCATGCCATGCCCTTATTACTGGTGGCCCTTGGGCAAAATAACTGCATGCCAGAGGATGGAACTGAAGGTTTGGGGGGGGGAGCCCTCCTCCCCTTTCCTCTTTTAACACCATTATTTTATCACAGTCATTGGAGAAGGGGAGGCATATTATCAACCAGACTGACTAGAAGAAATTCAAACAAGAGATTTAACTCCCTTTTACTAATATTGGCTACAACAGACAAATCTTGCCAGTCGGACTCTGCTTAACTCCTTCCCCCTTTATACTCACGTGAATTAGGGGCATATCTGCTTGAGTCATTTGCACATGCTTTGAACTTAAACCAGGCGCCCCTCCCCCTGTTACTTTGATAATATAATAGACCTGGCCTATAACAGATTTGGCGTTTCTCTCTCACGATCATCTTCTTTACTTTCTACCCATATCTACTTCACCCATCATTCTGAATTTAAACTTGCACTGCTTTTTTGAGACTAAGGATATTTTCCCCACCAATCACAGACGAGATAGCCAATCTCTGCAAGGAGCTGGATACCTGCATTGGGAAACCAGGCATGTAAAATAGCATCCTGCTAACGCAAATGGCTCAGGAGATGCCTCCTCTCTCCAATTGCCGTTACCAAGTGTTTTGTAACAGTTTCAAAACCATATAGATAGATATATAAATTCCAGGAGATTTATAGTAGTAAACTTAAAAATATGGGAATCAACCATTTCAATAAAAAAAAATCTGACAATAAATATGAATGAGAAGAACTTGGTATCCCGTCTATATTGAGTCAACCAAAACCATAAAAGTCCCCCAGCAAAAAAAACAAACCCAATTAAATGATGCAATCTTCATTGCCTGAGAAATATTAGTTGGAAGGGAACAAGTATAGCTCCAGAAGTAGGGTATCCAAATCCTGGGAGCCAATATGGAGGAGTCTGCAGGAACAGGACCATAAGTCTTCTCTCCACACGTGTACATGTGAATCGGGCACATTCTACTTGCAGGAAACAGTTCCTGAAATATTTTGGAATCAAACTATGTAGGGTTTTAAAGATTAATTTTATAATTATAGTTTCTCAGTCTTTTTGAAAGGCAGGAGATTGGCAACACAGAAAATTTGTATTTTGTACTGATCTAGAATTAAATGTTCCTCTAAATCAAGCCCCATATATTTTCAAAGCTATGATGTGTACCCTACACATCAGGAGAAAGATCATTGCTGTTGTGGTTCAAAAGCAAATTTTGTGGAATAGTGTTTGTGCTATTAAACTTCTGAGGTTGCTATACATAGTCAGAGTTGCAAATATCCATGGTTAGGACTTGCATTGTTGCTATTTTGACAAAGGTCATATTTACATAATGTCCTCTTCCTCCTAAAAGAGGGATTTAATGCAAAACTCTGACAACAACACAGGACAAAAGAGTGATGGAAATACGTTTCAAGGAATCATAAAAGACTAAGTCATAAATGTAATATGTGTATAAATCAGCCGCCCTTAAAAACACATCATACATGCATGCATGTGCACACAACGGATACAGCTTCATACTTCATCTACTACCAATAAACTGCTGATGTGCTGAATTAGTACCAATAATGGATACTGGATATGGGGTAATAAATTCTGCATTAATCCAGGGAGAGTCAGGTGCTCTTAGTCAGGAAGCAGATGGAATCAGGAAACTGTTTTCCGCCTGTCTTGGATGTTGAAAAATCAGATAGCTAATCTGGAGATTCTTCTGGATTCAACTTTTTATTTTATTTATTAAATTTACTAGCTGGATACTCGTGCTTCACGATGAAACTATGTGATTGAGCTATGCAGGAGAAATTCAGTTCACAATCTGTTGGCTCAGTGGTGGTCGGTGATTGAAACACATAAGGGAATATTGCTCCCGCCACCTTGAGTCCAGAAGCAGTTCCATAGGTGGAAGGCGTAGACATTTTGGTGAGGTACTGACATTTAGTACTGTAAGGAGCCCCAGATAGCTCCTGAGTGAAGGAGTGGAACGTCTGCCAGTTTGAACTGAGGTAACGGAATGTGAGGCAACTGGCAGTTGGAACAGAGCTCTTTTCAGGTGGGGAGGGGGAGTAGAATGTCTAACTCCTTAGCATCAGAGCGTGTTAATATAAGGCAACTGGCAGTTGGAACAGAGTTCTTTTCAGGTGGGGAGGGGAAATAGAACTCCTTGGCACCAGAGCATGTTAATCTATATATATAAATACCGTATCAGAAATACTAATGATCTGATAATCATTTAGAAAAATCCTTTCTTAGCGAGCATCTAGAAGCCAAGAGGAAGTTTGTAGGCTTTACAGTTCTGGAGATTTTGTGATGATGAGTGAGTGGTATTTAACTTATATATATAAGTCTTAAAAATCTTACACGGGAAAAGACCCGAATACAACAAAACCAGCATACCTACACCCGTGAAAATCTACGAAAACAAATACACACACACACACACACACACACACACACACACACACACAGTCTATCTATCTATCTATCTCTATCATCTATCTATCTATCTATCTATCTATCTATCTATCTATCATATATATATATATATATATATATATATATATATGTGTGTGTGTGTGTGTGTGTGTGTGTACACATCTTTGGTTGTTCGGGTTTTCTCCCGCGTAGAATTGGAAGTATCTTCACGACGTTTCGATGAAGTCTCATTCATCATCTTCAGGCTGGTGCTTCCGGCTTGGTGCTTCCGGCTTGGTGCTTCCAGGAGCAATGTGAGATCTCAGCCGGTTCCTCTTTTTAACTGCCAGTGGGGGTTTGTGCTGATTGGGTGGGATTGGAGGGCTCCAATCCATACATGAAGCAAACTGATGCCCGCCACGGAGATGTGGCACGACCACAAACGCGAAGCCAAACAACAGTAACACAGCTCACCAGCTCAAATCCCTCTGCAACTCAGACTAACACAAGCACAACCAGGCCCCCACCCAAACAGAACACGCCCCCATCCAATCAGAGCACAGCCAAACTCCCATCCAGTCAGAGCACAGCCAAGCCCCCTACCAATCAGAATACACCTCCACCCAATCAGAATGCAGCCAAGCTCCCACCCAATCAGCACAAACCCCCACTGGCAGTTAAAAGAGGAACCGGCTGAGATCTCACATTGCTCCTGGAAGCACCAAGCCGGAAGCACCAAGCCGGAAGCACCAGCCTGAAGATGATGAATGAGACTTCATCGAAACGTCGTGAAGATACTTCCAATTCTACGCGGGAGAAAACCCGAACAACCAAAGATGTACATACAAACACCCGCGAAAACCTCAGAAAACATGGTTTTGTTGTATTCGGGTCTTTTCCCGTGTAAGATTGAGATTGTCTTGTCAACGTTTTGCCAAGATCTCACTTGCCATCTTCAGGCTGCTGTCAGCTAGGCTTAAAATGCGAATGGAGCTGCCGTCTTTCTGTAAATCTTGGTGGGAGGGGATGGGGTGCTTATATATATATATATATATATATATATTTGTGTTACAACCCCTGGTATGCCCAGTATTTATGTTACAACCCCTGGTATGCCCAGTAAGGGTATGGCTAGCTGATGAGAGCTAAATAGCTTGAAATAGATCTATACTAGTCTCCCTTTATTTATTTATCAGCACAAATACAACATACACACACACACACAGAGATATAGATAGATGTAGATATACTGTAGATGATAGATAGATAGATAGATAGATAGATAGATAGATAGATAGATAGATAGATAGATAGATAGAGACAGATATATATATGCCCAAATATGATGCCCAAATATGGGAGGGAGCTCACTACTCCCTCTTTCTGTCCTTCGGCTCATCATATTTGGGCATCATATTTGGGCATACCAGGGGTTGTAACACAAATACATACCTATTTCCCTGGCTTAGCTGATAAAGGAGGAGAGCCTGTGGTGTAGTGCCTAACAAATCTGCCTAATATATAACACAGCCCAGGTTCAAATCCCAGTAAGGGTATGGCTAGCTGATGAGAGCTAAATAGCTTGAAATGGATCCATACTAGTCTCCCTTTATTTATTCATCAGCACAAATACAACACAAATATAAAAAGGCAACATTAAAAATAAAAATATGGGTTTCTGCCTGGATGGTTTTCTGTGATGAGCCGAAGGACAGAAAGAGGGAGTAGTGAGCTCCCTCCCATATTTGGGCATACCAGGGGTTGTAACACAAAGATAGATAGATAGATAGATAGATGATAGATAGATAGATAGATAGATAGATAGATAGATAGATAGATAGATAGATAGATAGATAGAGATTTGCCACTCATCTCACTTCAAAGCAACTCTGGATGGGTTACATGTGGAAATTCAACTGCAGCCAGCAATGCTTCTGCTCAACTTGGGTGCTCATATATGACCACCTCTAATGACATCAGAGAAGGCCAGAGTGATATACACCTTAATTGTATCCAGATTGGATTATTGTAACCCATTCTACTTGGGTTTCCTTCTAAATAAGCTTTATTAACTGCAATTACTCCAGAATCCAGCCATTTGCTTATTAGTCTTGAACTGATCATTGGTGTAGAATTCTAATACACATCAAAGTGTTGGTGATGGCCCATTAGAACGGCAGGCCTAGAACTGGATTATCTTTAGAAATGCCTTGTCCCATAATAGTTTATCCATATAGGGTCCTTTGATGGAGGAGCCCTTCTCCATGTCTCATAATGGAAGTATGATTAGTAGAACAAGAAGGGTTTTCTGACTGACCTCAGTTTAACTATGGAACTGTGTCTCACAGAATTGGTACCTTCTTGGGTTGTTCTATGTTCAAGGGCTTCTTATTTTGGAAGATGCTTGTTCCCCAGGCAGAGTACTTATTCCTTGATACATTTAACTGTTGTGCCTGCCATTTTTGTAACTTCTGTTTGCCCGCCTTTGGTTTTTCCTTTCAACGCATTCAATTATGCATAAGCCTTAACCTTTGTTTTTTTAAAATTGCATTTGTTTGCTGCCCATCTCGCCACAAGGCGACTCTTGTTCCGAGTGAGCCACATGCACAAGTAAAGTGGGATCTCTCTCTAATACACACATACACACACACATAGACAATCACATACACACATAGTGAAGATCCCTTTTGTTAGCTGAAATGTTCTGAGTTTGCAACACCTTATTTGTTTCCAGGCACTCTCACTTTAGACCACATACCTTTCCGGAGAGGCTGCTTGTGATTGAAGGTCTGGGGGGCCACTAGGAACTGGCACTCTCCAAGGGGTTCCCAGAAATGGAAAAGGCGGATAGTCCAGGCACCTGGCCGGAGGGGCCGATTGAGAGGTGGCTTGTACTGTGTGTACTCTGCGTCTGCATCTACTGTGATATCATAGGACGTGGCAATGATATAGCTGGGGTCAATCCAAACTACGGTGGCTGTGAGGTTGGGTCCCCGTGCCCATTTCTGCATAGCCACTGGTTCGTCGAAAGGCCCGATCAGGCCACCAAAGTTCCGGAAGATCCTCTCTTTGGGGTCCCAGTCGGTACCTACCTATAAGAGTGGACAGAAAAGAGGCGTTTGCAATGGGGAAGAGCACTCCCCCACAGCATGGGAAACATGCTCTTCAATAGGCAAGAAGGCCTTACAACATTTATAACGCTTCATTGAGTAGGCACTTGAGAAAAATACAGGTAGTCCTCGACTTACAACCACAACTGAGGTAACATTTCTGTTGCTAAGCGACACACTTGTTAAGTGAGTTTTGCCCGATTTTACGACTTTTCTTGCCACAGTTGCTAAGTGAATCACTGCCATTAATCAAACAATTGTTAAATTTGTCTTCCTCATTGATTTTACTTGTTAGAAGTTTCCAAAAAGTGATTACATGATCCCGGGACACTGCAACCGTCATAACTATGAGTCAGTTACCAAGTGCCTGAATTTTGATCATATGACCGTGGAAAGGCTGCAACAGTTGTTTAAGTATGAAAAACATTCGTAAGGCACTTTTTTTTTAGTGCTGTTGTAACTGTGAATGGCAACTAAACAAACTGTTCTAAGTTGAGGACTGCTTGTATTCCTACACAAAGGTGGACTACATTGCCATATGCATTTTTATTCCACATTCTGTTAGAAACAAAATCCTTTCTTCTGTAAGGAAGAAAAAGATTTAGAATCTTTAGGAGACTTTCTTCATTCAGCAATCCACAAGAGGGCTCACATTTCTCTGGAAATACCCCACATGGGAAGCACTAACAAGGAAATTCAATCTGGGTTGACACCATCTTTTTTAAGATAATCCATCTGGATGGAAAGATTCACACATCATAAAGATAAAAGTGTCCCCTTTTCTACTTGTGTTTGACTTTAGGGGACAGTGTTCAACTCTCTATCTTAGCCGAGGGAGCCAACATTGTCTGAAGACACTTCTGTGGTCGTGTGGCCAGCATGACTATACGCTGAATCAATGGAATAGTGTTACCTACCTACTGAAGTATTTATCTACTCACATGCTTTGGAACTGCAAGTTGGGCAGTGTTCTGACCCAGGCTTCCTTAAAAAGCAAGAAGCAGAGTCTTGGTCCCAGCAAAACCCCTTTTATTTACACGACTGTGCATTCCTTTCATTCACAGTCAGCAAGGCTTAGCAAACAGTCTTTCAGAGGAATGTTTATCAACACGAACTTTATCTAGTTTGGAGAGCTGCCAAATAACTAGTTTCCAAATGCAGGGCAACGCAAAACTTGGCACAGAGTCTCTTTTAATCACAAACAGAACTTTCCACTCTTGAAACGACCAAAGGAACAAATTGTTTCCTGCAAAAGCCCACTCCCCGTTCACTCTTTTGTTTCCTATGGGAGGGGCCAATCACCTCCAAGGTGTGGCTTTACTCCTAAGTCGATCCTGCTTTCTTAGTTGTTCTTGTCTTCTGGCAGCTCTGTGCATGCACACACTGGGAACAGGCTCCAGCTGTTCCTCTGCCTCACTGCTGTCTAGCTCCCTCTCTGCCTCTGATGCAGAGCCCTCGTCTGAGCTTTCCTCAGCCCTCACGACTGGCCCATGTTCCTCCCTAACCTCCTCACTGTCCGACTCTGCTGCCAGTTCTGCTGGCCACCGGCAGGCCACAACAGGCAGGAGCTGGGGCAAGAAACAGGAACTCACCTAATCGTGCAGCACTTGGGTCTTAAACCCAGGCTGTCAGCTTTCCAGCAGACAAGCTCAGTGTCTTTAACTGCTACGCTGTGCCCCCTCACCCATTATACCACCCTATTAATTATACTACACACCTCACAGGCACATAGAACAGAATCACGAAAAAAAGTGAAGTTTTGCAGTTGCAGAGAAGGCTATTTCAGTTGTATTCAATTGCTATTCCTACACTCTTGCCTTTGGGCTTTTCTTCACAGATCCCATTCTCAACCACATAATTCTTTTCTTGTGCAAGTATTCCTGAATGACCTTATTTTGAATGGAGGAGGTCATCTTTTCTTTTGCCTCATACTTTTCATAAGCTTCATACAGCTCAGGGAGTAAAAACTAATCTCTGTCTCCACTCGCTGGTATACTGGATGTCACAGTCAGGAATAGACAGAATTGTTGGAAGAAGCTGCGAAATACTGAAGAAAGCACTCCTCATATAACAGAAATGCAGCTCAAGTGAAATTGTTATACATTGTTAAGACAGTGCTGGCTCAGCAATAGCAACTCCATGCACAGTCGCCGACTACCATGATTTCCTTCAAGGAGTTGAATTAATTATTGCATCTTCTGGATGTCAGCTGCATATAGATAATATGTGTGTGTGTGTGGAGAAAGGAGGATACATTGATTGAAGCAGAGAGAGCATTTTGATTAATTAAAGCCAGGAGAGAACCACAGAGTAGCTAAAAGAGGAATCCCACCTCAAGATTCTGCAAACGGTTGGCCGATTTGCCACTAGCCGCTAATTTGAGACTCCCACGGGGCATCATCCATATTTCTAGAGACTCCACCTGTTGAGTTGCAGAATTCTGAACTTCTTGAGTCACCAAGTAGCCCTGGAAATGGTCATCATAAAAATACAAGTGGACGCTGGATGGGAAGCCCTGTGGCTCAAACCTAGAAAAACAGGATAACAATTTCAATAATATTAATCATAGTAGTAGTAATAGCAATAGTAATAACAGCCCTGACTAGCACTTCCAAATGGTCAGAACATTTCATATGCATAATTAGGAACAGCTTTGAAAAGTTCGTTCTTGTTATCCTTCATACAGCAGATGGGAAAACTGAGACAGGCAGAGAAATTGCTTCCTTTGGCCCACCTAAACAGTAGAGATCCAACTCACCAACTTCCAGATTTGAAACTCACAACAATATCTTATATGTTCTGAGTCCCAATGGAGTTCAATGGGTTTTTTCTCCACTGAGGTTTTAGTCCTTTAGCCAGTCTAAAAGATCAGTTCTCAAAACCAACATGGGTAGTTCTTAACATCAAAGACACGTTCAGGCACATCTGCATCTATGAGCCATCTATAGACTATTTCAAGATCAAGGAGCCCTATCAGAATAACACTGTTTTATTAATTTGATCTTGTCTTTTTCTATTAGCTGAAGGTGGCATCCATCATGGTTACTTCCTCTTCCAAGGTTATCCTCACAACAATTCACCTCCTAAGTAAGATGCATAGTGAATAACTCAACCAAAGTCAGTGAGTTTCCACAGCTAAAGGAATATTTGAATTTTTGAGTTGTCCTGATCTTAGTTCAAAATTGTAACTACTATTTACTTTAAGCATCCAATGCCACTGAAAAAAAGTGAAGTTATTTTAGTGAAGTCAGTAAGTCCACCATCCCATCTTAGATATCCCAAATGGCAGCAATCTCTACACGAAGAAACCAGAAGCAGAACTTGGATTGCCAGTTTGTAAAACCTTACATCCCATGAGGTTTGGTCTTTCTCCAAGGGTAAAGCACCCCGTCCCTGTAGCAAGAAGGGTGATCTGAAGGATCAGGTAGTGAATTCTCAAGCAGGATAGGACATGCCTTTTCCCCTCAGGCCAAATGACCAATGGCCCAGAAATCCAGACCAAGCTCTCCCACCTCAAAGCAACCCCAGGCTCTGTCAGACGCTCGCGGTACCTGCATGGCCTGTCTTTTTTCTGGGCTGGCGCAGAGGTCAGTTTCTGTAGCCCCAGCCTGGAGAAGGATGTGTACACAGTCAGGGTGACGTCGCTGAACGCACTCAGCCCATCCACATGGTCATAGACACTCTCCCAATAGGCCTTGAGGGCTGGCGTGCTAGGTGGGTAGTTACCATAGAGATGAGTGTCCAAGATTTCCAGCACTTCCTGGTTGATGGTGGACTCAAACTTCCTGGCAAAAAATGTAGGTCTGGAGAGTTGCTGAAAAGAAAAAGACATTTGGAATGATTCAATGCTAAATCTGTAGCACTAAACTTACCAGAAAGCAGTATGTGCTTGGAATCTAAAACTTTCCAATATAATAATTGTTCTACAATATCTCTTGCAAAATCCTGGAAATTAATTATAGCTCCCGAACCCACATACTTGCATATGAAAATGAATTAGCACCCATTTGAAAATTAACTTTTTTTTTGCCAACAGATCTTTGATAATAATAAACATGGTTATTAGTTATGAACCATTGGTATATAAAACTTCAGGATAAGACAAAAGTATACATGGATGAAATACGCATCATGATAATTATTTTGGACTTTGTCTTTAGTCTTAACTTAGAAATGTAGAAAATTGTCATTTTTGAGTCTGCCCTTTGACTTTGTTTTCTTTTTAATTAATTAATTAATTAATTAATTAATCTTTAATTATTATTATTAATAATTTTTGTCAGATGATGGACATGTGTGTATCTCATGCATGTTTAAACTCACTTATTGATGATTGGCCCACTTGGTTCCAAGCTTCCACTGCTCTTTCTGCGAAGTAATACGTTCTAAAATTACTTTTGAACTTCCCTCCTGTCAGTTTGAGGTGATGCCCTCGTGTTTTCGATTTTTGTTTAATATTAAAAATGCCGCCTAATACTTATTGCATTTTATTTGCTTTTCCAAGAGGAGAGTGGGAGAACGACCACTAGCAGAGGACTTAAGGAATGAAAATAATCCCTTGACTTCACCCCAGTGCAAAAGAGTTCACTGCCTAACGCTAGCTATGTAAAAATGAAATAAAAGGCTAAGAGGCAACATCTTATTCCATGTTACAGTTGGGGCAGGCCTGAGGAGCTACTGCTGTTCATCAAAGAGGAGGTGGGTAACTCAACCTTGACTGAAGTTCAAAATAAAGTAGAGTTGAAGCTGGCTGGTATTTTGATGATGGGAGAGTATTAAGGTATTCCAAGGTGTGAGCTAGATTGGAAAGTCAGAAAAATACACCTGAAGAAAGCAACGGCAAATGATTTCTATACTGCTGCCATGAAAACTGTGTAGATCAGTGGTGGGTTCCAGACCCCGTAGCAACCAATACGCTGCACACGGGGCCGGGCATCCTAGTCAGGCACGCATGCTGCACACGGCACCACCCTGCAACACCCAGCTGCTCGGCGGAGGTCACGCAGGCACAGCATGCTGTGCGCGCGTGTGCAATTGGCCAGTCGCATTATAAACAGCTACGGAAAGCTGGCGGGCGGGCAGGCCAAACGAGCCACCGTACCGGTACGGTGGCCACTCCTCCCGGCTACTACTGGTACGGTCGTACCGGGCCATACCGCCCAGAACCCACCACTGGTATGGATGAATTGATAAAAGTCTGCAGGAGTTGAGTTTGACTTAAGAGCATATTCTTGTTATTGTTACGCTGTTTTGCCTGCACTGAGCTACTATGGTTTGTGCAAAAGAAACAAAGGAGGACAAATAACTTCCTGAGAGCAGAAACAAAGTCACATTACACCAAAAATGGAAATGTCTGGGATACCTGCAGTCTCAAGAAGTCCTGTGGTTTGAAGTCATTTGGGGAACATCCGCACCAATCAACTATGTGCTTATATTGGCACTTGCAGCCCAGCTTGCGGTTCCAGTTTGTCACCCGGAGGTTGTTGTCTACCAAGGTGTCACAGGCATGGCTGTTCTCCAAGACAGTGTGGAAAAAGGACTGTAGGAGGAGAGGAGAAGCATCGTGAGAAATACGGCTCCACCCAGGCAGAAATTACCACGGCCCTCATGCCAACAAGACAGTCATTCTAAACTTGGAAGGGGTTTATTTAAAGGGCAGGTCCAAGAGGACTTCACATTCTGAAAAATGCTTCCTCACTCTGGAAGAAAAGCCACATGCTGCAGAAGGAACCTCAAATGGAGGGGATTGAATTATTATTATTATCTCTTTTATTCATTAAACATGAAACTCAGTCAACTGAACATTTAAAAATGTGTCACAAATACCACTTACTGGTGCTAATGGTTGATATGGGTTGCTGCCAGCTGCCATCCTAGATATCAACCAAGTATCTTCTTAAAATATATCATGATCCAAGCAGTGCATTTTTCTGCAGTTCTGCTGGTGGTATTGTGGGAACCAATAATTCTTGATGTGTTTTGTAAAATTACTGGACATGGTACCAAGTGCCCCGAGGACAATAGGTATCACTGTTACGTGTTTCATCCATAACCGTGTAGTTTCGATGGCCAGGTTGCGATATTTCGTAATTTTTTTCAGTTCTTTTTCTTCGTCTTTGGTGTCTCCTGGTACAGCGATATCAATAAAATGTACTCTTTGGCCCTCGACAAACGTGATATCTGGCATGTTGTGTTCCAAATTATCATCAGCATTATTATTATTAGGTTAATCTTTGGTGAGATTCACAGCCTCTGGAGCTGGTTGGTAGCTCAACAGCTTGAGTCCTAACCAAGGACCTAGGAACTGTTAAGGTAACGTCGGAGGATATAAACTGTTCCAAGTAGGGTGGTATTATTATTATTATACTTTATTCATTAAACAAGAAACTCAGTCAACTGAACATTCAAAAATACATCACAAATACCATTGACTGGTATTAATGGTTGATATGGGCTGCTGCCAGCGTTCTAGGTATCAACCAAGTATCTTCTTAAAATATGTGATGTTCCGAGTAGCGCAGTTTTTTGCAGTTCCACTGGTGTTATTGCAGGAAGATGCAATTTGTTGATGTATCTTATAAAATTCTTGGACATGGTACCAAGTGCCCCAATGACAATGGGTATCACTGTTATATGTTTCATCCATAATCGTGTAGTTTTGATGGCCAGGTCACGGTATTTGGTGATTTTTTTTCTAGGTCTTTTTCTTCGACTCTGGCATCTCCTGGTACAGCTATATCAATAAACTGTACGATGATGATGATGATGATGATGATGACGACAACAACAACAACAACAACAACAATGGTCGACCATTTGATCAGTGGGTGCAGCAAAATTTCACAAACTGACTACCTACAACGCCATGACCGAGTTGCTAAGATCATTCACTGGAAATTGTGCCAGAAGTTTGGATTTGAGTACAGCAAAAAGCACTTGGAACATCAGGTTGAGAAGGTTCTAGAGAATGAAAAACTCAAGATCTTGTGGGATTTCAGAATTCAGACTGACAGGCACTTGGCCTACAACACATCTGACATAACAATAGATGAAAAGAAAAAAGTTTGGTTCATTGACATTGCAATACCTGGTGATGCGCGAATTGAAGATAAGCAGCAAGAAAAAAAATCACAAAGTTCCAGGACTTGCAAATTGAAGTTGAGCGACTGTGGAAAAAGAAATTGAGTGTTGTCCTGATTGTAATCGGAGCCCGTGGTGCAATACCTAAAGGGCTACCTCGCTATTTGGAAATTCTACATTTATCAGACTTGACTCTACAAAAAACCACCCTACTTGGAACAGCTTATATCCTCCGATGTTACCTTAGCAGTTCCTAGGTCCTTGGTTAGGACTCGAGCTGTTGAGCTACCAACCACCCCGAAGGCTGTGAATGTCACCAAAGATTAATCATATAATAATAATAATAGTAATAACAACAACAATGATAATAGAAACAAATGAACCAGCCAGTCAGCTGACACTTAGCCTGATTTCTCCATCAGTTAGCAGATATTTGCATTGACTTTTTACTGTAATTATTTTGCAAGTGGTTGAGAGCTGTGGCCAAAATAACAGGACAATGATACTATCAGCAATTTCCTCAAAGAAGGATCTACCTGGATCTCATGCCTCACCTTCTGTAGTTATAAAGTCCGGTGCAGGAATCCATGGATGATTTCTTCACTCATTAGAAAAGTAAAGTGAGAAGCATATAAAAAACCCAACTTATTTTCTCAACTTTACACATAAAAGTCAACATCTTAAAAAATAAAACAAAAACAAATCTGCTTTTCATCCTCCAAACACCTCCTAGGAATTCTTATTATTCACTTCACAGTATCGACATGGGAGCAGTCACAATATGGACATCTTTTTCCCCACAGCATTCACTACTGGCACCTGTGCAAAGCAGGTGCAAAGAAATATCAAACTGCTGTAGTTAGAAAGATCCTCGTTCAGCAGTATTTGTTCTATCTTAGCACATCTGGATCAGAAGCAGATCTGTTTAATCCTTCATCAATGCCAAATTACATCTGTCAGAGGCCAAAATTACTTGGGAGTGTGCAATATTTGGTTCTGCTTTTCATACCAGGCTGTTCTGTTTCTTCTAGCTAAGCAATAAATTCTTTTTTTAGAAAGGATTATTACTTAAGTAGCATCAGAGTTTGCAAAATATGAGAGGCTAGGTCCCAGCCCAAAGAGAGGTACAATGAAGAATCACTAAGAAAACAAATAAAGGCAGCAGGAGTATATGCATTTATCTCAGTTAAGCATAGTAAGACTTAGAAGATGGTGACTTGAGAAGCAGGGAAGGAATGCTATTAGAATTAGAATAACAGAGTTGGAAGGGACTTTGAAGGTCTTCTAATCCAACCTCCTGCTTAGGCAGAAAACCCTACACCACTTCAGACAAATGGATATCCAACATCTTCTTGAAAACCTCCAGTGTTGGAGCATTCACAACTTCTGGAGGCAAGTTGTTCCATTGATTAATTGTTGTAACTGTCAGGAAATTTCTCCTTAGTTCTAAGTTGCTTCTCTCCTTAATTAGTTTCCACCCATTGCTTCTTGTCCTACCCTCAGGTGCTTTGGAGAATAACTTGACTTCCTCTCTTTGTGGCAACCCCTGAGATATTAGAACACTGCTATCATGTCTCCCCTAGTTCTTCTTTTCATCAAACTAGACATACCCAATTCCTGCCACCGTTCTTCGTATGTTTTAGTCTCTAGTCCCCTAACCATCTTTTTTGCTCTTCTCTGCACTCTTTCTAGAGTCTCCACATCTTCTTTGCATCATGATGACTAAAACAGGATGCAGTAGTCCAAGTGTGGCCTTTCCAAGGCATTAGAAAGTGCTATTAACACTTCACGTGATCTTGATTCTATCCCTATTAGAAACCTGATTTATTTCCTTACTTTCATAAATTGGGATAATAACAGTTACAGGGCAGCCTAGTACTCAGCCTATTATTGACTCTTTAGGAACAAATTTCCATCCTACACAAAAATACTACCCATTCACCACAGTCACTCTGAAGCCTCTACATCTGATAGACCTACCTCTGCTGGGAGAAGTGTATATGTGTAGAACTCTTGCAGCTGGGAGACCAATTGATCGTTGGTGTACACCACATATTCCACAAAACTGCGCGTTAGGGCAAACCAGTCTGAACCACCATCCACCACGATACCCTCCGGGATCTGCCGTTCACCCAGTCGCCACATATGTGTGTCGCATTCATGGAAAAGTCTGTCTAGGCCCTGCTTCTTGATGAACCTATGCAGAGATGAATGCCTCAGATTCACTAGGAAGCAACGTGGAATTTTAGCGATTAAGTTTCAAACAAGGAGAGTTCTAGAACACCGCACTTTGAAAACGTTGGATTCTATAGCCTGAAAGTTCCAGGCAATTGGCATAATCACAGCGGTTCACAGCCTTTTGATCTTTCAGCGTAAATTTTGGAAATTGGATTGTTTGCAAGATTTCAGCTTGGTCTGATTAACCTTTGAAGGCTTCAAAAGCTGCCAACACTTCAAGTTATAAGAATTTCTTTTGACAGCATTTAAAGAACAAATAAAGCCAGTTGTGGAAGATGCTGAAAAATCTTGTTTTTTAAAAAAAATACTGGGAGTAGAAATTACATGGTGAACATATGATTTTTGGCCCAACGACGACTCCTATAAATCATGAATGTTTTTCTTTTCTACAATTATGAAGCTTGGAGCTCTTTTTGAAGACACGGTTGGATAAAAAAACAAAAAGACAGCAAAGAAAAATGCTATTATTTGTAAATGGAATTCAGATATGTTTCAATTATATTTGGTTTCAGATGAATAAAACAACAGAATCTATTCAAGTTCCATGAACTTGCCCTACGACAGGAATGTGATATGACTGCACCCAATGGCATTTTATTAGCCTTCCCTTTGTTTAGCTATTCATTTCTTCTCTCTTTTTATAGGTAGCACTTAATAGCAAAAAAATCTCTAGCTGACAAAGATATGCTTAAAAAAAAGAATATTTAAACATTATAGTCATAAAATCTAAATAGAAGATAAAAAATAGCTGCATGGTGTAAAATGAAAACAAGGTTAACAGCAGTAGAAAAGGTTTCTATGCATTCAAATATTCATAAATATTCAAAGAACAATAGACAACTAAAAGATAGTATAATGAATATTAGAAAGTCTATCTGGGTCTGAAAAGATAAAACAGAAGTTGCCAGGTGCTCTAGGCAGGGTATTTAAAACTGGGCACCACAGCAAAGAATATTCTCTGTCCAATAGCAATTTATCTGTGATTGTGGGCTTTTTGGTCATTTTTAATCTGTTTTCCAATGCCAAAGCATTTCAAATTACCTAGCATTATCTCGTCCATGAGACTTCAAAAAATTCTTGTCCCGATATTTTGATAGGAATGTCACCAGCTCCTCATTGGTCCTGCAGGGGGCAGCAAATCAAAAGGAAGAATTAGAAAAAGCAGAAAACTGACAGACTAGTAAACTTTCTGGGAAAGGCAACCTGATGTACCTCCAAATGTTTTGGATTACAGAGCCCACCATCCTTTGCCAATACTTTGGGCTGGATGGGACATGTGATAGTCCAAACACACCTTCAAACTTTAGTCCTGATCAGCAGAGAGGAAGAATGGACTTCCAATCTTTACACATTTTTGAAGCTCTGAAAAAGACCAGATATAAAACTCTACCCATATTACTGGAAATTATATTTTGTCGGGATTCTCATTGTACAAAGAATCTTGTTTCTGCACTCGCACACAGATTATAAATCATTAAATTAAGGAAATCGTCATTAATCTTTTCAACAATAGAAGAGGAAATGCAGCTCCAAGCACTTTATCAGGGACATGAACTGGTTCCTGGATAGACAAAGGCTAGAACGAATTCATTTAAAGGGGAATTTTTTTTAAGCATTCTTTGGAAAAGGAGAATTTGCACCTATCAAATTCATGGTAAACAAGCCTAAACTTTAAGGCAATTCTTTCCAATCTGGGTGTCCTCCAAATGTGTGAAACCTTCCTAGTATGATAGCTTCTATCCCCAATTTCTTCTACCAATGTTTCTGCAGGACTGTCATACTCTGAGAAGAATCAGATTAAGGCTGAGCTTGAGGACAAGAAAGCAAAAGAAAAAGAGGGATGGGAGACAAGAAGAAAGAAACGAGGAAGAGCAGGCAGAGAACAGATGCAAACAGAGCAAAATTAATAAGTTCTCATCTGTGCTGATTTCCAATTAACCACATCCAATATGTTTCCCAACTTTCCTTTTAGTACCATTTCCCCCCAAATAAGACCTCTCTGGATAATAAACCCAATCACTCTTTTAAGTGCATCCGCTAAAATAAGCCCTCCCCTGAAAATAAGCCCTCCCCAAAAATATTGCAACACAGCAGAAGCCCTGAGGTGACCACGCTCACCACCTCCTGCACCTCAACAATAATAAGACCGCCCCAAAAATAAGACCCTGTCTTATTTTCGGGGAAACACAGTAGTCATTTTCCTTGTCTCCTGTATCTTCCAAACAACAGTTATCTAGTTATTGAGTGGCTTTGGCAAAAAAAAAACAGGACCAAATCAGTCATGTCTATGGAGATTCACAATTCCCAAGTTCATGATAGTCCCAAAGGTCCTTTTCCAAAAGGCAACTGGATTTTGATTTTTTTTTTCTTAGAAAACGTTTTACTTCTCATCTAAGAAGGTTCTTGAGTTCTAACTCCAGTCACTCAACACCAAAACTTCTGAGATGCTATGGCCTCTTGGTACTCTGAAGTTCCCTCTTATTTTTCCTACCTGCATTTCTGCATTAAACTGGAATGGGTGGGAAGAAGGAGAACCCCCTGATCCCTTCCATTCAAACCATCCCAGCTTGGTCTCATATGATTTCAATGTTCACAAGTCAGCAGTAGAACCTTCTGCTGCCTGCTAGACTTTTTCCTTTTCCTCAAGACTGACCTGGTGGGGTAGTCGGTGGCACTCAAATTGATGAAATAGTCCCAGGCCCAATCTGTCACCTCCAGCAGGTCCTTCATGCTGCGCAGGTACATCTTCAGCAAGCTGGCCCCACCCCAGATTGTGACCATGCGCCAAGGGGTAACCAAGATGTTAGGGTAATGCTGGGCCATATCCATCACTTCACGGTGCAGGTATGTAGAACGCTGCAGGGGAGAGGAAATTGAATGCCAGAGCTTAGGATACCATGAAGATCACCCCACTCCTTTTGACTCCTTTTTTCCTAGGAAGAGTCAGGTGACAGTAGTGGTAGTGCAAATGTGTAAGGAAGCTCCAGCAAGCCCTGGGGTGTGGCACAGAGACTTACCTCCCTGGTATTGTAATTTATTTTATTGTTTTAACCATTGCACTTACTTTCCCCCCAGATGTATAATATGTATAAAGTCTGGAGTTTTTGATTTTTATATTTTTCTTATTCCGATAGTTGCTTTTAATCCTGTTTGTGTAAGTTGCCTAGAGTTACCTGAGTGATTGAAGTCATGAATGGATGGATGGGTAGAAATAAATATAGAAATGCTGGCTTTGGCAGAAATTTCACATGTCATATTTCATTTGCAAGATGCAGAATAACAGAGTTGGAAGGGACCTTAGAGGTCTTCTAGTCCAACCCCCTGTTCAAGCAGGAGACCCTATACCATTTCAGACAAATGGTTGGCTAGTCTCTTCCTGAAAGCCTCCAGTGATGGAGCACCCACAACTTCTGGAGGCAAGTTGTTCCACCGATTAATTGTTCTTACTGTCAGGAAATTTCTCCTTAGTTCTAGGTTGGTTCTTGCCTTGATTAGTTTCCATCCATTGCTTCTTGTCCTACCCTCAGGTGCTTTGGAGAATAAGTTGACTCTCAGATGTTTGGCTTTCACATTAAAAATAAAGTTAGCAATACGTTGACAATATCTCTCTCTCTCTATATATATATATCCATCCATCCATCCATCCATCCATCCATCCATCCATCCATCCATCCATCCATATATATATCCCACATCTACTGGAACAAGATAGAATTTCTGATAATTGACATAAGACTTTATATTTATCCTTTGCTTCAAAGGTGCTGGTCTGCTAACTATGCAAATAGCTACTTCCTGCACTGCCCTCATCTCTGCTTTACCCTTTCAAGTTCTGCAGTCCTTCCACTGTAATTAACCTAATTAACTTGAACAGCATGGTAAATAGTGGTACTCTAAACCATCTGAAGCGCAAGGCTCCCACTGATTATGCATTAAATCTTAGGATTTGTCTTGCTTTCCCCAAAGGTTTTCTCTGTGTCCAAACCAAACAATGATTAAGGTAAGGTAAAGGTAAAGGTTCCCCTCACACATATGTGCTAGTCATTTCTGACTCTAGGGGGCGGGGCTCATTTCTGTTTCAAAGCCGAAGAGCCAGCGCTGTCCAAAGATGTCTCCCTGGTCATGTGGCAGCCATGACTAAATGCCGAAGGTGCATGGAACGCTGTTACCTTGCCACCAAAGTCGTCCCTATTTTTTCTTCTTGCATTTTTTCATACTTTTGAACTGCTAGGTTGGCAGAAGCTGGGACAAGTAATAGGAGCTCACTCCGTTACGCGGTGCTAGGGATTTGAACCGCCGAACTGCCAACCTCTCTGATCAACAAGCTCAGTGTCTTAGCCACTGAGCCACCATGTCCCTTCAAACAGAGATTACCAGGAAGAAAATCAGGAAACTGTATTTATCCAAAACTCTGGGTCTTGTTATTTTAATGCATGCCTTGCTCTAAACGTGCATATTTAAATTAGAGTTTTATATCAACATGCACCACAAGATGTCTTGGAAGTTTTGCCAAAGTGGTTAACCAGCATTTGAACTGTTGTACTATTACTGAGAGTAAGTAGTAAGAGAGCAAGTCGAGGCTTCCATGATTTTCCTTTTGAAAAGAGAAACCCATGCATACAACTGCCTAGATCAGTATTTTTAACCTCATTAAAAATGTGTGGACTTCAACTCCCAGAATTCCCCAGCCAGCATGATGATTGCTGAGGTTGAGAAACATTGACCTAGATGACACGGTAGAGCACCTACATCCACCTTTTATCTTTCTCTATGAAGGAGGCAAACAGATGCACTTCTCTGTGTGCTGCTTGTATGAGGAGCCCTCAATTCCATTCTCCCCCTCAAGAAGCCTAGCAATGTTGACTGAGCTTACTAGCCAGTTAAGTGTTTGTGGATTTCCATAAGGACCACAAATTCTTCCACTTCCCTAAATTCTCTGACATTTGCAGATAATTACAAAGGGGAAAATCATTTCCTCTTGACTATATTTCATAATATTAAAAAGGAGGAACTCCACATTTCCACTCGAGGTCCAATCTTACGTGTTCTGAGCAAGACTGATGAAAAACTCTAGGGAATTAATGCAAATATATATACAAGAAAACCGCTTAGGGTTAAAAATACATCCTTTGGGATGCCTTGAAATAAACATGCCCAGCATCCCAGAGATAATTTATTTTGTTCATATGAGCATATTTCCATTGACTTTTGCAACAGAGTTCTGGGGATTTCAAGACAACATAGGGAACAAAGTGAAGATGAAGGCAAAACTTAACACTGATAATAAAAGTTGGTTTCATCTGTGTACAGAAGGATTACTGGTAAGTATCGTTGAGGAATTGTACTAACTCTCTCAGTGATCCAAAATGAAGACTGTAGCTTCTGGCTTTAAACAAATATTGATATAAAGAAAAATAAAAAGAGTGATTCAAGTCCTCTCTTCAGGATACATCTTCTCCTTTCTATATATATAAAAATGGTTGTGTGTATGCGTGTATGTTCCAGCGTAACTCTGGAACGCCGCAAGCAATTTCAACCAAACTTGGTACACAGATGACTTGCTCTCTGGAGAAAAATACTGTGTGGATAAGAAACCTCTAACACCCCTTTGTGGGTGTGTGTTCTGTTAAGATGCAGCCTTTTGTGCCTTTAAATGGCTTCTACTGTACTGCGGTAAAATGGCTTCTACTTTACAGTGCAGTGCCATGGTAACGACTTCGCAGTACTCCACAAGGGGGCTCCCTCTGGTAAGATGGAAAATCCAACGTTAGAAATTACATTTGGTCGGGACATTTCCCCCCCCCCCCCCCATAAATAAATATCCGGGCAATGCCGGGTTATCGGCTAGTTCATTATAAAATAAAGTTTTCCTTTTGGAACCAGGGTCCATTTGGTTTTCTTTTTTAAAAGGGATCTGTGAGGAACACAGAGGTTCTTGCCGGTGCAATAGGACATCCAGTGAAAATAGATAGTATCAAAATTTTCAGTCTGGTTTTGGCTAGTTTCAAGAAGACATTAAGGGACAAAAGTGGACATCAGCTGCCCCTGGATATTCTCAGTGCCAACCCACCCTGCTTGTGGCTGATAGCTTGGGACTTTGTGTCCGTCATTCCAGAAGAGAGTAGAACCACGAGGTCTGCTCCATCTAACCATTCACTTATTCATCATAAAATCTTGACTGTTCAGGTCGGAAGGATGTGGGTAAGCAAAAATCCCCTCTTCTTTTGCACTGTCTAAAGCGCATATACACAGGAAATGAGATCTCCGTAGCCAGTACAACAGAGGATAGAAGCTGAGAGACAGATGCTTTGAGTAGCATCATATCAAGAGATTTGTGACCATGGCTCATATCATGCCACCAGTCCCCCCTTAAAATGCCACATGCCTTACCTTATCCACATGTATGTAAAAGAAATGCTGCTGGTGATACACAGCCTTAATGAGGCGCTTCAACTGGCGGATGGCTCTCCCGTGAACCACAAGCATGTATGCAATTCGAACTGGCTTGTCCACAGAGGCCTGGACCATTTTGCTCTCATCCCATTGGATCACAGGACTAACCTTCCCTGCAGAGATTTAAAAAAAATATCAGTATAGTCTGAATGGGAAAAAAAGAGGGGAGCCACTGAACAAGCTCCTTAGGCTAAGTGACCTTTAGAATTCAAGCCAAATTTGTCCTGATCCACATACACAGTAAGGAACAACACAACACAAACAGTCAACTTCCTATTTTGATCCTACTTGCAGCTGCTGGAAAGCTTGTGCTGTGCTAAAAAGCCCAAGAGAGGTGAGCAAAGGCTATATTCTCAATGCACCATTACTCCTCTCTATCTAGCTGGTAGGAGGAGGAAATCCCCATCACCGCAGGTGGCCAAGCAGCATCTTCCTGAGGGTGATACGCTCTTGCTCAGAAACTCCAGAAAACATTTCTTCTAATACCTCCTTATTTGGGTTAACAAGGCCCTTATAAAAAAAATAGAATATGGGAAAACAAAAGGCGAAAGGAGAAGCATAGCAAGGCCAAAAGAAAGGAGCTAAATGGAAAGAATGCTCCCGAGACCCTAATTAAATGTTCCAACTGGGGCAAAACTCCAGGGAAGCAAAGAATAATCCTTCCGTTCAGGAACTCAACTTGTCTCGAAGGTGGTATTGCTAAATGTTTTTGCCAAGAATCTGTGATTGGATCTTTGATTTACTGTAAAGTGTATGCTTGTTGCAGTCTTTGCCTACTGTCCTGTCTCCGAGGATTACTCTGTCTGTGCAAGGCAGTTATTATACCCTGGGCTCTTTGAGTAGCAGAGCCCTTTACACCTTGGATCTCTCCCAATTTTATATCTGCTGTGACAGCTTTTTATGGGCGATTCCCATCTTTATTTTTAGCAGCTCTCTATTTTAATCTCTTTGGCCACAGAATGTTTAACTGCATAAAGTTAAAAAGAGAGGCTTAGATTTCCCTTTGCTCTTCATAAAGTTTTTTTTAAATTATTCTTTGTACTTTCGATCCAACTGTCATAGGAGAAGAGTGATTTCCTCAGGCGGGTACCCTCTTTACCAGAAGGTAGCCACAGAATGCATTTAACTTATTTCATTCCTTGTCTTCCATCTTTTTACATTTGTGTTTGCCAGTCATGCACCTAGGCCAGTGATAGTGAACTTATAAATTGTGTGTCAAATGTAACACGAAAAGATGTTTTGGATGACACACCAGTGTTCACCAATACCTGACAGTAACTACTCTTGAAAGCATGCCCTATTCTTGTGCAATTTTCGGAAGCTGTGCCAGAATGTGGTGTGCCCTCGTGCAACCTTTGGACCCTTTAGAAGGTATGTGAAAGGGATGTGTTCTCGCATAACTCTGGAGCCTCCAAAAATCATGTGAGAATGGGGTGTGTTCTGGTATAGATTTGAGGCTGCATGGCATTCTCCAAAGCCACTTCAACAAGTAAGGCCTTGTGTCATCTGGAACAGCCTTGGGTAGGCTGGAAAGCCCTGTCAATAGAAAGACAACACAGTAAGCCATTCCTGGGGCATGCTGGATTGCAGGGACAATTGCACCTTAGGGAACAGCGTGAGGCAGCATTTTTGAGTGGCAGCAATGGTGCTAGGGCTGAAGTTGAGATCTTGACTTCTACTTCTCCCCTTAGGATGCCGCTATAGAGCATTGAATGCCAAAACAACCAGGCAGAAAGAACACTCTGCTGAACACTGTCTCATTTCTCACCTGCTCATCTTTCCTACTAGCTTCTCCTATAGGTTTCTTATGATTTATCAATTGCTGTTTGCAACTAATGATTGATAGTAACTATGTTTATGACCCATGACCTATTACTTGCTGTTCATAAGTACACGGTGAGCTTATGCACCAGACACAAATTCCTTGTGTGCTCTATTACAATTGGTCAATAAAGAATTGTGTTGTGTTGTATTGTTGTATTGTATTATTGTATTGTATTATAGTATAGTATTGTATTATTGTATTGTACTGTATTATATTGTATTGTTGTATCGTATTGTATTATTGTATTGTGTTGTATTGTATTGTATTACTGTATTGTCTTATTGTATTGTATTGTATTGTTCTGTTCTGTACTGTATTGTATTGTTGTATTGTATTGTATTGTATTGTTGTATTGTATTGTATTGTATTGTAATGTGATGTGATGTACTGTACTGTATTATATTGTAGTGCATTGTAGTGTAATCAGGGGTGGGATTCAGTCGGTTTGCTCAGTTTTGGGTGAACCGAATGCTAATTTTGCATCTGGTTCGTCGAACTGGTTGTTGCAAGAAACTGCTGGCCCCTCCCTTCCTAGGAATCTCCACATGTCCCATTCATCATGCCAGGTAAGTACAGGGCCCGCACGGAGGCTCTGGGAGGGTGAAACATGGGCCCAATGGGGAGGCCGTTGTCATCCTCTTGGAGGCTTGAGAAAAGCCTCCGGAGCCTGGGGAGGGTGAAAACGCCCCCCCCCCATCTTTAGGAGGCCAAGTAGGCCACGCCCCCTGGCAACCAGGCAGAGAACTGGCTGCTAAAAAATTTCAATCCCACCCCTGAGTGTAGTGTAGTGTAAAAGTAGAGTATTCCTATTCTGTTCAGGGTAGGGCAGGGATTTCTGGGTTTAAGAACTCCCATCTCTCACCCTTCAGATTCATTTCTGCTGCTACCCTAGTCCACACACATTTGAAACATGGGTTCAAAAATGTATGGGCCTCGTGAAATTCAGAACCCAGGATGAGGAAAGAATGATTGTCAAGAGATGTCCAAGAGTCAATTTTTTGGGGCTCAGAGGTTGTCACTTTGCTACATTTTTTTTGGTCAAATATAAAGTTTAGAGAGTTCTGCCTTCAATTTCTAATGATCAAATTTGGGGACTTGGGCCCTTATCTCATTGCAGATATTGGGGCTTAAGGAACAGGAATGTTCACTCTTTAAGTTCAGCAAGAGGCCTGAGAAAGGATGTCTCATAGCAATTACCACTCACTGGAAAAAAGCAGGAAAAGGGGAAAGGAAATCATGTTGTACAAAGCCATTTTGATTTCTCTTGGTCACACATCTTGAGGATTACTGACATCTGAACTGTTCCTAGTAGAGATGGAAAATCTTCAACCTAATTTCAAATTCCTCTGCAAGCAATTCCTTAGGGTCTGTCCGTCTCTTTTTCCAGAAGCATGATAGATGAAGTGGCAGAAAAAGCAGTGTGTGTGTGTGTGTGTGTGTGTGTGTGTGTGTGTGTGTGTGTGAAAGAATGTAATCCTGTCATAAGCCATCACATCATTGCTTTTCCTCACATACCACCAGAGGTAGTCCTTGATTTATGACCACAAATGAGCCCAATATTTCTGTTGTTAAGCAAGGTGAGCTAAGTGAGTTTTCCTCATTTTACGACCTTTTTTAAATCACAGTTCTAAAGTGAGTCACTACAGTGGTTACTGACACAGTTGTTGAGTGAATCTGGATTCCTCATTGACTTTGCTTGTCAGAAGGTTGCAAAAGGTGATCCATGGGACACTGCAACCATCATAAATACGAACCAGTTACCAAGTGTCCGAATTTTGATCATGTGACCATGGGAATGCTACAATGGTTCTAAGTGTGAAAAACAGTCACTTTTTTCAGTGCTGTTTTAACTTTGAATAGTCACTAAATGAATGGCTATAGGTTGACGACTGCCTCAGAAAGAGAAGCTTTCCTCATTAAAAATCTTGTGACATCCAGGGTACCCCTTCTTCTTTCTCTCTCCACTTGGCTAGTTGGCAACCTCTCAGATGCTGAAGTAATATCAGTGAACCTCATTACAAGTAAGATTCATTTAGTCAACAGAACAGCCTTAATTGGACTGTCTGTGCCTCCTTTAATCAAGGTGTCTGTCACAGGTTATTATGTTGGTGGCCACAGCTCTGTGGCACAGCAGATGTTTTGAACGCAAGAGGCCTGCACTCCAAGGGAAGGACTGGGCAGGAAGAGGTGAAGATTCCCAATCAGCAAGGCTGGGACAGGATGGTGGGTGGGCAGAGGAATGAATTCAGGTGTCGGCAAATGGGCCTAAGCCAAGAGGCAACTACAGTCCTAAATTGTGCACATGCAAAGGATGATCATCCCTGATTCAAGGATCTCACTCTCTCAACAGTATCCCTCAGTTCATGGGGGACAATTTCCCAAGGTTCTTCCATTCTCACCTGAGAGCTGGCACTGCCGGGGTACTGACCGTGGCATCAGGTTTCCAGCTTGGTGCAGGCAAACCACATTGGCAATTTCCTGCTGACACTGCTTACTGCTAGCTCTGGCTAATGCAGACAGCGCATCTTTGCCTGTGATTTCACACTTGGGAGTGAAGTTGTTCTCGGTAGGCTGTGGGGCCCCTTCCACACTGCCGGTGTCTCCGTGCTGGAACATGGCCAGTTGGGCATCCCTTCTAAGCTGCGTCCGGTTCCTTCGACTGGAAGTATCCAAGTAGACTGGCAGCTTGAGGCTCGGTTCATGCTTCACCGTGACGGCCCTCACCACTTTGGCAACCAGAATGCCAGGATTATCCAGGCGATTCTTCCACCTTTCGTGCTTCCTGTTTAAGCTGCCTCGCCGGCCTGCAGAGCTGTCTGAATCCTTCGACCCATCACTGTTTTCAAGAAGCTGGGGCTTCCTTTGCTGAATCTGCTCCAGTTCCATCGAGAGAGAGAGAGAGAGAGAGAGAGAGAGGGAGGGAGGGAGGGAGGGAGGGAGGGAGGGAGGGAGGGAGGGAGGGAGAGAGAGAGAGAGAGAGAGAGAGGGAGAGAGAGCGTTTTCAAGCAACATTTTATTTTTCTAGATAAATATTCTTTTTGAAAGTTTCACAAACCTCATGTATAATGCATCCTGTTTAGTAAAGACAATGGAACAGAAAAAATAATAGCAATGGACACCAATATGAATTTGTTAATGGCGCCCGTAGAACAACCCAGGATTAAAAAAAAATAGCATTTGCATCTATTTTCAGTGACGGCAGAGTGAGGCTAGAGAAGCCCACTTTAAAATGTCCCCCTTCAGCCATGAATAAATGCAGTACATACTTAGCTATTCATGACATGAACATTCAGCTCACAACTGGCATTCCAGGTCTGGAATTGCTCTCTAAGGTAGGTGACTGTTATCCCCATTTTACATAGGGTAAAATGAGGCAGAAAGACCGTGTGGCCCTGGGCTATGCAGATAAAGGAAGATATGAAGGACAAAAGTGGGTTTGTAGCAAAAATGATAAAAAATGCAAGGCATTTTGATGTAAACCAATCACAATTTTATTTGGATTTAGAATGAGTGAATGAGGGATTTATGGGCTACAAGCAGATGCTTTGCGCGTTCCCTCCAAAACAAGCTCCATTCAGTTGAATAAAGCAATAGCAATAGCACTTATGCCACATAAAGGATTACATTCGGATTCTAGAACATATGATTTATAAATGTGTTCTATCTTCCTGAACTACATAGCCCTCAGACGATAACTATCAGCCCAAAACCTGACTAAAAACTATCAAGCTTAAGTGCTTATCTGCTGAACCATATCCGTTTTGATAATTTCAGAATGGAAGGGCTCATCTACATACAAAAAAATGTTGAGAGGAGAAAAGCATGTGGCTGTAAAAATGATTGTCTTCAAGGATGACTCAAGTAGCATCGCTGTCTTCCTAGAAAGTAATGGGGAGCATTTAGTTCTTCTGTATGCAACTCTTCCCCCATTTAAATTCCCCACTTGCACAGCAGGAGTGGAAATTGCCTCTGCCCACGAGAGCACATTCTCTGCTAGTCATCTTCCATCTCCAATGCCATCTTTCCACTTACCAATTCCCCTTAAAAGGCTTCTGCCATAAGAGCTCCAAAATCTTTGCATCTCTTTCCAATAAGGAAAAGGTGAAATATTGGCAAAGTGATAAACATCTTGGCGGGAACCCAACCCTTTCCCTTTGCTAGGTAGCTTCTCTCCACCTCCCTTCATTGTCTAGCTTTCCTTTCTTCCTCCTCCCATCCAGGTTCCGCGAAGCCATTTGATTTGGGTGCTGATGGGAATCTTGACCTCTTGGTAGACATGGGATTGTCTTCCATAAGTCGGGGATTCCCATGAGTGAAACAAAACAAACCCAGAAACAGGCTGCACTGATGAAGTATCAGCCCAACAGGCAGCCAGAGTATAACTATTCAGTGTCCTCCAATTAAATGGAAGGAGGCAGTCCATCAGTGGTCCAATTTGCAGCTTCTGATGGCTACTCCTCATGTACTCCAGAAGGTTAACGTGTATTTTTTCCACTTTTCATAGAAAACAATAGGTTTCTCTTGGATCACCTTGATCCAGCTTCAGCCTGCTTCAGCAGTTGGGTGGCACCAAGATGGAGGCTGAGCTGTGAGGAAACCTCAGTGATCAATAAGAGCGGCATCAAAGCAAAAAGGCTGTTCGGGTGAGATGAACTAAGGTTGACAATCAGAACACATCACTTTCCATTGATACTGTACATCCATTCAAAATTACGTGTCCTGACAATTTTCATCAAAGGTTTTCCAGAGGTTGAAAGCATAGAGCCCCTTGTTTTCCGTGCTTTGTTTACTAGAATCGCTAGACAAACTATTTCTTTCTCTTTTTTGAAAATATCCTCTTATAAAAGTCTAAACTGACTCTCCAAAGTATATTCATGAAATTCATGGATCAGTTTATCAATTTATAGGTCCAATGAATACTATTCAATTTAATTGGGAATTTATCTTTACCTATGCTATGAATGAGTGTCAAGGTTCCCCTCGCACATACCGTATTTTTCAGAGTATAAGACGCACCTTTTTCCCTCAAAAAAGAGGCTGCATCTTCCACACTGAATACAGCATTTTTGGCCTCCCGAAACCCCGCCCCTTCACCAAAATGGCTGTGCATAGACTTTAGGAGGCTTATAGAGTGTTTCTGGGGGCTTGGGAGGGGAGAAATGAGCAAAAAATGGGCCGTTTTTTACTCAAACCCTCCCCCCCCCAGCCACCAGGAACACTCTACAAACCTCCTAAAGGCTATTCATGCTCTTTTTTTTTTTTTTTTTGAAAAAAAGGGGCCCATTTTCGTGAAAAATGGGGTGTTTTGGGGAGTTCTGAAGAGTGCAAAAACTTTTTTTTTAATTTGCTTCTCCAAAATCTTGGTGCGTCTTATACTTCACTGCGTCTTATACCCCGAAAAATACGATATGTGCTAGTCATTCCCAACTCTAGGGGGCGGTGCTCATCTCCGTTTCAAAGCTGAAGAGCCAGCGTTGTCCGAAGACAACTCTGTGGTCATGTGGCCGTCATGACTAAACGCTGAAGGGGCACAGATTGCTGTTACCTTCCCACCAAAGGTGGTTCCTATTTTTCTACTTGCATTTTTACATACTTTCGAACTGCTAGGTTAGCAGAAGCTGGGACAAGTAACAGGAGCTCACTCCGTTACACAGCACTAGGGATTCGAACCGCCGAACTGCTGACCTTTCTGATCGACAAGCTCAGCGTCTTAGCCACTGCATCCCTTGATTCATAGCATAGATCTGCTTTTCCAACCAGGTGCCATTGGCTTTCTTGTTATTGTGATGGTCCTTTACATTTACTCTGATTCGTGATGACTATATGGAAAGTTTATGCCATTTTCTTGGCAACGTTTTGGAAGTAGTTTTCTAGCACTGTATGTTCTTCCCAGGTTGAGAGATAGCGAGTGGTTCAAAGTCACTGTTTAATGCAGGATTAGAAGTCAGGTTCCCCTGCTCCTTATCCAGTGTATTTATCCACCAACTCTCTCTCTCAAAGCAATTTATTTTGCTGATTTGATGAGATTTATATTCTCTACATAAGTGGAAGGTACCAGATTACAGAAGGCTGTCTTCTCTGACCTATGTAATAGTATGTGGGAATGATTTGGGGAAAAAAGGAGGAAAAACTACAGTCTAGACAATAGAGTCCAAAGAAGGGAGAGATGCTGACAATGTTTCAGAAGGGAATATTTCCCTAGTTTTCAGGAGAGTAAAAGTGAAAGAAAGAGGGATATTTTCATTTCATTCCTTGGAAGATTCTGTTAATTCAATCTGTTAGTGTAATCTTGTAGCTGATCTTGTACCCGTGTCCTTCTTTCTGCTTATAACAAAAGCTCAAAGGGTGGCCCCAAGAAGCTTAAATTAGTTTTTAGGATGTACGTTCCTTCAAATCAATCTTGAATCCTGATGGCTTCCTGGACAAATCCATGCAGTGTTCATGGCATAATTTTAGAAGTGGATTACGACTGCCACTCTCCTAAGGCTGAGAAAGAACAACTGGCCAAATGTCACCCAGTTGTCTTTGTGCCGAAGGAAGATCTAGAACCATGGTCTCCCAGCAGTGGTGGGTTCCTGCTGGATCGCACCGGATCGCGCGCGCTCCCTTTCAGCGCTCCACCTGGCTCGCGCGCTCCCTTTCAGCGCTCCACCTGGCTCGCGCGCTCCCTTTCAGCGCTCCACCTGGCTCGCACGCTCCCTTCCGGCGCTAAAACCGGAAGTACAGTCTTGCCCCGCCCCTGGCGAAGCAACGACGCCTGCCTGCGCTCCACCAGCTCGGCTGGGAACGGAGATGAGGAAACATCTCCGTTCCCAGCCGAGCTGGTGGAGCGCAGGCAGGCGTCGTTGCTTCGCCAGGGGCGGGGCAAGACTGTACTTCCGGTTTTAGCGCCGGAAGGGAGCGCGCGAGCCAGGTGGAGCGCTGAAAGGGAGCGCGCGAGCCAGGTGGAGCGCTGAAAGGGAGCGCGCGCGATCCGGTGCGATCCGGCAGGAACCCACCACTGTCTCCCAGTATCTAACCCAGTGACTTTAACTACTAAATCAAAGAGCTTCTGAAAGTAGCTCTAGGGCTCCACAAAGCATTTAGCAAGGCACCTTAGTCGTCATCTTATCTCAAATGTCTGCTGTGCAACCCTCTGAATAATTTTCACAGTCTTAACCAGTACTTCTGAAACAGATAGGTCTCTCAAGATTTAGTACCATTATTGGATACCGAGTCCCAACGGTGCAGTGGTTATAATGCAAAATTTCAGGCAAATTCTGTCCACAGCCTGGAGTTCAATCCTGACGGGGACTCGAGATTGACTCAGCTCTCCATCCTCTCAGGTTGGTAAAATGAGGGCCTGGATTGAAGGGGGCAATATGCTGACATTGTAAACTACCCAGAGCGTGCTGTAAAGCACTATGATGTGATATATATAAATCTAAATGCTATTGCTATAATGTCCATCACAAAAATCCTCCTACCATCTCTACGCTTATTCCTAACAGTTTGGGACAATTGTTTTTACTGTCGGCTTTATTGATAATTGACAAATTGGAATCTACCAAAAAAACAACAACAACAGCAAATCTATTCAAAGCCTTCTATTTTCTCTTCTCCCCTTTTCTGCTTCTCATTCCCATCCTGTTTCAGCTACATAGCCATCCTTAGACGGCTGGGTTTATTTCCCTTCCTTTCCTATCCTGCAAATATTTTTCCCTACTTTTGCAATCATCAAAAGGTTCCCTGGAGCACGGTGATATATTCCTCTTATTTCTCAGTGGCCCCATTCTGGCTACAATCTTGTTGGTGCTCATCAGCTGACTTTGCTATTAGAAAGAAAGATGATTAGATTTGAATTCATTTCAAATAACAACTGACTGCAAAGCTTTTCATACAGTCCCTCCCACTCAGTGTTTTTTTAAGCGTGGGGAAGATGGTTACTTAGGCGTACAACTCTGATAGCTTGTACAAAGGGAAAAAAAGAAAAGTCTCCTGGCTTCCCAAAAGCAACATTCCGCCATTTCTATTCCCAATTTTTCACAATTTGTTTTTAATTTGGGTTGCATGCAATTCTCCTTTTGCAGCAATTGGAAGAAGGAGGGGTGGGGGTGGGGAAGGATCAGACTGTTCACACCGAACATTCTTCAACCACAAGAGTACATGCCTAACGTTGAAAATGACTGAATCTGAGGCAGTTGGAAGGCTGATCTATAATCAAATGCACTACTCCATTAAGGAGGCAGAGGCAGTTATGAAATTGTGCTGGAGGGGAGGGGTGAGGCTTTCCAATCCCCATGTCAACCTTCTCTGCACTATTTTTGTATGCTAAGCAATGAGTGTTTGTACACTAAGCTAGCATAGTGTAAAGGGTGAATTGGGGAAGACTGGGAATAAGACAAATGTCAGGCTTGGAAGCCATCTTTGTACTGGGCCTCAAGTCTGCCGTATATTCAAACATATTCTACTGTGGGAAAGTAGGAGGAGGGATTGTATGGAGCATGGGAGATATGTAGCCAAAATAACCTTCTTCCTCAGAGAGTCAAGGTCATCTTGTCCCTGCACCTGGACTGACGTGGATGGGAGGAATCTTCCTTCGTGGCAGTGATTGATTGGCCCATGTGATGGACATGTGGGAGCTGGGGCAGGGTCTTGGACTTTCAACTGGGTGGGGAAAACTTGGAAGCTTTCAGATTCGGGTTTTCCCAGATGTGCCAGCATGGCTTCTGTAATAAATTGGAACTTGGAGGAACTTCTGGACTTGGACTCTTATTTGATTGAGGATGCTATCTGGAACCTTGACAACAAATTTTCTTTGTTTGATAGTAATGATTTCTATCGTCTGAACAGATTGAACAAATACAATTATTCCAGTTTCAGTCAGACATTAAGAAGTAGTTCTGCATCTTTCCTCAATTTAGTGTCTCTCTAGAAAAGTATGGGGGCACCTCCCAAAATGGCCCAACTATTAACGTCCAAGAGACTCCTGATCTCAACATGCATAGAAAACATCAGTGAGAGGGGGAAAGCTACTCTACCGTTTCCCTGGTTTTGCTCAGTTTGATTCACAAGACCAGACTTGTAATGTAATTGAAGGGGCAAAGTTACCCAACTGGTTTAAACAGAGTTTTGAGAAACGAGAGTCCCCTAGAATAAGATTTAATATAAAGTGAATGTGTAAAAAAAAAAAACCTGCTTAGTTGCCACATTCTTGTACAAACATTGGCACCCACGCTTATACAGGATTTGAAATATAATCTCCTTTATTATACATCTTTATAATTAAAAGTCATCATTATCTTGCCTGATGTCCCCTCAAGGGAAAGTGCTTTACTCTTCAACGCAAGACTGTTGAAGAAAGTATATCAACTCCCTCTATTATTGTGGTCTTCTAACCTCTCCCACTCTTTGCTTCTTTTTGAGCCAATTACTTAAATACAGGTACTGTAAAATTATGCTGGAGCTTGTTATTACTCAGTGAATAGGTAAGTATTAAAAACCAATATAATAGTCAGAAGTGACCAGAGCTGTGGTAGTGCAGTGGTTAGAGTGCAGTACTACAGGCTACTTCTGCTGATTGTCAGCAGTTTGGCAGTTCAAGTCCCACTGCTCAAAGTTGGCTCAGCCTTTTATCCTTCCAAGGTGGATAAAATGAGGATCCAGATTGTTGGGGTCAATATACTGACTCTGTAAACTGTTTAGAGAGGGCTGTAAAAGCACTATGAAGCGGTATATAAGTCTAAGTGCTATTGCTATTTCTGGTCTACCACCATACACAAACTAATGGAAAACTAGGCCAGTTCACATATAAACAATTTTGAAGCTGCCCCTTCTCTAAGTGGACAGCTGAAAGGAGAATGCATATTTGGAAAAAAATGTCATTGTTTTTTAAAATATTATTTTAAGTACATGCTTGTCCACCTGGAAGAAAATGCTTTATTGTCTCTTGTCCCAGAACACATCATTGATATGAAAAACTCATTCTATGCATACTTCTGCCTCCTGGGATATGACTTATCTGTTATATCTTTGTGGCAACTCTAGGTTTAGCTTTACATTTACAGTTCCCATTTCAAAAAATATCCAAAGGATTACCTCTGATTCAAGCTAAACTGATTTTGTACAAAAAAAAAATCACCCTAGTGAAAGGGAAGGGCAATAATTAAATCTTAAATCTGAATAAACTCTGGTCATAAGAATGTTACAGAAACCCACACAATCCGAAAATTAAAAAGTTATACAGTATTATCTTCTCATTAAGCATGAAAAACTAATTTTTCTCAATTTGAATGTGGAATTCTGGATGTGGAGTTCTTCAGACAAAGCAAGGAAAGACTTTATTTGAAGTCTATTAATCTGGAGGTCATGAAAATTGACCAAGGCTTCACTACCCCGGTTGACATTGACTCAAGCCAATCACTCTACATCTGTTGCTTAATAGGTTCTCTAACAATGATATTCTTACTTACTAAGTGATCGATACGGAGTCCATTCTAAAAGAAGCATAAGTAGGGAATTAAGTCTTTTAGGTGATCTTTTCTATTAAAGGTGGTCCTCGACTTACAACCACAATTCACCCAAAATTTCTGTTAGGTGAGACATTTGTTAAAAGAGTTTTGCCCCATTGCAGTTGATAAGTTGGTAGCACTGTTGTTAAAAGAATCTGGCTTCCCCACAGACTTTACTTGTCAAAAGGTCGCAAAAAACAATTACATGACCTTGGGACACAGCAACAGTTATAAGCATGAACTAGTTGCCACGTGTCTGAATTTTGATCATGTGACCATGGGGATGCTGCAAAAGTTATAACTGTGAAAAATGGTCCTGTCACTTTATTCAGTGCTGTTGGAATTTTGAACGGCCACTAAATGAACTGCTATAAGTCGAGGATTATCTGTACAGTGCAAGGAAACAATCACACAATAACTTGAATCCTGCTAATTTGGACTTACATTGAAATCTTCACATATATAACGGTATACAGTACTGTGCTTCCCCGAAAATAAGACAGGGTCTTATTTTTTTTTGGCCCCCAGAAATAAGCGCTTGACCTTATTTTCGGGAAGGTCTTATTATTTTTAAGGTGCAGGAGGTGGCGAGCGTGGTCACCTCATGGCTGCTGCTGTGTTGCAATATTTTCGGGGAGGGCCTATTTTCGGGGGAGGGATTATTTTAGCGCATGCGCTCAAAAGCCCAATTAGGCTTATTATCCGTGGAGGTCTTATTTTCAGGGAAACAGGGTATGTAAAACCTTCCCTACTACAGAAGTCCTGCTGCACTCACGGACAGCCAGCTGCTCTTCACAGATGCCACACTGTCACAGTCTGGGAAACTACCTTAAAAGCCTTTTGTGGCCTGGGTTCAGGTTACTTGAGGAACCAATTTATCCCACTGAGATTGGCCCCGGGCTGTTACAGAAGGTGTGCTATGGGCTCTGTCAGCCAGGGAATTCTGGCTGCTGGAGTCCAAGAGAAGAGCCTTCTCTGCCATTGCTCCCGTCCTTTGGAACTTACCTCCAGGAGTGAGGTCAGCTCTGATCCTGATGGCCACCTTCCACAGGAGCTTGAAGATCTGGCTCTGCCAGTTAGCCTGGGGCTCCAATGGGGGAGCCTCATACTTGAAGTGGTTGATAGATTAATAACAGATCCCCTCTCCCCACTCCCATGCTCAGCCTATTCCCTCCCTCCCATCTTTTAGCTTAAATTATAGCTGATGATTTGTATTTTATAGTGTTTTATTTCTTATTCTATTCATATTGTTGTATTGTTTTATTTTTTTAATATTGTAAACTGCCCAGAGTCACCTTGTGGTTGAGATGGGTGGCAGATTAAATACAATTAATTAAATTAAATTGTAGATAGATAGAGGATACCTTGTTTCCCCCAAAATAAGACCTATTCTAAAAATAAGACCTAGCATGTTTTACATGTGTGCCAAATATAAGCCCTACCACCACCACCCCAAATAAGCTCTACTTAAGAGCCTGGTCAGCCGCCCCCCATTCTGTCTGGTCGCTTGCTTTTTAAGGTGCAGGAGGTGGCGAGCATGGTCACCTCATGGCTGCTGCTGTGTTGCAATATTTTCGGGGAGGGCCTATGCTGTGCTGCGGTCACAAGGTGAAGGGTGGTAGATCTGCTGCGTGCGCCCCACAATGGCTTACCTCAGGACCCCTGTAGCCAGGCCACCCATGCGCCGACACCTACCTCAAGGTGGAAGCACCAGCAACCATGTGCAGCAGGAGTCCACATGGCCACCAGCCCATTTCCTCTGCTTGCTGCGAGGCAGGTGTGGGGACATGGATGGCCTGGCTGTGGGGGCCCGAGGTAAGTCAGTGTGGGGTGTGTGGGGCAGCCCCACCCCCTTGCCTCACAGTGGTGGCACTGGCATACCGCACGGCCTCCTGCCCTGTGGAGAGCAAAAAGAAGTGGGCCTCCCATACATGGGGAAAAAAAAAGGTAGCCCCTGAAAATAAGCCCTAGTGTTTAGTTTGGGGCCCAAAAGAAAATAAAACTCAGTCTTATTTTTGGGGAAACACGGGTAGATAGATGATTGATTGATTGATTGATTGATTGATAGATAGATGATAGATAGATAGATAGATAGATAGATAGATAGATAGATAGATAGATAGATAGATAGATAGACAGACAGACAGACAGATGCTCACTGTTGCTCATGGGTTGATTTCTACAACTGTTGAACAAGTGGATTCCAGGAAAGCATATCCTAACCAAGATAAAATGTGGAAGGATGAAAATAAATGCCAAATGAATGAGACACACATGCTGCAAAGTGGCACTTCTGTTCTATGAAAAACAATGCGCTCAAAGCCAAACTAGCCCGTAGTGTTTGCACCTTTATGATTTTCACACCTGCCATATTTTTAACATTTCAGTGATCAAACCAATCACCCTTGTTCTACAGAGGATTTTAAAAAAATAAAAATAAACCAGCAGTTCTGATTCCCAAACAAGCTTAACACAAACAAGGATCAAAAACTTCCTCCGGTTTCTACTTCAAACGTGCGTCCCAGAGAGATGCTAGAACAGGCAGAGATAACAGTTCATTAGTCACCAGCTGGAGCCATCTGTTCAGGGATTTGCAAGCCTGTTTTCTCCACTCGGGAGGTGAAAGCCAAAGACGGAGACAGGCAAACAACGGAAGTCTTGCTCCCCTTTCAAATCCACACATCCTGACAGACATCCTGGCTAGGAAAGAGACACTTCCATCCTTTTGGAAAGTAAGGAACGCAGCTTCCCTTTCAGCCTGGGGCAAGCAAGGACCGTATACCACAGAATGAATTCACCTTCATTTCTTTCCAAAACAAAGCTGTTTTATTGAAATGTTTGAATTCTTGGTTAGGATCCGTGCTAAAAGCTTTTTCTGCCTTCTTGTGATTAAAGCCCATCGATGGCATCTTCTTCTCAACAGCAGCCTTCAATGCAAGGCAACAACAGACAAGGGAAGGCCAGCTGTAAAGACACCTGTTTCCTGTGCTTCCCTGTTCCTCTTGCACATGTGCCCTGCTAAGCATTAAAGCTGGGCCCTTCTGAATAGTGCCTTCAAACACAGCTGTATGTGGATCGTTTTCCCAAGAAGCTCTTCATGTGAACCATGACTGGCAAAAGCACATCCGTCCAGGTTTTTCACCTGCTACCGGCTGTCAGTTAAGGAATTCTGCGGCTTCTAATTGCTACACACAGCAATGCCAAAGCAATCTCCTCTGCTTGAATCATAAAGGAAAGGAAATACAGTGCTGCAGACTTTGAGGCTGACTCTGCCTGTGTCCAGAATCCAGATTAAATGCCCACCTCCCACACTCCTAAACTTCCTCCTTGCTTTTTTTGCTTCACCTCCACCCACTACACCAAAGGGGCAGGCACACATTCTTTAAAAGCAAAAGGAACAGAGCATCTTACACAACCTCAAGGCATCCAATCTTGGCAGGCAGCAAGAAAAATGCTATTACCTCTACCCAGGTGGTTCTCATGGCTCTGCTTTACCATCTGTCACAGCTCCAATTCCTATACCTGAAGAACAGGTGGACTGCGGATTTACTTGGCCTTTTGTTAAAAGACAGATTTCTTGGTAAAACATAAGGTGGTACTTACATGCTTATCTACATATCCTCCAGAATAGGAACTAGTCACCATCACATTAGTAAGACACCTAACATGAGTCAGGAACATAAAGAGATGGGCAGCACCTGGCCTGGACATCATCCACACCGACTGGCTAAAACTGGGGTGTCAAACTGGCAGCCCACAGGCCGGATGCGTCACATGCAGGCCACACCCACCCCAGCTACGCGAATGGGGAAAAACATCGTGAAACATCACATGATGGCAACATGACATTTCGAGTTTGACACCCGTGGGCTAAAGAAACTAACAGCAGTCATGAATGCTTAGCGGCCCAAACAAACCAGTTTTGTCTAGCAGCAGGCTTCGACCAGACTAAAAGAAGCAAGGATAGTGCTGCTCATGAAAGACCCCCACAAGGGAACATCACCTTCTAACTACCAGCCAATAACCTGTTTCCCCACAACATGGAAAATTCTGTTTGGGCATCATAGCTGCCGTATGGGCTCAGAAGGACATTGGGGAAACACCAGAGGTTCAAAACATCAGTTGCTCACAGATACAGCATACAATCTTGCCCAAGATTCAAGGTCCAGTCAGATCAATCTGAGCAAAGCATGGATAGACCAAAGGAAAGCCTATGGCTCAATGCCATACACGTGGATCTGTGAATACCTGGCACCATGCAAAGTGAGCAGGACACCAAGGACCTTCCTCAATAACTCAATGGGATTGTGGAAAACAACACCAGATGTCAACTCCAAACAGCTTGCATAAATAGTCATCAAATGCAGCATATACCAACAGTGATGCACTGTTCCCGCTGCTGTTCTGCATAGCCCCCCCCCTCACTCACATAAAACACAAGAATATGAGTTCAAGAGTGGAACCACTACATTATTACAACCACCACTATTCAGACTACAGATGTGGTTGGATGACAATAAAGAAGTTAGTAGCTAGATAATAAAGTGGAACTACCATCAGGCCACATAGCAGACATGGAAACCGTGAGGAGGAGGCAAGGAAGATAACAACATCCAAAATATTACAGGCCCTGGAGAGCCATCTCAATGGGAAGAAGATCCGTGCCGTGAACACATATGCCCTGTCAATCATCAGACAGACTACCAGTATAGTGAGCTGGCCAAAGGGGGCCTGCTGATGTGAAGATCTGGGAGCTCCTCACAATGTACAGAGGTTTTCATCCCAAGTCCAATGCCCACAGACTATACACCAGCAGGAAAGAGAGCAGGAGGGGGTCTAGTAAGTATCAAAGCCATTGTCCTGAATGAAATCCAGAGCATCCAGGTGCAGATCAGTAAAATGGCACCGAAAGATGAGCTGCCAAGAGAATGCCTGAGGCAGCTGCAGCAGACACGGGAAGAAGATCAAGCAGAAGATCAAGCAGAGGCAGAGGAAGTGCCATGGCAAAACAAAACACTGCATGGGAGGTGCCACTGACAGGAAGCTACGGTGGCAGACATTGGGAAATTCTATGAGTGGCTGGAAAGGGCCAGACTAAAAGACAGCACTGAGGCACTGATCATAGCAGCACAAGAAAAGGCACTAAGCACCAGAGCCATTAAAGTAGGGGTCTACTACACCAGATAGAACCTGAGGTGCAGATTGTGCAGTGAGGCCCCTGAGACTATCCAACACATAGTGGCGGGGTGTAAGTTTCAGGCAAAAACAGCATACGCTGAGCGGTACAATCCAACTTCCCTGGAATTACATACAGGCACATATGAACAGTGTATGGGCATATTTAGAGGGAAGATGCCACAGAAGGTCATGGAGAATAACAACTAAGATCCTGACAGGAAGATCCTGATCATCAACCAGACATTACAATTGTAGTCAAGGACTACAATTGGTGATAGAGGTAGCAGTTCCAAGTGACTACATCAGGAAGTAGTATGAGAAATTGGAGAAGTACCAGCATCTCAAATCAAAGATCAAAGTGATCCCAGGGATGGTAGGAGTAGTAGAGGCTGTGACTCCTAAGCTGGGGGACTAGCTCCAACAGATTCCAGGAATAATGTTGTTGTCGTTACCTATTCAGAAGAGTACTGGGAACAGCCAAGGTAATGTGCACAACCCTCAAACTCTTAGCCCTCTGGTTGAGGACCTGAGATTGAGGAAGATGCCAATCATCCAAAGGGGTCAAAAGAGATTATTTAAATTAATTTAGAAATTTTCAACACAGTAAAATATACATAGAACAATTAAAACAAGGAACCACAAAAAAATAGAGAAATAAGAAAAAGACATGCAATTATGCTTTTTGCCCTCATGTCTATCAAGCAAATGTTATGTTAAACTCCCCCCCCCCATCTCTTTGTCCTTTTAAAGCTCCAAATCCCCAAATCATTAATTCGATTTTTCTTCTTTCAACCAAAAGTCCACATAAGGTTTCTAGGTGTTTCCAAAAAGCCAAACTGGTCAGCGTCACTATTTCTTCATTCAGGTAAGTTTATAATCTAGTCTGCCACTGTAGGCAGACTGGATGTCCTGTACTTCATTGCTTTTCCAGCTCTTTGCATACAAGAACACAAGGCGATACTTTTTAAAATACAGAACTGACTTGACTTCGGGCGGGGGATGGGACTAAGAGGGTTTAGCATCTGAGACAAGGAGAATGATGGAATTTAAAATGTAACCAAGAAAATATAGCTTATACCTTATCCCTAAGAAAATCAATGTTTTATTATTTCATTCTTTTCCTCATGATCAAAAAGGCACCCCTCCTCCTTTTATCTCTTGTTTGCACAACTAGGCACTTGAGGGATGCAATGTATAGTGTTTGAGGCTTTAAACTCCACATCATAAGCATTACAGACTGACCCAGTAAGCAATATTTTTTGTAGCAATTACTTTTGCTCTGTTATGTTCTACCCAGCTCATTTGTTGTCCCAATCCCCTTGCTGCGAATATACTTTTTCATACTCCTGCCTATGTCCCTAGTCTCATGTTGACCTATTTGCATACATACAGAAGAAGCTGAAAATTAAGTTCTATCACGCAGTAGTCAACATTGGGGGATATATTCCATGGCCTTTTGATCCATGTCACATTTTATTTTCAATGAACTCTTAACTGAGATCTAAGAACAGTCAAACGCCACCGAATAAGGGTATAAAATGATTTCTTCTCTTGTATCCACAATTTTTAGGAGATTGGGCTTTAAGGATACTTTGAAAAACCAATTCCAGCACCAACAGATTCATTCAGATATTATTTTGGGTTTTCTTTCTAGATTCTACAGAAAATGTACTTGGGTTTTGCTAGAAGCATGTACAAAAGAAGGTTTTGTGCACAAAAGAAGCACAGGTCAATCCAGTCCTGAAGTAGGGATCCCGAGATCAGCTACTATCATATATCAACTGGAACCTAAAGTTTCAAAAAAAAAAATGCAGGAAGTCTGGCTTCTAGAATTTGTATTTCTTTCCACAGAGATGTCACACTACCTAACAATCAAAGGACCGTTCCCTTCTCTGGTTATTCCTTTCTGTGCCTGAAACAAAGTTTCAACTAAGTCAATCCTCACCCTAGCCATCACATGTCTGTCTGACGCTTCTATTCCACCCCCTCCCCCAAATACAAAATGCTGAGAAAAATAAATAAAGCGTGCAAATTGTGACTGTTCCAAACTCTGGCTACCCCAAAACCTAAAGATCCTTCGCTTCTGATTTCTGAAGCATTAGCAAACATTATCCTCAGCCATGAAGGCTGTAAGGGAAAAGGGACTTCTCTGAGTCACAGATTATGTTCTGAAACAGCACGTAAGCTGCTTTTGTTGAGTTACGGAGTGGATGAGAAGTTATCCAAATTCTAAGTCGAAATGTAAGGGTCTAAAAAAAAATCCTTTTCAGAGGGAAAACAGTTTTTACTCAAATTGTATAGAATGAAGAGCAGCACTCTTCACCATTACATGATTATCCCCGCACATTATGTCAGGCACTCACAAATCTAAGAAAATTTTTGATGCTTAGTAAATTTAGCACTTTGGAAAATTCCTTCCTACTGCCTTCTGTGCTTTAGTCTGAAGATAGCAGGAGCAAAATATTCCAGGTCTGCCTCAAATATATAAACCAAAGTAACTAACAAAGTACGGAGAGTCCTTGACGTACGACCACAATTGAACCCAAAATTCTGTTGCTAAGTGAGACATTTGTTAAATGAGCTTTGCCCCATTTTACGACCTTTCTTGCCAGTTAAGAGAACCACAGTAGTTCTTGCTAGAAGGTTGCAAAAGGTGATCACTATGAACTTGAGGCACTACAAACGTCGTAAATATGAGTCAGCTGCTAAGCATCTGACTTTTGATCACATGACCAAGGGGAGGCCGTAACACTCGTGTGAAAAGCAGTCTTTTTTTTCAGTGCCATTGTAATTTTGAATGGTCACTAAGTGAACTCTTGTAAGTCGAGGACTACCAGTATTAGCATTTAATTGTTTTTATACAACCAATGTATTGGTGTTGAGGTATTTCGTTAAGATTGAATTGCTCCCCCCCCCTCCTTTTTGGAATGCTCTCTGTTCACCATTTCAAGCTGTAAAGTCAATGCAATTTTCTAATTTTCTTTTAGGAGACATTCGTGTATATATAAATAAAATTAGCATAAAGTATTCATAGAGGTTTTTCTTATCTCTCCGATTTGAATTCTCAGTGGATGTTTTAAATAAAACAAATGGTGCAACCAAGAGATACTTCAAGCATCTGAGGACCCCACAGCTGGAATGCAACCATGTTTACTTTGAAGTGCCACATGAATTTAAAGGAGCTTTATTTCCTGGATGTATGCTTTAGAATGAAGCCTGTTTACATTTCTATTTCATTTTGCTGTTTAAAAGAACATCCTCTTGTTTCAACAATGGAGCTATGTATGCACAGATATGCTGTATTGGTGACTTAGAAGTTATGTTTTTTTGTAGATAATGCACCTCCTAGTAGTTCCTTTATATGAACAATGTCTTTTTTTAATGCTGCAAACTTGTACAATCTAGGACAGGGGTGTCAAACTAACGACATCATGGCGGCATCACATGATGTATCGCAACTTTCCCCCCCTTCACTAAACTGGGCATGGCCAGCGCATTATGCATCCGGCCTATGGGCCGTGAGTTTGACAGCTCTAATCTGGGAGAAAGACACTTCTTATCATCCCATCCCACCATGATGAAATTTGGATTCTTACATATTTGTTAAATGCAACATTCTGGAGCAGGGATGAGAAACGTGAGTGCCCCTTCCCCTGGCTCCTGAACCTCCGTGCCCCCCTCCATCATGACTGCTACCCACCCCTGCTGCTTTGTTGAATGCTGACCGTAGGTTCCTCCTACAGGTAGCCCTTGACTTACAACCATTTGTTTAATGTGAAGTTACAATGGCATTGAAAAAAGTGACATGATTATTTTTCACTCTTAGGACATTTTGCAGCATCTCCATGGTCACATGATCAAAATTCAGACACTTGGCAACTGATTCATATTTATGCCGGTTACAGTGTCCCGGGGTCATGAGATCCTCCTTTATGCCCTTCTGATCAGCAAAGTCAATGGGGAAGCCAGGTTCACCTAATAACCCTGTCATTAATTTAAAAACTGCAGTGATTCACTAAATAACTGTGGCATGAAAGGCCGTAACACCGGGCAAAATTCACTTGACAAGTATCTCGCTTAGCAACAGAAATTATACTGTATATATAATTTCTGTATATTGAAATGGGAAAACACGAAAGCAGAACGTAGGAACTCTAAAATAAAAATGAAGAAAACTTCTGAAAACTCGGTCCCACCCATGATATTGTTGAGGTCCCACCCAAGGTATAGCCTTGGGGCCTTCCACTGCTTTAAAGGATTGTTTTAAAAAGTTCATCTTCTTGTTTTCTCTTCCACAACTCCCATTTCTGTTCCGGAATAACACAGCCCACAATTTTTCTCTTAAAGTGTGTCACGCAAACACTATACTTAGCTAAAGCCTTTGTCTCCCAACAGAACTTGAAGAAATCAGGAGGGGCAGTAAGAGTTTTTGGAAAACAGAAAATCCCAAAGTGTTGCTTTAAAAAGCGTGATTTAAAACAACCCACTTTGCAACTAATTGTCTCTTTAAGGAAGTCACGTAAGAGCTGCAGGCAACCATTGGTGCTTTCATATATCCTAAAGAGATAAAAGGTGTCTTGGGAACGGCTGGTTTCTTTTTTTATATTTCAATATTGAAATGCACAAAACTACCCGCTCCAGAATCTTCATCATACAATCAGAGGGATTTCCCCTGAAATAAAGAAGCCACGAATTGGAGTTCAGTTTCAACTGGCAACTGGTATTTGGAGCATGTCTAGCAGAGCCTTTGAATTCTTCACTGTTAATTCAAGCTGCGCTCTTCTGTCAAACAGTAAACTCCATTAAGTTCAAGAGGAGAGGCACTTAGGACTGTAGTATCAGTTCCCCAACTACTATCCAATAGCCCCCAAATCAATAGGTTACCTTGCTTGGAATTGACTAAAATTACATCTTAGGGTGTAATTGGCTTAATGGATATTTTTCAGAGAAGCAGTAACTCAATGCTGGGAATTTATTTTTTGACAGAGGCCCCTTAAGGAACCATCCAATCCAAACCCGATAAAATCATAGCAAATAAAAGATAAGCCTCTAATTTATTCACATAACCCCTCTCTCCTACTGCAAAGAAACGCACAATTATTTTGCATTCATTATTTTATATGCACTGTGAATCACAGTTCTATATTGGCTTGATTAAATCTGTACTGACTTCTCTTTTTTTAGCCTGTTTTAATCTGCATGATAATGTAGCTACTGCATTTTTCAAAAAAAAAAAAAAGGTCAATGAAGTGATCAGAGATTAAACAGAAATCTTAGGAAGGAAGGATGGCTTCCATGTCTTCACTTGAAGGAGAAGGCACCCATTCAGATAACAAAAATAGCAATAGCACTTAGACTTATATACTGCTTCATAGTGCTTTATAGCTCTCTCTAAACGGTTTACCCGGTCAGCATATTGTCCCCAACCACCTGGGTCCTCATTTGTACGAAATAAACTATTCCACAATCTAAAATGTTTATTTACTTTTTATTTATTTGTTTCCCTCCTTTATAAGTAAGTCAAGGCAGCGAATAAACCCACAATATTTCCTCCTTCTCTTATTTTCCCACAACAACCCTGTGAGGTAGGTAGTTAGGTAGGCCTAAAATCACCCGGCGAGCTTTCAGACCTAAGGTGGAACTAGAACTCACAGTCTCCAGATATCTAGGCCAGCACTTTAAGTCCACACAACGTTTAGTTATCAAGTTTGAGAACCGCTGCTTTAGAATATTCTGAAGTGCTCTACAAAGTGAATCACAACAGTAAGTAATTTTGTTGTTCATATTAGGTCCACAGAAAGAAAAAGAAAAACCCAAAACCCCAGGAAGCTCCTGAGAGGTAGCAGACGTGAAAGAAGTTCCATAAAAAGATTCCCACAAAGGGATTTGTCCAACCATTTTAACAGTTCCATAGGGCAAAGGTGTTCCTTAGTTGGTAGAACGCTGAAAGTGCCCTCTAGCACAGCAGATGGCAAGACATCAATTTGGACTTCTAAAAAAGCTCTCTAATATTTGGGCAGCGTCAAGGCTTTAAAATAACAGGCAGACTAGATGAATTGAATTGAGAAAGCTAGCATATTACGGTCATAGGTCTTACCCACACTTGCTGGCTTTGATGAAATCTTAGCCCAAAAGTTGCCTGGTTGAATGCCACTTTTTATCATGTTCTTCTTCAATAACAGTCTTAGGGGAGCTTTACCGTATGATTATTTAGTCCAAAGTAAATTAATTAAACCCAGAGGGTAAAGCATATATGCCCCAAGACTGCCTTTTCAGGCCCTGACCAATATGACTGATTTACCTTTTCCAAAATCTACTTAATCCTGTTCTCTAATTGGAAGATCCTTGTCCAGCTTTTGCTCTCCAGATGTGCTAGACTTCAACTCTCATAATCCCCAGAGATTGCCCCGTTGACATGCAATTTGTAGTAAAACCACATGGAGAGTGCTAGGGAGGGCAAAGCAAAGGGCAAGAGTTTTGTTGATTGCTACTTGACTGCCTCCATAGACCTGGTGGCTGTCACAATGGCAAAAATTAATGTCAAGAAGTTTGATTTTCTATGCCTTCTCCGCTTGTATTTAATTAAGAAACAATACTTGTTCTTTCTTCTTATACAGTTATAATTTAACTACCAAGCAATACTTTGGGTAAACATTGTGCTTCTGAAGGTCACAGAAGCTGAAAACAAGTATAGGTAGCCCTCAACGTACAACCATTTCTTTAGCAACTGTTCCAAGTTACAAAGGCAGTGGAAAAAGTTACTTACAACTGGTCCTCACACTTATGACCATTGCAGCATTCCCACTGTCATGTGGACAAAATATGGGAGCTTGGCAACTGGTATGTATTTAAAACTGTTGCAGCATCCCGGGGTCACAATTTGCAACATTCTCAACAAGCAAAGTCAACGGGTGAAAAAGTAATAGAATCAAGTGTAACTTGCTTATCAACAGAAATTCTCGTTTCAGTTATGGTCATAAGTCAAGGACTACCTCCAGCAGGAAAGCACTCAAGAAGGTTTAGAGACTTTTCCCTTGGCTTTTAAGACACCATTCTCTTTTTTTTTTTTTTGTAATAATTTTTTATTGTTTTTGTCTTTTTATCACATATTACAATCTTTATATCAACAGTTTGTACAATGTTACATCGTCGTATCTATGTATGTTTTCCTCTCTTTACCATATATTACAATCCTTATGTCATCTTATCTATACATTTTTATGATATTTAACATATTTACCTACTTTTATATACAGTTCTATGTTTATTTATGTATATTGTTTTCGGCTTAATTGTTTTTCTTATTATCCAACCATTCATACCACTTATTCCAAATTTCGTAGTATTCCGATTCTTCTTTGTCCTTTAATTTTTGAGTTAGTTTGTTCATCTCTGCGCACTCCAAGACACCATTCTTAAGACACCCATAACCTTTGACTTTCCAAACAGAAAAGCAAAACATGATCTCTTCATAATTAGTGCACTACATGTTATGTCAGAGGCATGTTAACGATTTTTGTGGTAGGCATAAGAAGGATCAAGTCCATCTCAAACAACCAGGCTATTTTATATGCCTGCAAAAAAACAAACCAGTACAGGTATCTCAAAATATAAGTTGGATATTCCATAACCAATACGGTTTTGAAAAAGCTATACTATGTTAAGCCCAACTAAATTAAGAAAATCAGGGGAAAAGTGCAAATTCTGAAGAACACAAATTAGGAACAAATGATGGAGAACTTCACAGCACCAAATAATTCAAATTTTTCAGGTGCTCAAATGTCTTTACCAGGATTAAACTCCAATCATAACTATTTTAATTATACAGGCACCCATATGCACACACATTCGGACACACAACTGTTCAGATTAAGGCATGTTGAAAATTGTGGAATGATTAGCATGGCCAAATTTCCAAATTCTCCTATGTTTCTATGTTATTCCAAGTTGACGCTTCTCAATTCATGTCCAAAGATATTTTTTGTTTCCCCATAAACATTTATTAAATCAATGAAACAAACCCCAAAATGGCATACATTATTACTATTTTGGTTTTACTTCCTCAGTAAACTTGAGGTGGCTATGTTGATCTTTGCTTTGAATTTTTCAATGTACGTTCAGGACTCTGAACATGAGTACACATATATCCTGACTGAAATGGAAAGAAAAATGCCAAACCAACTTTTTAGTCTTAAAACTTGGTGAAGAACAATAAACGTGGTAATGTGGATAGAACAAGGCACAATCTTTTATCCAGGGCCTAGCAGGAATTTACATCCATTTCACTTTCCTCCTGGCTTGAGATATTTCCCTGCAGCACCTATATTTCTATATGGCGAATATGGCTAAATTGTTAGTATCTGTCCTGAAGCTCTGGATACTCCCCCCCCCACCCCCCACAGCAGGCCCTGTTCTCTCTCAGTAGCTTGATTACTGTCTAGAGATCTAGCAGCAGCTCACCTCCTGGGGTGAGATTATTTTTGCCATGCCCAGTGGAAATAACCAAGCCAAAAGAGATTCTTTGTATCCTACAGGGTGACAAAAATAAAATCCACATACAGACACAGCTCACACTATAGTAGCCTCGCAGAGCAACTCAAGAGCAATTTTGAAATGCAACCCAGTCTTGAAATTAGAGGAGGATGTCAATTCCATTTTAACCTCCTCCATTCCAACTGTACATATTCAACTTTTTATTGTATTTTGATATATTTTGCATGGACTGTACACCACCCCGAGTCCCTTTTGGGAGAGGGGGCGGTCTAGAAGCACGGTAAAATAAATAATAATAAATAAATTTTCCACAGATATGTTCCTCCCTCCACCTACTGTATTTAATGCTCATTTAACACCACTTAGCATCCCTTTTATTCCCTCCTGATGCAACACAGTCTCACATTCCACCTTTCTGCGTTTCGTTCAGCAAACACAAGGACCTCTCTTCAGAGCTCTAGTTCCAAAACAAACCCGGGAGCTTCCTATACGACCACTCTTACTAAAGGGAAGCCGGGCTTCAAAATCCCACGTTCCTAATGGCCGAAGGATCCCTGGAGAAATCTGCCAACCGCTCGGCATTACGTGCCTCTTAGTCTAGATCGCCACACCAAGTTTCCTCGGAGGGAGCACAAAAGAAGCGCGGTCTTCTTCCCCATCCGCAAGACCAAGGCAACGTCTCCGTTGCGTTCAATTCCAAGGCTCCAATTGCAGTGAACTTCACAACAAGACTCGGAGGTTTTTGGGAAGCGGCTCCCGGTCCTCCTTCGGAGAAACAGCGACAGTTCGCTATAGATGATCCTTCATCTTTTTTCCTCCTTCTCCCCAAAGGCCAATTCCAGAATTCAGCCCTGCTTTTAACCACACTCCCCAAACTACATGGATTCTTCCCCCGGCCATCCATCCATTCCCTCCCCACCCCAATAACTCGATCGTCCAGGCGGTCCCTTGCTTTTCGGTCACTCTCCCATTTCCCTAGCGCGATTCCCCAATGGCCAAAGTACTCCGCTCCCGTCCATCACCTCTAGCCCGTTCAGTTCTTCACGCACTAGCGACGTCTGACCCGAAGGCATCCACACCCGCACGCCTCCAAGAGCGGACGGACGCCTTTCTACTCCGGAGAGCACCATTACCCCGCACATGCAAGGCTGGCTGACCCGAGGCACCGCCACTTTCCCAGCCCCAGAGACTGGAAAGTCCACCCGGCTGCTCTTGGCACCGATCCCGCCACGACCCCTCCAGCGCCCCCACTTTCCCGGGGCGCTGGAGGGGCGTCAGTCTCTTCCTCCGCCCCCCTCTCCTCCGTCCTCCGCCGGGGAGAGCAGCTCTCCCGCGCGATGCAATGCAATCCTTTTGCAGGTTCCCCCTTTTGCCTTACCTCTCCCTGGTCGTCCTCCTCCAGGCTGCTAAAACTCCACACCACCAGGCCCTGGATGAGCAGAATGGCCAGCGCCGTGGCGATCGCCAGCTTGTACCGGCGAACCAGCTTCTGCACTCGGACGCTCGCCACCATCTTCATTCCAAGGCGGCGGGCAAAGTGGGGAGGGAGGGCGTGGGAGGGAGGGAGGGAGAGCGAAGGAAAAGAGCCCGCTGGAAGAGGGCGGCAGAGGGGAGAACCCTGCAAAGAGCGCGGGCGCGAGCACGCACGGGCGCGGACGCTGGCGAGCGCGAGCGCGGGGCGGGGCCGGAGGCCGCCACCCCGCTGGCTGGCGAACAAGTTGAGGAGGCGTCTTCGGGCGGCTTTGTGAAACCCCAGGAGGGGAGAGATAGAGGAGGGAGGGGAGACGAGAGCGGGTCCTTATAGAGCCCGGAGAAGAAAAGAACTCGCTGCTTGAACGTCTGAGGAGCTCTCCTCCTCCCCTTTTATCCTTGCCAATAGGGCTGGTCAAAGCTTTTATAATACAATGCAGGGTTTGCATGAGGGCGAAGAGAGCGCTCGCCCTTCTCCCCTTTAAACTGCAAAGATTTCTCCCCCACCCCCTCTCGCTTGGCGCTTCGTGCCGGCGGTAGGTCGCCCCGCCGCAGCCCTTCTCTCTTATACGTGAGGTGGGATTCCAAAGGAATCAGCGAGGGGGACAAAATCGGCGGCAGGATGAAAAATTAGGAAACGGGGATTTGTCGTAGTTACGAGTAGCGAGTAACTTTTGTTCCGGCCGAATCGGGACCGAGAGAGATCCACTGGGTGACCTTGGCGGGAACTCTCTTTCACGGCTTAATCTACTATACGAATTGTTTGCAACATGCCTTTCGGGTATCTTTTGAAGAAAAAGAAGAATGGAAACAGGATAATATTAAAGGAAGGGGGTCACTTTTTAAACAGCTTGTAAAAACTGAGCTTTTTTTAAAAAAGTTGTAAAGCTGTTTGGACCAATATATTTTCTCTTGTTGTTTGGACAATGCTGCTCACATGCACACTACATGAGTAAAATGGGTACAAGGGTTCTGATATTATTCACGTATGGATTTGTTTGTGGAAATGTCTGTATGGCGTGATTTTGGGATCTACTGCTGTAAGATATTTAATGTTCTCTGTCATTGTTACAAGGTGGTTCTTTGTGTTGCAGAGTTTTGCAATGTGGGTTAATCCACCTTCTAACAATTTATTTTTGTGGGATGTATAAAAGAACACACTGCACATGCACTGAAAAAAAATCAAGGTTTAAATATCTACTCAGACGACAATCTCCCTCAATAACTTTGGTTCATCTTTAGTATGGATGAGTGTGCAGTTTGCTCCCTGTTCCAATTCCTGGAAGCTTGACATTTAGACAAATCAGTCATCAGTAGCCACATAGAAATAAATCATATTTACACACCATTCAAAAGAGACAATACAAAAGACAAGAAACAAAAATAGCAGAACACATTTCCAGCAGCCAACACCCAGATAAGCAGGGATTAACACCAGGCAAACAACAAAGCAGAAAACTATCCTAACCAAGAAACTACCAAGGAGAAAACCATACCCCCTCGAAAACTGGTAAGGCAAGCTACTGTATATAAACGGAGCAAACCCCACACTCCGCTTGCACTGATGTTATTACCTAATTAGGTAGTGAAACATCTGCAAGCCTATAACCATGCTCAGAAAACACCTAGAACCCCACAGTTAAGCCCTGAGCTATAGATATTATTAAAATACCTTGGAAAAGATGCCACTAGATTTCTTTTTTTTTTTTTTTTTTTTGCCACCATAGATTTGCCACCACTCTCCTACAAAGTCAATGTATCTTAGTTTAATTGTGAAAACAAAACTGGAAGGAAGAAAATGGTGACAGGGAAAACAGCATGTCAATTGCTTTGCATCCTAGAGGAAGGAAGCAGGATTCAAATTAGGAGTGTCAGGTCCCCACAGGTTTTTGTGTGGTCTATGAAGGGCCTTATTCCAAAAATGACAGGGACCAGACCCTTTACGGAAAGACTTTCGGGAGTTTTTAGGGTGAAATTGGTGCATTTTTATTATTTATTGTTATATCATAGAAAATAAAATACCAAACAGTAAAACAAACAAACAAAACAAAAGCATACATTCAAGCCTAACAACAACAAAAGAAAAAATATTGTACAAATAAAGAGGAATAAATAATACCATTTAACATGTAGGATCCACTCTGGTGAAACATGCATTTTTATTTATATATTTCCATTTTTATAGCTGCTCATCTCAATCCAATTGACTCTAGTCATTGGCAAGAATTAAGACACTCCTCTTGCCCTGTAAAAATTCCCCAAACTCCAAAATTACTATGGGGCCATAACAGGAAACCTGGCAGGGCACATTTTTGCACTTTGTTTCTAGTAGAATCATAAATAACTTATCAACATATTGATTTTTATTTAATTATTACCTGTGAACCTTCTCCATCTGATTCTTTTCCCTCCAATGATTTTATTGGATCTCACACAATTAAAAGCAAAGCCAAATAAGATAATTAAGCCCATAAACAGTTTAAACAGTTAAAAACTACAATAACAAAAAGACGGGAGAGAGTGCATTCTAAACTCACAATGCAGCCACGTAACAGACTTCATACTTCTATGGGATCCTTAGGCCTGATGGCAGAAGTAAGCATTACAAACTTCTCAAAAGGCTAACGGAGTTGGGGGCCAATCTCACTTTGTACGGGATGATATTGCAGAGGGCAAGTGCCACTGCAGAAAAGGCTTCTATCCTGGATCCAGCCAAAGGATTGATGGAACCCCCAATATACCCCTCGTGCCAGGCCTACTGGCATCTGACCTCTGTTGTTTTTGTTTTTAGTCACTGACTCTCTCTTCATTTTCCTCCAAGATACTAGGTCACATTATAACCAGAGGTGGGTTGCTCCTGGTTCAGCCCGGATCAGGCAAACCGGTAGTAGCGGTGGGGGAAGGCTCCGCCCACCCGCCCAGATGCTTCTGCGCGTGCGTAGAAGCGTTGCATGCACACGGGAGCACGCCCAAACTGGTAGTGAAAACATTGGCAACCCACCACTGATTATAATAGATTTTATGTATGTTGGGGCTATCTTTGGACTATGTCTGAATAAGAGGGAAACTACTACTGATAGTCCTCCACTTATGACTATAATTGAGCCCAGAATTACAGTTGCAAGTCATGCCAGTTATTAAATGGGTCATCACATGACCACCCAGATTTTAGAACTACTCTGTGGTGGTCATTAAGCAAATCTGCAGTTGTTAACCAAATCTACCATCCACAATGGACATTTTTTCCTCAAAAACAAAAGTAGACATTGGTTTCCGGCAAAAAGCATTATAGATTTCAGTCGCATGACTGCGGGACACTGCAAATAGATGTAACTGCAGACTGGTTGTCAAGCATTCAAAATGCGATCACGTGACTGTGAGTGGGGGTTGTAAGTACTTAGTACATAGCTTCTGACAGTCACTAAGCGGCCAGTCGTAAATCAAGAATTACATGTACTTTAGTGCCCGTACACTAAGGATGACTTGAGATTGTCTTACCCCTTGGCTGGGGTCAAGATGAAGGCAACATCAGGTGACCATGGTAGAAAAGAAATGTTACCAGGGAATGCTTGTGTCATAGTTAGGTGTAAAGGAGGAATGGCTTCCTTTGCCTTGTTTGAAGATTTTTTTATTTGGGAGATAATAAAACATGTTTGCAGCATTATGCTGTGTAATGATCTAGGTTGTAATCCTCTTTTTTCCCCCTAAACTCAGATGATTAATACCTAATTGTATAGATATTGATGTGGCTTCCTCTACGATGTATTAAGTTTATCATAATAATAATAATAATAATAATAATAATATATTTATTTCTTAGCCGCACCCTCTCCCGAAGGACTCGGGGCGGCGTACAACAAAACATACGAAATAAATATGTAAACAAAACAAACATAAAGCAAAAACATACACTGAGACATACACAAGGAGGAGGTCAATTGATAAAAACAATTAAAATACAAAATATAAAACCCCTAGAAATTAAATATAATTAAAATACCCGGTTAAAAACCCGTCAGGAGCGATATGGTTAGATCAAAGTTGAGCCAGGCCAGCTGCTTGGAATAGGTGGGTCTTAAGCTTAATACGGAAGGAGCGGAGGTCAGAGGTATTCCTAATATCCGGGGGGAGGTCATTCCACAGGGCTGGGCCCGCCACAGAGAAGGCTCTACTCCTAGGCGCCGCCCCACGACATTGTCTAGCGGACGGCACCTGGAGGAGCCCCTCTCTGTGCGAGCGAATTGGTCGCAGGGATGTATGGGGCAGAATACGATCCCGCAAGTAACTAGGTCCTAAGCCATGGAGCGCTTTAAAGATAGTTATCAAAACCTTGAAACGCACCCGATAGACCACAGGAAGCCAGTGCAGCTCGCGCAGGAGCGGTGTCACATGGGAGTACCTAGTACTCCCCATAATTACCCGCGCGGCTGCATTCTGGACCAACTGAAGCCTCCGGGTGCATTTCAAGGGAAGCCCCATGTAGAGAGCGTTACAGTAGTCCAAGCGATCATACAGAGGTGTTTGCTAGAACTTCATGATATATTAATAATAGCAAGTATATACTGCTTCATAGTGCTTCGCAGCCCTCCCTAAGTGGTTTACTGAGTCAGCATATTGCCCCCAACAATTTGGGTCCTCATTTTACCCACCTCGGAAAGATGGAAGGCTGAGTCAACCTTGAGCCTGGTGAGATTCGAACTGCCGAACTGTTGGCAATTGGCAGTCAGCAGAAGCAGCCTGCAGTACTGCACTCTAACCACTGCACCACCGTTCATATTGCAACAGAAGCATAATTTATGCCAACCATCCTTAACCAGTTACATGTGTACCCATTGTGCTATTTATTTACTTTTGGGGTATGCAATGTGGTAGACAGAACAGAAAAGGAGTAAGAAAAAAGTTAAAGTAATTACCGTAAATAAGGAAAAGAAGACAGCTTACACTGGTTTGCATCAACACCATGCCTTTCTATGTCTTCAAAATCTTGCAAACCATATTTGCTTCCACCAATTCATACATTACATTCCCCCCGCCCCCAGACTACTCATCTCTCTTTCTGTCAGCCCTTCAGATAAGCTAGGTCAAAAAACAGACCGTGCAGGGATTTCAGCAATGGTACTTGATTGTTGTAGGATACAATCATATAACCTTGAAAGCCTGTCAAAGTGTCTCTCTGTCCCATCTTCTAAATAAAGTCAATATGAGGTTATTTTGATTTTATCTTTCTCACATTTTCTTTTATCTCTGTGTTACAGTATCTCTTGTCCAAGTTCCTCCTTAAAGCCTTACTCTTCCCTTCCCACCTAAATGGTGCCTCAAACTTTCCCCAAGATCAGGGCTCGGCAACCTTAAACACTCAAAGAGCCACAAAGGTCCTAACTGAAGCTCCCCATTTAATTCTGGTTCCCCATAGAGTCTCCTCCTAGTGTGGTGTCCTTTTTCTTCTACCTATCCTAACTGAAAGCCCTATCAATTGTGGAGCTGACCGGCAACAGGGAGCTGCAGCAGAGGGATGAAAGAGCCACATGTGGCTCCAGAGCCACTGGTTGCTGACCCTGTCTAAGATGAATAGTTAATTTAGCAACACGGAGGAGGAAAAAAAATCTAATACAAATTCTTGGATTGGCTGGTTATCTATTTCTTCAAATATAAGAAGATGCTAGTTATGTTCCTCTAATTTAGTTTTATTGGACTTCCTGCTTTGGGAGAATAATAAATTATTTCTGGGACTTCCAGAAAGAATAATGATAGTCCTTTGATATTCTCTTTTGCATTTCTCACTCTCTTTTCAAAAGGGCCAGCGAGCTATAGGATAGGAAAGAAATAGTATTTGAAAATCCAAAAAGTTCTGATCACAAGATTCCAAGAGCTTGTATTTGGCTACGAAATGAGATCCTAGGGCTTTTGCACTACAAGCTTGCTGCAACAGACGTGACTTTTCTTGGAATGGCTTTGCTGTACCCTTGAACAAGGATAACTGTGTGTGTAAATCTTCTTTGAGCTTTAAAGTTTCCTCTGACAAAGTTAAACTGGATTCCTTCTTGACTTTCCTACTATTGTGACAGCACTGCTGAAGGAAACAGGTTTGTCTGTTAGGGATTCCAGCAGCAGTAACTCTCAGAAATAGCTGCTGAATAAAATACAGGTCAAAGATGCATGTAAATATTAGTGATATGTATCAGATGCTGTTGGATACTGATGGTGGACTAATCAAGCTGTAAATGCATGTTTGAAGTTTACCACTTCAGATGCCAGATAGAGCCTCACCGTTATTTAATTTCTCCTCTATACTGACCAACCCACTATACTCCTCGCACAAAATTGCATGCACAAATGGGTATTTGTCAGAGAGAAAAATAAATTAAAACTTTCCAATCAAATTTCATAGAAATGCAGCCTTTCTTTAATTGAACAACATTCAATCACATCAGCCTTGTCCTGCAGATTAAAGGCATCTGTTACAGACACAAGCTCCACCTGTCACAATAATAGACTCTATACATTTGAATAGGTTTTGTAAAATTGCAGACCAAACGGATGTACTTGGTGGACTAGATAAAAAAAACACCTTATCTTGAACTGTGTCTTGTTAAATAAATGCCATAAATGTGCCAATTGTAAGTCTTCTTACAAATGACACATTATGAATTGAGAAGTCAATAATTAATTAATCACACATTATAAATTAATGAACTGTGGATTATGAATTAACAAGGTTATTTAATGTCAGTCACAGTTCAGTAAGGTTTTCAGAGGGAATGAGCTGAAGCCTTAAGAACTCTCTGAGGAAATGAGTGCTTACTTTTGACCAAAATTTTTGAAATGTTCTGTTGAGTTCAGTGTTTTGTTGATAATTCAGGTTGTAATCTAGGATTTGCTATTATTTGGATTAAGATCCTTTACGCTCTTTTTTTTTAAACCAAAATTTCAAGTCACAGAGGAAGAATTTAGGAATAAGACACTAGCTGAAAATACTGTACAGATGGAAGCGATGATGATACTAAGATCTGAATCAGGAAATCTGTAATTCAGTGTTGTCATTTGTCATAAATTATCTGAATGCACTGACTTTTTTCCAGATAAATAATATATAATCATAGACTAAGTTACAGGCTTTGTATAATTTGGATCTACTTACAACATTACTGCAAGATTACAGAATTGCTTCAAAGACTGGCAGCATAATACAAGTGATAATCATCAAGAAGATTGAAGGCCATGATCCAGTTGCACAGAATAGCAGGGAAAACATAGATTGAACTCTTTCTCTATTGTTCTGGATCTGGCCCCAGGCCTTGAGTTTGACATCCCTGCTCCAGATGTTTTAAATTATCTTTTTCTGTTTCTGGAAAAGATAATCAAGCAACGAATTAGTGAACACCTAGAAGTAAACAAAGTAATAGCCAAAAGCCAACTTGGGTTTGTCAAAAACAGATCATGCCAGACTAATTTTATTGCATTTTTCGACAAAGTGACAAAATTAGTGGACCAGAGGAATGCCATCAATATAATTTACTTGGCCTTCAGCAAGGCATTTGATAAAGTAGACCATAACCTACTACTAGACAAAGTAGGAAAATGTGGGTTAGACAGTATCACCACCAGATGGATTTGTAACTGGCTGACCAACCTCACTCAACGTGTAGTCCTCAATGGAACTGCATCTACATGGAGAGAAGTATGCAGTGGAGTACCCCAAGGCTCTGTTTTGGGCCCAGTACTCTTCAACATCTTCATCAATGATTTGGATGAGAGAATAAATGGGGAACTCATCAAATTTGCAGATGACACCAAGCTGGCAGGAATAGCCAACACTGCAGAAGACAGGCTTAAGATACAGAAGGATCTTGACAAACTTGAACATTGGGCACTATCTAACAAAATGAAATTCAATGGTGAAAAAAGTAAGGTTCTACATTTAGGCAAGAAAAACAAAATGCATAGGTACAGTATAGGTCAGTAATGGCGAACATTTTTTGGCTCGCGTGCCACAAGTGGGGGGAGCGCAGGGGGGTCAAGTGCGGGCGTGCCGCACCCATAATGCAACGCGCGACCCACCCCATTTTTACATGTTTTTTTCGCCCTCCCCAGGCTCCAGGGGCTTTATAGGAGCCTGGGGAGGGCGAAAGGAGCCGACCCTGACCCCCCGGAGGCCTTCCAGAGGCTTCAAGGACCATCCAGAGGCTTCCCTGAAGCCTTCGGAGTGCTTAAAACCACCCTCTGAGCAAACCACCGCAAAATGGTGCCCCCCACTCCCAACCCCCCGAGTCTTCGCAATAGGATACCATGGTCGATGGTATCAAAAGCCGCCAAGAGGTCTAATAAGACCAGGACAGAGGAACATCCCCTGTCCCGGGCCCGCCAGAGATCATCGACCAATGCGACCAATGCCGTCTCCGTGCTGTACCTGGGCCTGAAACCCCACTGAAATGGATCCAGGTAGGCAGCTTCATCCAGGTACTGGGAAAGTTGACGTGCTATCGCACTCTCAACAACAAAGCGAAGGTTGGAGACCAGACGATAGTTGGCTAAAGAAGCTGGATCCAGGGAATGCTTCTTAAGGAGGGCCCTCACCACTGCCTCCTTCAAGGTAGTGGGAAAGAACCCATCTCTCAATGAAGAGTTGGTAATAGCCTGGAGCCAGCCTCGTGTTACCTCCTGGGAAGCCGAAACTAACCAGGAGGGACACGGGTCCAGCACACAAGTAGCAGCACTGAGTCTCCCCATAATCCTGTCCACACCCTTGGGAGTCACAGGATCAAACTCATCCCAGATAGTCTCCACAAGATTAATCCACGTCGACTCGCCCAAATCTACCCAGTCAGAGTCCAAGCCTGTCCGAATCTGAGCGATTTTGTCCTGCAGATACTAGACTAATTCCTCAGCCCTGCCCTGTAAGGGGTCTTCCCCAGTTCCTTGATTAAGTAAGGAACGGGTCACCCTAAACAGGGTGGCTGGGCAGTTATCTGCGGATGCGATAAGAGCGGAAAAATGTTCTGTTTTGCTGCTTTTATCGCCACTAAGTAGGACTTAATATGAGTTCTTACTAGTGTTTGGTCAGATTCAGACCGGCTGGCCCTTCACCCACTCTCTAGGCATCTTCTCTAGCACTTCATCTCCCGGAGCTCCTCGGTAAACCAAGGAGCTACCTGGGATCGGCACCAAGTCAGAGGCTGCAAAGGCACAATGCGGTCCAAGGCCCCAGTGGCCTCCCTATCCCAGGCTCCAGCTTTGGTCGAGCTGTGAGCAAGGGATTCAGAAAAAGTCCCAAGCTCCATCAGGAACCTTTCAGGGTCCATCAGGCGCCTGGGGCGGAACCATCTAATCGGTTCCACCTCCCTGCGGCAGGGGGTAGCAGTATGGAAGTCAAGCCTGAGGAGGAAATGATCAGACCATAACAAGGGTTGAATAACAATATCCGCTAAAACTAGATCATTTATCCACTATCCAGAGACAAAAATCAGGTCGAGCATGTCCCTTGTTATGAGTAGGGTCTCGAATTAACTGAGTTAGGTCCATAGCCATCATGGAAGCCATGAACTCCCGAGCTGAATCGGATGTCTCGCCAATGGAAGGCAGATTGAAACCCCCCAGGACTATAAGCCTGGGGAAATGAATCGCCAGCCCGGCTAACACATCCAGCAACTCAGGCAGGTCCGATGAAACGCAGCAGGGAGACAGGTACGTGACAAAAAGACCCACCTGAGCTCCAAGGCCCCACTTCACAAAAAGGGACTCACACCCACCTATCTGAGGCATAGTGACCTCCCGAGGTCCAAGACTTTCCCTAATAACCACTGCCACCACCCCCGCCCCTGCCCTGGGCTCTTGGCTGGTGCAATGCCCGAAAGCCTGGTGGGCATAATTCCACGAGGGGAGCAGCCCCCCTCATGGCACAACCAGGTCTCCGTAATACATGCCATATCCGCGCTCCCCTCTTGTATGAGATCGTAAATGAGGGGAGCCTTATGTACCACGGACCTGGCGTTAAGCGACACCAGCCGGAGACCAGGGTCCTGTAGTCCTGAGCAGCCAGGGGTGCGAAAGGGCCAATGAGGGTCGGAACACATGATCGCTCTTAAACAGCGAACCTGCATACCCTGGGCATAATTTGGCCCTTGGCCCCCACCGTATTTGCCCCTCCCACTTATAGTAGAGAAGGTAAACCACCCAATGGAATGGCTTAATGTCCCCCCTGGAATCCCAACCTTTCCCAGCACTCCCGACCCTCATCCATTGATTAGCTCTGGCCTGTGCCCTGGCCGACTCCCCTCCAAGCCTGTCTGAGCCACCCGAATCGACCACCCCCCGCCCACCCCTTAAGATTTGATTTTTAAAACCCTATAAAAAAACCCTAAGAAGCCTCTTCTTCGCATGCCATCTCTCTGGATCCCAAGATCCGTCATTAAGGAAGCGTCTTGATAGGCAAGAGGGCCATCCATGGGAAAGGGGGAGTTCCCGAAGGGAATAAAGTTCTGTTGCAGTATAGCATAGCGGAGAGTGTGGCATCAGCCAAACAGAATGACATCAAGGGGAGATGGGATAAAAAGATGACTTATCAATGGGGGAGCAGCGGACAGTGTCCAAGGGGATAGTGGGAAGCATATGTCCATCATAGTCATGGTCGATGTTGAAGACAATATGAAGGGTACTGGCCAGATATCAAAGCGTAGTAGATTATAAAGTCGCAATAAAAGATAAAGATTGCGAGATGGCAAAGCGGCCAATAATGGTGGTGGTGAAGACCGCAGAGGCAGCGGTGGCTGCTCCAACAATTGAGCTCCATCCATGCCAACCACGCTCATATCCATCGCCGGAGCCGCACTCTGTTGACCCATCCATAATGTCATGAGGCGGGGGGGGGGGCAAACAGCCCAACGGCACATTACAGTGGTCCAGGCAACGGCGGTAATACTGGCGGGGGCCACAACAAAGGAGCCCCCCCCAGCCACGCCCACGCCAACTCCCGAAGCCATCCTCCGCTGGCATCAATGTCCATACCAGCCGCCTCAGCCGCTCCCCGCTAGTCAAGTCTATAATGTCCATAAGCAAGCGGGGAGCAACTGGGATCGTACCACGGCGTGGGTGGTGACCATAGTGGCGGCAGCAGCGGCCGAAACCCCTAAGCAAGGAGTCCTGCTGCCGACCCCACCCATGCCGGCAGCCGAAGATGCTCTCCATTCTCCACTAATCTACCCCGTTTCACTCACAACATTCCGGCTACAGGGCAGGAAATCGTTGCACAAGAGTACCTCCAAGGACCCAGGAGGTTCCCATAGCTGGACCTGGGATCGACGATGGAGTAGGGTACCCTCTGCATACCCCGAGGAAGGAAAAAACCATCTCCCCAAAGTTCTCCTCAAACGCAGCAGGACGCCATCTTGAGCATGCATGAAAAGAAGGACTAGGGGAGACATAATAGCAGTGTTCCAATATCTCAAGGGTTGCCACAAAGAAGAGGGAGTCAAACTATTCTGCAAGGCACCTGAGGGCAGAACAAGAAGCAATGGGTGGAAACTAATCAAGGAGAGAAGCAACTTAGAACTGAGGAGAAATTTCCCGACAGTTAGAACAATTAATCAGTGGAACAGCTTGCCTCCAGAAGTTGTGAATGCCCCAACACTGGAAGTCTTTAAGAAGATGTTGGATAACCATTTGTCTGGAACAGTATAGGGTTTCCTGCCTAGGCGGGGGGGGGGGTTGGACTAGAAGGCCTTCAAGGTCCCTTCCAACTCTGCTATTGTATTGTAAATGATAATTCCCATATTATGATCCAGGCTTAAAATACATATATCATCATCTTGCTCATTGTAAATTGGTTGGCTGGGTTTAAGCATCAAGAAACTTTCCTCAAATTGCTGCCCTTGAAATGTGTGAAAGAATGGGAAATCTGCCTGAAAATGGAAGGCTGGAGTCAACATATCAAGAAGCATCCTGGTTGAAGAAGATTGGCCTAGATTGTACATCAACTCTAGAAGGCAACTGTTCCTTTAAATCATTCATCCCTTATTAAAACAGGCTCCAACCCATTGTTCCAGCTCTTTGTCAACTGCTGACACTAGCATCAGATGACTGTGGACAATGGGTGGCAAGACTATTATTAGGTGCTATGTACCAGGAGCATCAGTAGTCAGGCTGACTGGAGACAGATACTCACCTTAGCTCAGGACATCTAGAAGATTGAAAGGTGGCTTGAAGGAAGGAGAACTACTGTCCGTTATGTCCTTAAGTTCATCCTCATAGAAGGATACTTCCACTTCTCTTAAAAACAACTTCTTGTGTCCAACTATACATCATGGGTTTCTTTGCTGGCAGGTACCTGTGAGTATAGTGTTTGCCTCCAGCAAATTTAAATGCAGTGCGTACATTAAATTGCCTTCCTGTAACTCTTGTATTGTCAGTAGGTTTTCTGTGCAGTTTTCAATTTGGAATCTGTTCTTCTGGAATGCTGCTGTCAAGCTAACAAGAGAGGCACACATAACTCATAACTGCTATAGAGGATACAGTCCTATACTATACTGAATTTTAACATCTACATCTCACATTATTGTCAGATTTAAGTGAAGATCTCACCGCAGCAAGGAATAGTGGCAGATATCTTAAAGATGACAAATGATAAGACGACGTGAGCCTCTCATCTATTTTTTGACAAACAGGAAAGAGATTTTGATGGCTTCCTCTTCTTCAGGGTCAGGACGTCCTTGTTCTCTACGCTCTTCTTTAAAATTAATCTTAGATATAAAGTGGGTTTAGGGAGCATTCTACTCCATTTTTCATATCTGGACATCATTTCCAAGTATGGCTGGGGCATAAGGAAATTTGACAATGGTATTATAATAGAAACAGTCCCCAAAATATGGTTTTGCCATATCTGGGTACTAATATGAATATGTATGAATGTGTGATCTACACACACATACCCCAATTTCACTTAAAGCAGGGATGTGCAGATGGAATATAACCCAGGAGGCCTCTTATCTAATCTTCCAAAGCTTAGATAGAGGCCTTTTCCCAAAGGGCCATCCTGGCTGTGATGCTGTTCTCACTTAGAGCATAGAAAAAAGTTATTTTCTTGTCCTTAGCAAGGTACAAGAGAGAGGGAGGGAGGGAGGAAGAAAGTGTAGGAAATTAAAACTCACCCCTTTCCTAGAAAATGAAATATTTTAGGAAATATTAAAAAGGCAGAATATTTCTCCTAAAAAGAGAAGTAGAAACTCAGAGAGGCAGAAACTCCCCTCCCACCATTGTCAAGGGGCCATTAAGGCCTTAGCCAGAGAAACATATTTTAGGCAGGAAACAGAATCACTCTTGATAGCTCCCCCTCACCTTTGTCAATGGCTCATTAAGGCTTGAACCAGCCTATTCTACATAACCAAGGTCTACCGCATCTCATTACCCTTCATTGCACCACCCACCAAGTTTTAACCAAACTTAGCACACAACCTACAGTGTTACCTAAGACCACCCGCCCCTGGGAGTCTGACAACCAATCAGAATACATTTCTTACACAGAAACAGGAAACAGAGAGGTGGGGTCCCAGAGAGGGCATAAAAGCCAGGGACTCTCAGCATCTCTGCCCTTTGTTGTTCAGGAACTCAAGCCATGTGATTCTGTTCAGGAACTCAAGCCATGTGATCCTGTCCACCATTAAACCATCTTTCCAAGGAGTCTCCAGGAAGGAAGGAAGTTTTTCTGCTGAGTTTATCTGCTGTTGAATTCATAACTGGAGCCATGAATTGTCCAGTCTCAGGTCTTAGTGAAGACTAGACCACACTTAGAAAATTATCAAGTGTATCCAATTACAAACTTCTCTAGGTTTTCAGGCTTGCAAATGCCAGATTTCTACAATGTTACAATCAAGGTTACAGAAGAAAACAAAAACAATCCCCCCCCCAAAAAACCCACCTCTATCCTTGTTCCATTTGTACGTATGTTTATCTGAAATTGAAAAGAGCCCCTTACAAATCAGATAAATCTATGGAAATGTAATAAAAATAAAGTTGTGATTTTACATATCATAATATTACAAGACAGAGCTTTTGAGAAAGGCAAACATCTGATGGGAAAGGACCTCTCAACAGACATTATGGTGATCTGTGAAGCTGAGCTACAGGTATTGCAAGATGTCAGAAGATTTTGTGAAAGGTATGTGTGTCACCCTTGAAACATTTTGTTCCATCTTTTTAAAATGAATATTGACAGTTTCTCTGTTCTAGGGAGCATTTCAAAACTCTTGCTTCTCTTATCCCTTGGACCCCCAATCAAGAGAACTTAATATTACTGTTGGACTCAGGATCCCCTTTGTAGTCAATAGGTCATCCCAAGACTTCTCTTTTTTAACTCCTTTTGTACATTGATGCTATAAAAACATATTGAAATATGATCTGTAATACAACTAATGATGGGATGTGGTGGCTCAATGGCTAAGACGCTGAGCTTGTCAATCAGAAAGGTTGGCAGTTCGGCGGTTTGAATTCCTAGCGTCACATAATGGAGTGAGCTCCCGTTACTTGTCCCAGCTTCTGCAACCTAGCAATTTGAAAGCACGTAAAAATGCAAGTAGAAAAATAGGGACCACCTTTGGTGGGAAGGCGTTCTGTGCGCCTTTGGCGTTTAGTCATGCTGGCCACATGACTACAGAGATGTCTTCGGACAGCGCTGGCTCTTTGGCTTTGAAATGGAGAAGAGCACCGCCCCCTAGAGTCGGGAATGACTAGCACATATGTGCGAGGAGAACCTTTACCTTTACCTAATAGAACTAAATCCAGTACAGGTAGTCCTCAACATTCAGCCAATTGTTTAGTGACCGTTCAAAATTACAATGGCACTGAAAAAAGTGACTGTGTTTCATACTTACATTTGTTGCAGCATCCTCATGGTCATGTGATCAAAATTCAGACACTTGCAACTGCTATGTATTTATGTACTTCCAGTATCCCAAGATCATGTGATCAACTTTTTCGACCTTCTGACGAGCAAAGTCAATGGGGAAGCCAGATTCACTTAGCAATTGTGTTCCTAACTTAACCGTGTTGCTAACTGCAGTGATTCACTTAACAGCTGTGGCAAGAAAGATCATAAAATGGGGCAAAGTTTACTTAAACATTTGCCTTGCTTAGCAGTGAAATTTTGGGCTCACCTGTGGTCATAAGTTGAAGACTCCTGTATGAAATTGCTCATCTAAGAAAAAAATATAGGAATTCTTGTTAATAATACAAAGAATCTGAAAGGTATTCAGCTTGGATTCCAAAAATTGCTTCCAGACCGGTCCTAGTAAAGATCGTAGAGATAAAAAATGTAATTGCTCAATTGAGTTTGAGAAAAGTTCCAGGAAATGACTGAATATCCCTTGAGAAAACTATGGAAAAATGTATGGTTGTATTGTTAATTAGCATGATCATGGAGGATTGTAATCCCCCTCTTTGAAAAAAGATTCTGCTAAATGTAAGTTTCTTAATACCACGATTAAGTCTACTAGTAAACATTATGTCAACCCTGAAGCTGACCTGACCAAAGCCATTTTGAAGCTTCAGTGTTGCCACACTGGAGCTGAGGGTTAGAGAGGGGGGGGATAGAGATAGCTGGGGTTTTGTAGCCAAAACAAAATATTTTCTCCTGGGAATCAAGGACATTCTCACACCTGGTTGGAGAGAAGAGAAGTGATGTTACCAGGCAACTGGATAGCAACCTGATTGGACGATGTGACTGTTTTGGGAAGGGGGAAAACTTTTACTTTTAATTGGGTGAAAACTGCGGGAACCTCCAGAGTCGGTTTTCACCAGAAATGTGCCAATATGATATATCCAATAAAACTATTCTTTGAGGAATCTACTGGACTTGGAGTTTTGTTCGCTGGGGATTATTACTTGGAACCCTGACACATTACCCTAGTCGCCTATTCTAGAAACTGAATGACTGGACCTGGCAGGACAATTTCCTGTCAGAGGAATATCATCATATGTAGGCAGCCTTTATGTATTTTAAGGCTCATTGGATTCTATATATTGCAATAAGGTTTGAGCTTAACTGACACCTGCTATTTGTGAACTTTACATGCAAATGACTTATTGAAGGTATAGGAACACCTCTCAGGGACACTTAACTGGTGTTAGCACCTGAAAGAGAGTGAACCAGGGCTGCATTCTGGCTCAGCTATTATTTAACTGTTTCATTTCATTTATTTATCAAATTTAGACACCACCCATCTCACTGCCTCCTGAAACCCCGCTCCCTTTGCAAAAATGGCTGTGCATAGCTTTTGGAAGGCTTTCAGAGAGCTCCTGGGGGCTGAGGAAGGCAGAAGTGAGTGAAATATGGGGCATTTTTTGCTTAATTCCCCCCCCCCCGCAGCCCCCAGGAGTACTCTATATGCCTCCTAAAGGCTAAGAATGCATTTTTTTACACAAAACGGGCCCCCTTTTGCTCGTTTTTTGGGGGGCCACCCCCCCAGGAGCACTCTGCAAGCCCCCTAAAAACTATTCATGCCTTTTTTTGATAAAAAAAACGGGTCCATTTTTGGGGGGTTTGCAGAGTGCAAAAACTTTTTTTATTTGCCTCTTCATAACCTTGGTGCGTCTTATACTCCGATGTGTCTTATACCTTGAAAAATATGGTAGTTAAAACAGAATTAAAACCCAATGACAAAAACAAGGATAAAAGATTTAAAAAAAAAATACAGGAGTGGTGTTATTTTATGGTTTTCTATATATATAATGTTATTAATTATTTACATAATTTAGACTAGTTGACATCTTGCTGTATGCGGATGAAGCAGTTATTTTTCCAGAATCTCTATTGGACTTAGAAGAGCCTTGATAACCCTGGTGCTGTTCTACCATGAGAAGTTGGATATTAATTATATGTATGTAAAAACAAAATTAAGAACTTTACTAGCTCATATAGATAGATAACATGCTTCAAGTATTGCAAGCAGAGGATATTTCATTCTTCTGGTGGCAGGAAGGCAACAAGCAACTAGTCTCACCACAAATACCATCCTTCCGTTTCAAAGATCAAAAGGTAGCAATTATCTCCTACCAGCTCTTGGGCTATTTCAAGTCAACATATTGGCGTGGATGCTTTAAGGGAAGTTAGGACCCTTCTCCAATATCAAATCCCTGTGTTCAGGCTGCATTTTTAAGGTCAATGCACTAGGCCCTGAGACAGGTCTGTCATTTGTCTTGTATCTTGAGGTGAAACTAAAGGCTAGGGTATGAGCAGCTGTGATTAAATGCTAACTAAAAGTGTCTCGTTTTCTTGTCATTGGAGGTGATTCACAATCTTTGTGGAAGAAGAGACCAATGATGGAGGTCGGAATGGGACAACTTTCCACAGCCAACTCACTATGGCCACCTCACCGCGGTCACCTCACCACGGACAACTAATTGTAGGAATATTTATCAATTCAATTTAATTATTTAAAATAAATAAAAAATGTTTTAATTTTTGTCGTTCAGATTTCATTCTGTCCCTCCTTTTGCATACTTTCTTTAATTATTCTATTCCACCATTTCTTTGATATCAGTGTAGCTGATATCCTCATATCCTTGTCCTGCAGTGAGTTGGTCATGGAAAGTTGGCTGTGGTGAGGTGGCCACAGTGAATTGTCATAGACCCTGCTGAGTTACCTTTCCAGCTAGCCTCTGCTCTTTGGGATGTGAATAAGCTTGTGCTATGTTGAAGAACTGGGCGTGGCTAGTCTAGTGAAGAGAAGGACCAAGGGAGACATGACAGCAGCTTTCCAATATTTGAGGGGCTGCCACAGAGAGAAGGGAGGGGGACAACCTATTTTCCGAAGCACCCAAAGGCCAGACAAGGAACAATGGATGGAAACTGATCAAGGAGAGACTCAACCTAGAAATAAGGAAGAATTTCCTGACAGTGAGAACAATCAACCAATGGAACAGCTTGCCTTCAGAAGTTGTGGGTGCTTCATCACTGGAGCCTTTCAAGAGGACTTCCATCTGTCAGAAATGGTGTAGGGTCTCCTGCTTGGGCAGGGGGTTGGACTAGATGGCCTACAAAGGTAACTTCCAACTCTGTTATTCTGTAAACTTTCTGTAAACTTCTGCATTCTGAACCAACTGCAGGTAGAGTATCTAAAGGGGTCGCTGAAAATCGTAAGTACGTAGTAGTTCAAGTGGCATACTCCCGGCAATTGAATGTTTCAAAGGCACGAAGGCTGTAATATTGATGCATTTGAACGCTTTCTCTTTTGTAGTTGCAGAGGACAGGTAATGAGATGATCCCATATTATATGGAACAGCCATGCCCCCGAGGACAGGCCAACTTGAGACTGCTAAGCATGTCCTTCAAGGTCTTCTACATAACGACGTGTAATAGTTTGATCTCTCTGATATTGATAAGACTGCCAGAGTATGCTGATGCGGCTGATGGATTATAATCCCTCTATAACAGGGGTGTCCAAACTTGGCAACTGGGGAATTCTGGGAGTTGAAGTCCACAAGTCTTAAAGTTGCCAAGTTTGGACACCCCTGCTCTATAACATCGTGCAAAGTGCTGTAGTTTATACAGTTCACCAGCTGATTAAGTGTAAGCGAAGTTTGTAAATTCTGAAATAACTTTGAATAGATATTTACATTTTACAAATTAGTACTAAATAAATACTGATTTTTAATTAGCTTTAGATATAGAGTTTATTAATGGTTATTATAACAATTTTTAATATTATCCCAGCTTGTATTTTATTGCTTGCATTAGCATCAGTATAAAACTTATAACTGTAACGTTTACAGTGTTATGGTAGTAATATTAAATTTCAGTTGCTGAAATGGTTGCTCTTGTTCTGTTTGTGTAATTTTATGACATTTTCTTTTGCTGGTCTGTGACTGAAATAAAGATTTATATTATTTTTAGTGCCGTCATAAAATACACACACAGAGAGAGACAGAAGTACACAGACATAAGGTTGCTTATTTCACTTGTTGACTTGACCAATTTCTAAAGTAACCTTCACATGTTAAAGCAGGGAGATTTTAGATACACCATTAATGAAATCTCATTTCTTTTGAAAATGCACAGCTGCAACTCTAGAAAAAATCCACCATGATTATATTTTAAGAACAAGTTAAAAAAATTAAAAATGATGGATATTAGAAACAACATAAATCAGACGGTCACAAGAAGACAAGAGGAAAATGAACCAACAAAGATGCAAGCACTGGCCAGTCCAAATAACTCACACAGAGTATTCTCCAGGTGCAGCTATTATGCCAACCCAGTCTTGGCATGACACCTCTATATCCCTATGATGTCCTCCTTTTTGGGGGGACGATTTAACCTATTTTTATTTCATCGGAGGGGACTGAGGAATTACAGTACAGGCTATCTGTTAACCCTGAGAAATCACAAAAGATTCAAGGATGATCACTGAACAAAAAATTAAATCCTGTGAAATAAGATTGAAAAGGGGGGTGGGGGTTAGAAGATAAGAAGGGATTTGATTTATGGAACTTTGTGAGATATTTTAATCAATAGGACATGGTGTCCATCTGTAGCCTCCCAGCATCAATTTCCGAAACCTTCTCTTGAGAAAGATTGCAACTACCAGTCCAGATGGATCGGTGATCCATCCATATTATCCCATGGTTGATAGCATCAAATACTGCAGGTTTTCTCTGTCAGACTGACCGACATCTCCTTCCACCAAGCCAGACAGAAATAAATTCAATAAATATATAACCCAGAAATACTTAGATTTCAGTTGCCATCACTTTGGGCATATGTACAATGAAAACATAGTAATAGTACTGGTTTGTGACATCATTCACCCACTCCCAATTCAACAAGAAGAAAAAAAATAGCCCTTAAAAAACATTAGACATCTGGTGCACCTTATTTTATCCAACAATCGCTGAAGTGTTACCTTGATTAAAGTGAAGATTTGCAATACAAAGGATGGGTGGGTCAAAGATGATACCAGAGATAGCCTATGGGGCCAAACCACCTCCAAAGTTATTATGGAGTCCCATGATAGAGAGGCCAGAAGATGAGGGTAAGTTAGTATTCAAACCGATGGCATCTTTTACTGTAATATGAATTGTTGCTGAGCTTATCCATTGAATGTGTGTAGAATATAGTTGCTCATGCATATGTATTCCCTCCTCCCCTTCTGTTCAATTGTGATGGATTCTTGGAGACTGCCTGAAGAAGTCCCTGCAGGTTTTTTGGCAAGGTTTTTAAGAAGTGATTTGCCCTTGCCTCCTTCCTGGAGCTGAGAGAAAGTGACTGGCCTCAAAGCTAACCAGCTAGCTTCATGCCTAATAAAAAGGGACAGTGGAAATACATTACAGCAGGGGTCCCTAACCCCTGGTCCATGGACCGGTCTGCAGCATGCCAGAAACAAAGCCCCACAAACAAGTGTAGCCCCATCCATGGGATGGAGGCAGCACACGAAATCACTCCCCCCTCCGGAGCCTAGATAAACCTCTCTCCACGGAATCAGTCCTGGTGCTCAAAAGGTTGGAGGCTGCTGTGTTATATAGTACTGAATGTAAAGAAGTGGAGTTACATGAACATAATTTTATTTAGGGCAGTGATAGCTAACCTTTTTGTCTCCGTGTGCTGAAAGCGTGCGTTCACACCCATAATGCAATGCGTGCATCACCCCTGCGTACCCCGTCCCATGCATGCGTGCATGCGCAACCCCATGTGTGCCCTGCCCCCACGTATGCACATGCAACCTCCCACGCCCCCCCTGCGCATGCATGTGTGACCCCATGCACGCATATGCCATGCCCCCAGGTATGTGCATATGACCCCCCCACGCTCCCCTGCCCCCACACTTGCGCGTGCATCTCCCGCATGCACCCCGCCCTCTGCGCATGCGTGTCAGAGATCCCAAAAGCAGCTGGCAAGTGGGAGGCCCACGTGCATACTCTGTGGAGCTGAGCTGGGGCGTTGGCTCGCTTGCCCTGCATGCCACCTGTGGCACGCATGCCATAGGTTCGCCATCACGGATTTAGGGTATATCTTCCCTTCCATTTCTTTTTTTTAACAAGAAAAAACAAACACCAACTTCCAATCCCTTTGTTCTTCGAGTCTCAATGGGAAGTAGGGTTCTCTCTTCATCCGTCTCTTATTCTATTTTAGCCTTGAGCTAAACTATTATGGCCATCACCTAAAGGTACTGACAGTCCTGTCAGCCGAGCAGTTTAGTGCTGTTGAACAATTCTGATGGCTCTCTAGTGCAGCACTCACTTCGGTGAAACAAGGGAAGAGTGGCAGCCAGCGAGGTTGAGCAGGTTCTAGAAGGAAGAATTATAATTCCCACATGAACCTGATGTGGCATTAAACATCACTCCAATCCCACTCATTACTGGCCACCTGAGATTGCCTTTGGCCTAGCAGGTAAGTGCAAAGCATAATAGACTTTGCTCACCTTCTGGCAATCGCTGGATGCTATCAGCTAAAAGGGGAAAATACCATTTCGGAACCCAGTACAGGTAAAGGTGAACTTCTAATCTCTGTCTCATTGGCTTTGGGTGAAGGGAAAGTTTTGGCAGCATGATGGAAATAGGATATTGCCAGGATATGCTCCTACCATAACTGAGTGTTAAGGTATCTTCTAATTTTAAGTTCCGGTGGCTACTAATTAGATTTAACACACTTGACTCCTAATGGCTCAGAGATAAATCCAAAGAAATGTACAGCCAAGAAAGATTTTTAATCACATGCTCATCGCTTTGGGGACCCAGCGCTTTGTAGTGCAACGATCGAAATATTGACTTAGGACTAGAGATACCCCACCATTCAGATTTTCAACTATCATATTTATTCATTGATTATCTCTCAGCCCAGCCTGCCTGGAGTTGTTATCAGGGTGAAATTAAGTAGCAGGGAGGGAGGATCACATCTGCCTCCTTTAGCTCTTAGAGAAATGTTGGAACACTGTAAAGAAACAATATTACAAAGTAGAAAATAGAAATCGGAGGGTAGGAGAAACAAATCCCCTGTTTTGCCTATATTGCTTAAGATGGTTATTTAAAACAGGACATTATATACCCCGTGGGTTGTGAGTCTTGTTTTTCACGTGCTTTCTTTCATGTTAGCTTTTCTTATTTTAATGAGCTTTTTTTTTTTAATGCACAGATGCATCCCATTTGGTAGAAAACAAAAAATAGTTCCAATTAATGGAATTGTATTTGGTGGCTAAACCAAGGCAGCATAATTATCATCGTTCAGATTGGGAGTGGGGAGGCCCAGTTCAAGTCCTCCTTGCCACAGATAACCCTGGGTGACTTTTAGGCTAGTCCGTACCTCTTGCTGAGTTGTTGTTGTTGTTGTGGGAAAGAAATGAGAGAAGAGCTCTCTACAGGTTGTCCTCGACTTACGACCACAATTGAGGCCCACATTTCTGTTGCTAAGTGAAACATTTGTTCATGTGCCTCCTTTTATGACCTTTCTTGCCCCCGTGATTAAGTGAATCACTGCAGTTGTTAGGTTAGTGACGTCGTTCTTAAATGGATCTGGCTTCCCCATTGACTTTGCTTCTTAGACGGTCACAGAAAGAGATCACATGTCCTTGGGACACAACCATGGTCGTAAGGATGAACCCGTTACCAAGCATCTGAATTTGGATCACACGATCATGGGGATGGTGTAACAGTCATAACTGTGAAAAACAGTCATAAGTCACTTTTTTTCAGGGCCGTTGTAACTTTGGACAATCACTAAAGGAACAGTTGTAAGTCGAGGACTACTTGTACATGCAATATGTAAAAAAATGAGTAAGACCCGTTTTTGCTAATTATGGTGGTTTCTCCATCCAATGTGCTTCATTCCTTACAGCGGCCAGAAAGGCTCAAATCAAAATACCAAAGGACTCTTTCCACCAGGTACGTGACTTTTGCTAGTTAGAATAGAATAGACTAGAACAGTGGTCGGCAAGCCGCAGCTCGCGAGCCACACGCGGCTCTTTACACATTTTAATGCGGCTCTTCTGTGTGCCGGGCGCCCGCTCCCCTCCCTCCTCTCGGGCACTTCAAAACAAGCGCCCCTTTCCCTTTTTTCGACCCACAATGATTAGGGAGGATCCTGAAGTCGGGCGGGGATGAGAAGCGAGGAGGCAGAAAAAGAAATGGAGGCTAAGGAGCTTCCCCCCGCCCCCTCCCAGCCGGGGAGCCGGGCGGGCAGTAGCAAATTAGCCGATCACGCTGCGTGATCGGTTAATTTGCTACTGCCCACGCGGCGTGATCGGCTAATTTGCTACTGCCCGCCCGGCTCCCCGGTTAGATTTTTGCTGGGAGGGGGTGTGGGGGAAGCTCCTTGGCCTCCGTCTCTTTTTCTCCCTCCTCGGGTCTTGGGGCTCCACCAATGGGGGAGCAAGGCCCGCCCAGCGCCAGGCTTTGGGCTAACACAGAGGTCTGCAAAGTTGGCTGTTTTAAGACTGGTGGACTTCAATTCTCAGAATTCTGGGAGTTGAAGTCCACAAGTCTTCAAGCTGTCAGGTTTGAAGACCCTGGGTTTTTTTTTCTAAAGGGTTAGGGGTGCAAGGGTCTTGCAACTTGACAGCTTTAAGACTTGCATGCTTCAATGCCAGAGTTGTGTTTGAGTTTTATTAAATTTATATACCGCCCCCCTCTCCCCGCAGGGACTTGGGCGGTGTACAGACAGTACATATAAAACAACAAAGCAGGAACAACAAAACATTAGACAACCAACATAAACATACGGTCTGTATAATGCCCGAACTCATTTCTAGTTAAAAACAGTCTAAAACCAAATTAAAACCCCAACATTTACAATATTAAAAAGCCATCCAGGAAGGTCAGTAATAGATTGTACTTATGATTACGATTAGGCTAGGCCGGCTAGCCGGAACAGAGTTCCTGAGCCAACATGACTGGAGGAGGAATTCTGGGAGTTGAGGTCCACAAGTCTTAAAGCTGTCAGGTTTGAAGACCCCTTGGGGTTTTTTTCCTAAAGGGTTAGGGATGCAAGGATCTTGTAACTTGACAGCTTTAAGACTTGCATGCTTCAATGCCAGAGTTCCTGAGCCAACATGACTGGAGGAGGAATTCTGGGAGTTGAAGTCCACAAGTCTTCAAGCTGTCAGGTTTGAAGACCCCTTGGGTTTTTTTTCCTAAAGGGTTAGGGATGCAAGGATCTTGTAATTTGACAGCTTTAAAACTTGCGTGCTTCAAATGCCAGAGTTTATTGAAACTAAAAACAGTGTACCATCCTATGTATTTTCGGTTTTAAAAATGTGGCTCTCAAAATAAATTTCAATCGTGGTTTTGGCGAGATTTGGCTCAGTTGAAAAAAAAGGTTGCCCACCACTGGACTAGAACAGACTAGAATACACTAGACTGGAATGGAATGGAATGGAATGGAATGGAATAGAATAGAATTCTTTATTGGCCAAGTGTGATTGGACACACAAGGAATTTGTCTTTGATGACCATACTCTCAGTAAACATAAAAAGACAAGATACATTCATCAAGAATCATAAGATACAACACTTAGTGATAGTCAAGGTTACTAATAAGCTACCAAATCATACTAGGAAACAAATCAAAACAGTATAAATTGAAAGATAGAAGCAACATGGTTATAGTCATAATTGGGGAGAGATAGATACTAGTTAAGGAATAATAGTAATATAGTCTTAGTAAAGTATTTGACAGTATTGTAGGAATTAGTTGTTAAGCAGAGTGATGGCATTCCGGGGAAAACTGTCCTTGTGTCTAGTTGTTCTGATGTGCAGTGCTCTATAGCATTATTTGGAGGGTAGAAGTTGAAACAATTTATGTCCAGGATGTGAAGGGTCTGTAGATATTTTCACAGTTCTCTTTTTGACTCATGCAGTATACAGGTCCTCGATGGAAGGCAGATTGTTGTGAAGGCAGTTGTGAAGTCTCCTAATATATACCACAATTATATACATGTACTTTCCACGTAAGACTTCACACTTTGCACCTTATAGCAGAGATGATTTGTACAGGTTTATATATAGTTTGATGCTTTCTTTTTAGATTTTCAGTGTAAAATTAGAAGTAGATCCTGGGAAGGAAACAAAGAGGAGCACATAAAACATGCTGTGAAAGAAGTTGGATGGTTGTACATTAATCCTACAACTGGAAGCATCCCAGGAGAAAACTTCAGGAGTGGATCACTGCTCACTCTGCAGGACTCCCGAGTTCTGCATGAATGATAGTTTAATAGGTGTGATCTGTGATGGAATGTACTGAGGAGGTGGGTGGGTCCCAAGGAAGGAGGGAGATGAATTCCAAAGGTGTAAAAGGCAACTTAGCCCAGATATTATGTGTGAGAGAAAGAGGGGGAAGACAACACCTGCTTAATAGGAGTCCTGGTTACACAATGGTTAGAATGTAGTTTTGCACCCTAACTCTGCCCACAGCCAGGAGTTTGATCCTTGGCTGGTTCAAGGTTGACTCAGCCTTCCAACCTTCCAAGGTCAGTAAAATGAGGACCCAGATTTTGGGGGGGCAATATGAGATTGTAAACTGCCCAGAAACTGTGGATCAGTATATTAGTCTAAATGTTATTACAATTGCTATTAATAGTTCACAGAACATTATAGGTGCAGATAGTAGAAGCCTCAGTCTATTAAGATTTGTCTATGGGTGCGAACTAATTAAAAAGTCAGTTTGGAATAATTGCCACATTCCGTGTGGGTGGGTGTAAGTGAGATAGACTTGGAGTTTTTAAAGTCAGCTAACTTTGTTACTAGGTTCAAGTTTTGCTAACTGCTGTCATGGGCTCAAAAGTAGTTCGGGGGTTCCAGGTACAATACCCACAAACATCACCCAAACACGAGAATTCACTTTGTTACCAAACAAATGTTTTGAAGACTTTCAAAAACCCATTCTTCATTTTCTTTGCCAAGCTTTCTTGATTAGGACAGCCTAATTTAAGAAGAAAAATTCATGTTGCATTTTAATGGAGCTTGTTTTAATTGTTTTAAATTAATTGGCTTTAATTGCTTTAATTTTTGTTACTGTGCATTTTAAAATGGACGTTTGTAAGTTGCTTAGAGCGAGGATTATATTAATTGTGTAATAAAAATAAGTTTGAAGAAATTGCTCCTATTAAATAATTGGGAGCTAGCAATCCTTCGAGACCTTCTGCAGATCATCCAGGGATTTGGTGATAAATTCCAATCTACCTTCTACCTTTTAGATGAGCTTGGCAACATCTGCTTAACTTTATCCTGCATTTCCCCACCAATCACACTTGGCATTGCCCTTCTGAGAAAAGTACCGTTGCAATTCATGAAACAACAAGCCCGAGCAACTCATTAATTATTTCCAGAACTCCATCAGTAGGGAGGGGCGTTGCACTTACTGACTTAAATGAAAATAAAGAAACTAAATTATTAAGGCTGGATGAGAATTTTGGTATAAGGATTCTGAAACAAATAACCAGTCTTTAAAACATAGGTGACTATTCCTTTGAGGAGAGTTCATCTTCTAATGATTCCATGAAATTTTCTTGGCAGTAATATGGATGCACTTCAACATTCCAGTCTAGCTTGCAGCCCTAGATGTTACTGCTAATGTCATATTCAAGATGTATTCATTTCCTTTGTTCATGTCCATGTCCATACTTATACCTGCTATCTTGTACATGTTTGACAATCAAATAAATAAGAAAGAAAGAAAGAAAGAAAGAAAGAAAGAAAGAAAGAAAGAAAGAAAGAAAGAACCACCCAGATCCAGCCTGGCTCAGTTTTCTGAAATCAACCACGGTTATCTAGTGCTCTGACCCAGGCTTCCCAAGAGCATGAAGCAAACTCCTGGTCCCGACAAAAACTCCTTTTATTAATTTACTGTGAATTCTGCTCATTCACATCCAGCAAAGTCTTTCAAGGGAGGATTTACAGTCACAGACCTTATCTGGCTTGGAGAGCTGGCAGGCCGATATCTGCAAAACTTAGCAAGGAGTCACGAATCAATTAAGCGAACTAATTGTCTCTTGCAAACTCCCTTCCCCTTTCGGTCCTCTTTTATTTCCTCTGAGAGGCGTCATTCATCACCCACCTGTGGCCTTACTCCCAAGTCGACCCCTGTTCTTTAGCTGTTCCCTTCGTCTGGCAACTCTGTGCATGTGCACACTGGGAACAGGCTCCAGCTGTACATCTGCCTCACTGATGTCTGACTCCGAAGGCAGCTGATAACTAGCATATGGCTCTGGCCCCCTCTCTGCCTCTGACACAGAGCCCTCATCTGAGACTTCCCCAGACTCCAGGACTGGCCCATGATCCTTCCCACCTCCTCACTGTCCGAATCTGCTGCCAGCTCCGCTGGGCGCTGGCAAGTTACAACACGAGGAGTTCTGGGACAACAACACCATTTAATGGACAACAGGTATGTTTTTGAAAACATGAACTCTATGTTTCATGTCCAATGCAATTTTTATGATTTTATCTCCCTCCAGGTTTCTTCTGAAACATATCCATGTAGTCCTTTCAAATTTAGAACCAAAGTCTACTCGTTTGATCCTGCTCTCATCCCACCTACTGTTGTAGAGCAACCTGATCTATCCAACATGAAGAAGCAGTGCCCATATCGAAAGAAAATGGAAAAGGCAAAAATCAAGTCTGTAAGGAAAAAGTAAGGGATGGAATACTGAGTTTTTGTTACTAGTTGGCAGACAAGACAAGTTATTTATATAGATAGAATTAACATTTGCCACCCAGAATGCTAAAAAAAAAGGCTGATTGTGTTTGACTGATGTTACCCTTTAGTACGCCAACAACTTGCTTAGGATCATGGTATCCTTTACTCAAACAAACAGATGGTACAGAAAAATAGATTTACTTTATTGTCATTGTACGTAGATACACAGTATACCCATAAAAAGAAATTCATGATACCCAGAGACCAGGCCCAACACACATGACAATCCCCAAACACCATCCACCAGGGGTGGGTTCCTGCCAGTCCTAACCTCTTCTATAGAAGAGGTTCCACAAATCTACTGTGCCGTTTAGAACCGGTTCCAGCTCCCTCCCTGTGCCCGTCTGCACCATGCTTGCCCTGCCCACCGCTCACTGATTGATTGCCTCACCAATCGCCCGGCCCACCTCTAAGAGTCCTATCTAAACCTTAAAGTCTCAAAGCTGTCAAGTTTGAACATCCCTGGGTTTTTTTCTAAAGGGTTAGGGGTGCAAGGGTCTTGTAACTTGACAGCTTTAAGACTTGCACACTTCAATCCCAGAGTTCCTGAGCTAACATGACTGGAGGAGGAATTCTGGGAGTTGAAGTCCACAAGTCTTAAAACTGTCAAGTTTGAACACCCCTGGGTTTTTTTTTGTAAAGGGTTAGGGGTGCAAGGGTCTTGTAACTTGACAGCTTTAAGACTTGCGTGCTTCAAATGCCAGAGTTTCTGAGCCAACATTTTGGTTGCTAAGCAAGAGCATTGTTAAGTGAGTTTCACCACATTTTACAGGTTGGCCACGCCCACCCAGTCACACGACTGCCAAGCCATTCCCACTTGGTCACATGGCTGGCAAGCCACTCGCACTCAGTCACATGGCCAACAAGCCACTCCCACAAAGCAGGCCACACCTACAGGTTCTAAAAAAAATTGAAACCCACCACTGTCCTCCACCCTCCAAAAGTTCCCCACCCCTAAACCCCCCAACCATCCGCACAACAGACCAAGTAATGCTGTCCAACAGCTCACTGATGGTGGCCTTTAGTTCATTGTTGAGTGCAATTATAGCTCTGGGATAAAAACTATTCAGAAGACGTGTGGTCTGAGTTTTAATTATTCTGTATCTTCTACCAGAAGGCAACAGTCCAAAAAGATTGTAAGCAGGATGGGAAGAGTTTCTGAGAATGTTGTATAACTTCCTCAAACAGCGAGAAGCGAAGATGTTATCCAGGGCTGGTAGCTGGAGCCTGATGTTATTCTGGGCAGCTTTAATGATTCTCTGTAGAGCTTTTTTGTCTGCTTCAGAGCTGCTCCCATACCATGTAAGAATACCGTATGTCAGGACACTCTCAATGATGCTGCGATAATAGAACAGAAGTAGATGCTGGGATAGATTTATCTTCCTGAACATTCTCAGGAAGTACAGCTTCTTCTGTGCCTTCCTTGCAAGCATGTTAGCATTCGTAGTCCATGAGAGGTCCTCTGAGATATAAATGCCCAAGATGTAAATTTACAACAATTATGCTTTGGTCTTTTGAAGTGTGTCTAACTTTCAGGAAATGTCTTGTTTTGAATGATTGAAACAATTACTCTGAAGAGGAAATTAAAGTTATCCTTTCAACGTACTGGCTGGACATAGAGGTAGTTCAGATAGCCTGTAATCCCAGAAATTGCCACTCCATCTCTAAATCACTGATTCCCAACTTGTGAGCTAGAGATCCCTGGTGGCCTATGTGAGTACTGCAGGTGGTCTCTGCTAAACATTCCAAAATGATTTTAAGGAATGATACAGATGTCTTCAACGTATGACCACAATTGAGCCTGGAATTGTGGCTGTGGTATGTTGTGGTCATTGGGTGGATCAACATATGATCTGACTTGATTTTATGTGTTTTTTTTTTTGCTATGGTCATCAAGTGAGTCCCTGCAGTTGTTTAGTGAACCACGTGGTTATTAAGGCATATTCAGCATATCCAATGGGCATTTTTTGGCATATAGCAAAGTGTAGTCACATGACTTTGGGACATTGCAACCTGTTGGAAATGCAAGCCAGTAGCCAAGCACCCAAAATGTCGTCACTTGACTCTGTGTGTGCGCACGCGCACGCGCAGTATGGATGAATTTTGAACTCTGTCCTAACTTCAACTGGTCATTAAATGATCAGTGATTAAGAAAGACCACATAGCCAATATTTCCTAGAACCGTGATAGCGGATCTATGGCATGCACGCCACAGGTGGCATGCCGAGCCATATTTGCTGGCATGCCAGCAGTCAGCTCTGGTGCGCATGCATGTGCCAGCCAGCTGATTTTCACCCCCCCAGGCTTCAGGAAAGCCTCCAGTGCCTGGGGAGGGGTCATGCACGCATGCGTGAGGGGCGTTCATGCGCAGGTGGGTGGGGAGGATTGAATTGGTGCGCGCGCACAATTTTGGCATGCCATAAGAAAAAGATTCACCATCACTGTCCTAGACTATTAAGACACTGACTTTCTGACCTGAAATCTCAAAATATTTCCAGAAGAAAAGTGACACCCATAATATTTGGCAGTCTAGCACAATTGTAGACCTATATAAAAAAGGCAATTATATTTAACTCATTTAACTTTTAAAACACAACTTTAAAGATGCCTGATGCTTGTGCAGAGATCTGTGTAGGATGTAATGGATGATCCTCCCTAAAAGAAAACAAACGGAAATATGGAGTTAATGGCTTAATGATATATGCTAAATTTCCATTTGTTAGGACACATTTCCCCCTTTAAAATACCTTTACAAGACACAGGGATTATTTTTTTAAAAAAGAAAATATTTAATGATGTCTTCTTTTTTCATCCAGGTCTCAGTTTTTACTCTCCAAGTTTATCAAGTCAGCAGTTCTTAAAAAAAGGGAGATTTACATTTGGGATGAAACGTTTAAACCAGAAAGGATCAAGGTTAGGAAAAAAAAATCTGATAGTAAAGCATTTTTCAAAAATATTAGGTTTTCTTGCTGTAGGCCATATTTTCCAAGCTGACATATTCCACATTTGTCAAGCCAAAAGACAAATGATCCCCAGTTAATATGGCCATATCAGTTAGCTTCAATCCATGACAAGTGAAGAACAACAGGTTGGGAAAAGTCTTGGTGTAAAACTTATGTAGTGTAGTAATTTAAAACGTCGGATTAGGAGTGGGGAGACCCAGTTCCAGTCCTCTCTTAGTAGCTGGGTGAGTTTGACCTAACTACATTCTCTCAATCCTAGACTGGAACTTTGAAAAACATCCCAAAATAAGATAATGGTGAATCACTTCTAAAAATATAGCCAAGGAAGCTTCAGGAGTTGTTATATAGTCAACAGGAGTCCAGACTGACTCAATACACTAAAAAAAAAACAAAGAAACAGGTGACCTCCAGTCTAAATGACCATGAGAACTTTCTTGAAATGGTTGCATGGTTAGGCATTGCTCTGGTTAAGAAGTCCTTGGGGCAACTTCCCCTCTAAAACTACTAGATGTTGGCTGCAAAAATAGAAATGACCCTGAGATGGCAAGAAAAGAGAATAATTTCAAAAAACATATGGGTTACTATTTTTCGTTTCTGGTAGTCATGTGTTAAAGTGATATCCTTGTGGCATGAGATCTTTGAAGAGACACCATATTATTACTAATCAAATGAATTGAATGCTCCTCAGTGCTATGTTTACCGCACTTATTTGCAGGACTAAATCAGAAGCTTAAAAATAAAGAACTTATTATTTAATCGTAGCAGCCAAAAATAATAATTATGCAACATTGGAAAACTTTAGGTAACCTAACAATTGGGTCAGTGGTGGATTGCCCATTTTGTTACAATCAGTTTGGGCATGCAACACTTCTGCACAGAAGCGCCTGGGCGGGTGGGCGGAGCCTTCTGCCACTGCCACTACCGGTTTGGCCAATCCGGGCTGAACTGGCAGCAACCCACTTCTGAATTGTGTTAACAAGGCTTTTTCAATTTGCTAGATCAGGAAAACTCATAGGCAAAGTTAAATTTATATGGCATCAGAGGCAGGAGCCACAATTTTATGAAATTTGGATGGATTTTATGTCTTATCTCAATAGCAAGAGAGTATAATCTGGCATACTTTACATATAGTATATGGCAAATTCACATACAGTATGTGCCGTACCTACGTACTCTTTATTCTCATTGTAGTAGATTATTTTTTGTACTTTCTGTATTTTTTCTCTCCCCCCCCCTCTATATTTTGGATTTGTTCACGTAGTTGCCTATAAAATGTAAACCAACATTTGCTACCATCTCATGATGATCTGGTTGTTTACAGCCAAGATCTGGTAGCTGTTGCAGATTTATTATATTGTTGCCATATGCAAACAGAGATAGAAAAGGACTGCTTGTGAGTTCTTCTGCAAAGGAGAATTTGAAGATTTTTAACTTAGAAAAAGAACAGTACGGAGGTTTTCTCCCTCTCTCATAACATAGCCGGGATGAGAGATTTTCACCATCGTCTCCTTTCCTTTTTAGAATATTTGCATTTGATTGATTGATGGGTGGATGTGTTGATTGATTGATTGATTGATTGATTGCAGGTTCTCATAAAGTCCTTGGAATCACCTGTGGAACTTGAACAACTGTATGCAGCTCAGGTAAAAAAATAAAGCATTAGATATGATCTTTATTAAGAGGGAAAGTTTATGGATGCCTGGAGGTCATACTGCAGTGAAGTCCCTTGGCTGGAAGTGAACTATTTTCCATACAGAAACAATGTGGTCTTAAGATTTAAATCCAAAAATCCCTCAGATATATAAGACACAGATATAATAATGCACTCCCGCTGGCTACAACACATTAGTTAACGTGGAAGTTATTTATTGGAAACTATTTATGGGGAACTAACTCTGCAAGAATCCAGAAGGGCCACTAAAAGATAATAAAAGAATGCAGAATGCTCTTAATCTTTGTTGGCATCTTGTGGTATATAGAGTTTTACAGCCAAGTTCTGGCAGACTGACCTTCCCTCCTGCCCTCCCTCTTTTTTTGAATGTAGGAATCTGACTTTGTTCCAAAGCTATTAATAAGAAGCATAAACTTGATGTAGATTAGGAACTGGCCATTTTTATTTATTTTTTATTTGTCTTCACATTGGAGGCTATCTGGTGCTCTTGAACCATCTTGTAGCAGCCCGACACATTGTGGGATCTTGCTTGAGGATGCTGAAATCTAATAACTTCTTATGTAAGGTGTTACTATTTTTGTGCTTGATTTTCCTCAATCCCCTGAGATTTGATAACCTTGCAGGATTTCAGCTATGTTTTCCTAATCATTAAAAAAAATTGATCTGGGAGCAGAATATAAGGGGGTGCTGCTTTTAGACTTCCTATCATTTGTGGGTGTTCTCTACATGATACAGGTAGTCCTCGACATATAACAGTTCATTTAGGGACCATTTAGAGCAGAGGTGTCAAACCCGATCCCATTGTAGAACCTATCAGGATTTTGTCTGCCCTTGGGGGCATGGGGGTGTGTGGCCTGGTTGTCATGGCCAACTGGGTGAGCATGGCTGGGGTGGGTCAGGGCTGGGGCAACATGGGCTGGTTCCTTGCCATCACCGGGATGGCCCCACGGGACAACTCTGGGCCTATCGGGGGCTGGATCCAGATCCGGATCATATGACACGTCTAGTTTAGTGTTACAATGGCCCTGAAGAAAGTGACTTATGACTATTTTTCACACTTACGAACACTGCAGCATCTCCATGGTCACGCGATCAAAATTAAATTGCTTGGCAATGGATTCATATTTATGACAGTGTCCTGGGGTCCTGGGAACAGCTTTTGTGACCTTCTGACAGGCATGCCAAGCCAATGGGGAAACCCCATTCACTTCACATCTAACTAACATTGCTAACTGAGCAACTGCAGTGATTCTCTTAAGTGGAAAGAAAGGTCGCAAAATGGGGCGAAACTCACTTAATTCATGTCTCGCTTAGCAACAGAACCTTAGGGCCCCATAGTAGCCATAAGTCGAGGACTACCTGTATAGGATCTTCATGTGATTTTTGCAATTGGCTGTATACTTACTGTCCCCTGTCCCATAAAGTCAGGTTGCTTACCTTGCTTACGTTCCTGATTTACAGCACATTCTGGTAATCAGTTGATTCTTCAAAGTTGGGGCAATGAGAGTGATTGCGAGAGATTGGTAAGAGAGTTTGACTATGGTTATTTCGGTCCTTCCAAATGAGCACCCCGTTTTATTTGAGTCCTGCTGCTTGCTTCAGATATTGCAAGCAGGGAACATCCCATCAGTTGTACACTTCAAGTTGCATGCCTCCCCCGAAGCAAGGATTTACTCCTGTGTTCATTTGTACACAGGTAGGCACAGCCCAGGTCTTCCAATCTCAAGAGAAAAAAATATCCATGTGCATATACTATTTATTTTTATTTTATTTATTTAGTTGGTCACTCATGTACAAGATAACAGGAATAAGAATAAACACAAAAAAGTACACAGGAAATGGGGACAAATAAACGGGGACAGTAGGACTGGGACGTTAGGTATGCTGGTGCGCTTATGCACCCCCCTACTGCTGCCTCCTTTTGGATGGTTCATATGATAAGAGACAAGGCCTTCAAGTATAAAGCCTATAGGAATGATTCCTCTGTTCCCTCCATGCAGTCAGAACTCATGCATGGGAAGGAGGCATCTTTAAAGGTCAAAGAATAGCCTAAATTAGAAACAATCCCTGAAGAATTTCCCCTCTCCCAATGGGAAGAGGACAGACCTGGCCTTTGCAGAACCCTGTGATCAAAGATAGGAATCCAATCCCAGGTTCTGGGAGATGGGGAAAAAAGTTAATGGTTTCTGAATTGGCAAGGTTTTTCTTAGCTTCAGATTTTAAACAGGATGTCTGATTTGTACAGCACAGTAAATGAATGACAGGCAGAGCTCTCTGTGGTTATTATCTGGTTTTCATTGCTGGCAGGAGAAACTTGTGGAAGTGTTCAGTGCGACCGTTTCTTCAACAGCAAAAAGGCATCCAGAACTGACCTCGGAATGGGCTTTTCTTGCTCCTAGGCGAGAGGGCCACTGGGAAAGAAAGTGTCCATGCCTGAAACAGAGAAACAGGGTTAAGACAATTTGTGTGGCCAGGTTTGGCTAAGAATGAAATAAAACAAAGGAAGGATGTGGAGACCATCATGTCAAGGATCTTAATATCAGGTGCAAAGAATCAGGACCATTCACAAGGTTGGAGCATAGAAAATGTATTCAAACCCATACATAGGAATCCGGCTAAAGTTGGATGCTAAATTGGCACCAGATAAGGGTCAACGGGATTATAGGAGGGGCTGGACTTGGAATGAATGTGGGAATGCAAGGATTCTAAACTGATGATGCCCTTAACTCTGCTCCCAGCTCTGTCTGCTCTTCTCCTACATTTAAATATTGTTTTCCAGAATCCAGCAAGAACATGACAGATTTTTTTTCCTTTACAAATTCCAAACAGCTGATTTTATTGTAGAAACATTGCTGGAAGGGAACAGTTTAACTTACAATTAATGTTTCTTTCTGACATCTAATTCACAGATGAAGTATTGAAATTGGACATCAAAACAATTGTCTTATCCCAAACAAACAGCCTCTGTTAAATATTTATTTTATATACCATTTTACTTATTTATAGCAAGGTGGTTTGATGTCTTTCAGGCTTATAATGCTATTTGCTATATAATACGTGACCTGTGCAATCAAATTATAATAATTTGTAGCCTATGTTTGTTTTGCATGAGCTGCTATAGATTTCCACCCACTCAAATCTTGATTAATCACTCATTATTTTTATGCTTGCTTCTTTTAATTTGGGATATTTGTAAGTTATGTAAGTGAGTGCATTAGAGAGAAAAAAAGGAGCAAAAAAAAAAAAAAAAAGGCCGACCTCACATTCTGTTCCCCTGGAGGCTCTTTTTTGCTCAGTAGGAACTTGCTTTGATGAGTACTCTGCTCAGTTCATATTAGGGATAAAATTGAGTGCTGAAAGTCTGTTGTCAGAAGAGACAGAAAAATACACACTAATCAAGGTCAGTTAAGTGTAGGTCCTTTCATAGCCTTTTTGGAGATTAGTCTTTAAGCTTGTGGCGTGTTTAAAGGCCTCCCCCCTCCAAATAAAAAAAAACAACCCACACCCTTCCTTGAAATTTTTTCGCTTAGCCTGAGTGAAATTCTGTAGGACAGCGGTTCTCAACCTGTGGGTCGGGACCCCTTTGGGGGTCAAACGACCCTTTCACAGGGTTCGCCTAAGACCATCGGAAAACACATATTTCCGATGGTCTTAGGAACCGAGACACCGCTCCTCTATGGCTGGGGGTCACCACCACAAGAGGAACTGTATTAAAGGGTCACGGCATTGGGAGGTTGAGAACCACTGCTGTAGGAACTGGAAGCAGCTGTCATGGACTCGTCTTTTTGAGGAGCCTGGAAGCATCTTTGGGACCATTTCTGTGGTCCCACGATTTTCTGCATTGAAGAGCTTAGTCAGTTTTAGGTGAGTTGTGAGTTGCAGGTGTCCCAACAATGGAGGTTTTTAAGAAGAGATTGGACCACCATTTGTCTGGAATGGTGTAGAGCGGTGATGGCGAACCTATGGTACGCATGCCAAAGGTAGCACACAGCGCCCTCTCTGTGAGCACGTGAGCTGTCGCCCCTGTTTAGCTCCACCGTGCATGTGCGTGCGCCTCCTGCCAGCCAGCTGATCCTCAGGTCTCTGCCACGCATGCGCATGGGGTGTGGGGCATGCAAGGGGCTCTTGGGGGGGGCATGGGCATTCAGGGGGTCATGTGCACATGCGTGGGGGACAGGGTGCATGCAGGGGCGGGGCGCGTGTGGGGCCACACACAGATTGCATTTTGAGGGTCCGCGTGCACACGCTTTGGGCACTTGGTCTGGAAAAGATTAGCCATCACTGGTATAGAACTTCCTGCTTGAGCAGGGGGTTGGACTAGAAGACCTCCAAAGTTCATTCCAACCTTGTTATTCTGTCAACAGCAAAACTAGTTTGTTTGTTTGTTTGGTTCAGCATTGAATCTTCAAAAGTCTGTTTTCCTCACCTCCTGGCTCCTGGATTCAGCCCTGTCTCTGCAGCCCCCAGATAACTTTCATTTTAAAACATTTTAGGGAGAGAGGACTTTTGTTTCAAGGCAATAGATGGAAAACCACCACCACAACACAACAGCCAAGCTGCTGAGGTAAAGGGGGAAGAGGATCCAGCCAGTGGTGGGATTCAGCTGGTTTGCACCGGTTCAGGCAAACCAGTAGTTGGAAAGAACTGTGGAGGAGGGGCGGACCCAGCTCTCTTCCGCTGGCCCCACCCGTCCCCTCCCAGAAGTTTTCTCCTGGCCCATTTTGGTTGCCAGATAAATGCAGAGGCTGCGCAGAGAATCTGGGAGGGCAAAAATCAGGCCTTTTGGAAGTTTGAAAACAGGCCTGTTTTTGGCTTCTGGAAGGTCTCCGGAGCCCGGGGGAGGCCATTTTCGCCATCCTGGAGGATTGAGGAAAGGCTCTGGAGCCTGGGAAGGGCAACACACACACACACACACACACACACACACACGCCGTGGTGCAGGAGGCCAAGTAGGCCATGCCTACCATGTCCATGTCCAACCGGTAAGTGGGCAGAGAACCGGTTGCTAACATTTTAGAATCCCACCACTGGATCCAGCTCTCTTCAGTGTTACTTACCCCTGTTCTCTGCCTGGATTGCTATGTGCCCAGGAAGAGTTGCAAACAGATGGCAGCAATTAATTGCTTGGTTTGTTGTATCCTCTATATTTGGTCCTCTCCTTTTGCTACTGAAGCAACAAGCTAGAACTACTGTGGAAAATGCTTAATAGAAAACATTGATGGCATGCTATTGTTCCAATTTCATTGGGATGCAGTGGTTTCTGAACAGAACCAAAAGAATGGTACATCTGTAGCCAGCTAGCTTCTTCCTATAGCCATCAGATTTCTTTTCAAATGAACAGAGAAATGCGTTCTTTTTTTAAATTATTATTATTATTTATTTACAAACATACAAAATACACACACACAGAACTTAGACGTACACTACATTCACACAGCACATTGGAACTTCCTGTTCCTTCTAATAGCAGTTTCAAATCGGTGCAATTCTCCTTATGTGATTTCCCCTTCTAATATATTTCATTTGAGTGTCACCATTTTTAACCCTTTTATTTTACTCATCTGTCTGATATATTGGGTGATTACCTCTAATAAGTTTAAACTCTCTTGAGTGCACACACACACACACACACACACATGTTAATTCTCCTTAACTTCTATTTTTGAGCTTTATTGGCTTCTTTCATTGATCCTTGTTTCTTTCCTCCATCCACCTACACCATTTTCCCCATATCTGATAATATTCTATTTTTTCTTTTCCCTGGATTTCTTTTGCTAATTTGTCCATTTCTGTAGCCAGCTTCCTATAGCCATCACTCAGATTTCTTTTCAAATGAACAGAGAGATGCATTCTATATTATGTAATGTAATTGGGGATGCTCTTACACTTTTGTGTAGAATGGGCGGGGGGAGGGCAGGTACTTTTAATAATTTATTACTCCACGCATAGCAGCTGATTTGAAAAAAAAACACTGATTGCATTCCCCCCCCCCCCCCACTTTAGTCAGTTGGAGGGGCTCATTGGACGTCCATGTTTCAAGGCTGTAGTATTTAACTTCTAACTTTTATGGCTGGTCTTCCTAGGCTCTTGGACAACTTGGGACTGCTGAAGAATCTGTTATAACTGCCCTTTATAGTATTGTAAGTATGTGGACTCCTCATACTTATGGAGTTACCTAAGCTTGCATTCCGTCCTTTCTTTGGACTGTTTACCTGCATGGTTGATGGCTAGGAAGGATGGGAGCTGTAGTCTGGTATTGTTGATCCACAATTCTCTAGCATTTGTGATGAGCAGCACTTTCCAAGCTCTGAGGCCATGTTGCCAAGCTCTCATAAAAGGCTATCACAGTGGGAGGAATGTGGCTTGTCCATTCACAGAATGATGTCCGTTGCCAGCCACAAAATACCTTTTTACAAAAAGGCAAATTTATCAGGATGCCCCAGTGTGCTCTCCACTGTCAAATCCAGCTGTCAGGTTGCTCCCAACCCCTTTAACTTTGTAGTTGTTATGATTAGTCAGATCCAAGTAAAGTACAGGAGTGAGTTATATTTTTATTTTCCAAAAATGCTTCCATTACCCTTAAGTGGTCCTTGAAGCAGGGCAGGGAATAAAGGATGACAATTGAGGCACGCAAAGCTCCCATTTCTTCTCTTTTTGAAATGAGAAAAATATTTTTCCAAGGGCTTTTCAACCATGGCAACTTTAAGACCTGTGGACGTCAACCGGTAGTAACTTGATGGCCTGGGTCACTGGAACCGGCAGCAACCCATTCCTGCCACGCCCCCGAACCGGTTCTTCTCCTCCGGCGGCGCCATCTTGATTTTTGGTTCTGTGTATGCGCGGAACAATTTTCTCTGAAGAAATGTAATTTTTTTCCCTTTTCTAACCTTTTGTGCATGCACAGAACTTTTTAGCTGCAAATGCGCCAAAATTTTTGTGCGCCGAACCAGTATATTAAAGTTGACAAGTCTTAAAGTTGCCAAGGTTAGAAACCCTGCTTTAAAATGTATTGAAAAAGCTGGAAGCCTGCTAGGCATCAAGGAAGTCCAAGGAATTGTGAGTGTGTGTCCATTAGTGGAGCAAGACAGAGAGAGTACCTTGCCTTGCTTTTGACCCCGGTTTCTGTGGAAAAGGATGAAGGAAAGGAGGGATGGTGGCAACTCCGCATTTTTGAAAATATCTAGTTAGGTCCTCAACTGTCAGACATAAACACCAATAATGGCAAGGCCTTCACAGTAAATTGGCATGTATGTAATAGTGTGACTATTACAGGGTCAAATATAGCGTTTCTCATTATTATGGGCTGTATCAAGATACAGATTTCTCCTTTTAGATTCTGTCTTGACGGGGTGGTAATTTAATACCTAACCCGCAGACCCCTTCCACTGCAGGAATAGATCATTGCAACAGGATGCCACCAGCGACATGCCCTCATCTATCTGACTGAGGAATTCTTAGTGTTCCTGCCAAGGACTTCTCCCTTTGACTCAGTCCTCCAGAACTCAAAAAGAAAGTGCCTTAGATTTTTCCTAGCCAAAATTAACAATATGGAATTTAACAAACGGTGTGTCTGGAGCAGTGGTGGGTTACGACCGGTATGCCCTGGTACGGGTGTACCAGTGCCCACCCGCCCAACAGCGCTCCTTACCGGTATTTGAGGTTTTCGGGGCTTCCGTGCATGGAGTGTACGGCGCCTGCGGGATGCTCTGCCGAGCAGCTGGAGTGTTGTGGAGGCATTGCAGAGCATCGCAGGTGGTAAGTATACATGTGCGTGATGTGGTGGATGCCCGGCCCCGGTTCACTGTACTGGTTGCAGCGGGATCCGGAATCCACCACTGGTCTGGAGATGGCTCCAAGGAAGGGGCAAGTACAAAACCTTGGAACTTGTATTGTGGCAACACAATATTTCATCATTTTGACATTACTGTGTTTGAAAATAGATATTTATGTTTGTGCTGCCCTTTAAACCAGGGGTTAAATCCATCAGGTTCTGACAGGTTCTGGAGAACCGGTAGCAGAAATTTTGAGTAGTTCGGAGAACCGGTAGTAGAAGTTTTGAATAGTTCAGAGAACCGGCAAATGCCACCACTCGCTGGCCTCAGAGTGGGGTGGAAATGGAGATTTTGCAGTATCCTTCCCCTGCCACACCCACCAAGCCATGCCCACCAAGCCACACCCCACCCACCAAGCCACACCCACAGAACCTGTAGTAAAAAAAAAATGAATTTCACCACTGCTTTAAACTGTGCATCATGCATGTGGGAAAGATTTTAATGAAAAACTCATTTAGGAAACCTTATAATAAGGCCACTCTTTAAATATAGAAAAAAGAAATAAAGGCAATAACATACACAATTTCAAATAAAACCTTGGCTTTGCTGAACTAGTTTCTTACAATTAACTGCTTGAAAAAGGTTCTGGATTTCAGAACCTATTCAGGGTTCATTGCAAAAAATAAAAACAGAAAAAAATCATTGCATGGATGTCATCTAATAAGTTCTCAATTCTTCTTCTGACCTTGATTGTCAATGTTACAGAACTAAAAGGATAATTGAAGGCCAGCCTTTTCCAGGAGTTTGACGGTTACTTCCTCAATTCTAGCAAATGGCCTGAGGCTTGCTGGTAAATCAGAAAACCCTCTAGGCTGAATTCACTTTTCTACTGACCTTTGCTTGGAAGATAAAAACCAAAGCTAATTTTAACTACTTTTACATTGGATAAAAAGGATCATGTGAGTGAAGCCTTTTGCATTAACATAACAGGCCTTTGAACACATGGTCAGGTTATTCTTTTCTTCCTGTGTGGACGCTCTATTTGAAAATTTAGGGGTTAGCTATACACCTGACCTATACCTGACCTATTCCACCAAGGAATAACTGATTGATTGGAAGGCACAAAATAGGGAGACTTATTTATGAAGGGAGAAAAATCAGTTTCTATGCAAAAGGGGTGACAGGACAGTCTCAAAGTTGTACTCTGGGACAAAGTTTGAGAACAATACAAAAATGGAACATTGACATCTCTTCAAATAAGATTCCAGATAAGAAGAAATATTTCTGTGGGTTTCTGAAGTTTTAACAAATGAGTCCTGAAGTTTATTGTTTACTAGCCGATAGCCTGGCGTTGCCCGAGTATTTATTTATAGGGGGAAAATGTCCGGATCAAATAATTTCTAATGTCAGATTTTCCTCCTTACCAAAGGGAGCCCCGTTGTGGAGTACTATGAAGCCATTACCATGGCAACTCCACTGCATTGTATAGTAGAAGCCAGTACAGCAGTATGGCACAACAGGCTGTATCTTAACAGAACACAGACAACGAAGTGTGTTAGGGATGTCTTCCCCCCACATTATTTTTCTTCAGAGAGTAAGTCATCTGTGTACCAAGTTTGGTTGAAATTGCTCAAGGCATTCTAGAGCTATGCTGGAACACACATTATGAAAAAAATATAGTTTTCTGCCTGGATGGTTTTCTGTAATGAGCCGAAGGGCAGAAAGAGGGAATAGTGACCTTCCTCCCATATTTGGGCATACCAGGGGTTGTAACACAAATACATACCTATTTCCCTGGCTCAGCTGATAAGGAGGAGATCCTGTGGCTTAGTGGCTAAGACTCCTGCCTAATATGTAATACAGCCCAGGTTCAAATCCCAGTAAGGGTATGGCTAGCTGATGAGAGCTAAATAGCTTGAAATAGATCTATACTAGTCTCCCTTTATTTATTTATCAGCACAAATACAACACAAATATATATATATATATATATATTGTGGGTCCACTACTACTACATATGTACATACATTACATACATACAGTTAACACAGTTTAAAAAAAACATCTGAAATAACTAAAAATGAAATTATAAATAAAACTAGACCATGGGTTTGGCTCAGTTCCACATTCTGTGACCCACAATCTGCCACAAATCATTAAATGTATTTGTTTCCAAAACCTCACTATGAGGCTCACAGTAAGAAAGCAAACCCCACTCCCTCCAAACTTTTTTGCCTTTGTATTTTAATTTCCTTTACAAAAAAACTCCATCCCTCTCCACACATACAATGTGTAGACCTAGGAAATAAAGTACAAGATAAATGAATTGCAGAACCCACCTTAATTTTCCATAATGCCTCTGGGTCTCAGTATGGAGCCCAGAGGCATTATTGGAAATTTTTAGTCACATATTAAGGATCACACCACTAGTCACATACCTAGTGGTGAAGAAGACACCTATTCAGAAGGTTGAGAGTTCAATCCTAGGTAGTGGCAGATGTTTTTCTCCTACGGCGCAAAGAAAAAAATATCTGCTGCAAACTCCATGTGGCGTCAGGAAGGGCATCGGGCCAGTAAATGCTCAGTTATAAAGGATCTCACCAGTTGCCATATTTGGTATAGGTAGTCCTCGTTTATCGACTGCTTTGTATAGAAACTGTTTGCAGTTATGATGGTGATGGAAAAGTAACTTTGCAACTAGTCCTTGTATTTACCATCTTTCTAGGTCTGTAAAGCAAAGTAAAGCTGAAGTAAGATCATCAAACACACAACTGCAGTTTTACTTGGCAACTGCTTCACTTAACAATTGAATTGCTGGTCCTAACTATGGTCACTAAACAAGGACTACCACTATAGGTATTTTGCTCTTAGACTAGAACTTCAAGAGCCCAGGAAAGGCTGGTTTTATATCAAAAATATAAAATGTCTTGAGGTATTGATCGTTATTTGCCCCTTGTGCACCTATTCTGTTCTTATACTACACAATAATCGTGGTTGGCCTGCAATGAGTGAATTTGAATCCTTCCCAGTCCTTTGTTTCTGAGGTGTTTATGCAGGATTTCTTTTTAGTCTTTTATCAATATTTATGTTCTCAGGTTCAAGAATGTGACAATACTCCTTTGCAGTATGAAGCAGCTCGATCTCTGGTTTTGCTTGGTGAGTGACCTTTCTTCTCAAATCATGGAGATTGGTTGGGGCTGCTGATTTTAGATTGTTCAACTGGACGATTTCTCTGCTGGTGTTTGTAATCCTGGAACTTTGCCACAGTGTTTCTTTAAAACCGCACCTCATTATAAACAGTGCTCCTTGCAGTTAGCTGCTTTCTTTGTATCATGCATTAAACCAGGTGAATTACCTGAGCATTGAAAATACAGTTAGTCCTGCCTGGTGGTGAAGTGGTGATGTATCCAAACATTGAAGCAAATTTAAATCAGCCCTCTGGAAAGTGGTGGCTGCTCCTGCTTTTGGATTGAGGAAGAATTCTTTATTGATTGTGTGATCACTTGGATGGTAAGAAACGGGAAAACAGGGATCCAAACTGAGAGACAGCCAGGCATAATTTTTATTGGATCTCTTTCATTGCAGAAGTATCCTCTGGACTGACATTCCTCCCCCAAAGTGATTGCTGCCTAGCAGGCATCCTTGAATGAAAAGAGAGCAATACCTGCTGTCTTTCTCAGGTAGTTTAATGCCACTTCCCAGAGCACAGCGGTCTAATAGAGGGAAAAATAGACAAAATATGGACAAACATTTTTTAAAAGTCAACAAAATAGATGCGGTTAGGTGAAAGGTAAGTGAAATAAGAAGTCACTCTGCTATTTCGGGCAAAGGATAAAAATGCTAATAAAAGAGCAATAACCCAGGTGTCACTACAACAGACGTGTCCTCCTTGTGAATTGAAACTTAAAAGTCTTAAAACCTTCTTTGCAGAATGTTTGGTGAATGAGTAGAAAAATTGGATGGCTAGTCAAGGAAGAAGGTTTGAGTTTGAAACAAAGACAAGGACGGCAATGCTGTAAGGAAGAACAAACCTAAGTGCCCAGAATGTTTTGAAAGGGTTGTATGGAGAGCTTAATACTCACATAGGAATGTGCCCCAGGCCAATGTTCTGTACTTGTGCTCATAGAAAGGATGCGGATTTAGCTGTCATGACTTTCTGTGGCAGAGAATGTGATGCATATATGAGTCTTGTTAACTTTATCAGACGCAGACCACCGTGAACGTTGTGCAGCCTGGAATTTAGCATACGAGCCTGGAGCACACATTTTTAAAATCAAGGGCTAAAATTGGTTTCCAAGAAAGGAACTAATGAGCAGTTTTAGCATTGTGAATTTGTTAGCTTTCTGGGTCTTAATTCTATTGTTAGAATCAAACCTTGTGGAGAAACAAAGACGTAGGTTGAGGCATACATTTCCATATGGTCCCTGGGTTGAAATTTAAGGCAGGCAACAGCTGTGCACAGCTGGCAGTGAACCTAAGTGCAAACAGTGGGCCATACATGTAAAGGAACTGTACCAGAGGTGGTATTCAGCGGGTTCTGAACAGTTCTGGAGAACCAGTAGCAGAAATTTTGAGTAGTTCGGAGGACTGGTAAAGACCACCTCTTACAGGCCCCGACCCCATCTATTCTCTGCCTCCCGAGTCCCAGCTGATTGGGAAGGAATGGGGATTTTGCAATACCTTCCCCTGGAGTGGGGAGGGAATGGGGATTTTACAGTATCCTTCCCCTGCCACGCCCACCAAGCCATGCCCACCAAGCCACACCCACCAAGCCATGCCATGCCCACCAAGCCATGCCCACAGAACCATTAGTAAAAAAATTTGAGTCCCACCACTGAATTGTAAATATGATTAGGCTCCATTACATTGGCCAGTAATGTACACTTCAAGGACAGAAGTCACAAGAACCTTGAGGTCCTGCTACATTATGTGACTTGAGTCTTATTGATAGCAGTTGCTGGTTTTCTGATCTATTACAGCTTTTCTAGTATATAACAGTTCATTCGTTATAATAACGAACTAGTTTATCAAAGAGCTATATCCTGGAGGCTGAACTGCTAGCCTTTGTCAGTAAAAGTGCAATTGTAATGGATGTGTCTGGCCTCTGGCTCTTTGCTCTCGGACCACAGTTCTTCTAGCCTCACAGTGAAAACTTGTTGAAATGATGAGAAAAGGCTGTGGCTCAGAACTCCTGTGTTCCAAAAAACAACAACAACCCAAAAACAATTGAGGACAATGCTAAAAGTCATCCATTACATACACAAGCTTCTGGAGGAGATGTAGAATATCCACCCTGCCCCCATTATTTGCTCTTAGACCAGTGACGGCGAACCTTTTTTGGCTCGCGTGCCACAAGTGGGGGTACCGCAGGGGGGTCGAGTGCGGGCGTGCCGCACCCATAATGCAACGCCCCCCCAGTGCGCATGCGCGCACAACGCCCCCCCCATTTTTTACATTTTTTTGCCCTCCCCAGGCTCCAGGGCTTTATAGGAGCCTGGGGAGGGCGAAAAGATCCTTCCCCGACCCCCCGGAGGCCCTTCGGAGGCTTCAGGGACTGTCCGGAGGCTTCCCTGAAGCCTTTGGAGCGCTTAAAACCACCCTCCGAGCAAACCAGAAGTGACTTCCAGGTTGCTCGGAGGGTCGTTTTAAGTACTCCGAAGGCATCAAGGAAGCCTCGGACGGTCCTTGAAGCCTTCGGAGCGCTTAAAACCACCCTCCGAGCAAACCGGAAGTGACTTCCGGGTTGCTCGGAGGGTCGTTTTAAGCACTCCAAATGCATCAGGGAAGCCTTGGACGGTCCCTGAAGCCTTCGGAATGCTTAAAACGATCCTCCGAGCAACCCGGAAGTCACTTCCGGTTTGCTCGGAGGGTTGTTTTAAGCATTCCGAAGGCTTCAGGGACGGTCCCTGAAGCTTCCGGGGGGGCGGGGGGCGGGGGAGGCTCTTTTCGCCCTCCCCAGGCTCCTATAAAGCCTCTGGAGCCTGGGGAAGGCGAAAAATAGCTTTTAAAAAGGTGAACTCAGGTGGCCAGCGCGCGCATGCGCGCTGGCCAGCTGACAGGGCAGCGCCTCGCGTGCCCTGACAAATGGCTCCGCGTGCCACTTGTGGCATGTGTGCCATAGGTTCGCCATCACGGTCCTAGACTATACATCAATGTATTTTTTCTGTGATTGCCAATGAATTTTCAATGAAGGTGTTTTTGTTTGTGTATTTTTTTGTTTTGCTTTCCTTGGTCTCGTTCCTTCTTCATTCTCTGGAGAAGGTTGCCTGCAGACTTGTGTAATGAAAGTGCTAATTCGACACCTGAAAGTGGCAAGCCTGAATCGGAGAGAAGACACACTGGTTGCTTTGAAAGTTGTTCTCCAAGCATGGTCAACAATGCCCTCCTTAGAGGTAATATATCAGAATGTATAATACTACGGATAGGCTAATGCTGACCCAAGTTCTGGGCAACTCTTTCCTTTCTGGAATGCTATTTCGAATAACACTTAAACTAATTCAGCTCCTCTCTCTTCACAGTATGATTGCATTGGGGCTCGATCCAGTTTAATTCGAAATCTGACACGCTTGGTGAATTTGCAGGAACCTTTGGACAGCGTTACCTTCAATGCAGCTCTTTGCTTGGGGTACTTGGACGCATCCAATCCAATTGCCCAAGCGGCAATGTTCATGTTCTTGACCCATGTAGAGAAGAAGAAGAAGTTTCAGGTGGGGAAGCGACATTTGAATGCAGAGATTGAAGCTGCATTTCTATCTTCTCAAAGGGTTTCTAGGGTACCTCAGAAACATTTGCCCAGGAAAAGGAAAGGAGAATTAGGTTTGATCTGCATTTTAATCAGAAAAAAAAGCTCCCTTGGGACTAATGATACTTCTGTTTAGAAATAGATTTTTAAAAATTATCTTCATTGCTCAGGGAGAGCTTTGGTTTCCTTTTCCACTTGACATCCCCTTTTCTAATGAAAACCTTGGTGAGTAAGAGAAAAATTCTACAAATACACAAATGCCATACAAAGAATATCTGACGTGTGTATCTGTTCTGCGGCTCCACCCAATGGTGGATGGAAACTTTGATGCAGACCGAATTAAACAGGACATTAGGAAATGAATTATTGGATCTCCAAGGAAGAAAAAAAGCTGCAGAAGGTGGAATGGAAAATTGGATTGAGGTCTGTAGCGTTAGGAGAACAGACTTAGAATTAATGTATTCTATGCTGCAAACCCGCATTATAAACCTGCTTTTTTAAAAAAAAAAGTCAGTAAAAGCATAGGTTTGAGATGACAATTTTTCAGATGCAGAATGATAGGTACTTATGAAGTAAAAATATATTGCCATTGGCCTTTCCCCACCTGTACTTAACTGTGGTACAAACATATTTGAGCAGCCTTGTTTTTCTGCTTTTTCCTCATGAGGTTGCCTTTATGTGTTGCCACACTCATAATTGATGCAATTTAAAGTAATCCCTGGCTGTTTCAGTGTTAAGTATTATTGTCCTCCTCAAGCAAGCAGGCAACAGGTCCTGGCAGATCTTCCGTGAGTTTTAAGGGGTGGTATCAGCCTGATACCTATTGGCTACTATAGAATGGAGTAAGTACACCATTTCCTTGAAGTATACTATCCACTGAGGCCATTCTTCTTTGAACTATGGGAGAATCTGGATCTTTAAAACTGGACTCTCGATATATAGCAGCCAGGTCACTTGGACATTCTATGATTTGAAGCCCTGGTTCATCCCAAATAGCTGATTAGTGTTGGTGAAGAATGACTGTCCAGTGGAGTGTGTGTGTGTGTGTGTGTGTGTGTGAGAGAGAGAGAGAGGGGGGGGGGGAGGGAGGGAGGGAGGGAGAGAGAGAGAGGGAGGGAGAGGGAGAGGGAGAGAATGTGCACGCGCATGAGAGAGTGGGAGAGAGTACTCTACCATTTGATAATATACTATTCCTCTTATTCCTCTTCTGGTAATATCAGCTGTTGGTTGGGCTGCTTTTAAAAAAGGGATTTAGCACAGTGGTGGGATTCACATTTTTTTACTACCAGTTCTGTGGGCCTGGCATGGCTTGGTGGGCGTGGCAGGGGAAGGATACTGTAAAATCCCCATTCCCTCCCAATCAGCTGGGACTCGGGAGGCAGAGAATAGATGGAGACAGGGCCAGCCAGGGGTGGTCTTTACCAGTCTCCAAGCTACTCAAAATTTCCACTACCGGTTCTCCAGAACTGGTCAGAGAACCTCTAGTTTAGTACTCTTTGAGAAGAGTGCTAAACTCATGTTAGCTCTTTTTGAAGCATTCTAAATCCAAGTCCTAAAACTGCTTGACTAGGAATTCTTGGCTCAAGGTCTGGTGAGTAGCCCTTTAACTTGACCATATGGAAAGGTTGTACGCAAAGACTCAAACAATTAAAAATAAAACCAAAATAAATTTTGGAATCTTCTTTCCTTGAGGTTTTTGAGGTGTTGTTGGACAAGTACCCTGCTTCCCCCAAAATAAGACCTCCCCAGATAATAAGCCCAATTGGGCTTTTGAATGTATGCACTAAAATAAGTCCTCCCCGAAAATATTGCAACACAGCAGCTGCCATGAGGTGACCATGCTTGCTGCCTCTTGCACCTCAAAATAAGACCTCCTTGAAAATAAGGCCAAGCGCTTATTTGGGGGGGTCAAAGGAAAATATGACCCGGTCTTATTTTCAGGGAAACACAGTAGCTAGCAATAAACAATCATATTTAGAGTTCAAAGCTTAACTTAGGTAGCCTGAGGCTTTCCATGTTTTTCCTTAATGCCTTGAATCTAGACAGGCCTTTGTGAGTTCAGCTTAAATTGTTTTTCTCCTTTTCCTTCTGAACCTGGGTTACTCTATCCACATCCTTTCTGTAGGCTTTGATTATGTTGGTAAAGCACATGGGCATAATGAATGCTATCGTTATCCGGAAAGTCTTAGATCATCTGGAGTACTCCCCTGTGTACAAGGTAAGAGATTTGAGCCAGTATTTAATTTTTGGTTAACTTGTTTAATTTAATTTCCTACTGATGTGCTGGTCTATAGATCTTTCTCCTACTGCTTACTTTCTTGATTTGGCTGCTTAAGATTGTTGATTAACTGTCTGGCTTTGGTATATATACTTTAATAATGCATTTGCCTCTTTTGATTTTTCATTCAGTGATTCATTCATACTGTAATTCCAGCTTTTGTCCACATAACAATTCAGGTGACGTTGTAAGCGTTAAAATAACTATTCTCAAAACTAGTATTCTATAGTTAAGAATCAAAAGCTTGGTGTCAGGGTTCCAAAAAACACCCCCAATGAAATAAAACGAGGCTAGAAGTTCCTCAAAGTTCCACTTTATTAGAGATGTCAAGTTGGCACATCTGGGAAAACCCGTAACTGAAAGCGTTCAGGTTTTCCTCCACCCAGTCGAAAGTTCACAACCCTGTCCCACACCCACAAGTTCATCACATGGTCCAATCTTTGCATTCAACAAGATACAATCTCCAGGCAATCCCACCCAAGTGCAGGCAAGTGTCCTTGACTTTCAGAGTAAGGAATGTTGTTATGGCTAAGTTTCAACCGCTCCAACAACCCTCCCCCCCTTCCCAATTTCCCAGGCTAAAATATGTGGCAGTCAGGAAGCACAAAAGAAAAAAATGGCTTCCAAAACTGACACGGTGGATAAATTGCAGAATTGAACAGGATGGGACAGGAGAGGCCTCAAAAGCTGCATGGAGTCTGACTGTATCACTACTGGGAATTTCTGCTCAGTCCAAGTTTTGTTTTAGACATTAGCTAGAATAATAGAAATAAAAATCTTATACTATTTTATTCAGCATAAGGTTGCAAATATGTAATCCATAGACAGAATATTGGATAATACAGTGTTCTACCCACTGATCTTTCAGTAAGATTTCGTTTTATGAGGTGCAATGACAATAAAGTAAACTTAAAGAGACTAACATAGCTTCCCCTCTGAATGCTGCTAAACAGGGCAGTCTTGACTCAGACAAGATTTAGGTCCAGATCTTTTTGTAGTCATTTTGCACTTCCCTCCCCCAACTATGTTGGGGAATGAAATCTCTTTCAATATATTTGGATGCTTACCATAAGCTTACTAGAAAAGAGAGAGTTTAAAACATCTTCCCTAGAATATTGTAGCATTATTGAAATAAATGTGTGAATCAATGGCTTCTATCTAATATATCAATGTTATGTCGTATTTTGAAATCGATCATCTCCCTCACAGAGTGACTCTGGGTGGTGTACAAATAAAATAATTAAAAAGAACTGTGGGCTAAGAAAAGTGGAAAAAGAATAAATTTTATAGTCTTCCTGCAGACTTACTTCTGCAGTCTGGATTTAGTGAGTGACATTTCTAGGAAAACTGCTCAATACTAAATCTAAATGAAAATTATGATGTTATAAAGATAGAGATAGAGATAGAGATAGAGATAGAGATAGAGATAGAGATACAGACAGACAGACAGACAGACAGACAGACAGACAGACAGACAGATGGATATAGAGATAGATAGATAGATAGATAGATAGATAGATAGATAGATAGATGAGAGAGAGAGAGAGAGAGAGAGAGAGAGAGAGAGAGAGAGAGAGAGAGAGAGAGAGAGATGTACATACATATAGACACACCTTCTAGATGTCTCTCATGTATATATTCTTTCATATATTTGGTGCATGAACAGTGGATAATACGAAACAGCCATTCTGCTTAATGTAAAATAGTTTTAAAAGGACCAAGCTGAAGAAAGCTTGTACTGAAATCCAAATCCCATCACTAGCTGAGTAGTTCACATTTCTTCTCTTTCCATCCAGCATCGTGCTGATGCCACAGACTTGTTAACTACCATAGGCCTTGAAATAATCCAACAGGAGGGACTAGAGGAAGATGTTTTTAATGTGCTGCTCAAGAAGGTATCTAATGAACCTTTTCTGGTAAGGGTGAAGACATTTGTACCTACCTACCTATTTGATTTATTGATTGATATGTTGGTTTTCCTCTAAAAGCTCAAAGTGATGTATTGTCTCCTTCGGTTTTTCACACAGTAACCAGCTTGGGTTGGGAGAGCTGAGAGAGGATTGATTGATTGATTGATCATATACTCTCACCCATTTTGCAAGAAGCAACTCTGAGTATCCAGCTCAAATTAACCCTGAGAGTTTCCATGCCTGAAAGCAGACATGGAGATTATTATTATTATTATTATTCACACTTATAGACCGCCCCCTCTCCCGGAGAGGACTCGGGGCGGTGTACAGTCACTAAAATACATTATAAAATACATACATAAACAATTAAATTAATACTGGTGAAGGAGGTTATGAGACTGTAATCGAATAATAAATATAATACGTTAAAAGCCTATAAAACCCTTAAAACCCAATTAAAATAAATAAATCCCGGGAGGTAAAACTAAGACAGTGCCAGGCCAGCTGATTGAAATAGGTGAGTCTTTAACTTTTGCCGGAAGGAGCGGAGGTCGGTGGTAGTTCGAATGTCTGGGGGGAGGTCATTCCAGAGGGTTGGGCCCATCACAGAGAAGGATCTACTCCTAGGTGTCGCCCGCTGGCATTGCCTAGCAGACGGCACCAGGAGGAGCCCCTCCCTGTGTGAGCGGATAGGTCGCAGGGACGTGCGTGGTAGGATGCGATCCTGCAGATAACTAGGTCCTCTGCCATGGAGCGCTTTAAAGATGGTGATCAATACCTTGAAACGCACCCGAAAGGCTACAGGTAGCCAGTGCAGCTCGCGCAGGAGAGGTGTTACGTGGGAGTAACGAGTACTTCCCATAATAACCCGCGCGGCTGCGTTCTGAACTAGCTGCAGTCTCCGGATGCGTCCCAAGGGAAGCCCCATGTAGAGGGCATTGCAGTAGTCCAGGCGAGACGTCACCAGCGCATGAGTGACCGTGCGCAGGGCACTCCGGTCCAGTAGGGGGCGCAATTGGCTCACGTGCCATAAGTCCAGCGATGGCGAACCTTTTTTGGCTCACGTGCCATAAGTGGGGGGAGCGCAGGGGGGTCGTGTGCAGGCGTGTCACCCCATAATACAATGTGCGACTCCTCCAGTGCGCATGCGCGCACTAAAGGCGCGACACCCCCCCATTTTTTCATGTTTTTTTCATTCTCCCCAGGTTCCAGAGGCTTTATAGGAGCATGGGGAGGGCAAAAAGCAGCCTCCCCCGCCCCCCTGAGAAGCCCTCCGGAGGCTTCAGGGACCTTCAGGAGGTTTCCCTGAAGCCTCTGAAGCACTCAAAATGACCCTCTGAGCAAACCGGAAGTCACTTCCGGTTTGCTCGGAGGGTCGTTTTAAGCTCTCCGAAGGCTTCAGGGACCTTCAAGAGGCTTCCCTGAAGCCTCCGGAGCAGTCAAAACGACCCTCCAAGCAAACTGGAAGTCCGTTCCCGGTTTGCCCGTAGGGCCGGTGTTTTGCGCTCCGGAGGCTTCAGGGAAGCTCATGAAGCCTCCAGAGGGCCTCTGGGGCGGGGAGGCTCCTATAAAGTCTCTGGAACCTGAGGAGGGTGAAAAATGGCTTTAAAAAAAGGGTGAACTCAGCTGGCCAGTGCGCCTCGTGTGCCCTAACAAATGGCTCCACGTGCCACCTGTGGCACGCGTGCCATAGGTTCGCCATTACTGTCCTAATCTAACTTTATAACCACTATTCAGGGCTGTCAAAGAGGTGGCCCACAGGCTGGATGTGTTGTGCACAGGCCATGCCCACCCCAGCTTCGTGAAGGGAAAAAAACATCGTGAAACGTCACGTGATGGCAATATGACACCATGTGTTTGACAGCCGTTCACTATATCATCAAATTGTGATGGTTCATTATTGAGTCTCATTATTTTTTTCCTTGCGATCAGAGGTCCTCTCCTTCTGTCCCTTGACACTTGTCTTTCTTCTACGTTTAGTCTGTACAGTGGACACCCTTTATCAGTCAAGGGAAAGGCAAGGCTGTCTGAGCTTCCACTGGGTGACTGCTGCTGACCATCTAGCCTTACAAGTAGATCTCCTTGTGCTAAGCCAGACATGGAAATGGTCATGGTTCCTGAGAAGGTTCAGGTCCAGGCCCTCCAACCAACTTGCTGTACTGTTTGATAACAGTATGCCTGTGTCATGCTGATAACCACTCACAGAAATAGCTCAGCATATTAGAGGTGGCATGATAGCATCAAATTGTGATGGTTCATTATTGAGTCTCATTATTTTAGCAGTATTCCAGTATTTGAGGGACTGCCACAAAGAAGATGGGGTCAAATTATTCTCCAAAGCACCAGAGGTCAGGACAAGAAACAATGGTTGGAAACTAATCAAGGAGAGAAGCAACCTGGAATTCAGGAGAAATTTCCTAACAGTGAGGACAATTAAACAATGGAATGGCTTGCCTCCAGAAGTCATGGGGCTCCATCACTGGAGGTTTTTAAGAAGAGACTGGATAGTCACTTGTCTGAGATGGTATAGGGTCTCCTGCTTGAGCAGGGGGCTGGACCTCCAAGGCCCCTTCCAGCTGTATTCTATTACATTTATTCTTTCAGTTGGTCAAGACTGATCTATGCTCAGAGTCAGATGGAGATCAAAATCAGGGGGAAGATGGTGAGCAAGATTAAGCATGGAAGTTAAAAGTCAATGCTGCTCCTGCTGCTGCTGAGGATGGGGAGGAGGAGGAGGAGAGGGGGGGAGGATAATGGTGTACAGCTGATATGGAGAAAAGCATAACAGTTTTATAGGAAGAAAGAAGGTAGCAAGTCATGAATATGGCATAGCAAAAATTCCCAGATTGTTAATGTCCACAGGCCAGGGAGCTTCCATGGAAGAGCTTATGCATATTTTCTGATTCATATTTTCTGTTGAATCTATTGAGAACAGAAAGACAAATGTGTCTGGGAGGAAGATTGGCACTGGTAGAAACTGTCGCTCTCTTTCATGTACTGCTGCAGATCAAATCTTAGGCACACCCTCTTGCTATCCAGCTGCTGCTTTCATTTCTGTTCTAACAGGTCTTCACAGATAAGGTTCACGTTGTACCTTAATTATGAGGTCTTTATGTGATTTGAAAAGAAATCAGCACTTTTTTTTTATCCTGCACCTTTCACGGACGTAATTAAAATAGCAGACTTTGGAAATTTGCCAGAACTTCAGCTCCCATGTTTCCCAATTTCAAAAGCTGTTTATTGTATTGTATTCAATTCCGGGAATTGAAAACCCTGGTCAATATAGAGATGGAAAGCTGTCCTAGAATGGGAATAGATGTTTGTCTTTCTGTCCATGGTTATACGGCAATGCTGCTGTGCTACCTAAGAATGGACAGTTTATATATTTCAGGTGGTATGCTCTAAGTCAGGGCTGTCAAACTTGCAGCCCATGGGCCAGATGCGTCACACACTGGCCATGCCCACAACCGGTTTAATGAAGGCGGGGAAGTTGTGATACGTCACGTGATGCTGCCATGATGCCGTGAGTTTGACACCCCTGCTCTAAGGCATGGATGTTGTTGTTTTTAGTTGCAAAGTCGTGTCTGACCCATCGTGGCCCCCATGGACAATGCTCCTCCAGGTCTTCCTGTCCTTTACCATCCTCTGGAGTCCATTTAAGGTCACGCTTAAGGCATGGATAATACTGATTTTTAAAATTGATTATGTGCCATCAAGTACTTTTTGACACTTAGCAACCACATAGGTAGATTTTCTCTATGATGATCTATCACTAACCTGTTTTTTTCAAGTCCTTCAATGGTGCACTCATCACCACTCTAACTGAGCCCATCCATCTTGCTGTCAGTTGTCCTATTCTTCTGTTTCTATCCACCTTTCCCAGCGAGCTGGATCTTTGCATACAGAAGCATAAGAAGCTTATCATAAATGGACCCCTACATGGGGAAGCATCATGAAAGGAGCTTGCCAGCTAATTGGGAAGTAATCCTTGGGTTGAGGCCTGAGCTTCTAGCCCACAAAAAGAACAATTTCTCCAACTCAACAGTTGTCCCTTTATTAAAAGGCCAGAAGGTTTGCAATTCTGATAGGATTCCATCCCACATGAGTAGAATCCAGTCATTGAGACATGCTGGATCATTTTGTTCAGATATTCAGTGTCCCCTTATTTGTACCTAAGCCTTTCACTTGTTTCTTTCATCCATCATTCAGATAGTCAGGCAGAAAATTGCTTTGGCCATTGAAGAACTCAAAATGAAAACGCGAGTTTGGGAAACAGCGGAGAGGTAAGTGGCATACAAATATAAAGCTCTCTCTCTCTCTCGTGACTGGAAAATGATCCATGGTCATCTTAGCTGCTGCCGGTCTTGAAACACTGAGAACGGGCAAGCCAAACACTGTTCTCTTCCGAACTGACAAATCAGAGTGCAAAATATTCCAACAATTCTCCTGCATAATTTAGTACAGGTTGGACACCTGTGCTTGGCAGAGGTGTGTGTGTGTGTGTGTGTGTGTGAGAGAGAGAGAGAGAGAGAGAGAGAGAGGGAGGGAGGGGGGGGGGAGGGAGGGAGGGAGGGAGGGAGGGAGGGAGGGAGAGAGAGAGAGAGAGAGAGAGAGAGAGAGAGAGAGAGAGAGAGAGAGAGAGAGAGAATAAAAAATCAAGATGGCAGCTCAAACACTGTGATCCAAAACCCCATGGGATGGGTAAGGGGAGAAAAGGAAGGCCGGACAGCTGAAGCATCCCTGTGATCAGTTGTAAGGTTCAATATCCATAGGAACCCTGCAGTGACTGTAACTTTGAAACTGGGTTTTAAGTATGGTAACTTTGTGGGAGTCTGCCATAACTCTGAGCAGTCGCTAAACAACCAGGTGTAAGTTGAGGATTACCTGTAAAGTATTTTTTTTACAGATTTGTTATGCTGTGGGGTGTCCAGTTCTTGAAGAGCAAAGAACCCCCACAATGCCCTTCAGTATCTCAAGGGGGAAGTTGAGTTTAGTGTGATTTGGGAAGTGTGGCTTTTGTCCAGAAATAAATCAATTCACCTGCCAAAGAAAAGCAAAGGAATTGGGCTGGTGCAGCGTAGATCTGGAAACAGCCCAAAGATCCTTTGTGGAAGTTGTCCTATTGTGCTCCATCCTCCCCCCCACTTTCAGCTCAGACAAGAAACCCATTAAGAGACAATATTTGTTTATGGCAGCAGCACTGGGAGAATCCTATGAGCTTCATTCACATAATTATATTCCAGAGTAATCATTGTTGCATTTATCCTTTTATACACAAGAGACCACATTCTGAAGGTCGCAAAATCCTCATTTGTACACAGATGATTTTTTTAGAGAGAGTCTGACGAAATATGGCATAAGCAGCTTGATCAGTCTTGGCTCTGTGTGTGTGTGTAGACTTGCTGTATGGTAGCAAAAGTGATAAAATCAGAAGATGCTTGTTATAATCCTGCCCCCACCTCTCTCTACTGTAGGAAGAGACTGTAGTTAGGAATTATCAGCATAAAAGATCCAGTTGGATTCTACCTATGAGTAGCAAGGCTCAGACCTGCTTGGGTTTGTATTGTAACTGTGAGACTAGCACTGCAGGGAAGGTAAATAGTTTCTACTAGTCCAAATAAATAAAGAATCCCATAGGTCCACTCCAGTCTTATGTAGGTTTACTAAAAAATAATTTTCACTAGTTTCAATGAATCTTACTCATAAACAATTGTTTCATGACTACGGAGATTCCGCAACTGAGTGTATTTATAATCTTATACTGGCAAAAGAGGTTCGAGGTGAGGCACAGATTCCAAAGTTCTATAAAATGGCACCTGGTAGTAGAACAGTTCTTGCTGGCCCAGATAAGCAAAGGAAGAGAGAGAGAGAGAGAGAGAGAGACAGAGAGACAGAGAGACAGAGACAGAGACAGAGAGAGTGACAGAGAGATAGAAACAGAGAGAGTTTGGACACCCCTGGTTTAGGCTATGTCACCCAACTGGATAGGCATGGGAAATGCAGGTAATCCTCAACTTACAACAGTTTGTGTGGCGACCATTCAAAGTTATACTGAAAAAAAGTGACCTTTGATCATTTTTTTCACACTTCCAACCATTGCAGCATCCCCATGATCGAGGGATCCAGATGCTTCACAACTGGTTCATATTTATGACGGTTGCAGTGTCATGGGGTCATGTGATCCATCACCTGTTGCCCCCTTCTGTCAAGCAAAGTCAATGTGGAAAGCCCGATTCACTTAGCAACATGTCACTAACTTATCCACTGCAGTGATTCACGTAACAGCTGTGGCAAGAAAGGTCGTAAAATGGGGCAAATTTCACTGCACAGATGTCTCACTTAGCAACAGGAATTTTAGGCTCAATTGTGGTTGTAAGACAAGGACTACCCATGTAGGGCAGAAAAGCTCCCCTTTCTGAGAATGGATCTTTAGAAAAGGTTCTTTCAAAGAGCCGTCTACTGGAATGCCTCTCTGTCTCTTTTACTAAATATCCAGGCAATGGAGAAAATGTCTTTTTCTATTTCACTTAAATATTCCTTCCCCTTCCACAGGCAGTTAAAAGATGAAAATGATGTGATCCGGAAGCAGGCGGTGATTACCTTAGTAAGCAGTGATGAAGTTCAAAATTTTTCACTACCGGTTCTGTGGGCGTGGCTTGGTGAGCGTGGATGGATGGTCATGTGACCGAGCGGGCATGGCTTGGTGCAACAAGCAGGAACCTCACAGAGTCACGGAGAGCTCAAAAACAAACTATCACACTTTACACAAAAATGACACAAAAGCTACACAACTGAACTCACACACAATCTTACACATGATCCGCTGTGACAATCGGCTGTGCCGTGTGATGGTCGGAACCTTTTTTAAAGCATTTTTTAATACCGGTTCAGGCGAATAGGTAGTAAAAAAATACTTTTAAAAAGTTTTAAAAAAAGATTCCCACAATCGCACAGCACAACTGATTGTCATATAGCTGATCCTTGGAACCTTTTAAAAACTTTTTAAAAGCATTTTTTTTTACTACTGGTTCGAGTGAACTGGTAGCATTTTTACTACCAGTTCAGGTGAACCAGCCCAAACTGGTAGCATTTCACCCCTGTTAGTAAGTCTTAGTTCCTGCTTAGCCTATTAGCTTCAATCTATCCGTCTGCAATCTCCAAAAAGGGGTCTTACAGGAGAAATTGGGGAGGGAAGTGGGCTTCTGGTTATATCGGAAAGTTTCCCATCTTTTTTTTTTAATATATAGTTTTTTTATTTTTTTCTCTATATGCAATTATAGGTATACATTCACATAGTTATTATTCTTTTTTTACATTCGTGGTTCTTATACATTTGTCATTCCATTTATAGAATTATAATATTCCATTTGGGTTGCTTTGTTTACCATCCCTCACCTGTTTTGACACCACCTTCTTCTCCCTTTCTTTTCTCCCTCCTTCCCTTCTCTACTTCCTTCCTCCTTTCCCTTCCTTCTTCCCTTACCTCTCCCCTCCTCTCTTCCTCTTCCCCTTCTCTCCTTCTCTCCTTCTCCCTTCCATCTTCCTCTACTCATCTCTATCTTCCTTCTCTCCTCTTCCTCTCATCTCCTCTCCTCTCTTCCTTTCTCTCCCTCCCTCCCTTCTCTACTTTCTTCTTTCCTCATCTCCTTTCCCTTCCTTCTTCCCTTACCTCTCCCCTACTTCTCTCCACCCCTTCCCCTTCCTACCCTCTCTCCTTCTCCCTTCCATCTTCCTGTCCTCACCTCTCTCTTCCTTCCCTCCTTTTCCTCTCATTTCCTCTCCTCCCATCTTCTTCTCTCTCCCAGCACTGGATGTTCCTTCAGACCTACTGCTGAGGGCGTCTAAATTCTCTGGAGCAGATTGGGGCATTGCCTGAGAATCTGCAAGGGAAAGGCTGTTGGGAGACATTCGGCTAATCAGATGCAATCCATAAAGTCCCCCCTGCTTTGTTTTTTTACTAGGGAGTTCTTGGTATCCGCCACCCAAGCCTGTTCTCTGTCTTGTTGGAGATGTTAGAACTGGACACCAGTGAAGCAGTTCGTGTCCAGGTCAGTAGACCTGGATCCACTCAGGGGAGATATAAGAGGGCTGCCTATGTTCTTTGTATCGTTTTGGTTGGTCAGTATTTTTGGATGTGTCTTCTCCCATTTATAGGTTATCAAAGCCTTTTCCACTCTGGGAATTGATAACGGAAATGTGAGGAAGAGCCTCAAGAGGAAGATACAAGGAGGAGGAATTCTGGGCAGGTATTATGCACATTAAGAGAAGCTTTTAGAGGAATTTCATATTTCCAACTAAACAAATGCTTATTTGAGAACCAAAAATGAACTTTGGGGCTCACCCCAGGGGTCGGCTACTGCGGGTTCTCATGGGTTCGGGACAACCTCTAGTTAAGAATCTGCCCAGTTTGGAGAACCCGCAAATCCCACCCCTGGCTGACCCCACCCACCCTGTCCCGCCCTTCCCACCCCGCCTCTCCCAGGAGTCCCCATGCGGGCCATTTAGGATGTCAGGTAAGTACAGAGCCCACGTGGAGGCTCATGGAGGGTGAAAAACGGGCCTTCTGGAAGTTCTGGAAGGTGAAAATGCCCCCGCCAATCACCATGGTGCAGAAGGCCAACTATGCCACACCCACCATGGCCACGCCCACCCAGCAACAGGGTGAAGCCCACCCCTGGCTCACCCTGATTTGAGTCCTGTACCTGAGCATGTCCTGGTAACTATTGTTTTATACGGAGAGTGATATTGGCTGGATCTCCTCCCCATCCCTCACGTGAGGCAGTTTTGTCCCGAGCTGTTCCAGTTTGAAAGTAGCACTAAAGTCTGTTATGATTTGAACAGTGTGTTTCAAATGGTTTCAAATTATGTTCTCCTAGAGAACCCACCAGATATCTGAGGCAGCTGCTGCCTCACAGACACGGACGACAGGCTCCCCTCCTGCCAGTCTAGTCTGGAAACATGTTAGTTATTTAATTTTTACATTAAATGTATATACATTTTTACATTAAATGTATATATACTGCCCAACTCACTATCCTGAGTGACTCGGGAGACACTCTCGATCAACAAATAATTTGAGGAGAAAGAAACTAGGATCCGGTTTATAGCGTTTACGAAGAGGAAGGTTAACAACACAAGAATTTCACTTGAATACCGTACCTTTAGATGAGAAATCTCTATATCCATAAACAGTTTATGATGAAAAAAAAATTCCTGTTCATTTCCTGTTCCTTTTTTTTTTTTGGATAGGAAGGTCTGTCAGCGTGCCTCTTTTGTGAAGGAGAGGCAGTCAAAGGTGTTCTTTATTTTGTTCATTGCTAGACATTTTATCAGGATAAGAAATAACTCTCACACAAGAACAGCCTGAATAACGGTTTCCTAGTGGTTGCTGCACAGTAAAGCAAGAGAATGAGGACTAATATTAAATGTTCAATATGAATACATATTACTAACCTTATCTGCCAGGCTTCTGATTAGGTGGGATGGGGGGGAAATCTGCTGAGTAGAGAATAGTCTCCTTGCTCACTCTGCTTCTCCTGTGATCAAAGTCTAGGAAGTAAAAAGCTGCCTTTTCCAGATTCTCCTGCAAATAATTCTAGCTCTGCCCTAAACCCATAAACCTGTGTTTCAAAATAGCATATGTTGTGCTGGTGGTAGACGTGAAGCAGTTGTGAGGAGCTGCACTGTGAAGAGAGACTATTCCTTGGCAATTATTCTGCTTTAAGCATGGGTTTACTGCTGTTCTGAAATGCATTAAACCAGGGGTGACAAACTCAAGGCCCGCAGGGTGCTTAGATCTGGCCCACGCAGCCGGCCTGGAAACAGCAAAGGACTGGCCCATGGTGCCTCTGCCAGCAAAAACGGAGCTCAGTGGGGCCGCGCGCATGCCCCCGAGCTCTATTTCCACTGACAGAGGGCTATCAAAACAAACTAAAAACAAAACAAAAGGAGAAATGTTTCCCCTTTTGCATTTGAGCATGCAAGATAGGAAACGAAAGAGGGAAAGAGGAAAGACAAAAGATGGAAAGAGCCAGGAAAGAAAAAATATGGAAAGAGGGGAAGGAAGAAGAAAGGAGAATGAAGAGGGAAGGGAAGAAAGAAGGAAGGAAGGGGAGTGGGAGAGGGTCTCAGGGAAGTCCCGGCTTAGCACTTGGCCAGCACAGGTGCCCCCCGACATGAGTCCTGTGTCATGCCCACCATGGCCATGCCCCCAATGCCATGTCCCTGGCCATGCCTATCATGGCTACCCCCTGCCCTCCGATGTTAAACACAATCCTGATGAATGAAATCGAGTTTGATACCCCTACACTAAACCCATACTCAAAAGCACCATGGCATGGGTTGAGCTCTCTTTCAAAACACTAATGGATCAATGAAGCAGATCATGCTTGCTTCACTATCCTACCTACTTGTGCTTTTCTGCTTTTTTTCTGGGTGCCTGATAGACACTCTCTGCTTCTCCTGTCACTGTTCCCTGCCCAACTAAGTCTAGCTTGAATGTCAGGGCTTGAAGGGGCAGCAGGAGAAGGAGGGAAAGACCATTAATTATTTGCTATTTCTTGATATATGGGATCAGGGACCCTGGCAGATAAAGAGCCCTTTCCAGAACTTACGCTGCCACATTTTCCTGCTTTATTGGGAAACCTCGTATCTGATTTGCCAGGGGGAGGGCTAACTCATGGACGTAGCTAACTCTCCAAACTCTGCTTCTCCCCAAGTTGCAGCCCCAGCCCATGTAAGGCAAAGTGATGGGTGATTGTCATTCCCCCTTGCAGGTGATGTTCAATGGGAGGGGAAATTAATTGAACCAGGACAATCCATTAATCAGTTATGTTAACCTGCCCCATATTAGAACTGGAAAAAACCATGTCCTTCCTCAGCATCCTTCCAATAGGGTGGCAAAATGTGGTTGGGCAGTAAGGTAACCAATTTTACGCCAACGTGTTGGTGAACTATATTTTTAATCCGAACATCTGGCTGTGCCCTTTGTCAAGCATTTTGTGTTTACAACTGCACTGGGGTAGCATTAGACACGTCTAATGTGTTTGCTAAGAAGGGTGTGTGTGTGTGCAGGGAGTGGTGGGTACAAGCAGTGCAAGATGCTGAATGCTTAATCATGCTTTAGGACAATCTATGAAACTACTCAGTGAGTACATAAAGTAGATCTGAAGACTTAAGTGGATGAGGTCTAAAGCTGTCATTTGGGGAACTGTGCCATAAGGAGAGTCAAAAGTTTATTTTATTTATTCATTATTTATTTATTTTTTCGTCAAGCATAGTTCAAGCATGTTATAGTTCAGCAAGATTAAAATCAAATCAAAGAAAGCATGTTATGTTATAGTTCGAGCGTGTTACAGTTCAGCAACATCACATTTCCAAGTGAAGATACTAAGTCAGCCGGCAAACAGTGCAATGGATGTAATCAAACGTTCTTAATGTTTCTGAAATACGTATCTAATAAGGCAGTTTTGCGGGCAACCTTCTTTTCTGATTTTGTTTTCCCTGCTTTTCTTTTTCTCCTTTCTAACCCCTGCCTCCTTTTCCCAGGGAATCTAGCAAAGCCTTGGAAGTACTTGACCGACGCTCGGAAATTCAGAAAGAGTTGATGGTCCACTCTTTTATAATCCAATGAAATGATCATTTTTGGCATGCAGACTGAAGTGGTGGATTAAAACATTTGCCTCTGGGTTTCCAGTGCGCAGAGAAAGACAACATATAGAGGGTCTGTCTTTGACAGGTGGGTTCAGGGTGCCATTTGCATTTGTGGGAGGTTCAGTAAATGCCAGCTGTTCAGGCCATCTGTTTGAGGTTCTCTCTTTTGCAGCCAGTTTTCCTGCAGACTGTCGGGCTCTACATTGCCATGTGGTTAATGTAATTCCAAGTTACATCTATCTTGCTGCTGTCACCTCAAGCAAATCACCAGGGTCAATTCTTCTGAAACTGTTGCCCAGGCAGGAAATGAAATCTAACTAGGAAAGAGCCCTGAAGGTACATCAGCTCTACTTTTGACCAGAAACCCTTTTTTTCAAATTTTGTTCCATCACACTAAAAATCCAAATAAAGCTTTTGCTTTGAACGAGAGAGTTTTGAATTCCGGAGAAGCTGAAAATTCAGGTCAGCAGATTATTTGATGTAGATAAAAATGCATAGGAAGAAAGGCTGCGTTTGGGAAGACTGAGTTTCCAATCCACATGATGGCACACATCGCCTTTGTGTTTAAATATTTTTTCTTTCTTGCAAATTGGTACTATTTCTGGCCACTAATTGCCCCAGCAAATGGAGAACTACATTGTTTCCTGGCTATAGTGAGCTGTTGACCTGCCTGCTTTGATTCTTAGCAAAGGACTATCTTCCAGGACAGGAATGGTTACTGGTTGAAAGAAAAAGGGGACCATAAAAGAAAATAGGACCATGGTCTTGAGCAGGGGATCTCTAAACTTGTTGACTTTAAGACTTGTGGAGTTTAAACCAGAAACTTTTCTCCTAGGCATAATACCGGAGGGGTTTAAGAAAGATACACTTTATCTAATTATACATATACTGACTGCAGCGCGCATAACCTATGCACAGTATTGGAAAAAAGAAAATACACCATCAGAGCTTGATATAATCAGAAAAGTGTTGGCCTGTGCAGAAGCAGATAGGCTCACTCTTGAACTTAAAAATAAAAGGGAATCAGAATATTTTGAAGTATGGAACAGATTCTATGATTGGTATAAGACAAGATTACAAGACTGGAACAAATGTATATATTGTGATTGAACAGAAGGACAGACAATGTATTAAGTAGATTAATTGTTAATGGTTGAAACTAGCTGTACATAATGTGAATGTATGATCACTCCGACTCCGCGGTATTGCATTGTTTTAAATGTAAAAATAATAAAAATATATTTTTAAAAAAAGACTTGTGGAGGTTAGCTCCAGGACAACCATGCTGGCTGGGGAATTCTGCGTGTTGAGGTCCACAAGTCTTAAAGCTGCTAAGTTTGGAGGCCCCTGGTCTTAAGGATTCACTGGATGAAAACATGGCAGTACATTGAGTGGGACCATTTGTGTTTCCTTGGGATTGTTAAAAGTCAGGTTTCTTTGCCATTCCAAACAGAGGGCTTGGCTGGGAACATCCAGTGGTGAAGTTCAATTTTTTTTACTATCGGTTCCGTGGGCATGGCTTGGTGGGCGTGGCAGGGGAAGGATACTGCAAAATCTCCATTCCCACCCTACTCTGGGGCCAGCCAGAGGTGGCATTTGCCGATTCTCCAAACTACTTAAAATTTCCACTACCGGTTCTCTGAACTACTAAAAATTTCTGCTACTGGTCCTCCAGAACCTGTCAGAACCTCCTGATTTCATCTCTGGAAACATCTATGTTGCTATGGCTGGCTCGCTGCTGCTTCACTTTTGAAAAAAACAGCATGGAATAAGAAGCTTCATAATCAAAACCCGATTTTGTTTTTTAAAAATGCAAATAAATATTTAAATGGAATTCAGCCTGCATCAATGCAGAGCAGCATGAATACATATTTTTCCTCATGTTTAATTAAAGGAGCACTTAAGTTTTGTAAAATAAATACTTGCCAAATACTAATACATTTGCAATTGATTGGGCATCTTCGGACAATGCTGGCTTTTCGGCTTTGAAACAGAGATGAACACCGCCCCCTAGAGTTGGGAACGACTAGCACATATGTGCGAGGTGACCCTTTACCTAATTGATTGGATGATGGGAAGATGGCGGATATACTTTACTTCTTAGGGAGTAACAAGGATGTTGTAGCCACTGGACACCTTAATTCAAGGAGCTTGAAACTTATTTTGGTAGAGCTAATATTAATGTAGAGTTAAAGTAGAGAAAATGACCAGACTATCTCTTTTTCTCCTGAAAACAATGGGCACGAATTTTAACAGTTTCGGGACTGCAAGAGTTTATTAAAGATAGCGCACCCATCTTGCAATAGGCAAATGTTTCAAGCTTGTTCTGAGAATATGGAGAATTTGGAGAGCATGCCATGGGCTCCTTTACAAGTTGGTTGCCACAAGAACCTTATTGAATCATGAAATGATGGTCGTAGGCATGTGTTCTGACCCCTCTCTTCGCACACCAAAGCACTCCAAGACAAGAATACTGCTAGATTATTTATTCACAGTAAATTAACACACTGACTAGATCTTGGCAGCAATCCAGACTTCCAAGATAAGACACAGGCATGAGAATGCTTGTCCAGCATTGGTAGATAAGTTGAGCTCTGCAACCAGCCTCCGGAAAGTCATTCCTTTTATACAATCTTGAGAGGAGCCTAATTACAACCACCTGGCTCCAATTATTTTCTGTATCTACGTAGTTGTTCTCTACGTCTATCAGCCCTCCATTGCCTAGCATCCAAGACCAACTCCCTTGTCTCCTCCCCACTGCTCCAAGGCATGACGTCAGGAGCACACTCCCTTTGGCTTTCACCACTGCTCCATGCCTCAGGCGCCTCCTGGTGGCCAACCAGCCTCTCTGATCCCTGCTCGGAGTCGGAACCCTGTCCAGGGTCCTCCGCATTTTCCAGAGCCGACTCATCAGACCCCTCGTCGTGGGAGTCTGGTTGCAGCTCCAACGGCTCCTGCTGGGTCACAACAGGCATGCCTGTCTGATAGATCCACTTCCCCAAAGCTAAAGTGTTGATGCTGCTCATGCCACCTTCTTTGGCTATCAGCCACCTCCAATTGCTCTCTACTCTTGTACCTTAGCTTTGTTTTTTTTTGGGGGGGGGGTTAGGCTCTTCTAAACACAGCAATGAATTGCCATAATGTTTATGTTTTAAAACCACTTATCCACTAGTTACTTAATAGCATACTCTAGCTAGAGCATGGATGTCAAACTCAAGACCCATGGGCCGGTGCTTAGATCTGGCCCATGGGGCTGGCCGGGAAACAGCAAAGGACCAGCCTGCGGTGCCTCTTATAGTGAAAATGGAGCTTGGGTGCTGCATGTGGTCCCCCTTGCATCTCCTTTTGGGCGCAATGGCCTCCTGCATCCCTCTGCCAGTGAAAATGGAGCTCGGGGGTGCTGCACGTGCCCCTGTGCTTCGTTTTCACTAGCAGAGAACTATCAAAACAAATTAGAAGCAAAACAAAAGGAGAAATGTTTCCCCTTTTGCATTTGAGCATGCAAGAAGGGGCAGGAAAGGAAAAAGGGAAAGTGGAAACACAAAGAAAAGATAGGAAGAGAGCAAGGAAGGAAAAATAAGGAAAGAGAGGAAGGAAGAAGAAATTAGAATGAAGAGGGAAGGAAAAAAGAAAAAGGAAGGAAGGAAGGAAAGAAAGAAGGAAGGAAGGAGATTATAATGAGAGTGAGGGAAGGTCTTAGGGAAGTCCTGCCTTAGCACTTGGCCACCACAGTTGCCCCCGACATGAGTCCTGTGCCATGCGCACCATGGCCATACCTACCATGGCCACACCCACAGCCACACACACCCCACACACCCCGGCCCTCTGAGGTCAAACACAACCGTGATGTGACCGTCAACGAAATTGAGTTTGATACCCCTGAGCTGGAGGCTATTCAGACTTTTCTCAATATTTCTCTGTTGGCCCAGTGATAGTTAGATCACTCTAGAAGCTGCTTTCTAGAGCACCGTGGGAATCCTCACGATGGCTGCTGATGGTTTTAGCTGGGATAAAGAAGCAGTCTTTAAAATGAAGATGTTGGAGGCCGATGCTTGCTTTTTGTCTACCAAGTACCTCCCTCTTTTTTAATTGAAAACATATTTTTAAAAATTAAGTCAAGAAAGAAAGGGGTCTGGTTGAAAAGTATTTCAGGGCCTCCTGTCCTCCTGGGTTTCATTTCTCTGACTTACCACAATCAATTTCCCCAAAGATTTTTGGTCACTTGCAAGAATCTATTGCTAATTAGCTTTGGGATAAACTTCAACAATCCTGTGAAATCCCACGGCGTTATAGCACGTGCCTCAGCCAGTAATATTATCTTTATTTGCTGGACCTCTTCCATATTTTGCAAGGAGCAGAGAATGGAACTGGTTTTAGAAATCCAGCAAACCAAAGAGATGTTCTCTGAAAGCCCACTGTTAGGCAATGGTGTCCTAAGTTACCAGTGGAAACTTCACCCTGGCCTTTGAATGGGAACTCAGAAGTGCTCTTTTGCTTCCCCCTCCCAGCTTAGTTTCCTTAAGATAGAAGCAGCATGAGCTGGAAGGTAAGCAAACTGTCTGTCATCTAGTCGTGTTGTAAGCATGCCAGTAAAAGTTAAAAAAATAAAATGTCCCTACATTTTTAAGTCTTGATAAAGTTAAGACTGGTGATTCACTACAATATCTTAATACTGATTTCCATGCAACTTCATATTGCATAATCTAGAACTTCCCCACTGCAACAGCCTTTACTTCTGAGAAACAAGAACATGTTATTGACTTGCTGGCTGTCCCTGTTTTCATATCTTCATGATGGGAAAATGTCAACATGACAAAATCCCCCTAGTATTTGCCAAATTCCCCTCTCTCCCCTTTGGATAGCAATTTATCTTGGAGCTTTGAAAAGAAAAATTCTCAGAATCTAGAAGTCAGGCAGCAGAATTCATAGGTTCGCCATCACAGCTCTAGAGCTCAGTTGCCTCTTCTGGAAGGCAACTGAGCTCTAGAGCTGTGATGGCGAACCTATGGCACGTGTGCCACAGGTGGCATGCAGAGCCCACTCTGTGGGCACACGAGCTGTCGCTGCAGCTCAGCTCCACCATGCATTTGTGCCTGCTGCCCACCACCAGCTGGTTTTTCAGGTCTCTGCCACACATGTGTAGGGGAGGGGCGCATACAGGAGACGTGCATGCATGCGCAGAGGAGCGCGGAGGGTTGCATGCACATGTGGGTGGACCGTGTGCATGTGGGGGGTGTGGAGAGTGCAGGGGGGTCATGCACGCATGCGCATAGGGTTTGCATTGCATTGCATTGCATTGCGTTGCGTTGCCAGGTGGAGAGGCCATTGGGGGCTGGAGGTCGGGAAAGAAGCTGCAGGGATCGAAGAGGGAAGCCGGGGGGGTCGCCGGAGGCTCGGGGCGACCCCTGAAGAGCAATAGGTCGAGCAGCTGGCCTTGGCACCTCGTCTACCCCCCCCCCCCGCTGAGGTGCGATTCCTTCATACTCCAAGAACTGCTTTCGGGCCTCTGGGCCTAAAGAACTGCCTAAAGAACTGCCCTGGGCCTCTGGGCCTAAAGAACTGCCCTGGGCCTCACTGGTGGAACGTAGATTATTGTGGACTGTGAGGTCTGTCCCCTCCCATCTTATTATTTGCCTTTTAAATATCTCTCTACTTCATTCTTTGTTAATCTTACATCCTAGACCTGCTACAAAGAGAGACCCTGCCATAGCCATAATCATAGATTGGTCATCATCCCAACTTATTCAAGGTCTGACATCCTTCGACTGCGAGGGTCCCCCCTCTCGCAGGCATGCCCCCCTGCCCTGACGAAGGCCCACCTCAATGAGGGGTTTATTAACCCAGAGAGGTGGAGGAAGCGGGGGATTAGGGTTTTTTTAGTAAAATGTTTTGTAAAACTTTTAAGGGGTTCCAGGGAGCGGGGAGGGTTGGTTTGGCCCTGGGGTATGGATACAACCAGGCCAACATGTAGGGTCAAGACGGAAGGGAGGGTCAAGATGGAAGGTAGCGAAGCGGAGCGGGTGGGAGGAAATAACATCCCTATAAGGGGAATTCCAATCACGACGGTTGTAGGGAGGGGCAGGCGCGAGGACACCAGAAGAACGTATAGTCGGTTGGCAGACCGGGGCCACTGGATACGCCCGGTCGCTTGTACCAACCCCCGCAGACTAGGTGGACAGGATCAGCAGAGCCTGGGCCTTAGGCTGATGTTATGTAACGCGAGGTCCGTGGTTAACAAGGCCCCCCTCATCAGTGACTTGATCACAGAGGGGGAGCCGGACCTCGCAGGAATAGCGGAAACCTGGTTGGGCCCGGAGGGGGGGTTGCCCCTCAGGGAAATGTGCCCTCCAGGTTACCGTGTATTCCACCAGCCACGGGCCCAAGGTAGGGGTGGGGGGGTAGCAATTATCATCCGGGACGATCTGGCACCGAGAGAATTCACTGTGTCGCAGACATCTGGTTGTGAGTCTCTGGGCGTAAAGTGGGGTCCAGGGAGTCAGTTGGGCCTGTTGATAGTATACCTGGCTCCCCGCCATACATCAACGGCCCTGCCCGAGCTCCTCGAGCGGATCGCGGAGATGGCGGTTGAGACCCCCAAACTACTAGTGATGGGGGATTTCAACCTGCCGTCAACGGGAAAGGCATCCGAGGTAGCCCGGGAATTCATGGCTTCCATGACAGCCATGGGTCTGACTCAAGTAATTCAGGACCCCACTCACGAGCGAGGCCACATTCTGGATCTTGTGTTTGTCTCCGACCAGTGGACGAGTGATCTGGGAAGAGGGCATTTAGTCATCACGCCCCTGTCATGGTCAGATCACTCACTTCTCCAGCTTGACTTCCCTGGCGCTACTCCCCACCGCGGGGAGGCGGAACCAGATTATCCCAGATGGTTCCGCCCCAAGCGCCTGATGGAACCGGATAGGTTCCAGGCTGAGCTTGGGCCATTTCCTGCTGACCTGTCCCGCTCCCGGGCTGAGGACCTGGTAGCCGCATGGAATAGTGCGGCTGCCGGTGCCTTGGACCAGGTGGCGCCTTTGCGGCCTCTCCGACGGCCACGATCGACCCGAGCCCCCTGGTTTAACGGGGAGCTAAGGGCGATGAAACGCCTTAGGAGACGCCTGGAGAGTAAGTGGAGATCCTCCCGCTCCGAAGCTGACCGAACACAGGTAAGAGCCTACATAAGGACCTACCTTGTGGCAATAAGAGTGGCCAAACGTCAGTATTGTGCCACTCTTATAGCGTCCGCAGAGAACCGCCCTGCTGCCCTGTTTCGGGTGACCCGCTCCCTTCTGTCACAGGAGCAGCGGGACCCCCCATTGCAGGGCAGGGCAGAGGAATTTGGAGAGTTCCTACAGGATAAAATCGATCATATCCGGAGAGGTTGGACCCACTCCAGTGCTCCAGTGGGGACGTCCGAGACTAGTCTTGAGAGACCATGCTGGGAGGAGTTTGACCCTGTTGTCATCAAAGATTTGGACAGGTTGCGCGGGCGACTGCGGGCCACCACATGTTTACTGGACCCGTGTCCCTCCTGGTTGGTGCTGGCCTCCTGGGAGGGCTCACGAGGCTGGCTACTGGGACTGGTGAACGCTTCGTTGGGGGAGGGCCGGATGCCGGCCGCCTTGAAAGAGGCGGTGGTCAGGCCCCTGCTCAAGAAGCCTTCTCTGGACCCAAAGGAACTAGCAAATTATCGTCCTGTCTCCAACCTTCCTTTTTTAGCAAAGGTTGTTGAGAGTGTGGTGGCTCAGCAGTTTCCGCGTCACCTGGAGGAAGATGATTATCTAGACCCGCGCCAGTCCGGCTTCCGACTCGGTCACAGCACGGAGACGGCCTTGGTCGCGTTGGTGGATGATCTCTGGAGGGCAAAGGATGAGGGTTGTTCCTCCATCCTTGTTCTATTAGATCTCTCGGCGGCCTTCGATACCATCGACCATGGTATCCTATTGCGCCGGCTGGAGGGGTTGGGGATTGGAGGCACCGTGCTACGGTGGTTCCACTCCTACCTCTCTGGCCGGACGCAATGTGTGTTGACGGGGGAGCAGAGGTCGACCGCAAGGCCCCTCATTTGTGGGGTCCCACAGGGGTCGATTCTCTCGCCTCTCTTGTTCAACATATATATGAAGCCGCTGGGCGAGATCATCCGTGGTTTTGGGGTGAGTTACCATCTGTACGCTGATGATACTCAGTTGTACATTTCCACCCCAAACCACCCCAACGAGGCTGTCGAAGTGATGACCCGATGTCTGGAAGCCGTACGGGTCTGGATGGATGACAGCAGGCTCAGGCTCAACCCCTCCAAGACAGAGTGGCTGTGGTTCCCGGCTTCCCGATTCAATCAGCATATTCCATCGCTGACCATCGGGGATGAGCAATTAGCCCCGGTGGAAGGGGCGCGCAACTTGGGCGTCCTCCTTGACGATCGGCTGACCTTAGAAGATCACGTGGCGGCCGTGGCAAGGGGGGCGTTCCACCAGGTTCGCCTCGTGCGCCAGTTGCGGCCCCTTTTGGACCGGGAGGCCTTGCGCACAGTCACTCACGCGCTGGTGACGTCCCGCCTGGACTACTGTAACGCTCTCTACATGGGGCTCCCCTTGAGGTGCACCCGGAGACTGCAGTTGGTCCAGAATGCAGCCGCGCGGGTTATTATGGGGAGATCGAGATTCTCCCATATAACACCTATCCTGCGCGAGCTGCACTGGCTTCCTGTGGCCTACCGGGTGCGCTTCAAGGTACTGGTTACCATCTTCAAAGCGCTCCATGGCACAGGGCCTAGTTACCTGCGGGATCGCGTCCTGCCCCATACATCCCTGCGACCCACTCGCTCACACAGGGAGGGGCTACTCCGGGTGCCGTCCTCTAGAGAGTGCCTGGGGACGGTGCCCAGGAGTAGGGCCTTCTCTGTGGTGGGCCCTACCCTTTGGAATGACCTCCCCCCAGACATCCGGACAACAACCGATCTTCGCTCCTTCCGTATGAAGCTGAAGACCTACCTGTTTTGTCAAGCCGGCCTGGCATAACGTTACTATCTTGCCACCCCAGGTCATTTTACAATGGGAAATTTTGTTTTTAATATTTTTGGGGTTTTAAACTTTGTAAGTATGCTTATTTATGGACTTATTTTTACCTCCTCTGCACGATTTTATGGTGCTATCTTGATTATTGCTCTGTACGTCGCCCCGAGTCCCTGCGGGGAGAGGGGGCGACTAATAAGTTCAATAAAATAAATAAATAAATAATTATGGGTGTGCATCAGTGGTGGGTTGCAGGCGGTATGCCTCAGTACGGAACACCAGGTACCATTCCGGTATGATGTTCTGGAGGGCTCACCCGCCTGCCCGAGCTCCTTACCTACCCTTTAAGCCTTTGGCACTTCCGCGCACATGCATGGCACATACAGCGCCTGCGCGTACGGCATCTGTGCGACGCTCCGCCGAGCAGCTGGAGCATCACGGAGGCTTGCGGAAGTGTCGCAGGCAAGTATGACTCATGCACGCGCCATGCGGGTCCATGTGGGTGATGCTGGGGCCGTTCCAGCCGGTACGGTTGGAACGGAATCCTGAACCCACCACTGGTGTGCATGCACACACACTTTCGGCACACAGCAACGAAAAGGCTAGTCATTATTGCTCTAGAGCTTTCTCTAGAATGAACAGATTTTTCTCTTGCTTGGAAAGTGCCCAAGCAATGCAAAATGAATTCACATATTCACATAACTGAAAGTTTGATCACCCTTCAAAACCCCTAATTCATGATGGATTCTATTTTTCAAAATTATTTTGGATTAAGTCGAACCCAGATTTTTAAAATAAATTCCCATTTCTTCAGAATTCACCCCCAATCTTTCAATAACGGGAAGCTAAAATGAAATAAACACACTTGGAACCTGGGGTTATAAATGTAAGTTTATTTTAAAGTTTCCCAGACAATAAGTCCATTATCAGTTCTTCCAAGTGAAAGAACATTCGGAGACTGTAATTACAGCAGATGCATACTTATTTGGTGATAAGCATGATTGAAAAAAAAAAACCTGAATAGTCACAGGACTGAACTACAAATGGACCAAACTCCAGATCAGACAAGGGAAGCAGAGATATGAACAATTAATTACATGCTGTTTGTTGTTAAAGACAAGCTAACTGTCTAACACGGTGAAACATTTGAAAAATGAATGCTAAGACTGCTTAATAACATGGAATGATTACATTTGTTTGCTCTCTCATGTCTGGTAGATTGAAAATGTTTTCCTGAAATGGATGCAAATGGACAGAAATCAGCAGGAAAAAATAGGCAGATAAAAAAAAGGTTTAGTCTGTAAGAAACATCTGCTAAGCTAAATTTCCACTGGAATTAACTGTGCTGAGAATTAGACACATAGTCCTGTTGCCCATCTAAATGAACATCTTTTTTTTAAAGACACACAGACACCCCTTAAAAAAAGTTTGAGCTTCTTAGGAGCTTCTTACTCATTTGATTCTCCACCCTCTCTCCTTCCTTTTCAATTGATGCTGATCATTTTTCTTCTGCCAGTTTGGTCAATGCTGATAACATGGTCCCTTGTATGAAGGAGTCTAGTCATTATGAACTTAATCTAGGGATTAAGGATGTATCTGACATTTTTAAAAAAGGATGAGAGCCACAACGATGGGAGCAGGTTACATATCTGGGCGGTATTCCTTTTTTAAATTGAAACTCTAATTTAGGGCTTCCTAAAAATGAATAACTTTCTTTCATTTCCTGCCACAAAAATTGGGCCTGGAATGAGAGGTGCAGCAATTTGAAAATCTCAGGTATGGTCATTGCTTGACGGGTCTCCTCCTCAACAAGTGGTCTTGCTGGTATTAGCTGAAACAGAATACTGTCCTGCACTTTACTTGTTTTACGACATCCTTGCAATGACTTCATTAGTAATACCCTGTGTCCCCGAAAATAAGACCTCCCTGTATAATAAGCCCAATCAGGCTTTTGACCGCATGCACGAAAATAAGCGAAAATAAGCCCTCCCCTAAAATATTGCAACATAGCAGCAGCCATGAGGTGACCAAGCTTGCTATCTCCTGCACCTCAAAAATAATAAGACCTCCCCGAAAACAAGGCCAAGTGCTTATTTCGGAGAAGGGGGGGGGGTAAAAAAAAAAGACCCAGTCTTATTTTCGGGGAAACATGGTAATAAACATTTACTCATGCAATATGGCTGTATTACTATTATCCTCCTGTCATCTGTTTCACTACCTTCTCTTATTACTCTCATTATTATGATTATTAATACTTTGTTATTATGATTATTATTACTTTGATGTTTTGGTTGTACACAGAGAGCTTATGCACTAGAGACAAATTGATTGTGTGTCCAATCGTACTTAGCCAATAAACTATTCTATTCTATTCTATTCTATTCTATTCCATTATATTATATTATATTATATTATATTATATTATATCCCATTCTATTCTATTCTATTCTATGCCATTCTTCCAGTCTAGTCCAGCCGTCAACTCCACTCCACCCCACCCCGCCCCACCCCATTCCATCATTCTACTCTGCTCTGTTCTGCTCTGCTCTGCTCCATTCCATTCCATTTTATTCCAATATTTCACCTGCAGTCCAATAGCTATCCTTACATGTGCATTCATTCTTGCTTTGGACACACGAGGTTGTCAGGACTCCTTCTGTGGGATTTCCAAGTACAAACTGATAATGTCTTGGCTCATAACATACCAGATTGAACAGTGGTTGGGGGAAAAAAGGTGGGGATATTTGATGTGGGAACACACAGGGACAGTAGAGTAGATGGCCAAGAATTGGAAAATATCAGAAAGTACCAACATTTTTTTTAAAAAAGTGGAAAGATTATGGCATAAACCAGCCATGGTGGTCCCAGTGGTTATTGGCATACTGGTTACCCTACAAAAACATCTTGGATGGCCCTTATAAAATCTACTCATTGACAAAATTTCCATCTGTCAATTGCAAAAATCCACACTACTTGGATCCACACAGATCCACTGCACCAATGCATCCTAGGTCTTGGGAAGAACTCAATGCATATGAAGGCCAATACCAGCTAAAGAACTGGCAGCTGTGACCTCACATTGTCATGAATCGATAATTCCTAAGCCGAGTCTTTAAGTTGATGATAGGCTTGATTAGACAGATGTCATATTCCATCTGCTGTTCTACATTTTCAGAAAATTGCGATGCTAAACAAATGGTCACTTATTTGGTTATATTTTGCCATTGCCAGCGGCGGCACTGGCAGCATCTATACCAATTGCAGAACCAGTTTTTTTTTTCTGGCTGAATGCAATGCCCTCTAGTTTATACACAGTAAACAGATGGATTTCACAACTGAGCATATTCACAAAGTGTGTGTATGTGGTGGGTGGGGAGCAGAGAAATGTTTTCTGTGACAAATAGCCTTGAATGGATTTCCCCCCTGTTTTTTTTCTAATAACTGTGTCACTGTTGAACAACTCCAATTTCCCTGGAGTAAATAGGGTGAGACTGCAATCAAAATATAGATTTTTTTTTTAAAAAAATGTGATATCATTTTCCTCCAAGGAACAAGATTTATATTCAAAACATGGTAAGGAATTGAGAAACCAGTTAGTTAATAAATCTTCCCCGCACCCACTGGTTTTGCCTTTCCATCATTCCAGCGTGGTGTGGGTCCCTTCTGGTAATAATTTATTCTACCATGAAGATGTGGCATTTTTTCGTGCTTTTGCATGCTTAATCAGGAAGAACTCTGGCTGCTGTTACTGAAGCTAAAGCACGCAAGCAAGGAGTTGTTGCCTTTTTCAGACAGATGCAGAGATAAATTATTATGGTCTGTGCATGCTCGGTTCAAATGGAAAAAGGAAAGAGGAGTGGAAAGTAGTAGGTAATTGACTCAAAACAGATCAGCATTTCTCTAAGGAAGATAGTCATAAAAAGGACAGACACGATCGTATTATTGAAGTCTTGCTTCTGAAGACGCATGTGAAAAGGAGGCAGGGTTTCAATCAGCCAGCTGAGGCTGCTCTCTTGTCCCATCCTTTGACCTATTTGTATTTTCCCTTGGTACAGATAATCCTCAACTTACAAGCACAATTGAGCTTGGAATTGGGGCTGTAGTTCATGACTTCTCATTCTGCCATGTCACCTGTCCTGACTCGATGGTTATTATGATGGCCACCAAGCATCTCACCATGATTGTTAAATGAACCACGTGGTGTGGAGGGAATCTATTCTATTCAATGGGTATTTTTTTGCCATTTTCTGCCACAAAATGGGGGGGGGGGAGAAATGTCGCAAATTGTGGTCACATGACCATGGGATGCTGCAACTTGTAAACATGAACTGGTTTCCAGGTGCCCAGATGCATTCTTCTGACCATCTGTGCATGTGGGAGGCAGTCATGACTTTTGAGAACAGTCCGTGTGTAACTTTTTTTTGAGTCCATTGTAACTTTGAATGGTTGTTAAGTGACTGGTTGCTAAGCAAAGACAACCTCTGTCTCGGAAATACGAGCCCTGCAAGTAAGGGACAAATAAAAAACGAAAGGCTGCAAGGCATTGAAGTTTTGACTTTGAGAATTTGTTGCTGAAAGAAAAGTGGGAGATTCATCTGAAAATGGTTCCTGCTTCTGGGATGGTGGTGCCACAAAGCCTAGGAATTTTTAGGGGGGTAGCAACCCCCTCCTTTCCCCCAATGTGATCGCTGGAGTACTAGAAAAGATAAGTGGGCGTTCTGTGATGAGGGTGGGGTGAAGCGGGTGGGAACTCAGAAGTAGCATTCAGCCGGTTCTCTCTGGTTCGGGCGAATTGGTAGCGCTGATTGTGGGAGGCTGCGCCCAACCACCCCGACATAATGCGTGAGCACTGTGCGGGTGCAGAGGGTGGTGTGCATGCGCAGACGATGCATATGTGAGTGAAATTTGCAAACCAGTAGGGAAGGTAGGTGAATCCCACCACTGTGGGAACTGGTGAGTGGGGAGCAGATCCAAGACTGGAGACCCTAAGAGGCGGGATGGGGGGGGAGATAGGTGGGGAGTCCTTCTGCAGCATCCCTGTGGTCGGTCATAATGACAAATTGGCCCAAATTTTATGTATGTGGCTGGGAGGGTGCCATAACTTCATACCAGGTTGTAAGTAGTTTTTGGGTGGGTCTATTGTCATTTTGAATACAGGTAGTCCTCAACTTACAACACTTTATTTAAGTGACCATTCAAAATTGCAACAGCACTGGGAAAAAAAATGATTTGCAACCATTTTTCACATTTACAAGTTTTGCAGCATCTCTGTGGTCACGTGATCAAAATTCAAATGCTTGGCAACTGCTTCATACTTACGACAGTTGGAGTGTCCCAGGGTCACGTGATCCTCTTTTGTGACCTTCAGACAAGCAAAGTCAATGGGGAAGCCAGATTCACTTAAGAACCGTGTTATTGATTTATCCTCTGCCGTGATTCACATAGCAAGTGTGGCAAAGTCATAAAACGGGGCAAAACGTACTTAACAAATTTCTCATTTAGCAACATTAATTCTGGGCTCAATTGTGGTCATAAGTCAAGGACTACCTGTAGTTGCTAAGCAACTGGTTGTAAGTCAAGGACCACCTATATATCTGAGAGATAGATTTAAAAAATGCTCTGTTAGTCTTTACAGAGAAGAAAGTCATCTTAAATTTAGCATTAGCCCCATTTGCAGAAACATTTGCTGTTTTTCCCATCTGTGCCAGTATTGTACGGTGGATAGTTTCTGAGACAGCTAATTGCACTTTAATTTGACTTTCAAGCACTGTCTGGAGCTGTTAGGTTCAACGATGTTGTCATGCTGGAAAGTGAGGAAAAAGAAAGAAAGTAGTATTTCCAGGAGAGAGTTAACAAAGCTAAAACAAATCACAGTATTCGCTCTGTAGAAACAGGACCGGCAGTAGATTTTGCTGTTGTCTGGAGAGATTAGGTCTGGCTGCTTAGTAGCCAGATATAATTTCTTTTTTGATCTATGGGGCTGGAGAAAAAGCTGCTGCAGCAAGAAACGATAACAAATAATACAGAGTTTCAAAACAGCCCTTCTCAGCTTCCAAAGGGATGGACTTGAATGTCCAGAATTCCCCAGGAAGAATGGCTGAGCCTGAGACTTCTGGGAGTTGAAGTCCCAAGTTTGAAAAGGTTTCTCCAAAACCTCAATCTCCATGCTAATGTATAGAGAGGTCATGTTGACCTATGGCATAGGTCCTATGGCATAGGTCCTATGCTATTGTTTCTTAATCTTAGCAATTAGGAAGGCTGTCTAGGAAGTTCTGAGAGTTGATTTACACATCTTAAAAGTTGCTAAGGTTGAGAAAGACAGACTTATGCCTTAAAGTTAAAATACAAATTTGCATGGGACGAACATCAACTCTCCAACTTCCCTGCATTTCTATCATTTTAATAAGTAGAAGAAAACTCCCTGGGAAACAATCCCTGACAAATATGAAAAGGGGCAAACTGTACACCATCACAAGAAACACAAGCAATATATCCCTAAATTGTTGGAAATGTAAACAAATACCAGGCACATACTATCACATGTGGTGGACCTGTAAAAAAAAAAGCAAGGAAATTTTGATTACAAATTTGTATGTGGTTAGAAAAAGTGGTTAGACAACGCATAGAGTGCAAGCCAGAATTATTTCTATTAGGCATTATAACAGGTGGCTATGATAAAGGGACAATATACCTTATACTACACATCCTGACTGCAGCAAGAATGGTGTATGCGCAGCAGTGGAAAAGTGAAAATACCCCTTCAGAGGAGGAGATAATAAGGAAGACACCAGTCTGTGCAGAAATGGATAGACTAACATTAAAAATAAAAGACAAAGGAGAGACAGAATATTATGACACATGGAACAGATTCTATCAATGGTTAGAAGCATGAGGTGGAAGTCGGAATATGAAAAAAATTAGGTTAGGCGGACCTGGAATGAGATACTATTTATTCATCATAGTATTAGAATGAATATGATGGTCAAAAATAATTGTACAACACTAGCACTGTTTAAGTAGTATATATGTTATTTGTTCTCACCTTGGTTTTTGTGACAAGTGAAATGCCAGGACAGTCACACTGTATTTAATATATTTATATGTAAATAATAAAAATATATTTTAAAAAAAGAAACACAAGGGACTTCCAAATTTATTTTTCAGTACTTGGTTGGAAAGATTTATTTTCTTTAAATTGTCTTTGACAAAGATTATTGCATCCAAAGCATGTTGAAGAATGTGGCAACCATCTATTGGGCAAGCCAAATCTTCATGGTTTTTTTTCCAGAAAGTAGAATTTAATTTCCTATTGATCAATGTCACACATGCCAAATTGTCTGGGGGGGAAAAATGATACAATAAACATTAAATTCATTGTGGGACACCACACATCAGAAATGAAAAGAAATAAAATTAATTATAACAATCCAAACAGAATTGCATACATGAATCGAAAAGAAAGTGTTCCTTAGAGACCTTCCCAAAGAGAAGGATAATGAATATACATCTACCTTTTTGAACTTCAGCTCTTATAGTCACAGTAAATTTATTAAAAGTCGATGTGTCAGGCTTGTGTGAGTTCTCAGGATTATAATTTAAGACACAGCATATCAGGAAGCAGCTGTGCATTGCTCTCTTTTTATTCAGCAAGCAAAGCAACAGGAGCATTTTGTTTCATTTCTAGGCAGTATTTCTCTACAAATTCCTCCTCCTGGCCCTGATAGCACATGCAATAAATCCAACAGCAGCAGGTTGAGTTGGAAGTGACTGCCCAGGCATTTGAGAATGAATTCTTTCTCTACTAGCAAAGTAAGACCTCTTGCATCCAGTGAAGTCTACCTTGTTACGTTGGTAGTCTCGAGCAGGGGTCAGCAACCCGCGGCTCTAGAAACGCATGTGGCTCTTTCATCCCTCTGCTGCAGCTCCGTCGCTCAAAATACGCCTCACAACCACCAAGGTGTGGCACCTGCCAGCATGCGATTTATTGAGTTTTTTGACCCCCACTAGGCAACCATGGATAAATCCTAAGAAAAGAAAAGTTTCAGAAGAAAACAGAACATTTAATGGTATGTGGGCAGATTCATTTGCTTTCACTGCTGATGAGACTGGTTTACCAGTATGCTTAATATGTGCACACACGTTAGTTTTTTTATACAGAGCATAAAGGTTAAAAAAAAATGATTTATCCAGTGTTCTTTTCATTTTAGATGTCAAAAGGGTTTTGTGCCTCCCGGTGTTATCTTTTCTGTTGGGAAACAGGTGCAAGGTTGATGGCCCCTGGTTGAGAGAGTTAACGAAAGACTGTATGAATATTCTTATTTCAATTTTTTCACTCCCCACTTAAAAAAAGAATAGGATATTTTTCCTAGTTGGCATTTCCCCCATATCTCTCTGGGTGGCAGTTGCTCTCTCACATCTGTTAGGATGTGCACTTCCCCATTCTTTTCCGTCTCCCCACCACAAAGACCATCTGCAGATGAAAGAATTTCCTCCAGAAGGCTACATTTTTTTCTTTAGGGCTCTTGTCCACATTCAGCCAGTTCCACTTCTCTGAATCTTGTCCAGGGGTGGACTTCAAAAATTGCAGCAATGGGTTCGCTGCCCTGTTGCTGGGTGGTCATAGCCATGGTAGGCATGGCCTTGTTGGCCTCCTGCACCATAGTGGGGGAGGGGGCATTTTTTGCCCACCCCAGGCTTTGAAGTCTTTTCTCGAGCCTCCGGGAGGGCGAAAACTGCTTCCCCCAGGCTCCAGAGGCTCCCTGGAGGTTGGAAACAGACCCATTTCTGGACTTCTGGAACTTCTGGTAGGCCCATTTTTCACCCTCCCAAAGCATCCGTGTGGGCCCTGCAGTTACCTGGCATGATGAATGGGCTGCCTGGAGACTCCTGGGAGGGGTGGGATGGGAGGGGCAGGGTCGGCATGGCCAGCCAGGGGTGGCATTTGGGGGTTTGCCGAACTGGACAGAATCCTAGCTAGAGGATCGCTTGAACCAGTGAGAACCCCCAGCAACCCACCCTGATTCTTGTCCCAGCCTCTTCTTAGACCAGGAACAAACTTTCAACAGCCAGCAATGTCCAGGTTTGTCTCTGTCTGCCCATCATTTTACCTTTGTCCTTTTTTTTTCTCCTGTTGTCACCACCAGTCTCCTTCTTGCCTGTTGAGCAGTAGATGCCCTTTCCTATGGGGAAGTACTTTATACTATTTCAGGGTTCTGCTATCAGCTACCAACACCCCCCCCCCCCCCGCAACAACATTTCTAGCTACAGGTAGTCCGTGACTTACAACAATTTGCTTAATGACCAGTGGTGGATTCTGGATCCTGTTGCAACCGGTACGGTGCAATGGAGCTGGGCACCCACCACTCGTACAGTGCACACATGTGTACCTACCACCCGCAATGCTCCAGCTGCTTAGTGGACCGTAACTCAGGTGCCGTATGCTCCGTGTGCGTGCGCTAATGCCCCGATCGGCTCAAATAATGGTAAGGAGAGCGGTCGGTCGGGTGGGCCCTCCCGAGCACCGTACTGGAATGGTACCTGGTGCTCCCAGCAGGCACCGGTATGCTCATACCGGGGTGTACCGGTTGTATCCCACCACTGTTAGTGACCATGCAAAGTTACAACAATGCTGAAAAAGTGACTTAGGATCATTTTTCACACTTACGATTCACTCCTCATGGTCACGTGATTTACATTCGGATGCTTGGCAACTGGTTCATATTTACGAAGGCTGCAGTGCTGCAGTGCTCTGGGGTCATGTGATCTCCTTTTGTGACCTTCTACAAGCAAAGTCAATGGGAAAGCCAGATTCACTTAGCAACGGTGTTCCTGATTTAACAACTGCAGTGGGTCACTTAACAAACGGGACAAGAAAAGTCATAAAATGGGGCAAAACTCACAACAAATTTCTCACTTAGCAACATAAATTTTGGGCTCGATTGTGGTTGTAAGTTGAGGACTACTTGTATCTGAGAACGTACATGACATTATGCTATGGTTGACTATGGATTGCTTGCTTGAGTGCTTGATTGATTGATTGACTGATTATCTACTATTAAGTGTTTTCCAACTCTTAGCAATCACTTGGATTTCTTCTCCATGACAAACTGTCCTTTAGGCCTTACGACAGGGCATCCATTAACAATATAACTGTCTCCATCCACCTTACTACTGATTGTTCTCTTCTTTTCTTTCCCTTCACCTTTCCCAGCATTTCAGCCTTCTCAAGACAGCTGTCAGACCTGGAAGCCATCTTTTACATTTGGACCTTCAGACCTGCCACATTTTCTACTGTGGGGAAAATGGAAGGGAGGATTAGATAGAGTGTGAGTGTTGTATAGTCAAAATAACAGTCTTTCTCAAAAAGTCAAGGCCATCTTGCTCTGCAGCTGCGATGGGGTGACTGGGAGGCATCTCCAGTTTTAGATGGTGCCTGATTGGACCATGTGGGTGCTGGGCAGGGACTTGAATTTTCTTTTGGGGAAAACCTGGAAGCTTTCAGATTCGGGTTTTCCCAGATGGGCCAATATGACATCTCTCATAAAATGGAACTTTGAGGGAACTCAAGCCTTCTTTTGTTGGGAGTGTTACTTGGAACCTTGACATTAACCCCAATCACAACAGCTAGATCTTTGTATAATGTGTCAGAAGTAGGATCACTTCAGCCTGGTTCTTCATGTCTCAAGGGAGAACTCCGATTGACTATTGACTGACTCAATCTGTTTCTTTCCTTGACAGAAAAAAAAGGATGAAGCCTAACTAATATCAAAAAATGCCTAGAAAATGTGTGCCATCCAACACCTCATACTTATTCCCTCTTTAGGGGCAACTTCTGCTGCTGGACCAACACAGGCCATTCCATTTCAATAATGGGAAGCATCAAAACTTGCTGGGTGAGGTTCCTTTGTTTCCAGCAGCTAAATAGCCACAGAACTTAGCAACTGAATGGGGGAGGGGCAGTCCTACAGCTAGTCAATGCAGCTGACCACCAATATCTGAAAACAACCTTCCTGCAACATAGAACGTCCACTCATTGTCCTAGGAAAATGTGTTTTCAAGTTGGAACTTCTTGAATCAGCAGTGGCCTGGCAATGAGTTGGAGGCTGATTGGAAGGCCACGTTCTTGAAAAAAATGGTACGTGACTCCTTTTTGAACTGGGACAAGGAACACGGAGTGCCATCAGCATTATTCTGTCAGGTTCCAAACGGTTAAGGAAAAAAGCCAAACACAGAGACGGTTTGAAAATGCAGTTTATCCCGCCCCCACATGCGCGCACACCCATCACCTTGTGACCCACAGTGAAAACCACCTGGCAATCAGTCATGGAGGGTTATGGAGAGTTCTCAGCTGGATTGCTTGTGGAGAAGGGAGATCCCCAGCTGGTAAGCATAATTCCCGGCAGCTCCCACAGCCCAAATGGCAGCTTCGGGCCTATGGGCTCACCGGAGCTGACATATTCTTTGACGGGAAATTGTTAAAGAGTTCTAGAGAATTCCAATTCAAAAATGGAATCAAAATTTTGGAAGACATGAAATCATTTCTCTTTTTGCCATTAATGGTGATGAATCATTTGTTGGTGCTCAGCTACTTGTTTATATGAGACATGCTATGTAGTTAGATAAAATGAAAGAAGAAATTCTGCTTTTTGGTGAGCCTTGAAAACAATTATTGAAAGTAATACCTTTGGAGCTGTGTCAAAACAATCAGAAACAAAAAAATGGGTTGGGGATTGAACTGATAAATGGTCCATTAATGCTGGGTTCATGACTGGGATTTGGGGGGGGGGAAGGAAAGGACATTTTCACATGTTTTGGATATTTTAATGTGTAACTAATCACGCACCTGTTTGCAAAGCTCTGCCCAGCAGGCAACAAAAAGACTTCAATCTCATTATCAAGTTAGTTAATTACATGAAAAAGAGTGTATTATTTACTGCTGTTTGTGAAGATTTGGGAACTGTTCATAAAATGTTTCTTTTCCACATTAGTTTCAATGACTGTCAAAAAGAAATATGCTTGGATAGATTTGTGAGCTGGAGAAAGTTGTCCTATTTTTAGAATAATATGGAAAAAAAGACTATGTGAAGCTTTTAAAAAAATAGTAGCTTTCAGATGAGATTGTTATATCTGGCAGATATATAAAACTCCCAGAACATCCGAATCCGATGCTTCAGGACAAAAACATCCCTATCATTGCTCATCATAGCATCGTTCAAATGTCTATAGTCAACATCAACTATGGATACTGCAAGTTGGGGTTAAACATGTCTATTTTCTCTTGCTGATGAAACTTTCAAATATATGGTTGTTGAAAATGCCCTTTAGGGGGAAAAAAAAGAATTGAGAGGGGGAAAAAAGAATTATCTAGGCAGCTATAAAATTCAAGTAATAGGTCTTAGATGTCATGGCTGAAGATTTCATTTTATTTATGTATTTAAATAATTTATATGACCCCCCCATCCCACAATAGTGACTTTGGGTGATGTACAAAGGTTAAGACTCAACAATTATAGCAATGACTCATGGTATCCCAAGTAAGGATCTCTTCCATTCATTAAACACATCATCCTCTACTATAGGGCTCGCTTAATGGCAATAGCATTTAGATTTATATACTACCCCATAGTGCCTTATGACATTCTCTGGGTGGTTTACAATGTAATATTATTTGCATGTTGCCCCCAAACAATCTTGATCCTCCTCGGAAGGATGGAAGGCTGAGTCAACTTTGAGCCCCATCCGCATCGAACTGCAGGCTGTGGGCAGAATTTTGTCTGCAATGCTGCATTCTAACCACTGTGCCACCAGTTAACCTCTTGGCTTGAACATCTGGAAAAACAGCCAGGTCTTCACAGTCTTACAGAAGTCCAACAGTGTCTAGGCCATGTACCTCGCTGAGGGATTGCTGTTTCCACCAGGCCGACACTTGTTATTCTGACTTAGGTTTCCCCAAAAAGTACGAAGCAGACTTCTGGTCCTGACAAAACCCCTTTTATTAAACTAATGCGAATTCCTCTCATTCACATTCAGCAAAGGTCTGGTAAACAGTCTTTCAAAGGTGAAGTTATGACCACAGACCTTATCTAACTTGGAAAGCTGCCATGAAATTTTTTTCCAAACGCAGTGCTGTGCGAGGAAAGACTTGGCACAGAGTCTCTGAGATTCATGGACAGGTCTTCACATTCCTGAAATGAACTAACGAACAAACAAATGAATTGTTTCCTGCAAAAGCCCACTCCCCTTTCGCTCCTCTTTTATTTCCTATGGGAGGGGCCATTCACCGTACACCTGTGGCTTTCCTCCCAAGTCAACACTCTTTTCTCAGCTGCTCTTGTCTTCTGGCAGCTCTGGACATGAGCACACGGGGAACAGGCTCCAGCTGTTCCTCTGCCTCACTGCTGTCTAGCTCCAAAGGCTTACCGTACATGTGCACACACACAAATGTCAGTGATTGGCGGTAAGATGCTATCAAAAACTCAGCATAGCATTCCCAGTAGAGCAGTGGTGTCCAATCTTGGCAACTACAAGACCTGTGGACTTCAACTCCCAGAATTCCCCAGCTAGCCAATCCTGCGCTAGAGATTTAGCATGTATTTGGTGAGATTTGTTTCACCTCAAAAGACTACTTGTCCAGTAACCTTTAACCCACCATTAGTATGTCAGGACAAATCCAACCTTCTGGTTCATTACACCCCAAGCACAAACTATCAACTATTTTTGAGGGACAGGAATGGATACGAGTGCTGCTATTGAGAAAGCAGCGTGATTATCTCTGGAGACTTTTTGAGCCATTTGTGTTGGAATTGAGGTGTGCAGAAAAGAGCCAAAGGTATTGTAACTTGGAATCATTATTTGCGAAATAACTGCTGACACATTCTATTGACTTCTGAGGTTAGTGAGCTCACTAGAAATATCAATCCTAGTACAGGGGGGAAAATGGATTGATTCATGAATGATGATCTTATCATCAAAGGAAATGGCTTAAACGTGGTTCATTCAAACAGCTCAATCTTGTCCTCTTGTCATCTTCCTAGCCACTCATTTCCAAATGACTCCAGTAAAAAATAAAATCTAACAGCTGGAAATACCTCATAACATTCGGTGTGAAACCCACTGGGGCCAGTGGTCAGGTTTAGAGTTTGTGAAAACAAATGTTTCTGATGTTTGCAGAAAGCTCAACATTATCTGATTACCCTCAGTAGATTACATGTGTACGTTTATGGATGGTATGATCGCAGTGATACTCCTCATCCAACAAGCTTTGTCCCTTGTGTGTCTGTGTGCTTTGGAATCAGTTTTGACTCTGGCTGATTGTCTGGACAAGTCCCTGCAATTTTCTTGGGAATGTTTGTAGGAACTATAGCCCAAAACATTTTGAGAGTATCCCAAAAGTGCTTTTTCAAGAGGCAATTGGACTTTCAGGTTTTTCTTTGAAGACTTTGACATCTCATGCAAGAAGCTTCTTGGATGAGAAACAAAATGTCTTCAAAGAAAAAAAACGAAAAACCAGAAAGTCCCGTTGCCTCTTGAAAAAGCACCTTTGGGACAACCATGACCAGGATGACTGAGAATCTCCATAGACATTTGGAGGATGCCAGGTTGGGAAAGACTGAACTTGTACTGGTAAATGTACTGGTAAATATCCCATCATGATGGTGGTGGTGATGGCATTACAATTCATTTGCACTATTAATTGTTATTACTGCCATTTATGTCTTCTACTGACAATTTAATATTTTTTTTAGATTTACAGTCATCTTCAACAGGATGCTGACATTTACTGTACAGAATACATATATTTACATATATTTATTTGTGCTGTATGGGAAATGGAGCCTAGGATGCACTGAGCTATATTGATTGTTCTCATCTGGCGAGAGTGGCCCAGGAGTAAGCAAGAATAGTAGCTCCATTGTGTTATCCCTCCCCCTCCCTTTCTACCTATAGTGCTAATCTCTTTTTCTTTGGAAAAAACTGCAAAAGTTGGCAAAGACGGGGACAGCAATTGCTGTCTTGGTGCACAATGATGATCACTAGATAGCAAGGATATTTACACTTATAAACACACTAACTATTAAAAACAAAAACCAGCCAAGCCAAATGTATTTCCGAATTTTCCCTTACAAATGCAGATACATACTTTTTTTTCTATCACCCTGATAGGCGAACACATTTTATGATGTGCCATTGTGAGACACAGCTCATTCCATCTGCTGTAGCTTACCAGGCAGCTGTAGTTCACAAAAACCTCATGTAACGGTTATCAGATTTTGGACTACCACGGCTCTCCTCTATCTTGCCTAGATGGCTCCGTGGACCCTAAATTGTTTTTCTCTCCTGTATTTAATCAGAAAGCAAATGCTTCAGCATTTGCAGCTATTGAGAATAGACTTAAGAATTCATCTGACCTAATAAATCCTGCTGAAAGACCTTGGAGGTTGAAAATGTAATACATGTACTTATATAAGCATCCCTAGCTAAATGATGAATGGTGATGGAGATGGATGCTGGGAATTGTAGTTCAAATGTTGAGAAGGCAGCTACAGACCATGTCTATGGAGATTTCAGTCATCCAGGACGTGGATGTCTCAAATGTGCTTTTTCAAAAGGTAACTGGACTGTGTATTTTTTTTTCCCCTTAAGGAAGACAAGACATTTTGCTTCTCATCCAAGAAGCTTCATCAGTTTGAGCTGGTGGGGGATGGGAGAATTAGTTCTCAGAAGAATTAGTTCTGAGAATCCTTTCATTCCCCCCTCACCATCCACTCAGAACTGATGAAGCTTCTTGGATGAGCAGTGAAACGTCTTCTTCCTCAAGGGAAAAAACATAGCCCAGTTGCCTTTTGAAAGAGCACAGTTGAGCTACAGACCATGTAAAGTATGTTCAGGAGATGAAAGAGGGCGATAAGAAATTGCTGCCAGTTCAGCCCGGATCAGGCGAAATGGTAGTAGTGACAGCGGGAGGCTCCGCCCACCCACCCGGACGCTTCTGTGCATGAGCAGAAGTGTCGCACACGGACGCAAGCACGCGCGGGATCGCACCCAAACTGGTAGTAAAAGAGTCCATAAGCAAAGAAGAATGAAAGCTTCAACCTCAGCTATGTATTTTCTCTGGTGTATGTTGCTGATTTACCATCGAATGATGTAGATTAACCAAAGCTTTTTTTCCTTCTCTCCTAGTCTTTCATAAAGTCGTTGGGAAGGTCCTGGCCACAGCCATCATTATTAGAGCACTCATGAAACTTCTTGGTGTGAAATCAGCAGATCAAGTTCTTGGTCCTCTCCAAGGTGAGAAAGAGGCAGCTACTAGAAAGCAACAAAAATATTATTTGTTAAAGGAATAACATCCGCATAATTGCCTTTAGTCCTTATTATCTTGATATTTCTATGACCTTCATCTCAAGAGCTATTTTTGATCATGAAAAAAAACCTGCAATTGTTTAAATGATTGCTTAGGCTATTAATGATTACTGGCTTATTTTTTAGAGCATGTATGTATTATTATGTAGGAAATAATGTCAGAGTCAGACAGTTTGACAGTTTGGTGTCAATAAACATTCTAGGTAGCTTGATACATTTTTATAGGTCAATATAAAAGATTTCGCAAATGACTATAATAGATACACATGGTTGGCAAAAGAATTATCTTGTGTCTGTGCTGTGGCTGATGCGATAACATTTCTGGGAAATCTGATCTGACTCAATTTAGAATAACAACCCATATTTATGAAGAACTTTTCCAATCTTAAGAATCTAGGTAAGCTTTCTTACACAAAATTGGATCTCAGCACTGGAGAGGCACAAAATGCATTTGTCTGATCTACCTTCAAACTACTTGCAAATTGTCCTGACATACCTGGAAACTCTGGAAGTTAATGATGCAATTGAATGAAACGAAGTCATTAGTTATCCTTTGGCTCCTTCTGTCTCTGGAGTTGGGACACTGGGGTGTTTTCTTCTCCTGTACCATATATGCACCCAAAGTATAGCAGCCAGTATAATTAAAAAGATGGGTATTTTCAGGATGAACAGGATAAAATCAAGGTTTCTGAGTTTTATAAACAGAGAAAAGTTCCAACATTTTATTTTAAATTGTTCTTCATTATGACAAGTAACATGAGTATACATAAGCCACTCATTTATTTCACTTTTAATTTACATTGATCTTTTAGTACAAATAGAACAAATGAAGTCCCATATTTGCTTCACCATCATTGACCATTATTTTCCTGTTTATTGTCCATCAAGGAGTAGGATTACTCTCCTGTACTCAAAATATTATTTTTTTGATTTACACGTCATTTGTGTCTGCACTCAGGCTATGTAAAGAACCATCTCCTTTTATATAGATCTACTTATAATTTATGTTCACAATTAGAAATTCTGCTACATGTCTCACCATCTAATTCATGTCATCTAAGTGGTTGTGGAAAGCTCTAAAGAAGAGCTAAGGATCATGGTGCAGACAGGTTGAATAGTCCTAGAAGTCAGATTTTGTTTACTGGGTAAGATACTAAAAAAACAATCCTGCCTCCAGATCAGGAAGAATCTTTCTTAGAGGATGAAGATTAAAAAAAAAGTTGAAAGGGAAATAAAGTACTTCAAATCAATGCATCTAATCCATCACCTTGGACAGGTGGATATAAGTTGCATCTGGTCAGAGTAGCTATTATGTGAGCTGAAAATATAGGACATCATGATCAGTCCTTTGCAAAATCAAATCGTTTACTTTTCCACACATGACATGTTGGCATCTTTGGCCTCTGTGAGGATGGAGGTTCAAATTGCATGGTCCATCTCAGCTGCCTGATAGATCCAGTTGATTTGGGGCATGGGCTTGAGGATTACCTTAGTGATTTGGCAGGCAGTTCTACCACAAACCTTGTTAAGCTCGGAAATCTGAGATAGTTGGCGGGAACACTCCTAGTCCATCTTTGTGTGTCAATGCTGGAAGACAGCTTCATCTAAAAATCCACCCTGTTGGTTTGGGGTGAGGCATCATTGATATTTTGCTGATACCCAGTTATAGATCTATAGCCCAAGCCACATTGGAGATGCTCTGGAGGTCTTCTCCTAGTGATTGAAGGCTGTGAGTAACTGGCTGGGATAAAACAAAATCTGGGCAATATGTAGTTAGTCCAGAAATCAGTAGGTTCCTTGGAAGCTTGTATACTAGCTTTGGATAAAGATGCACTCTCCTTGAAAGAGTGGATTGGTGGACAACTTGGGGATTCCCTGGAGTCTTGGCTCCTGTTTGATGACCAGATTTATGTTATGGCCAGGGTTTGTCCAGCTTGATCTACTGTGCCACTTGTAGTTCTTTCTGGAGCAGAGGCCTTAGTGATGTCCTCATCACCTTGAGGTTAGACTACTGTATTCTATTTGGAGCTGCTTAGGAAAGTTATACAAAAACTTCAGTTGGTGGAAAATGCAGCTATGGAATACTTGTTCTTTTGCATCGTCTGCAAATAGGTTTCCAAACATTATTCAAAGTGCTGGTGTTAACTTAGGAAGTCCACATGTTTTAACTCTTAGTTACTTATGGTATCCTCTTCTTCAAACAGAAATATATCCTGTGTGTTCAGCTGTGAAACAGATGCTTCACATCCATTCACAAGGGGTGGAGGGGGAACCCAGAGTTAGGCTGTCGTAGTGGCTGACAAAAATAGCTTGCCTACAGATGGTCCTTAGTCTATTCATTTTCAGGAATATGGCAAGATGTTTTATTCTATTGGGTGTTTAGAATGTACGTGGCTACTTGGTTGGTAGTGATTTTTAATTTTATTTTTAATTTCGGTGTTTATTTTTGAGTTTGATTACAATGTTATAAGGTAGCTTTCTGGAATTTTATGGGGATGAATGGTGCTGTTTTATTTGTATTTATGGACTGTGAACTTCCCTGAATATTGTGATGATATCTATTCTAAGTACAATACCACACCTCCATTCTCCATCTACCTCATCTCTCTCTCTCTCTCTCTCTCTCTCTCTCTCTCTCTCTCTCTCTCTCTCTCTCTCTCTCTCTCTCTCTCTTTCACACACACACACACACACACACACACACACACACACACACCTCATCTCTCTCCCCCCTCTCTTATCTCTCTCTCTCTCACACACACAAAGATATTTATCTATCTCTATGTAGCCATGTATATATGTGTATATGTATGTGTGTACAGGTGCATATTCTAATAAATAAATAATAAATAATATGAAATGAATACATAATGTCACAAAAGAAAAGGTACCGAACAGAGAAAAATCAAGTGTTCGTTTGTAAATGTCAGGAACCTCTGAGCCAAAATGGAGAAGTAATGGAGCATGAAGCTAGGGAAAAAATCCAGAAAGCATTGCAAACATCTATTACAACAGAGAAAATTATAATTATATAATAATTTGGGGATATAAGCATCATAGAAGAGCATATTTAGGGGAGGGTAAATTTGTCTGATATGTCCGAGAAGATGTAGCAAACACCTCCAAAGAATTACCATGGGCTGCTCATATCAGTTCTCAAATGACGTGCTATGGACCTAGTCCAGGGATCCCCAAACTTGGCAATTTTAAGCTGGCTGGAGAATTCTGGGAGTTAAAGTCCACAAGTCTTAAAGTTACCAGGTTTGAAGATCTCTGGCCTAGTCTATCTTACCCTTCAACCCAGCAAGGAAGTCAGGCTAATCTTCAAATGGAAAGTGAAGTCAGAGAAGTATCTGAAAAACAATGATAAAATGGTGGACAGTTTCCATTACCTTCAAGTAAGCTAGGAAAATAGATGGGGTCTGTACTTTATGTTATACCATCTAGAGCAGTGACGTGCAGTCATGTGAGGCAAGTGAGGCACAGCCTCACCATGGATGACTCTGCTTAACTGTTAAAAAAAGCCTCTAAAAAGCGGCCTCTACTAGGAGGCAGGAGAACTGCATGCCTCATCTAGTCTGACTTTAGGTGTTTTATGATCACTCGAGCAGAGTTAAGCAAGGGTTAAAAGCCTAAAAAATTCTGACCTAGGGGAGGCACGCAGTTCTCCTGCCTCATAGTAGAGGGCACTTTTTAGAGGCTTTTTTAAACAGTTAAGCAGAGTCATCCATGGAAGCCAGGCAAAGAGCCATGCTGTAGCATACACACTTTCCCCCAGCCTCTTTCTTTTGGAAGGCTCGGATCAGCTCCCCTCCGGCTTCTCTGCCTCGCCTCTCACCCCAGCCTGCCAGCAGGAGGTGAGTGAGTGGGCTTTATTTCATTCCAGGCATTTCCCACCCAGACAGCAGGCTGTATTTGCAATGGTGGAGGTGTTTGGGGAAGGCAGCAGGGGAATGGGGGGGATGGCAGAGGAGCTGCTTTCAAGCCACTGGAAAAGATATCCAATCCAACTTTTGTGTATATGTGTGTTTGTTTGAGAGTGAGTGAGAGAGGGAAGGGGGTAGGAGAGATAGTCCAATCCAACTTCTGTGTGTGCGTGTGTGTGTTTGAGAGAGGAGGAGGAAGGGAGAGAGGGAGGAAGGAGGGGAAGGGAGAAGAAAAAGAAAATGAAAAAAGCAAACTTATTTCGCAAAGGAGAAAAACAAATGCTGTCGTTTTAAATCAGAACTGAGCATGCCTGGCTGTGGAATTCTGGGAGTTGAAGTCTACAAGTCTAAAAATATTTGAAACCCACCACTGTATCAGTGCCTCACCAGCCATAAACCTCACCGCACGTCACTGATCTAGAGATACAATGTTTTTGGTTGGTATAAGAATCATTTTAGCAGAACATACTACCTATGTCATTCCTGCCAGAAAATGGCTTTTTCCTAACATAGCTTAGGCTCTGAATGCTCTAGAATAGGGGTGTCAAACTCAAGGCCCACAGGCTGGATCCAGCCCACAGGTTGCTTAGATCTGGCTGGCAGGGTCAGCCTGGAAATAGCAAAGGACTGGCCTGTGGTGCCTCTGCCAGTGAAAATGGAGCTTGGAGGGGCTGCTGGCAGAGGGCTGCAGGAGGCTGTCGCGGCCCAAAATGAGTTCCGTTTTCACTGCCAGAGGGCTATCAAAACAATCTAAAAACAAAACAATAGGAGAAAGGGACAGGAAAGGAGAAAGGGAAAGAGGAAAGACATAGAAAAAGAAGGAAAGAGGGGAAGGAAGAAGAAGAAAAGGAAGGAAGGAGATTATAATGAGAGTGAGGGAACATCTCAGGGAACATCTGCCTTAGCACTTGGCCACTACAAGTGCCCCTGACTTGAGTCCCACGTCATGTCCACCATGGCCACACCCAACATGCCAACGACCACCATGACCACACACCCCAGCCCTCTGAGGTCAAACACAACCCTGATGCGACCCTCAATGAAAACAAGTTTGAAACCTCTGCTCTAAAACATAGAGTAATAGGGTTGGAAAGGACCTTGGAGGTCATCTAGTCCAACCCCTGGCTCAAGCAAGAGATCTTATACCATCCAGACAAGCGCTTCTAGTGTTTCCTAATTTTAATAGAGCTCTTGTATTTTCTGCTTTACTTGAGTGTTTCTTAGTATTACGAAATATTTTAATTGATGTGTTTTCTGATATGTTTCCTTGTGCATTAGCTGCTCCCCACCGTAAGTGGAGAATGGAATTTAAAGATTCAGCAAAGCAATAAACAAATGTATGAAGTATCATATTTTGGTAGTGATGGGCTGGCTGCTAAAGCAAGGCCATGGCACACACTTGAAAGTAAATCAGGAAGACTGTAATTGGTGTGTGTGTGTGTGTGTGTCTGCCTGCCCAAGTACAAAGAATGCTTATCAACAGGAAATATGCACGTGTAAAGCTTGTAGCAATTATGGGTAGTTAGAAAGTTGATAAAAGTAACAAGAATTAGACAATTTGCAGACCTCAGCTAAAAGTTAGGAATAGAGATGGCCGGCAGCAAATGAAATGTCTATTAGATAACTCCTGGAGCATTCAGTAGTCAAGGCTTAGGAATGGGACAGCTATAGACCAATGGAACAAATTGTAGAATTATTGCTAAAATGTTTATTAGAGGATATTTCTTATTATTTCACCTTGTCCTGTCTTCTCCTTTAGTGAAAATGTATAACGCTTTCTTAATCCTTTGTTCTGGGTTCTTGGCCTTTTGACCAGGAAACCTTTTCCTTGGAGTACTCCAATAAAAAGCAATCAGAAAACCTGCACTTTGTGCCTGGCGTCCATCATTGGCTTCGGCACCAGGCTCAGACCTGAATTGGGGACAACAGTGGAGTGAGAGGAACAAAGAAGGTGTGCTAATTGTGGTCCTTGGCATGCAGGAGGGGAAAATTAATGAGTGCCTTTCATGCGTTCTGAATTTTCAAATCTTTGCTTTTGGTAACGATGGCGAGATTGTCCAGAGGTAATCAGATTGCTGCTAAGCTACAGTAGAGTTTGGCATCCTGTTTTACTTAAGAAGTATCTGGAATTTTCCTTGGAATATCAAATATAAGCAAGAAATTAGAATACCTTTCAGGAGATAACGGAGGTTCGCTCGGTTCTCCTGTATCATATGCTTCGATTCTAGATGTAGTTGTGGAAACATCATCTATAGACAATAACATCTTTTGTCAAACACTAATGCAGGAGATAAAAATGAATGCATTCACATTTCCTGATGTATGTAGTTATTAAAAAGCGGGACCAAATGTTTCAAATATCATGTTAATAATAAAGTCAGTTTAGAAAATATAGGACACGGTGATCCATGAGTTCAAGCATGATGTACTTTCTATCTGTGGCCAAATCTATGAAAATCCCACGTATTGTGTTGTGCATCTTGGCTGCACCTTTGAAAATACCCAGACAATGGTCTATTAATTTAAAATGTTTATGTATATTATATTATACATTACTAGTCGTGTACAAATGTGCCATTTGAAAGAGCAAAAAACAAAGCAATTCTCTCCACAAAATTGTTAGAACAAAACCTTGCCTCTCGTTGTTATAAAAGCGAGTCTTGCATGATAAAATAGACCATTTATTGAAGAGAATACAAACAGTGAGGAATTATCTTTGCTTGTGCATATAAAACAGGGATGTCAAACTCAAGGCCTTAGATCTTGCTCTAGAAACAGCGAAGGACCGGCCTGTAGTGCTTCTGCGCGGCCCTTTTGAGCTCTGTTTTTGGCCGCAATGGCCTCCAGCAGCCCTCTGCCAGCGAAAATGGAGCCTGGGTGGGTCCCCCGGTCTTCGTTTTTGCTGGCAGAGGGCTTCAGAGGGCTACAGGAGGCCATTGTGGCCAAAAATGGAGTCTTGATGAGTGACGTCATGCAGGCTATGATCACCCTGGCCAAGCCCACCCCGACTCCCCAAGGTCAAATACAATCCTGATGCGGCCCTCAATGAAATCGAGTTTGACACCCCTGATATAAGTTCTTCAGTTATAAGTTAGAGGCAGAAAGGCTCTAAGAATATTTGGGTGGGCGGATGTCTACAATGAGGCAAGAGAAGCTCTGTCATTCTGCGACTTCCTCTTGCTGGACTTGCTTTCCTATCCTCTTCTCACCCTGGCATAGTGGTATCACCCACAACTTTCAATTGTCTGCACCATGGAATTTTATTGAGGACTCTCAAGTCAATGAGTTGTGTGGCTGCTATGGCAGGTGCCTGCAGAGAAATCTCCCGTGCTCACTCAAGCAATGGGTAACTGGCATGGAGGCAAGCCAACCTGGAGAAGTTATGCCATTGCTCTGGACAGCAGGTAGAGACAGCAACTAATAGGATTTTGGCAATTCACTCCAGCCTTTCATTTTATCTAAAAGGTACCTTTGAAAGATAATTGTGTTGGGATATTATTTCTAGCCAAATTGCTTTTCAAGAAGACTGTACATGCTTTAAATATACTGATGGACAACAGGCGATACCCCTAAATGCAGTTTCCAGAAGTAGCAGCATCTGGGATGCTGTGATACACTGTTTATAGCATTAGCAATAGCACTTAGACTTATATACTGCTTCATAGTGCTTTTACATCCCTCTCTAAGCTGTTTATAGAGTCATCTTATTTTCCCCAACAATCTGGGTCCTCATTTTACCCACCTGGGAAGGATGGAAGGCTGAGTCAACCTTGGGCTGCTCAGAATTGAACTACTGGAGTGATCAGTGAGTTAGCCCTGCAGTCCTGCATTCTAATTACTGCGCTCACTATGGCTCTTAATGCATCTTAATGCATATTAATACACCACAGCTCTTATACATCTTTACAGTATTTCTAGAAAATTAAGAGGCTATAAAGGTGTTGTCGTTTAAAATGGAAACTGCAATTCTCTGAAATCTAAGCAAAACCAATAACGAATAGCAACAAGGAGTCCTCGATTTACGAAATCAACAGAGCCCAAAATTTCTGTGGCTAAGAAGCGAGGCATTTGTTAAGTGAGCTTTGCCCCATTTTACGACCTTTCTTGTCACAGTTGGGAAATGCATCGTTACAGTTGTGAAGTTATTAAACGGTGGTTCAGAGAATTTGGCTTCCCTGTTGACCTTGCTTGTCAGAAGGTTGCAAAAAGGGATCACATGACCCCGGGACACTGCAGCCCGCATAAACATGTGCCAGTTGAATTTTGATCATGTGACCATAGTGGTAAGCTTGGAAAATGATCATAAGTCACTTTTTCCAGTGCTGTTGTAGCTTGGAATGGTCACTAAAAAAATGGTTGTAAGTCAAGGACTACCTGTACACAGTTCTAGTGTTTAGATAGAAACAATAGTGCATTATCTTCCTATGGTTGCACGACAACGCTCTTCCTAAAATAATAACTACAGCAAAAGGATACCTGCAGTAACGATTAGTTCCACTGGTTGCCAGATGTCGTATTTTCTCTCCACCCCACATAGGTAAGTCCCAGCATCGTTGTGAGTGAGGTTCCCCATGACCACACTGAATTCACGAAGTGCATGGTTGTCTTTGATGGACATGCCATTCTGCTTCACCTCTGTCTCTGATCCTGTTGTTCGGATGGTGCGGTTACGAGAACAGAATCTAAATTTTTCTTCTTTGCACCAATACTTGACAGCTTCTTCATCCCCTCCTCTATATTTGCAGCGGATAGTCGCTGAGCCCCCATGGGGTGAAAATGAAATCACTAATTCAGAAGGCTCCAGTGTCCAGCAAACTGAAAAACAGTTACAACCGTTTTTACTTAAAAATTGAAAATAACACAGACCCCAGAATGATACAGTGCATCCAGAGTTCCACTTAGGTTTCTGTAGCTTGCATGAAATTAATTGGATAAAGAGGAAAGAATTTACTCATCTTCCCTAAACAGATTGCTCTTCAGAAGGGTTCATCTTCAGTTATCCCCAAGTTAAGAAGGCTTGCGAACTATTAAATTTGGTCCCAGATGTCTGAAGGACACCAGGTTAGTCAAAGCTGATTTATATAATCACTTTTCTTAAGGAGAGTCCATCATGGATTTCCCTCAATTTGAAATGCAGCGGTCGACAAAATGAATCAGCCTCCCCTGTGCCTGAACCGAGTGGCTGCCTGCAATCCCTTTTCAGCAAGCAGCGTTCATAGATGTTAGCCTCCATTTGAAAAAAAGACAGGGGGGGGGGGTAAAAACGAACCAAAGAATGAGCAGGACAGATATGAACTTCTTATTTCAAGAGTGAATGAAACTTCTTTAGAGAAGGAGATTTCACAGGCAGCCGAGGTAATCGGGCCAGGAAAATGAGAGAAATGCATGGGGCAAAAGGAAATAACAATAGCATTAGCACTTAGACTTATATACCACTTCACAGTGCTTTACAGCCCTCTCTAAGCGGTTTACAGAGTCAGCCTATTGCCCCCAACAATCTGGGTCCTCATTTTACCCACCTCAGAAGGATGGGAGGCTCAGTCAACCTGGAGCCTGTTGAGAATTGAATGGTCGAACTGCTGGTGGCAGTCAACACAAATAGCTTGCAGTACTCTAACCACTGTGCCAGCCTGCCTCAAAGCTTGGAAAACAGGAGGAATGAAGAGTAGGAAGCTTTCAAGGTCGTGCCCAGCCCTGTGGGATCCCTTCTAAGCCCTCTTCGGTTTTGACATTGGAATGGAGTACAGTTTGTCCTTCTTCTTATTTATATAACTATCTCTAATGAAGGCTTCTCAATGCACATTTTTCCTGTGAATGCATTACCATTTTAATATGTTTATTTTAGACAAATGGATTTTTCACTAGAGAAAGGCTGATAATCAGTGTTGCCTTTCATACTGCTGGAGACTTTCTTTGGTCAATCTCATTTCACTAATCCACTCCCGTAGAAACCTTTTGCTAATTTTTATTAAGAATTTGCAATTATTATAATAAAATTTAATATAAACTAAATTTAGAGAAAGAAAAAAACATTAGAAAGACTAAAAAGGGCAAGGGAAAAAGAAGAAATAAAAAAGTAAGAGCGTGGTAAAGGGAAAAGAAATATATAAAGAAGTGACTTCGAATTTTCATCACGTTTAAACAAATTTAGTAACTCTTCATCCTCTCCTAGGTTACAAACATTTATCGCTTTATCCCATATCCCATCTCTTATCTATACATAAATCCATAAAACGTTTTTTCAATCCTTTGATCAGCAGAAAATCCAAAAAGAGTAGCCAGAGTAACATATCTTATTTTAACCTTGATCAAATAAGCCAGCTTTATATTTCTTCCTTTTACAGTCTTAATCTTTAATTGTTCAGACATTGTTATAGGATTTGATTTCTCTTCATTTCTTCTTTGTCCTAATACACAGACATCTTCAAGGCTTCTGGCTATCCCCCCCCCCTTTTTTTTAAACATTGTTGATGATGCCAGATTTGAGGTTTAGATGTATGAAAATAGGCTGAAAAAGGTTGCCAGACACAGGATGATTAAGGAAAACATAACAAATTGAAACATGGATATGAAACATCAACATCAATTCAAAATAAAATGATTGCCTTTGACCCAACACAAAAATATTTGAGAAAGAATGGATCTATATTACTTACTTAGAATGGTGTTTAAATGGCTATGCATTCTTCAAGAAAAAAAGAAAGAAAGAAAGAAAGAAAGAAAGAAAGAAAGAAAGAAAGAAAGAAAGAAAGAAAGAAAGAAAAAGAAAACTGGTATATTGCTTACCCACCAATTTTTCAATGTATTCTGAAACCAGCTGCCATCAGATCAGTAGACTAAAACATCCCCCAGCCCTACCTGAATTCCTTGATGTAATTGTAGTCAAAAGCTTCTAATATGTTTCTATCTCACATTGTAGTTTCTATATTGCAATTCGACCGTGAAGTATAAATGGATGCCCCTAGATTGTAATGTTCTATATTTGTATTTCTGCCTTCCTTTCACAATTTTGTCATCTGCCAAAAGGACCAGAGAGAAACTGTGCTCCACATCATTGGCTAAATTGTCCAACGTGCATATATCTTTGTTGCAGGTAGCTGAAACCAAATCTAATCTACTCCCCAGTTCCAATAATTCTCACCATGGAATAAAGTCCAAATCAAGCCATAGAAAAGATTCATTGTTCTTGTTTAAGTAAGATGCTTTGTTTTACAAATATGTAGCTTCTCTTTCTAAGTTGTTTCCAGAATCTTCTTTCATTTTCATCTCAACCACAGACCTTGGTAACTTCTTTTTACCTCTGATATTCTGTTGAAATAACCATGTTTCACCAGAGGAAGAGGTCAGATCTTGCTTAATTTAAAAAAAGGAAAACACATGATTATTAATTCCCAAATTGGCATGCTAGTAAAGTAGAAACTGCAAACTCATCCTCAGAATAGAAAAAGGACCCAGATTTTACAAGAAAAACACTGGGTTTGGGCATATTTAACATTTCACCATTTAGTAACCTGTTTCCCTGAAAATAAGACCTACCCAGATAATAAGCCCAATCGGACTTTTGAGTGCATGCACTAAAATAAGCCCTCCCCTGAAAATAATCCCTCCCTGAAAATATTGCAACACAGCAGCAGCCATGAGGTGACTATGCAAGCTATAATGGTTACAACCACTAGTTCTAGTTGCTTCCAAAGGCAGAAAAATGGAAATCGTAAATCATATCACCTCTCTACCAATATGGTTCATATGCCTTAAAATGAATATATGTGATGGAGTGTAGTAAGGAGGTGGGAAGAAGTACATCCCAGAGGAATAATCAACAACTCAGTTCAGATAGGTTATGTGAGAGAAAGAGGTCATGGGGTTTCCTTTAGTTGGGCAAGATTCTGTCTGTAGGTGAGGAACAATAAAGAAATATACTTGGAAGATTCACTACATGTCCTTCTTGGTTTTGGGGGCCTGACAATAAATCAAGTCTTACAGGTAGCACTCAACTTATGATCACAATTGGAACCAGAATCTTGGTTGTTGAGTGAAGCAGTTCTTATGCAGGACATTACATGACCACTTAACTTAACCACTGCAATCACGGCACTTCCAGTTGAAGTTGTTCTTGCAGGCTGTTAAGCAGATGGCGTTCCAAGTAAGAGGTGTGGGGTGACTCAGTGGGGTCGGAGGCTCTGGCAGGCCCAGTGCAGGTTGCACAAAGGTTGGAGAAATGCTGCAGTGTGATGCAACGCCTCAGCTGCCCCATTCCAATCCTGCACTGTGGCACTTGCCAGTAGAAACCCCATGGCTGGGTCTGAAGTAAAAGCCCAGAGCCTTCAGCAGCCTCAGCCAGCTGCCAGACTTCAGCCCTAGTGTTGCAGCTGCCTCTGTCAAATGCTGCCAGCCAGAGGTGGGTTGCAAATCCCAGCGCTACTGGTTTGTTTGTGCTCACTCGTGTGCTCGCACAATGCTTCTGCGCATGCTCAGAAGCACTCGGGCAGGTGGGCGGAGCTTCCCACCGCCGCCATTCCCATTTCGCCCGATCTGGGCTGAACCAGGAGCAACCCACCTCTGCCGCCAGCTTCTCATGCTCATTTATTTTCCCACCTCACCTCACCCCAATCACAACAGCATTCATCTTCTACTGTACCTCAGCTTGGGCCTGAAGTAGTGGTCGAGCATCTTCAGCAGTCTCAACCAACTGCCATTGCACTTAGGCCTCAACTGCAGTCCTGGGACTCCAAGAAAGCCAAAGCAAGTTTCTCCTTAGAGAGAAACTATCTTCCTGGAATATTGCCTCCTTGTTCTTTCAACCCTCTACTGTCCCTGTAGTCCTGTCTTACCACTTCAAAATACACTCCGTTGGCTCAGTGACTTCATTAGGCACATTTATATTCAAATATTTGCTGTTGTCTTCATCTAATCAAATGCCTTGCTGCTGATCCATCATTATTGTGCTCTAATTTGCATAAAGATATAAGGAAGGGCTGTAACCTCTTCCCTCTTTAAGCCTATCTTTGCCTCCAGCACTGTCAATAAACCGACCAATTGTACTTCAGTGCAATGTTTCCTGGTCAATTCAAATGTATCCCTGAAAAAATTCTCCTACATCCCAAACAGCCTGAAAAATCCTTTGCTTTCGTTGAGTGCAATCATTACCTTCAGAAGAGGTTAGTCAGATTTGCTTTTTGTCATTGCAGCCGCTTCCAGCTTCATCAAGTAGGTGAATTTCAGTTTGCTTGCATCTCTATAAGTGCTCGATATTATATCCTTGCTCCTCTTATCATATTGTTTGCCATCCCTTCCTGTAGGAAAAGAGCAGGCAGAGCTGTAGGAGGGGGGTGGGGTGTCAGAGTTACATGTGTCATCAGTTTAGAGTCCTTGTGTTGCCCCAAGAGATCAAAGCCCAGTCCCCACCCTTGAATTCTGTTGACCCTTATCTAATGCTAATTTAGTGCTGTTAACTGATTCGATTCTTGTGCATAGATTTGAATACATCTTCTATGCTTCAACTTGACAAATGATCCTGATTCTTTGCTCTTGACGTTCTCTCTCCCAAACAAGCTATTCTGTGAGTTATTGCTGTGTGAATGTTGAATGAGATCTTGGCTTGTAGCTCAGGAACTCTTCCTGTACTTTTAAAGCAGCTACGAATGCCTTCTCCCACTCTACGGTTACTGCTAAGTCCTACTCAACATTAGCTAAAGAGTGTATACACAAACCACCAGAGATCATGTCTTGTGACCTTTCCTCACCCTCTATTTGGTAAAGAGTCTTCTTTGGAAGAGGAAGGGAAGGGCCAGCCCTCTTGCAAGTGGTTGAAATGCCTGCCCATGCTGGAAATAGAAAGCAAAGAACTATTTGGGTCAGTGCTCCTAAGAGCATTGCTTCGGGGAGAGGCAATGGGACTGTCATGTAGAAATCTGGAAAGACATCAAGGACATTTTCTTCTATACAAATGCACATTCAGGGATGCATTTTTGTGACAGTTGTGCAGGGCAGCTCTTCAATGCAAAGAGATGGGTGAGATGACAGGTGGGTGAAGAGCAGAGCAGAGAGAGCATGAACATGCACAGTATTAGGTTTAGTCTATATAAATATAAATATACATACATATACATACACACACACACACACACACACACACACACACACACACATAAATGACAGATCTTCATGTACAAATAAATATGGACATCTCTTCATGAGGGCATCCAGCCTCATATGATCACCAGAGACCTGATCTGGTTTCTGTCTATCTCTGTGGTAGTTGATCTGAAATAAGAACAAGCTGGTGGTTCCTTTCCTCTTTTCACATTCTCTCATACCTTCCCCTCTTATCAATTCATAGCACAATTCACCAAACTGGCAAAAAACTACACTGGCATAAAATAGGCTGTCCGCATTGCTAATCCTTATTTGCCTCTGTTACCTCTGATTTCAGTTGCTGTAGTCTCTCCCACTGGTCACAAGGGGGCAGCAGGGTGTAGATCAAGATGTCTATGGAGAGACTCAGTCATGCAGGTCATGGTGGTCCCAAAGGTGCTCTTTCAAAAGGCAACTGGACTTTCTGGTTTTTTCCTTGAAGCCGTTTCACTCCTCATCAAAGAAGCTTCTTCAATTCTGGAGAAGCTTCGTGGATGAGAAATTAAACCTCTTCAAGGAAAAAAAACAAGAAAGTCCAGTTGCATTTTGAGAAAGCACCTTTGGGTGCATATCAAGAGTTAAGAGTTTGGCCACCTAATGAGAAGGAAGGACTCACTGGAGAAGAGCCTGATGCTGGGAAAGATTGAGGGCAAAAGAAGAAGGGGAACGACAGAGAATGGGGTGGCTGGATGGAGTCACCGAAGCAGTCGGCTTGTATGGACTCCAGAGGACTCCAGGAAGGCCTGGAGGAACATTGTTCTTGGGGTCTCAATGGGACGGACATGACTGCTCAAATAACAGAAACAAGAGTTGAGAATTCCAATAGAAGAGAATATCGGTAGCTCAGGATTGAATTGTGGAACCCTTGAAGCTCTCTGACCTTGATTGGCTACTTGCAGGAATGTCATGACTAGAGAACATCATCAGTGCTATTTACTTTGTGTCCCCTGTTTGTCTAAGGGATTCTAATCTTTTTAATTTCCTCCCGCTTTTCTTCCCAGACCCATAGGTTTTTTTTGACTCGCCTCCTGGTAGGAGGCATCTAACCAGGTGCTGGGCTTTAGGTCATGTATTACCTGTACAGTTGGTCCTCGCTTAACAACAGTAATTGGGGCCAGAATTTCCATTGCTAAGCGACATGGACATAAGGTACAATGTTATAAGACTGTGGTGCTTAGTAGTTCCAGCACTTTTAATTGCTATCGTTAAGCAAATCCTATATACCATCATTACCTGAGGATGGGACCCGATCACTGTTTGTGACTTCCTGTCAGGTTCTCCATTGACTTTTGTTAGAAGCGAGAAATGAAGTCCACAAATGGCTGTAGGGACACAGCCTGCATTGTAACTATGAGGCGTTGCCATGTCAGCTCCAGGGTGCATGCGCGCTCTGGCCAGCAGATTTTCAGCCGTTTTTCACTTCCCAGAAGCCTCCGGAGGGCAAAAAAACCACCAAACATGCAAACTGGAACTTCGGGAACTGACTTCTGGTTTGCGCATTGGACTCTTTTTGCTCTCCGGAGGGTGAAAAATGGACCTACCAGGCCCACCGGAAGTAGGAAAACGGGCCGTTTCTGGCCTCCGGAGGGCCTCCGGGGGTGTGGGGAGGCTGTTTTCACCCTCCCCAGGCTCCTAGAAAGCCGTGTATGCATGCGCAGGGCAGCGGGGGAAGGTCATGCGTGCATGCGCAGGAGGCACGGTGCCAGGGGCATTAAATTATGGGGTTGGGCCTGCGAGCGCATGTTTTTGGCACCCGAGGCAAAAAAAGGTTCACCATTACTGCCCTAGGAGATGGGACCCACAACATTCCTTGCCTTCCTGCTCTAGTGGATTGGGTAGATGTGACTGGCAAAAGACAGTCCCTCAGATAACATCCTCACAGGCTGCTGCAAACATCCATATATACTTGTAATTGTCAAGCATCTGAATGTAACTCGTGTGACCGTGGGGATGCTGCAACAGTCTTTTGTGTGAACAATGGTCATAAGTCACTTTTCTCAGTGCTGTTATAACTTTGAACGGTCACTAAACAAACTGCTGTTAAGTCGAGAACTACCCATACATTCCCCCCCCCCCCCCACGTTGCAGTTGTAAATCCTGCTTCATTAATTATTGCTCATGTTAGATATCCATTCTCTGGAACACAGAATGTTCCAGCTACTAAATATTCAAGAGGCAAAGCTCAAATATTTGAAGTCTTTCAGAGGGTGTGAATAAGAGAGGCTACATGGGTAGAGGTACAGCGAAGGGGGACCTAAGGCTGGAATAAGATGAAGGCAGCACAATGAAGACTCAACAGAAGAAAAAAAAGATTTGCTTGCCAAGCATCCACATTTGGGACATGGTTCACTACAAATCGATGAAGGCCCTACATCCATATTGAACAGCATCGGAGAACGGAGAGGCATTTTCAACCTAAACGTTAAGAAAGAATGGCTCTGTAGTCATGCATAATGCAGACACAGGCAGCGCTCACCCAATCCTTAATTAAGGTGTCCTAGGGAAGCAAGTCCCTTTGGAGAGAAAGAGGTGTTTGCTGGCTGAGGACATTGAGGATCAGTGCCTCTGTAAATACTCCAAGAAAAAGGCACCCATGGGCTCATTAAAACTCTCCAACGGCATGAGGCACAATAACACTTTGCAATAAACTTATTAGAATGCATTTGTCTTTGGGTGCACCATTAACACAGTTCATTATGCTCCAAGTACAAAGCTTGGCACACATTTATTTTCTCTCCTGTTATTCATATATTTACAAAACTACTTAAACTTCTCTGTATGCATCGGATGACATTGGCATTATTATTTTTTAAAATAATTTATTTTTATTTTTAATTTTCAAAACAAACACAACACATCCTTCTTTACATACTGTAGAAAGTGTATCAGTTGGTTACAAAAAGGCTTTCGTGCATCTCTTCCATAGTCAACAAACATACTTCATATTAACTCAAGTATTTTAACTCAGATATTTATACATGTTACCATCATCATACCTCCATTTTCCTTTGACTGTAATTGTTTAAACGTCCTTCATCATAAAATATACCAAGATTTAATACCTAACCACATACTGGCATTTCACTTACTATTTCTAAAATCATCCAATAACACTGAATCCTTATGTCCTATTCTAGCTAAACATCCATAATATTTAATAACAAAGTTTTCTAATCCTCCTTTCCAAATCACTGTTTACAATTTACATCCAGTTTCCTTATGTTGTACCCATACCTGTATATACGTTGTTATCATTATCCCTCCTTTATATAACTATATCCTGCATCATAACATTTCCCCCCTAATATTCAAAATTTAACTATATCTAACTTAGTTCTTTTTTATTAACCTTTATATATAATCCAAAAGGATTTCTAATCTTCCTTTCATGGGTACCATTCAATATTCATAACCAATTATTACTTATCATAACATTACACATTGTATACTTTATTATCATTATCAATTATTTATTTAACTATATCTATTGTCACTAAATTTCACTAAGTTTAACTAGTTTTAAACCTGGGATCATGCGCAACAATATCTAAACCTGGGATCACGTGCAACAATATCTAACATAATAATCCATGGCTATGAGTTTGCTAGATCTCATTGGGACAAGATCTCTACATCAGGGGTCCCCAACTCCTGGTCCGTGGACTGGCACCGGTCTGCAGCATGCCAGCAACTGGGCCGCACAAACAAGTGAAGCCCCATCCATGGGATGCAGGCAGCATACAAAATCACACCTCCTTTGGTCCGTGGAAAAAATTTTCTCCATGGAACCGGTCCCTGGTGCCCCAAAGATTGGAAGTGGCTGCTTTATATCTTTAAAAGATTAGCATCTTGAGCAAAGGTTACAGGGGAAAACTGAACTTGAAGCCTTGGGCTGCTTATCAGACTGGGTCAAATTGCGCACAATAAGAGAGCCATCAGATTGAACCTAAAATCAGGTTTACATATTCATTGAAAGTTACCAGAATTGGGACGACTGAATCATCTCTGTGATTATTCACAGCACAAATGCACCAGAAATCTTTAACACAAGATGTTTTCTTACTTACCTACTGTGTTTTTTGGACTATAAGATGCAGTATAAGATTTTGAGGGGGTAAAATTTTTTAAAAAGTTTTTGCCCTCCCCAGCCCCCAGTAGCACTCTGCAGGCCTCCCAAACCCTATGCACGACCCATTTTTTGTGAAAAACGGGCATGCAGAGTGTTTGAGAGGCCTACAGAATGCTCCTTGGGGCTGGGGAGGGCAAAAATGCAATATGGGGGGTGGGGGTTGGGAGGCAAAATATGGACCTGTTTTTCGCAAAAACTGGGCATGGAGAGAGTTTGGAAGGCCTGCAAAGTGCTCCTGGGGGCTTTAGAGGGCAAAAACAGCTCCATTTTTTGTGAAAATGGCCCCCGTTTCACTTGTTTTTGCCCTCCCCAGCCCCCAGGAGCACTTTGCAGGCCTCCCAAACCCTCTGCCCATCAATTTTTGCGAAAAATGGATGTGCGGGGCGGGGTTAAGGGAAGGCAAAAATGCTGTATTCAGTGTATAAGACGCACCCAGATTGTCACCCTCTTTGGGTGGGGGGTAAAGGTGCATCTTATATGCCAAAAAATGCGGTAATTCGTTGTATGTATTATTGTTATTATCATTTTCTGTTTTCAGGCTAAAATAAATAAGGAAAGACTGCTTGAAAGTTTAGACTCCATAAAACAGGGGGGGGGGGGAATCCAACAACCCCTGCTTGTCCAAATGATGCAAATCTCCCCCCCAAAAAGATGAATAAGAGTTGCAAAGCTGTTCAAATGCACCGTAATCATTATAGAATGGAAATGCAGTTTAGGAAACCCCCCAACAATAAGTATGCAGGAGTGGGCAATAAAGTAAGCAATTACTTTTCATTACATCGGTGTAACCATCTTCAAATGAATGAAGCGCCATGGACTCATTTCACCATGTGGTTGAAGCCTGGAAATAGCCCAGAACTAATGTCTGCTAAAGAGCCATTTAACCCACCTTTTCCTGCCTCTGTAGCCTTTGCCCTAGCTACAGTCTCTCATTGACGCCAAAGGAATCCTGCCGCTTGCCAGGAAATTCAATTAACTAATTAAATGTGTTGGGGTTGGGATTTATAACACGAAGCATCCCTTGCTTGATTTTTTTTTTCATCTCTCGAGCAAGGGTGACCAAGCAATTAGTTTGTCTGGCCAAACTTCATTTAGTTCGTTTCCATAATCATCCAATTACTTTGCACTGTTTAGCATTCTAGGGGGGGACAAGAGAATTATACAGATATATGGAATCGGCACAGATTCTACTTTTGCACTTAAAGGTGAAAGAAAATTGGTCGAGAACATCCAAGGAGCATTTTGTTAAGACTGGAGATTGGTGGCTGTTCTTCTACAAAGCACTAAACCGACAGCAGGAAACTTTTCTTATTTGGGATTTAAACAGCCAGAGCAGTTGGTAATACATTTCTTGAAGAGTCACTAGGTGGCAGACATGCAGCAAAAGTTAACAATAATAAATGGCCACATCAAGGGTAGTTTCAAAACCAAGTTGCAGAAATCACTAAAATCAGGTGTCCATAGCAATAGCACTTAGACTTATATACCGCTTCACAGTGCTTTTACAGCCCTCTCTAAGCGGTTTACAGAGTCAGCCTATTGCCCCCAACAATTTGGGTCCTCATTTTACCCCCCTCGGAAGGATGGAAGGCTGAGTCAACTTTGAGCCTGGTGAGATTCGAACTGCCGAACTGCTGGCAATTGGCAGTCAGCAGAAGCAGCCTGCAGTACTGCACTCTAACAGCTGCACCAGCATGGCTCTTAATTAAATTTTACTTGACTTGACTTACTAATTAAATTTGCTTTCCTGTAAAAAGTAATCAGGACATCAAACAGAAACTATAAATACAAAACGTGACATTATTTTAATAACAGTGTAGCGCATCATTGAGGAAGTGATGGGAAAAAGGGACAGGGACACCCCCACCCCTCTCTAAAAAGTCACTCGGCTTTGGGGTTTAAAAAAAAAAAACCTTAGACATTTGCATCAAATAAAGTGGCCTTGCCTTAATAAACTACATACAGAGTTCTGCACAGACAACTCCAAACTTTTTTTCCCCGTCTTTCCTGATGTTTCACCCCTTTCCTCTTTGACTCATGCAGTTTGTTTCAGCACTTTCATTTAAGGTTGTTGCTTGTTGCTGGGGGTTGGGAATGGGGCTGGGAATAGGAAGAGGGAAAGTAACTCTTGCTTCAAAAGCTGTGGCTCTTCCCCCTCTCCCCGCCCCCACTATCAGATCTCTCCTTTGCTTGTTCTGTTTCCTCCTGCTGCAACTACAGATTCTTCTTCTGCCTGTTCCTACATACCCACAGTACAGTGGTGGGTTCCTACCAGTTTAGACCGGTTCGGCTGAACTGGTAATGGTTTGGCGGCCTGGGTTGCTGAAACCGGCAGCGACCTGGGCCTGCCACACCACTGAACCAGTTCTCTGGTCGGCGCTGTAGGCGCCACCATCTTCTTTTTGGCTTCTGCACATGCGCAGAACAATTTTTATCATACTGTGCATGCACACACGGTGCTCATCAAGCACACACGGCATGCCCATGAGCAAACCGGTAGTAGTGATCTCCCACACAAGGTGATCTCTTATACTAGGTTCTGCCCATCTCCCCCACAAGGGGATCTCTTATGCTAGGTTCCTGCGCCCAGATTTCCAATTTGACGTCTGCCTAAGCAGTCGTCTTTACCTCACTCCAAGCCCGTGAATGCAATTGCTCATACAAATAGTCTAGCGGTGAATGATTTATGCCCAAACGTTCATAGCGACAACTAGGATATAGCGTTATTTTAATGACATGCCTGGTAAAATGAAGATAGTTCCCCCTCAACCGACTTGTGTGAAGAGCTCCACTCCAGAGAATAGAGATGAAAGTGGATAATAGACCAGCTTTTGCCCTTGATTGAAATTGTGAATAGGGAGCAATGGCAGCTTCCCCAGACTCTTCTAGACGAGATGCAGCTCTATTAATCGGAGATGAAACGAGGAGAAATAATTAGCTTTGAAATTTCAGTCAGTATCTAAATAATAAAGAATATTTGTAGCTCAGGGCTGAAAGGAGGGGTCCTTGGTTGTCTTCTTGCAGACGTTTCATTGGCCAAACCAGGTAACATCTTCAGTGCTAGTGGTGTGCTATGAATCTGGAACCTGGCATATCTGGGATCCACGAAGAAATTAACACTATCAAGTTCCAAAGATTGAAATTTGATAAAGATGTGAAAACACTGAAAAGTATTATTGTTATTTCCCAGATTTTGGAAGGAAAGGAACACTCTTGTGATAAACCTGTTAGAAATCTGAAAACTGAATTATTTAAAAGACACAGACAACTCACCCAAAATAATCTCATGAGTCTTACCCATAGATACAGAGCTTGGTTAATTTACATGGAATAATGCATTTATGAAATCTTCTCATTGAGAAGCTAGATGCCTGCAGATTCAGCATGAAAGAAAATCCCTCATGTGGGATTTTTGCCCCTATAAATGTTACATTTTTGAAATCCAACATCGGAGATGATCTTTTTCAACTTTTAAGTCAAAGTACACTGAATGAAAGTAATGAGTTTTCCGGATCTTGCGAATGAACGTATGTTCTGTATATCTGTATGTATTTATGTATGTGTACACACACCACACACTCACACACAAGCAACCACACAATCAAGAAGTACTGAAGATGTGATTAAGCTGCGCCAAGGTAAACATAAAGGTTTCCCTTGCACATATGTGCTAGTCATTCCCAACTCTAGGGGGCGGAGCTCATCTCCGTTTCAAAGCCCAAGAGCCAGCGCTGTTTCTGTGGTCATGTGGCCGGCATGACTAAACGCTGAAAGCGCACAGAACGTGTTACCTTCCCACCAAAGGTGTTTCCTATTTTTCTACTTGCATTTTTTTACTGCTAGGTTGGCAGAAGCTGGGACAAGTAATGGAAGCTCAATCCATTACACAGCACTAGAGATTTGAACATCCGAACTGCCAACCTTTCTAATCGACAAGCTCAGCGTCTTAGCCACTGAGCCACTGCATCCCTGCCAAGGTGCTAAGGGCAGTCTAAACTTCTATATCAAAAAATGTCTCTCCTGTGATATTAGTGGCTAAGTGTCCCTGAGCTTTTTACTCTTTCTTGCAACATCCTTACGTGATGGGACCTTAGGGCCAATTCTCGCCTAATGTCCATCACCTGATGGCTACAGCACATATTAAATTTTCATGCATTTGAATGACTTTCCAGAGCAATCAGTTGATGTGCTAAGTCATGCAAAGGTACAGGCATGCTTAAAAAGCAAACATAGGTAGGGAACAAGCCCATGATAATGACATGCTGTCATGTTAGATAAACCTCTTAAACACTGCTATAATAACAGAGGCTAGAGCTCAATATATATTTCCCCCAAGCTGGTATCCTCCAGACTTCAACCTCCCCCAGGTTCAGTCAACTGATTCACACCAGGCAAATAAATGAGAACAGAATAGAACAAACATTCACCTACTAAATATTTCGGGTATTTGTTTATTTGTTTATTGTATAAGACTGTCCTACTTGCTATTGGTGATTCTTGGTGGAGTGTGTCAAGAAAAAATGTTAAAACAATAAAGCAAAACTAAATACAACATAGATGTAACAGAACATAATCAAAATATAGCTGGGACTGAGAAACTCTCCCTCTCACAATATAATGAGTTCATCTTCAATATTGCTCCAATGCAAAGGTGGGGGTGGGGAAGCCAGATCTTTAGAAGGGTCTACACCAATTCACCACGATGGCCAACTCATCCAGGAAAACTCGCCACGGGACAAAAGTTACATTAATATTGAAGACATGGTGAAATAGAATCCTTAAAGAAAGGCTGCAAAAGGACAGACAAAATGAAATGTTAATGACAAAAAAAAAAAGTTTTAATTATTTAAAATGATTAAATTGAATTGGTGAATTGTCCCATGGCGAGCTGGCTGCAGCAAGTTAGCATGGTGGAGTGGCCAAGGCATATTGTCCTATTCTGCTGTGTAAAGGAAACTCTCACAACAGAATGGGCCCATCTGTTTGTTGTTGTTAGTTGCGAAGTTGTGTCCGACCCATCATGACCCCATGGACAACGTTCCTACAGGCCTTCCTGTCGTCTACCATCCTATGAAGTCCATTTAAGCTCACGCCGACTGCTTCGGTGACTCCATCCAGTCACCTCCTTCTCTGTTGTCCCATTCTTCTTTTGCTCTCAATCATTCCCAGCATTAGGCTCTTCTCCAGTGAATCTGTTATATTGCTCTAATGCACAGCAAAAAAGAAAAAAGCCAGATCTTCAGAAGTATAATAAAGTTGGGGCCACCACAACCTCAAGGCTGGGGGGGGGGACAAGGGGGGCAGGGGGGCAGGGGTGAAATTCAGCAAGTTCTGACAGGTTCTGGAGAACTGGTAGAGGAAAATTTGAGTAGTTTGGAGAACTGGCAAATGCCACCTCTGGCTGGCCCCAGAGTGAGGTGGGAATGGAGATTTTGCAGTATCCTTCCCCTGCCATGCTCACCAAGCCACGCCCACAGAACCCGTAGTAAAAAAAAATGAATTTCACCACTGGGTGGTGCTCTTGCTTTTTAAAGGGCAGACACAGTAACAGAGAAGGGACATCACCTAAGTCCCATTAGATGCCACTGCTTCAAGAAAGAGAAGAGAATGCCCATTGCCCACCCTGCGTGATCTCCCTCCTGGGAAGTATAACAAGATATATGTGGTCCCAACCCCCAGCCATATTCCATGTAGAGTTTTCTAGGATGTTGAATTATAGGAGCCCACAGGAGCCCACAGCTTCTCAACCAATACAGATTTCCAAAGGCGACTATTTTATTTGGAAGGAGATCTTTATGTTTTCTTTCTTAAAGAACATAATTTTATTAAACCTCTTAAACAAGAAAATTAAACCTCTTAAACAAGAAAAACCTTACCGCACAATACCAATGAAAAAGAAAAATAACAGCTCCCAAAAGAAACCAGCGTGGCTGCATAAAGAACTCTCTGACAAATTTAAAGACAAAAAAGATAAGTAAAAAAGTGGAAAGGGGGAGACATAACTAAGGCAGAATATCAGCAAACAGCCCCAGCATGTAAAGATGAAGGGGAGGAAAGCTAAGGCTCACAATGAAGAAAGGCTTGCCACAAAAGTAAAAAATAACAAAAAAAGCTTCTTCCAACATGTTAAAAACAAGAAAAAGATTAAGGAAACAATTGGTCCATTGCTGGGAGAAAGTGGCAAGAAGGTGACAAGTAACAGGGAGAAAGTAGAACTATTTAACTCATGTTTTGCATCTGTCTACACAAAGGGATAAAACAGTCCAACCTGTCAAAAACAGCACCATAAAAATCAGATTAGGAACACAAGTTGAAATAGGGAAGAAAATGGTAAGTGAGCACCTGTCTACCCTAGACGAGTTCAAATCGCCAGGACTGGATGGATTACACCCCAGGGTTCTGAAGGAACTGGCAGACGAGATCTCTGAACCACTGAACTATATCTTTCAGAGATCCTGGAACACCGGGGAACTACCAGAGGACTGGAAAAGAGCTGATGTGGTTCCCATCTTCAAAAAAGGGGAAAAAATAGATCCAGGAAACGACAGACCTATCAGCCTGACCTCAATACCAGGAAAGATTCTGGAAAAGATAATCAAGCAACGAATTAGCAAACACCTAGAAGCAAACAAAGTAATAGCCAAAAACCAACATGGGTTTGTCAAAAACAGATCATGCCAGACTAATCTTATTGCATTATTTGACAAAGCGACAAAATTAGTGGACCAGAGGAATGTCGTTGATATAGTTTACTTGGAGTTCAGTAAGGCATTTGATAAGGTAGACCATAACCTACTATTAGATAAAGTAGAAGAATGTGGGTTAGACAGCATCACCACCAGATGGATTCGTAACTGGCTGACCAACCACACTCAACGTGTAGTCCTCAATGGAACTGCATCTACATGGAGGGAAGTATGCAATGGAGAACCCCAAGGCTCTGTTTTGGGCCCAGTACTCTTCAACATCATCATCAATGATTTAGATGAGGGAATAAATGGGGAATTCATCAAATTTGCAGATGACACCAAGTGGGCAGGAATAGCCAACACTCCAGAAGATAGGCTTAAGATACAGAAGGATCTTGACAAACTTGAACATTGGGAACTATCTAATAAAATGAAATTCAACGGTGAAAAGAGTAAGGTTCTACATTTAGGCAACAAAAACGAAATGCACAGGTACAGTATAGGTGGTACCTTGCTCAACAGTAGTAACTGTGAAAGGGATCTTGGGGTCCTACTGGACAACCATTTAAATATGAGCCAGCAGTGGGCAGCAGCTGCCAAAAAAGCCAACACAGTTCTAGGCTGCATCAATAGAGGGATAGAATCAAGATCACGTGAAGTGTTAATACCACTTTATAATGCCTTGGTAAGGCCACACTTGGAATACTGCATTCAGTTTTGGTCACCATGATGTAGAAAAGATGTGGAGACTCTAGAAAGAGTGCAGAGAAGAGCAACAAAGATGATTAGGGAACTGGAGACTAAAACACATGAAGAACGGTTGCGGGAATTGGGTATGTCTAGTTTAATAGAAAGAAGGACTAGGGGAGACATGATAGCAGTGTTCCAATATCTCAGGGGTTGCCACAAAGAATAGAGAGTCAAACTATTCTCCAAGGCACCTGAGGGTAGAACAAGAAGCAATGGGTGGAAACTAAAAAAGGAGAGAAGCAACTTAGAACTGAGGAGAAACTTCCTGACAGTGGAACAGCTTGCCTCCAGAAGTTGTGAATGCCCCGACACTGGAAGTCTTTAAGAAGATGTTGGATAGCCATTTGTCTGAAACAGTATAGGGTTTCCTGCCTAGGCAGGGGGTTGGACTAGAAGACCTCCGAGGTCCCTTCCAACTCTGCTATTGTATTGTATAAAATAAACTAATGCAAACTAATATAAAGCAAGGAAGAAAAAGGAAAGGAACGAAATGGAAGAAGAGGCAAAAAGTGCAAAAAGAGAGGGGAAAAAGTTGAAGACAAATGGAAAAGAAAAAAAGATACAAAGAAGTGGCTTCTGATATTTTTTCCCACAGCATTTGTAACTACAGTACATCTTTCTTTTCACTATCGCACATCAGGATTGCATAACTAATGCAGTCAGGTCCCCTGGCCATAAACCAGCAATCCAGAAGTATATATTGTGCTTTTTATACGGAAGAAACACACATGTTTAACTGCTTGGTTAGATGTAGGATCCGATTACTTTTACCTAATTCTGCAGAAGGGGAGGGACCCTACAGTTGAACGTTCTAACAGCTATTCATATCCCTTTGACTTACCTTGAAATCCGCAGTGATAGATTAGAAAGTTGCCTGTAGTAGTGCCAGAACAGGGCCCAAGGGGCAGTGTGATGTAAGAGGGAAAGACTCAATGTTTATTCAAGTTTAGAAAATTAAAGGGACCGCACCGAAAGCTTGACTGCAGTGTACCTCTCTCTCTTTCTCCCTCTCTCCCTCTCTCCCTCCCTCCCTCTCCCTCTCTCTCTCTCCCCCTCCCCCTCTCCCTCTCCCTCTCTCTTTCCGCAGTTTACCTCGGATGCCGTGCTATTAGTGCTGCAGATTGGTGCCACATGAACGGTGCTGGAAGGGTTACGATGCGTTCGGACTTTGCGGACCCGCTGCTTTGACTCTTCCAATCTTGACACGGGAGCTAACCTTGGTGCTGAAAGCGCTCCGCGATCTGTCGAACCTTACCGACTACGAGTTTCTTTAGCACTTTGCGACCTTGCGTCCCAATCCACCCGCTATTTTTGTTTTTGTTTTTACCGTTGTTGCATTTTCACTTTTTTTTCCTTCCCCGGATTAGGAGGGAGATGTAGCAGGCTCGACCTGTGCTTGCTTGCTGCATTGAGGTTTGGCTCGGAGCCGTTTGCTTTTAGCACTGACGCAAGAAAATTCATCTTTAAAAAAAAGGAATGGAAACTTACTGGGGATATCAGAGTGGGGCTGGATGCCCTTATTCCTACTCGGAGCTGGATGCCAATGAGTTTGGTATCCAAAATACCAGTTACTATAATGAAGATATACTGCATAAGGTATGTACATCTGGGATTGGGGGTGGGAGAGAACATAGAGATGGAAAAGGGATAATATTCTAGACATAAACAAGGAAGTTGCACTTTTGAAAAGAGGGGATTGGTAAATGCTGAAAAGTCATTTTAAAGGAATATTATACTGTAGATATGTTACTTTGCAAGTTGGTTGAACGGGACAAATAAATACTTGGCTTCCAAGAATCTGCAGGTCTCCTTAAGTATAGATAGTTTATTTTAAGAGAAGGGGAGAGAGAGGATGAGATCAGTGTTGCTAAAAGAAATTGTGTTAATTGCAATCGAACCTTTCCTTTTAACTTAAAAGGAAGGAAAGGAAGTTGAGACTAACTAACCTCGCGAATTTGAACTCAGTGGACTCAGTCATGGTAGCTTAATTTCTCTGTGGTTTTCAAGCAAGAAATTCTAATATAAACCTGCCTCTTCTCTCCCCCCCCTAAATTAGTACTGTTGAGCCTCTTCTAAGTAATCAGTCTTGAGTTGGGTAAGATAGCAGGACAATATTATCAAAGAGAACTCTTAACTGTGAATGTAAATATATGCGGTATTTCCAAGTCCTAGATAGTGAGCACGAGTGCTGAATTTTATGGGACATTCATGCCAAGCTTTGGTTTTATTTATAGAATTCCATAAAGAACAGCTTTGCCACACAAAAAAACCCTCAACCCTTTCATTTTGTCAGCAAATCATGAAGAATAGCTTTGTTTGGGGTCTACTGTATTGTAAACACAACACAGCTGTTGGATAACCATTAGGCCTGTGTTTATTTCCCAATTCTAATGAGGACAATTTGGAAAGCAAACACAAAGGAAGAGATAGGATGTCAGGATGTCTTTGCAATAATGGAATCTAATGTGATTTTTTTTGGAAACTTTCCAAGTGAAATATATTGTTCCATTCTGTAATTAAAGCCTTTTATGGAAAGCCATCATTAATCATATTATGGCATTTTTAATTCTGTAGTATGAATTTTTAAGCAGAAGAGCAGCCCAATGTGAGTTTTAACTACAGAGTAGAAGTCCAGGCCATACATGCTGGCTTTATATCTGCAATCCCCAAATTCGGTATACTAACTACAGTGTTGTATTTTTCTTTTAAAAAATCATTATGCAGTATAATGAGCAGAATCTTCATGCAAATCTTGCCAATCAATATAGTTAGAGACTGAGGAAGCTCAGGAAAACCGTGCTCAGGAACAGGAATAGAAACAGCAAACCCATCATACCCATTTACAGGACATTCCCTATTTGAAGTAAACCAATAAATACAGTTTTGTTCCCATTATTATCCCTGTATTTTGTGCCCCCGTTGCTTCCCTGGTTATGGTACCATATTGTAATCCTCAAACAGTGTATTCCAATCATTCTAAAAGTTCTGACTTTTAAAGTAAGGCTTTATTCATGCTAACTATGCGTACTTCTTCAGTTGAGTCAATCTTCAGCCGGTCAGGATCGAATTCCTGGAAGTGGGAAGAGTATTGCCTGCAATACTGCATTCTAACCACTGCGCTGCCATGGCTCTTAATTTTGAAAGATTAACATAACAGATACAATACTTAAAAACACTTCATTCTACAGACAGTCCAAAGTTTATGAATGAACTATGCTGCAGCATGCTGAAAGTTAACCACTAATAGGATACCTCTCTGTAGTCACAGTGCTGCTGTTTATGAAATCTAAGAATTGTCATAATTTCAGAGTTAAGAAAATAAGTTGAGCTATGTTACTGGGGTTCTAACTGAGAGGATCTCAATCTAGTTCTCAATCTATTATGCAAGGATCTATGAGAGCCTTTTAATTACGGTGAGCAATACAAATTTGAGTGAATGAATGTATGAATAAGTGATATTTTGGACCAAAATCAATATAACATAAAAGTTGTGATGAATTACTTGTAATTTTAAAAAAAATTAATGAAGGCATACCAGGAATTTGATATTTTGATTGAACTATGCACGCAAAAGTAGCTTAACTCAGCTTTTTCTAACTTGGATGTGCTCCAGATAAATAAATGAATAGACGAACAAATAAATAAATAAATTAGGATTTTTGTTGGTTGATTTATTAGATAGATAGATAGATAGATAGATAGATAGATAGATAGATAGATAGATAGAAAAGAAAGAAAGAAGGAAAGAAAGAAAGAAAGAAAATCAACCAACAAAAACCCTAATTTATTTATTTGCCTGTTTATTCATTTATTTATCTGGAGCGCATATGTATGTATGTATATGCCATTGGTGGGATTCAAATTTTTTTACTACTGGTTCTGTGGGCGTGGCTTGGTGGGCATGGCAGGGGAAGGATACTATAAAATCTCTATTCCCTCCCCACTCCAAGGTATGGTTACTGAAAAATCCCCATTTCCTCCTGATCAGCTGGGACTTGTATAGATGGGGGTGGGGCCAATCAGAGGTGGTATTTACCGGTTCCCTGGACTACTAAAAATTTCCGCTACCGGTTCTCCAGAACTGCTCAGAACCTGTAGAATACCACCTCTGGTACGTATGTATGTACACATACAGATAGACATATCATACCCAATTTTACAAATTTTTATATGAACTTCAAGTCCCAGAATTCTCTTCCTGGCATGGCAATTGCTGACAATCCTGGGAACAGAATTTCATACATTTGAAAGCAGTAAGATTATGGGAAGTTTTTATATTATTGTCCCAATCTGATCTGCCGTACTTCTTGCTTACAAAGCTTCTAGTGGCTATCTTGTGTCTCTACATCTCCCCAAGGGGCACAAATTAATCCAAGGAAGAGAAAGTTCAGACTTTAAAAAATGAGATCGTGTCAGGATGTAAAACTGGGGTTGCTGTCTGCACTTTGTAAAAACAGCTGCAGCCAAGCAGAAACACTTTCCACTCCCACTTCCTCAGTTCCTTTCCCAAAGGGCTGTAAAAGTTTACAGTCTCAGAAACTGAGAGGAGGCGGGTACATTTTGTAGGCTCTTAGGGAAGGGAAAGCTAATACAGAGAGTATAGGAGTCTGTAGGCAATAAAGAGAAGATAGCAAGCAGGTGAGGAAGAGGGAGGTTACAACCATTATGGGCAAACAAGAGGATTGTCAATCAACTGCCAACACCACAAACTAAGGACTGAAGATCCAAGACTTCTTATTTGTGGCTCCTTCAACTTGCAAAGCCTAGGGGGGTGGAGTTAATTCAGGATAAAAGCCAATTGTTGGGGAAGATGTGTGCTACAATAAAGCAATGCATACAGTTAACTTCTATGGTGTCAGATATCCAGGATTTGGAAAACAAATAAACTTACAGATGGGAACCACTTCCCCAATCTTGCAGTAACAGTACTGTACGGGCTGGATGCATCATGTGCTGGCCATGCCCACATCCAGTTTAGCAAAGGGGGAAAAAGTCCTGATTCATCACATGATGCTGCCATGACGATGTGAGTTTGACACCCCTGGTGTAGGCTGATTTCACTGGGAATCATTTTCAATAAAACTGCAAGCCATTCACCAAACTCCTAATGCCACATGGCTTTATCTTTTGCTGATTCCTCCAAATTGGCAGAAAGTAAGATGCTTATGGGACGTGGTGGCTCAGTGGCTAAGATGCTGAGCTTGTCGATCAGAAAGCTCGGCAATTTGGCGGTTCGAATCCCTAGTGCTGCGTAACGGAGTGAGCTCCTGTTACTTGTCCCAGCTTCTGCCAACCTAGCAGTTTGAAAGTATGTAAAAATGCAAGTAGAAAAATAGGGATCACTTTGGTGGGAAGGTAACAGTATTCTGTGTGCCTTTGGCATTTAGTCATGCTGGCCACATGACCACGGAGACATCTTCGAAAAGCGCTGGCTCCTTGGCTTAGAAACGGAGATGAGCACTGCCCCCTAGAGTCAGGAATGACTAGCACATATGTTAGTTGCTAGGAACCTTTACCTTTACCTTTTAAGATGCTTATGGATCACTGCCAGGTGTGCCTAAACTATATCTGTTGTTGTCTTGCTATTGTTTTATGCCTTCCACAGCTTGAAAAATGACAGAAATAAATCATAGAACTGAAAATACAGAAGGGATATGAATGCTTTACAGCTTAGTATATCTCAACATTCCTGGCTATTAAGATGTAAGCATACACTTCAGCCAAATAAGGTACACTAGAAAGGGAAAAGAAGAGGGCCTTAAGAAGTGTTAGAAATATGAACACACTGTCCCTAAATAGTGAATCCTTCCCCTGAACTGGCAAATCAATTTTGAACAAGATATTATTTTTTATTTCCAGGATAATGTTTGTGGCTGGTAACCAACTCTTTCCTTGCTGGCAACAACTGGTGCCCCGTTTGGCAAGACATGGGGGATTTCAAATTGGGGGTTGATGAATTTCTGAGAATTACACATTATGTTATGAATAAATATTTGGTTTTAACCCTAACCCTAACCCTGCCTTTCAAAATTTCCTTGAGCAAACCCTGCATCATCTTGACTGATAGTGAAGTTTTGGCTCCTGACCATAATTTCTCCACAGAAAATATTTGTCAGAAAGCTGACAACAATTAGGGAGACCTTTCATTATAAAGATTTAATCATAAGCTTTACATTAGATGTTTGTGATGTGGCTGGATGAAAGGCATAACTTCACAGATTCTGCTAATCCATGTGAAAAACCTGGCAGAAGCTACAAAGATATAAATTCAGGTTGAAAATTAGGAAGAATTCCCTGATGATAAACATGATCAACCATCCAACCTTGCATCCCTGTGTGGTCTGCTCCCCTTCACTGGAAGATTTCCAACTTTTGATCAGTTTGGTCTATTAGTTAAGGCATCGTTGGGGACAATGAGTGCTAGTCCTACCCTAGGCATGGAAGTTGAGTGAGTTTTGTTGTGGGAAAAACAGGAGAAGGATGGAGTACTAGGTATTGCTTGAAGGAGTCATTTACAAAACATACTAAAGGCAGGTTAAGCAATTGGATAAGAGGCAGCTTATTAGAGCAGAAGGAATGTGGGCATGGCCAACATCTTCAAAGGGATCCTCCCTACTTTCTTGGGATGTGAAGGGAATGGGGGAAGAAATGTACTTTCAGATTGGCAAGATTTAGAAACGATGCAACCAGTGGTGGGTTCCTCTTCCCATTGCTACCGGTATGCTGCGCAGAGGGCCAAGCATCCTGGTCATGCATGTGTGCTGCGCATGCATTCACACTCCACCTCCCCTGCAACACCCAGCTGCTTGTCGGAGGTCGTGCAGGCACCACACGCTGCGCGCACATGCACAATTGGCCCGTTGCTTTAAAAACAGGTATGGAATGCGGGAGGAGGTGGATGGGCCAAATGAGCCACCGTATTGGTATGGTGGCCGCTGCTCCTGGCTCTACCAGTATGGCCGTACTAGCCGGAACCCACCACTTAATGTAACCTTATAATAAAGTAGAATTATTCATCTGGGTGTGCTTCTTGTCTGTACTACCTTACAAAGCTGACAATAAGAGCTTGCTTACTTTTGCATAAATCCTCCAATTTGGATTGAGGCAGTCAGTCGTGCTTACCCAATCATGAAAAAGGAAAAGGATATTGTTTTGCCTTAAATTAGTGTTGCTTAAATATTTCACCCTGAAAATCAATGACAGGCTGTTAGTTGCCTTTGACACAATGCACTACCTCTTTCCATTCTTTGTTTATTGCACAGTTGCATTGCTCTGATCATGTGAGATGAGGGGTGGGGTGGGGGTGGAGAGAGAAGTTGCTGTGGAGAGGGGCTTTAAAGCTGCCATATCACCATTCCCCTCAAAAGACCCGTGGATGAAATCTGAGAATTAAATAGTAAGGTGAAGCGAGCATTCTCACCAATAGCAAAATAAAAGATCCACAAACTGTATAATTAAAGAAAGAAAATATTATAAAATGGTAGATAAATTAGCACCGCACTAAAAAAAATGACTTAACTTTCAAGCAGAGCTAATGTTTGGGAATTACATAGATCTGACATTATTTCTTCTTTTTTAAAATATTTTATTAACAAACATATAAAATACACACACACAAAACTTAGACGTACAACACATTTACACAGTGCAATACAAACAGGAGCTTCCTGTTCTTTCTAGTAGCAATTATCAATCGATAGCGCTCACCTTATATTATTTCCCATTCAATTGTATTTCATTTGAGTTTCACCATTCTTAACTTTCTTATTTTACTCCTAACTATTATTTTTGAATTTTGTTACATTCCTTCATTGATTCTTGTTTCTTTCCTCCATCCACCTATACCAGTGGTGGGCAACCTTTTTTTTCAACTGAGCCAAATCTCGCCAAAACCACGATTGAAATTTATTTGGAGAGCCGCATTTTTAAAACCGAAAATACATAGGATGGTACACTGTTTTTAGTTTCAATAAGTTTTTATTGAGAATATTCTGCATGCAAGTATCCACATAGGTCGGGAGGATACAAATAACACAACTAATAAAACAAAAACTTTAGAATGATATTATTTATCGATAACGTTAAATTCCGTAAAATTTGCCTTACAATGTAGAGAAAATTACATCCTGACAATGACTGACAAAGTCACAACCACTAATGTGAACATTGGCCTTGCATTTCCTTGGATAGTTTGAGTAAGTCAGGTTTGTATGTTGTTGTTTTTAATTTCATCTCTCTCTCCCACTTTCTTTCTTTTTTTCTTTTTTTTTTCTCTCTCTCTCTCTCTCGGGCTCTTTGTCTCTCTCTCCCTCCGTCCCTCTCTGTCTCCCTCTGTCATTTTCTCTGGGTGTCTATCTGTCTGTCTCTCTCTCTGTATCTCTGTCTCTCTCTCCTCCTTCCCCCATCTCTGTCACTCTGTGTGTGTGTGTGTGTGTGTCTGTCTCTCACTCACTCTGTGTGTGTGTGTGTGTGTCTGTCTCTCACTCACTCTGTGTGTGTGTGTGTGTCTGTCTCTGTCTCTCCCTCTGTCTCTCTCCCCTCCCTTCCTCTCTCTCTGTCACTCTGTGTATGTGGGTGTGTCTGTCTCTCACTCATTCACTTAATCACTCACTCTGTGTGTGTCTCTCTCTCTGTCTGTCTATCTTTCTCTCCCTCCCTCCCCCTCTCTGTCTGTGTGTGTGTGTGTGTGTGTGTGTGTGTCTGTCTGTCAGTCTCTCTCTGATTCCCTCCCTCACTCCCTCTCTCTGTTCCTCTCTCTGTCTGTCTGTCTCACTCACACACACACTGTGGTCACCTTGTTGAGTGTTCCAATCACATTTGAAACACTCAACAACTTGCAGGCCAGTTGTTGAGTGTTTCAAATGTGATTGGAACACTCAACAAGGTGACCACAGTGTGTGTGTGTGTGTGAATGAGACAGACAGACAGAGAGAGGAACAGAGAGAGGGAGTGAGAGAGGGAATCAGAGAGAGACTGACAGATACGAATCAGAGACGTACTTTTAACTACCTGGCAGCGGCATTTTTCCTTGGGGGGCTCCTCAGAACATCCCAAGACTTCGGAGGGAAGTTTACAGCCCTCCCTCAGAACACTTCAGAGGGAAGCTTCTGCAAAAGCCCGGGCGATTGACAACAAGTCTCCCAGGCTGTAATTTTCCGAGCTGTGCGCACGCGCCTGTTTTCCATGGCGTGGAGCAGTGGCGAGATTCTGCGCGGCGAGCGATGATTCCAGGGGCCATCCGGGAAGATGAGGAACGCGAGGGGGGACCCTGCCCCCCCACTGATGGCCCCCGGAATCATTGCTCGCCGCCCAGAATCTCGCCGTTGCTCCACGCCGTACAGCTCGGCAAATTACAGCCTGGGAGACTTGTCACTCGCCCGGGCTTTTGAAGAAGCTTCCCTCCGAAGCCCGAGAGGAGGGAGGGAAGCGGGCGCCCGGCACACAGAAGAGCCGCATTAAAATGTTTAAAGAGCCACATTTGGCTCGCGAGCCGTGGCTTGCCGACCACTGACCTATACCATTTATCCCATATCTGGTAGAATTCTGATTCTTCTTTTCCCTGAATTTCTTTAGTTAGCTTGTCCATTTCAGCACAGTCCATAACCTTTCTTATTATTTCATCTTCACTTGGAGTTAATTTGTTTTTCCATTTCTGGGCAAAGGCAATCCTTGCCGCCGAAGTTATATGTAGTATTAAATACTGGATTTCTTTTTTGTATTTCGAGACATTATTCCTAATAAAAAATTTCCGGTTTCCATTCTATTTTAACCCCCGTTATTGCCTCCAGCCAATTTTTGATTTTTTCAAAAAAAAATTAGCCTCCTCACAGGTCCACCATAAATGGTAATACGTTCCGTGTATCGATTCACCTTTCCAACATTTTGGGGAGATATTTGTTGATATTTTAGCTAACCTTGTTGGTGCCAGGTGCCATTTATAAAACATTTTGTACTGGTTTTCCTTGTATGCAACTGAGAGTGTCATTTTTAAGTTTGTTCCCCCAAAATTTTCCCATTTGTCTAATTCAATATTATATCCAAAGTTCTGCGCCCATTTTATCATTTGTTCTTTCACAATTTCCTCTTCCATTTTATACTTCAGGAGAAATTTATATATTCTCCCTATCATCTTTCTCTCTGAGCTTTGAATAATTTTATCCAATTCGTGTAGTTCTGTTTCGATGTCATATAATTTGGTATCTTTATTGTATTTAGTTTTGATTTGAAGGTAAGATAGCCAGTCAACTTTCATGTTCTGTTCTGCCAATTCTTCAATTGTTTTTAAGTTTCCCTGTCTATCAATTAAGTCTCTATATCTTAGCATTTTGTTCAAATCTATAAAATTTGGATGAGTCGTCCTTTCTGTCGGTGATAGCCAATTTGGAATTTTCACATAGTGTTTTTTTTTTATTTTGAGCCATTTTTGCAATAACGCTCTTCTAATTAAATGATTTTGAAAGTATTTGTGCGTTTTATTTTTATCATCCCATAGGAATGTATGCCAGCCTGCTTGCAAATCATGGCCTTCCAAGGTCAAAATTCTTTTATTCTTTAGCTCTAAACAGTCCTTCACCCATGTTATTGTTACTGCTGATGCATATAGATCCCAATTTGGTAATGCTAAACCTCTCCTCTCCTTGCTGTCTTGCATTGACTTTAGTTTAATCCTCGCTTTTCGTCCCTGCCAAATAAACCTAGTGGTTATTTTGTTTAATTCTTGAAAGAATTTTTTACCCGGATTAATAGGTGCGGCTTGCAACAGGAATAAGATTCTTGGTAAAATATTCATTTTAATTGTCGCTATACATCCCATGAGTGATAGTTGAATATTTTTCCAATTTTCTAACTCTTTCTTTATTTGTATCACTAATTTATTATAGTTATCATCTTTAATTGTGAAACATTTTGCTGACACCCAGATCCCCAAGTATTTCACTTTCTTAGTTATTTGCATTCTGGTTGTTACTTCCAGTTCCTCTTCTTGCTTTTTTGTCATGTTCTTGGTTATCATTTTTGTTTTGTTTTTATTGATCTTTAATCTTGCCACTTCACCATATTCTTCTAATTTTTGAATTAATTTCAGACTGGATTCTAATGGGTCCTCTAGCACAAATACTAAGTGATCTGACATTATTTCTAATGTCTAGAAGTTCTACTTCTAGAGCTTCTTGTGGAAGAATAAGGAAAATCTATGATCAGATATTAATCAGATTTGATCCACGTATAATCCAATTAAACTGGGAAACTTGGTTAGTAGTATAAATCTAGCTTTGAGTTGTTTAGACAAGCTTACAGACAAATATATGAAATATGTGAAAGAAGTACTGGCATAATTCTAATTGATATAAGCACTATAATAGTTTATCTAGCATAGCAGAGAAAGAAGCAAATAAGGGAAAGAATGGAGGAGTAGTTGGCATAACTAAATACAATCAACTTCAGAATTAGAAGCCACCCTCCCGCCCCAAGCAAAAACTTGCACAAAAATAAAAGAACTATTGTAATGAAACATGGCCAAATCAGAATTAATAAGCAGTCCAGAATGGCTATTCTTTCCTTCTCCCTATCCTATTAAACATATCCAATGTGAGAACTAATTTTAGAATATTTCATTGAGAATATAAATCCAGATAAGGGATATTATCATTTAAAACAGGGAGATGAACAAAATCAAGGTGCATTGTGACATATTTTAGAACAGTGAGCCTATGGGCCAGAAGTGGTATTCAGCAGATTCTGACCATTTCTGGAAAACTGGTAGCAGAACTGGTAGCGGTTCTGACCAGTTCTGGAGAACTGGTAGCGGTTCAGAGTACCAGTAAATACCACCTCTGACTGGCCCCGCTTCCATCTATTCTCTGCCTCCCGAGTCCCAGCTCATCGGGAGGGAATGGGGATTTTGCAGTATCCTTCCCCTGCCATGCCCACAGATCCGGTAGTAAAAAAATTGAATCCCACCACTGCTATGGGCCTATATTAAGTTCCATTTTATTCTGGCAGTCAAGTGGTCCTATTGCAGAATCAGGAAGCCGTGTGGTTCTTCTGACGGGACAGAGTGACTCAGTTGCTTCTTTGCATTTTGTCAGTTATTCTGGAGTAACGGTACTTCCTCACAGATACATTGGATAGATTAATAACTTATCTTGGCTAAGTGGAAAACAGACTTCCATGATCACATTGCAAATTAGCCTTCCTATAGATCCCCAAAGGAAAAGGGAAATGAGTGAATACCCTGCAAGGAAAGCGTGAACCATAGTGTCATATTGGAAAAGCTTGGTAGAATTAATAATGTATAGTAGTTTAATGCTAAAGGTCTTCCTTTTGTAGGACAGTCATCCCGTATGAGCCCATCAAACAATGCAGATTATTCTGTGAGTGAGATGGGTGGTTTCTAAGTTTTATATAGAATAGAATTCTTTATTGGCCAAGTATGATTGGACACACAAGGAATTTGTCTTTGGTGCATATTCTCTCAGTGTACATATCTATATATAAACATCAGTATTGCATAACCAAGGATCAGATTACAAGATGCTCAGGTTTCCTGGCTATTTTGAGGGTGGAGGAATTCTGCATTGAAAAATGGAATGGCAGACATATAACAATATGCTTGTCAAAACCTACTGCTACCTTTTAAGGCAGACAGCATTTTAAACAACCAGGCAACTCCCTGACTCCAATTTTCAAGAAAGATATTCTGAGTGGACTTGGCTTGTAATAGGATTATCCAACCAGCCCATTTCCTACCAGGCTGTACAAATGTTTGTAGTCAAAGAGTAACCTATGAATCAGAAGGTAGGTGAGCATGCAGTAGGGCCGGTAGGAGATCCTTGCAAGCAATCCACCTCAGTTTTCCCAAGAATTCGGCAGCTGCCCTCCATGCCTGCCATACAATCTCAGAACTGACTGAGAAATGACTGATTCAAGATGTTCCTCAGAGGTGCCCTATGCATGGCCACTTACACTCTGGATCATATTTTATTCTATATCTGGTACCTTGCCCAATTCTAGTAATACAGGTCAGTTTCATAAATATTTGATTCTTAAATCCATTCATTGGCTTATTTTCAAGTTAAAGCTGCACTAATTCTTGTATGCATTTTCCCCAGTGGTGAAATTCATTTTTTTTACTACCGGTTCTGTGGGCGTGGCTTGGTGGGCATGGCAGGGGAAGGACATTGCAAAATCTCCATTCCCACCCCACTCTGGGATCAGCTAGATGTGGTATTTGTCAGTTCTCCAATCTACTCAAAATTTCCACCACTGGTTCTCCAGAACCTGTAAGAACCTGCTGAATTTCACCCGATTTTCCCCTTCTCTGTGTATTTTTGCATGCAACTTTCTCCAATACATGCATTGTTAATTTCAGTTTTTTAACTGATGGTTGCATCCCAAGATTTAGTGTGCAAAGTAAAAGATTAGACCTGTTAGGTCTCTTCCAACTGTACAAATAGTACTCATTTGGGAAATTGTGATGAGTAAAGTTGTACAAAGCATTCAAAAGACATGCTCTATTAATAAGAAGGGAAGGCTTGCCTAGACTTTGAAGACTATTCCTGGTTTTCCAAATGTCTCTGTGTGTTTGGTCTTAAATGACTCTATCCAGTGTTCATATAGAGACAGGAATCAGATGAGACACCACAAAAATCCTGTACTCTTCTAAAAAAAGATAAAGGTAAATGTTTCCCCTGTCCAGTCATGTCTCATTCTAGAGGTCAGTGCTTATCTTCATTTCCTAACCGAGGGAGCCAGTGTTGTCTGAAGATGCTTTTGTGGTCATGTGGCTGGCATGACTGCATACTAAGGCATATGGAATGCTATTACTTTCCCACCAAAGTGGTACCTATTTATCTACTTGCAATTGCATGCTTTTAAAACTGCTAGGCTGGCAGGACCTGGGGCAAGGATGGGAACATACCATATAAAGTGGTCCTTGGGCCTCAAACTGCTGACCTTCCAGTTGACAAGCCCAATGTCTGAACTGCTAGGCCACCTCATCCCTGTTGTAGACCTTTGGCCACCAAATGAGAAGGAAGGACTCACTGGAGAAGAGATGGGACATGCTGGGAAAGACTGAGGGCAAAAGAAGAAGGGGAAGACAGAGAATGAGGTGGCTGGATGGAGTCACTGAAGCAGTCAGCATGAGATTAAATGGACTCCAGAGGATGATAGAGGACAGGAAGGCTTGGAGGAATGTTGTCCACACAACTTCGCAACTGACAACAACAAAAGTCCTTTTATTAATGACTTACCTAGATAAAAAAGTGGAGGGAACACTTACTCCTAGCTGGATAAACATTACAGAAAGTGTATTTGTATATGGAGCTTGAAAACCTTTTTTCAGAGCTCTTACTGAATCTGAGAAAGATAAGCCATGAGATTCTTCTCTTCTAATATTTCCAGTAAGAGCAAGCAGCTGGACTGTTTCTGCTGCTGGTGGTCAGCCATGACAATGTAACATGGTTGGACATCTCTCTAGTCTTAAAGTGGATGGAAGCAGCTGGAAGATATACTTCCCAACTCTGTAAAAACAGGGAAGCTTAATCAGAGTGAATTGAATCACCCAGTATCAGTGACCTGGCACCAAACCAGAAATGACATCAACCTCCTCAGTTGTGCACTACTCTTGGCCACTTTATAGGCAAGTGCTCTCCGTGCAATCTCTAATAGCAACCTCTATTTGGCTTGCTGAGATGAATGTCTCCAGAGAAGAACTTTTGTTCTCCTGAGATTTTGGCTCTCTTTCCAGCTTAACACAACCTCTAGTTCTGTTGGCTAGCCAGGGACAGGAGTTTAATTTCCCAAACAAATAGAAGGCAATTTCTGATTTGCATCAGAAAACTGGGAATGCATATGAGTCCCTGCCATATTCAGGCTTCAGCTACAGCCCTGCTTTGTTTTCCAGCTAGTCAACATACAGCATCTGGAACAGACAGTCTCTATGAGTGACATTTATTCAAGAAGCAGAAACTCATCATGGGTCTTAGGTGAGGCAATACCTGGAACAAGCTCAGTCAGTGAATCCTTTCCTTTTGCTATCACAGCAGAAGAAGGTGCAAAGAACACAGTTAATCCACTTACCATATTTTTGGAGTAAAAAATGCATCTCCCCCCCCCCCCCCCACAAAGAGCATGGAAATGTTGGTGCATCTTATACACAGAATACAGCCATTTTGGGCCTCCTGAAGCCCCGTCCCTGCGTCCCATTTTTATGAAAAATGGGCAAAAAATGGGCTGTTTTTCAACCTCCCCAGAAGCACTGTGCAGGCTTCATCAGGGCTGGGGGAAGGGAAAAATTCTCCCATTTTGGTGAAAAACGGGGGTGTTTTTGCCTTACCCCAGCCCTGCTGAAGCCTGCAGGTTGCTCCTGGAGGCTGGGGGAGACAAACATTTTTTTTCTTACTTACCTCTTCAAAATCTTGGTGTGTTTTATACACAGGTGCATCTTATAGTCCAAAAAATACAGTAATGTAACTGCACTAATGCTTGATATCTGTCCAGTTAGCATTTCTATTCTGTGGAACTGCAAGGGTTGCTAAACCCATATCAGATTAGCAGATTAAAAGAGTTGGAAGGGACCTTGTAGGTCTTCTAGTCCAACCCCCACCTAAGAAGGAGACCAGTCTCTTCTTGAAAGTCTTAGGTGATGAAGGTCCCACAACTTGCGAAGGCAACTTCTGTTCCATTGGTTCATTGTTCTCACTGTCAGAAAATTTCTCCTGTTTTCTAGGTTGATCTTGATTGAATCCCTCTGTTAATGCTGTTAACTTTTGGATTGCATTGGATTTTTTTGGCTGCTGCCACACACTGCTGGCTCATATTTAATTGGTCGTCCACTAAGACTCCAAGATCCCTCTCAGTCACTACTATTTGTTTCACCCAGACTATATGTGTACATTTGGTTTTTCTTGCCTAAGTGCAAGATATCAGTTTTGATATTAACATTAACCTTGGTAAGAGCATGTTTCTGGGCCATATTATTAGGTTTATTGGTGACTCAGGCTGAGATTCTAAACTTTCCTGGAGGAAAACTCCTACCTTATGTGTATAAGTATCTCCAGTATTTCTGAAAATTAATGCTGTTGCTTGATGTTTAGGAAACACAGGTACTCTTCAACCTGTGACCACAACTGAGCCTAAAATTTCTGTTCTTGAGGCATTTGTTAAGTGAGTTTTGCCCCATTTTACAACCTTTCTTGCCCCAGTTGTTAAGTGAATCACTGCCGTTTATAAATTAGTAACCTGGTTGTTAAATGAATCTGATTTCCCCATTGACTTTGCTTGCTGGAGGTCACAAAAAGTGATCACATGACCTTGGGACACTCAGTGCCAAGTGTTTGAATTTTGATCACGTGATCATGGGGATGGTGCGAATGTCGTAAAACTGTTATAAGTCACTTTTTAGTGCCATTGTAACCTTTTTTTTGCCACAAATTTGTTTTTTTTTTTTCAACACAAACATAAAAAATCTTTTTTACATACTGTAGAAAGTGTATCCGTTGGTTACAAAAAGCTTTCGTTCATCTCTTCCACCGTCATCAAGTTTAGTTCATATTAACTCTAGTATTTTAACTCAGGTGTTTATACATATTACCATCATCATACCTCCACTTTTATTTGACTATAAATATTTAAGCGTCCTTCATCATAAAATATACCAAAATTTAGTAGATAACCACATACTGGCATTTCATTTACTATTTCTAAAATCCTCCATTAGCATTGAATCCTTATGTCCTATTCTAGCTAAACATCCGTAATATTTAATAACAAAATTTACTAGTCCTCCTTTCCAAATCAGTTTGCAATTTGCATCCAGTTTCCTTATATTATACCCATACATATATATGAATTATTATCATTATCCTTTCTTTATTTGGCTATATCCTATATCATAACATTTCCCCCCTAATAATCAAAACTTAACTGTGTCTAATTTAATTCTTTTTATTGTTGTTGTTGTTGTTATTATTATTATTATTATTATTATTATTATTATTATTATTATTATTATTATTATTATTAACCTTTATATATAATCTAAAAGGATTTTTAGCCTTCCCTTCATGGTTATCATTCAATATTCATATCCAGTTATTGCTTATCATAACACTACACATTGTATGCATTATTATCATTATCAATTTTTTATTTGGCTATACCTATTATCACTAAATTTCACTAAGTTTAGCTAGTTTTGAATTATACTCTTCCATCTATCAACCTGTATCTTTCCAATAACAAAACACTCTCATATCTTCTGCCATTTTTGGAATTAATCTTCTAAACATCTTCTTAATCAGATCTGTATGGACTTCTCTTAGCAACTCCTTGCTTGTAAAATCTCTCATGTACTCTTGATGCCCTCTTTCTGTTTCCTTGTTCAGCTTGTCTTTGATTGTCAGCCATGTTATCAATATTTTTGCCGATAAGATTTTATAGTAAAATATGATTTTACTGCGGGAGTCCCCCCTCTCGCAAGTATGGCCCTCCGCCCTTTTGAGGGCCCACCTTGATGAGGGATTTATTAATCCTGAGAGGTGGAGGAAGCGAAAACTTAGAGGGTTTTTAATAAATTGTTATATACATATTTTAGGGGGTCCCAGGGTGGGGGGTGGGGTTAGTCAGGCTGAGGGAGGGGCTAGTGCCAGGCCGACAGGTGAGGTTGGTAGGGGAGTGAGCGGAGCTACAGAGGGGAGGGGGAATAGCGATATTCCAGCAGAGGGTCTTGTCATCCCAATGGTCGTGGGGAGGGGTAGGTGCGAGGGCAGACGAAGATCTTGTTGCCGGTTGGGGGACCGCGGTCGTTGGACACGACTGGTCATCTGTCCCAACCCCTGCACCCTAGGTGGCCAGGACTTACAGAGCCAAGGCCTGAGGCTGATGTTGTGCAACGCAAGGTCCGTTGTCAATAAGGCCCCCCTCATTAATGATTTGGTTTTGGAGGGGGAGCCGGACCTTGCAGGGATTACGGAGACCTGGTTGGGCCATGAGGGGGGTCTCCCCCTCGTGGAAAAGTGCCCACCGGGGTACCGTGCATTTCATTAGCCTCGGACCCTGGGTAGGGGTGGTGGGGTAGCGGTTATTGTAAAGGAAGGGCTGGAGCCGAGAGAGTTCACTGTGCCACAGATATCCGGGTGTGAGTCTCTATGCGTGAAGTGGGGCCCAGGGAAACAGTTGGGCTTGCTGATTGTATACTTGGCTCCTCGCTATGCATCAGCGGCCCTGCCAGAGCTCCTGAAGGTGATCACCAAGATGGCAGTTGAGACCCCCAAGTTATTGATTATGGGGGATTTCAACCTGCCGTCGACAGGGGGATCATCTGAGGTGGCTCAGGAGTTCATGACTTCCATGACAGCCATGGACCTGACCCAAATAATTCAGGGCCCCACACACGAGGGAGGCCACACGCTGGACCTTATTTTTGTCTCTGACCAGTGGAGGAATGATCTGGGAGTAGGGGACTTAGCTATTACACCCCTGTCATGGTCAGATCACTCACTTCTCCGGCTCGACTTCCCGGGCGCTACTCCCCATCGTGGGGAGGCGGAACCGGAATGTCCTAGATGGTTCCGCCCCAGGCGCCTGATGGAACCTGATAGGTTCCAGACGGAGCTTGGGCCACTTCCTGTAGTCCTGACCCGCTCCCGGATGGAGGACCTGGTGGCCGCATGGAACAGTGCGGCTGCCGGGGCCTTAGACCAGGTTGCGCCTTTGCGGCCTCTCCTGCGGCAGCGATCCACCCAGGCCCCTTGGTTTACCGAGGAGCTGAGGGTGATGAAGCGCCACAAGAGACACCTAGAGAGTAGATGGAGATCTTCACGCTCTGAATCTGACCGAACACAGGTAAGAGCCTATTTACGGACCTACCTTGTGGCATTAAGAGTGGCCAAGTGTCGATATTGTGCCGCTCTTCTTGCATCCGCAGATAACCGCCCTGCCGCCCTGTTTCGGGTGACCCGCTCCCTTCTTTTACAGAGGCCGCGGGAAGCCCCCCTGCAGGGTAGAGCAGAGGAATTTGGGGAATACCTGCAGGACAAAATCGCTCAGATCCGCAGCGAGTGGGTCTCCTGCATGGGTCTAGGAGGGACGCCAGAGGCGAGTCTTGAGGGACCATTCTGGGAGGAGTTTGACTCTGTTACTGCCGAAGATATGGACAGGTTGCATGGGCGACTGCGAGCCACTACATGTTTATTGGACCCATGTCCCTCCTGGCTTGTACTGGCATCCTGAGAGGTCACACGAGGCTGGCTCCAGGAGTTAGTCAACGCCTCCTTGAGAGAGGGGTTCTTGCCAGCCGTCTTAAAAGAGGCGGTGGTGAGGCCCCTACTCAAGAAGCCTTCCCTGGATCCGGCTATATTAGCTAACTATCGTCCTGTCTCCAACCTTTGCTTTTTGGCGAAGGTTATAGAGAGTGTGGTGGCACAACAGTTCCCACGCCACTTAGATGAAATTGATTATCTAGACCTGCGCCAGTCCGGTTTCCGGCCCGGCCACAGCACGGAGACAGCTTTGGTTGCGTTGGTGGATGATCTCTGGAGGGCCAGAGATGGGGGTTGCTCCTCCATCCTGGTCCTATTAGATCTCTCGGCTGCTTTTGATACCATCGACCATGGTATCCTATTGCGTCATCTAGAGGGGTTGGGGGTCAGGGGTACCGTTTTGTGGTGGTTCTCCTCCTACCTCTCTGGCCGAGCGCAATGGGTGCTGATGGGGGGGCAGAGGTCGACCCTGAGGCCGCTCACTTGTGGGGTGCCACAGGGGTCGGTCCTCTCGCCTCTCCTGTTCAGCACATATATGAAGCCGCTGGGTGAGATCATTCGTGGTTTTGGGGTCGAGTACCATCTGTACGCTGACGACACTCAGCTGTACTTATCTACCCCAAACCACCCCAACGAGGCCGTTGAAATGATGTCCCGGTGCCTGGAGGCCGTACGGGTCTGGATGGGCAGTAGCAGACTCAAGCTCAACCCCTCCAAGACGGAGTGGCTGTGGTTACCGGCGCCCCGGTTCAACCAGTGGGTTCCATCACTGGCCATCGGGGGCGAACAGCTGGCCCCCGTGGAGCAGGCACACAATTTGGGCATCCTCCTGGATGCCCGGCTGTCAATGGATGACCATGTGACGGCTGTGGCAAGGGGGACGTTCCACCAGGTTCGCCTGGTGCGCCAATTGCGCCCCCTATTGGACCGGAGCGCCCTTCACACAGTCACCCATGCACTAGTGACATCCCAACTAGACTATTGCAATGCTCTCTACATGGGGCTTCCTTTGAGATGCACCCGAAGGCTGCAGTTAGTCCAGAATGCGGCCGCGCGGGCAATTATGGGATGTACTAGATACTCTCATGGAACACCTCTCCTGCGCGGCCTGCACTGGCTACCTGTGGCTTTTCGGGTGCGTTTCAAGGTGTTGATTATCACCTTTAAAGCGCTCCATGGCACAGGACCTAGCTACTTGCGGGATCGCATCCTGCCCCATACATCCCTGTGGCCGATTCGCTCTCACAGAGAGAGACTCCTCCGGGTGCCGTCCACTAGGCAACGCCAGTGGGCGACGCCCAGGAGTAGGGCCTTCTCTGTGATGGGCCCGACCCTCTGGAATGACCTCCCCCCGATATTAGAATAACTACCGATCTCCGCTCCTTCCGTAAGAAACTTAAGACCCACCTGTTTAACTTAGCTGGCCTGGCCTAACTGTAGTTTTGTGTCCCTCTAGCCTGTATTTTAAATTTTTAGGGGTTGGTTTTTTAGGTTGTTTTAAATTTTTAACTATACTGTACAGCCTATTATTTAATCTGTTTTTATGGGTATCTACAAATATCTAATTTTTGTATATTGTTTTTATTTGTGGTCTGTACACTGCCCCGAGTCCCTTTGGGGAGAGGGGGCAGTCTATAAATTTAATAAAATTAAATTAAAATTAAATAGTCCATAGGTTCTTCAATTTTCTCTTCTTCTTCTATATCTTGCTCTTTGGAATAAATCTCCTCTCCATTTAATTCCTCTTTCAATATTCCATTCTTTCTTTTTTCAAAAATAGACCAATTGCCATAGATGTCAACCAGTTTAATCTCTTTATATTCATCTTGCACTTCAGTTTTTTGAGTTTCAATCACCTCATTTTGCATTTGATAAGCATCCTCGATTTTTTCATCATATTTTGTTATTAGATGTTCCAAGTAATCCAGTTTTCTTTCCATTCTCTCCTCTTTATTTAATAGTTTTTGCAATTCTGCAAATATTCCTTGCAAGTTTAAAGCTTCTATATTCTCCTGAGATAACATATTATCATACACAGCTGCTCTTGCTTGGAAGGTCAACAAGATTAAAGCATATGTTCACAAAGACCATTGTTTTCACTTTGAGTGCACTGCAAAAGGACATCTGGCCCCGCTTCCCGTCACTCTGTAGCCAAGCCGCAAGTCTAAACAAAGAAAGTTCCGCCTGAATACACAAACTCCATTCAAGAAAACCTTCCAGCATGCGAGCAGCGCACGCTGTTAAAAAGTTTCTTTTTTATAGCTATTTTGTATTTCAATTGGAAAAAAGTATTCTGATCTTTACATGAGTTTTTCTAATGAATTAGAAAAGTATCCACAACAATGAGAGGAGAAAAATTTGTTCTATAGATCACAGACAGTCACAAAGAAAAGGTAGAAGAAGAAGACTTGATCCATCCATTTTAAAAAGCTTGTAAAGATTCCGTCCATGTAAAAAGCATTGTCCAAAACCATTCCAAATTTAATTTCGCCGCTATAATCTTCTATTTTTCAATTTAAATTAATTTTTAAGGTTTTATAGGCAGGCTCTTTTTTAAAACAATCAAAATTCCTCACCAGCTGGAAACACTTTCTCTTTCCATATCCTCCATTTTGGAGCTGCCCCGACTTCATCAGCCTTGGCTGGATTTTTTGTCGCCGGCTTGAAGAACTTCTCTTGCTTCTTTCAGGGATTTTGCAATATCCCCAAAATCAGCAAGACATATTCTTCCTGTTCATCGTCTCTTCGGGACGATTTAGGTCCATTGGACCACCCAGTGACAAAAGTATTGGCTGTGGTCTCAGAGCATTGAGACCACACAACCATATCGTTGCAACGCTGGCCCCGCCTCAGTGCCATTGTAACTTTGTATGGTCACTAAATAAACTCTTGTAAGTCGAGGACTACCTGTATTGCATTAAAAGCCTTATTCCTGCCATATTAATCTTTTAAGAGAATTGGGCTACAAAGAACAGTATAAAGCAAGTGTAACTGTATAATAAACTGTATAATGTAATTGTAACAGTATAATCACTGTAGGTTTATAGCGAACAATAATGGCTGTCTGGGGAATCCTGGGAGTTGAAGTCCACACATCTTAAAGTAGCTGAGGTTGACAATGACTACTTACTCAAAGCCGCTAAACCCTAAAGGCCTGATGGGAAAGTCGTATTCTAACTCTTCTTCAGAAAGCTGTAGGATCTCACACCCTCACATGCCCAGCCTTCTCATCCTGGTTCCAGGCTCTACTTCTTTAAGGGTTTTGGATTATTTCTTCTCATGAGCATTTCATTCTCTCGTCTCTTTATGATAACTCAGCCACTCTTGTCTTCTCGCCTTGGGGGAATTTTCTGGTGCCTGTTCCCAAGAACCAGTTTGGGAAAGGGCTGGGAATTTCCTTTGGGAATTGCTTCCCACAGGGAGATGGATGGGGAAGGGGCCTTGAAGCTTCCTGGGCCAAAAAACCCACTAACTTCCTACTAACCGCTTTTACAGCTTTTGGTGCGGACATTTTACATTATAGCACGTATCCTCTTGGTTGATTGGAACTCAACAACCCACGGAAATAAGAACAAGAACCAAATACAGGTGGTCTCACAGCAGTAGAAGAAATCTATAGCTTTTATTTCCTTCTGTTACAAATGATGGAGAAAACAAAACTAAGCAAGGATGTTTACCTGCCAGGTTACTCAGACAGATACCTGCAGCATTGCTTAGGTACTCTGCTGGATTTAAACAGTCCGTGTGCTTGAATGAATCTTGAGGCTATTGGCAAGATTGTCCTAAGGGAGGAGCAAATCCAGGGGATTTTCAAAGTGTTGAACTACAAAACATATCACATAAACCAGAGGTGGGTTCCTAACAGTTCAGCCCAGTTTGGCCGAACTGGTAGTGGTATGCCGGCGTGGGTTGCAGAACCAGCAGCAACCCAGGCTGGCTACGCCCCTGAACCAGTTCCCCAGTCATCGCTGGTGCCACCGACATCTTTTTTTTTTTTTAGTTCTGCGCATGCGCAGAACAATTTCCATTGAACTGTGCATGCACGCAAAGCATGCGGACGAGCAAACCGGCAGTAACACTGGCTAGAATCCACCCCTGACACAAACCCATGGGTGGCTTGGCTGGGCAACTATGGATGTTGTAGCCCAAGAGGACAGTTTTTTAGAGACTTTGGCTGAAACACAAGTCCCTGGAGTGCCATTCCACTTAGGTCAAAAAGATGGGCTTTATTTTATCACATCTCTGCAGTAATGTAAGCGATGCTGAAGGGTTGTGGTCTTCTGTTGGAGCAGCTGGAACAGGAGGACAGAGAAGGTCTGAATCCTTTTTCCTCCAGTTCATACAAGGAGAACTTCTCTGGCATGGCTTGATTGTCTTCTTTTCACACATTAGCGTAGATAGGTTGGTCACTTAAGGTGGAAAATCTGAAGGACGCATAATCGATCTTTTCTGTGTTTTTAGAAACCTAGAAGGTTAACATATAGCACATATTACTAGCTACTAGTTACTAGAGTGATCAAAAGTATTTGAAAATGGGTCAGAAAAATGCTATTGGTGGTTTGCCAACAGGCTTTTCCCTTAACTATGGTTGACCAGGTTAAGGTCAAGCTGCCAGGATTTACATGTCAACCATACTGGCTAGATTCATACAACACATAATGCCATGGATTATGCAGCTACACTTCAGATTAATAGCCAGTCATAAACACATGTTCTGTAAGATTTTATGTTGTAATGTTTCCACTGTGTTAGATAGTGAAGGCGGTTCTTCCAGAATAGGGAGTCTTCTTCCAATTGCACATTTAGAAGTCATAACTCTAAGCACCCCCATTCCATTACCCTACCATTATACGTTGTACGTATTCAAGGGAGTTACTTGAGATCAAATCCTATCACCAGTGGGACCTTTTTCTCTGAGAAAGACTCCCTGCAGGGCCTCTCCACAGCTTTAATCTCTAGGTCCATGATGGCGAACCTAGGGCATGTGTGCCACAGGTGGCACACAGTGCCCTCTCTGTGGGCATGTGAGCCATTGCCCTAGTTCAACTCCACTGCGCATGCGTGCATGCCTGTTGCCAGACAGCTGGTCATGCCGTGCATGAGGGGGGGGGCAAGTGCAGGGAGATATGTGTGCGTGTGTGGGAGGCTGGGCACATGTGGGGGGATGCGTGCACATGCTCGGGGGAAAAGCATGTGTGGAGGTGCTGCATGCGCATATGCGGGGGGACACACGTGTGGGGGGGCGCATGCGCATTGCATTTTGGGGATTCAGGCACTCACTCTAGAAAAGGTTAGCCATCACCGCTCTGGGTCATTGGCAATGTTTAAGTCCATTTATTTTTGTCTCAAGAAAAGTAACTTCAAACCACAGTAAAATAGTTCTCTATTATTGAAATGCTGTGGTCTATGGAGCCTTGGAACTATCTATTTCCCCACCTCACAGAATCTCCTGGCTTCAGGTCTTTCCAGTAAATGTGGAATTTTGGAAAGAAGTTATGGGGAGTCTCTAAAATAGCCGCCATAATTGGTGTTGATATTGCCATTCAGAAAGACCCATCTACCAGGATATAATCTGCTGAAGTTGCTCTCATGCCAGCCTCAGCGTAACCTGCCTTTGTTTACCTGAGTAGGTGAGCTCAAGTCCAAATAAAGGACCAAATGAGGCATTTGAAGGCAAAACGGAGATTCAGATGATGAACACGAAAGCATGGAATGCTCATAACTGCAAAATTCTTAATGAAACTGCATTCAACTTACATAATTTGCACATCTGAACTGTCAGAATGTATTAGTAGCCAGGGGGCACGATGGGTCAGCGATGAAAGACACTGAACATGTCAGCTGGAAAGTTGACAGCTTGAATTTGATACCCCCATTGAGCAATGGGGTGAGTTCCCATTCTTGCCCCAGCTCCTGCTCACCTAGCAGTTTGAAAGCATGCAAATGTGAGTAGATAAATAGGTACCACTCCGGTGGGAAGATAACAGCATTCCGTGTGCCTTTGACATATAGTCATGCTGGCCACACGATCACTGAAAATGTCTTTGGACAATGCTGGCTCCCTCAGCCAAGAAATGGAGATGAGCACCACCCCTTAGAGTCAAATATGACTGGACGGGGAACTTTTACCTATTAGTAGCACCCTAAAAAATCTAGATATGTCAGCCAATTGTGGTGCAGAGATTCACTTTTAAGAAGCTTTTTGGAACCTCTACAGAAGGAAAGGCATGGGGAACATCTTTCGACTGATCTTCCCAATTTCTTGCTGTGACCAAAGAAAGAGGAAAGAAAAACAAATAAGATGATGGGAATATTCTATTTTACAAAGCCTTTAGCGTAACACTGGGCAATTCCAATAGTAGGACAATACTGTGGTTTGAGAGTCACATGGATACAACTTTAAGGAATTCCAGAATTGCAGAATTAATGGCCCGTAATATTTTAACTCCTTTTACATTTGGTCAAAGGAAGGTTGTCTTTTGACGTTTCATTTGTCCTTTAAACTCTGTAAACATTTTGTGGACCTGGAACAATTAAGACTGATTTGGCATTCCATATACAGATATGACTTTTGAGAGGCCAATTGTCAGAAAATAAGCTGAGTTTGGTTGCAAATTGGTTGGGTGAAAGTTTCCCAGGCTTAATTCCCAGGATGAATTCACCAATCCTTTGGGTTTTGTTTATTTGAAAAAAAAATCACAGTGAATTTGTTACCAATGTACCAAATATATACATGATAAACACAATTGCAAATGTAATAGATAAGAAGTATTAAAAGCATTAACAAAATTGAATAACAAAAAGCACCTGAGACTTAGAAGCAAAAGACCGAGTTGGTATTACAGTTGCATATGCCACTTCTGTGCCATCTGTGGCTTGATCAGATGAAGGAGAAACCTAAATTAAGGGAAAACATGTTGCTACTTAATTTGGTTTGCCTTGTACTTCTCTTATCTTCACAGTACCAGTTGGAACATCCTTAGGCTGACATTTATATTAATTATGTTTGGTCTGTAATGTATTCTCTTTTGGTGGGTCACGGTACCATCCTGTAGCACATATTGAATAAAAATGTGTTGGTTCCATAGAATTAAAGGACATTACTTCCATAGACATTGTGAATATGGAAACTATTGATTTTAGTGATAGCCTTGAAGATAGGAGATGCAAGGGGTCAATCAGATGCATCCTCCAAGGGAATTCAAACTCCAATGGTGGGGATGTCTGTTTCTTTGATTAGCCTGAATTCCTAATCATAGAAAAGCTTCTAAGACCTCTTAGGTTCCAAAACTTGCCAGAAGTTGAGAACGAAGATCTTAAGGAGATTATGACCACAATACTAGCAGAATATATTAATAGAGATAAGCAACAGCTTCGGTGGGACATTGATCTGGTTTATAGGGTTAACTCAGCCTATGCAAGAACACACAATGTTCCAAGGGAAGTTCATGTCAAATTTCTTAGAAAAACCACAAGAGATGAGGTTCTAGGAGCTCAAAGGGGAGGACCATTAAAATATAAAGATAAAGAAATAACCATTCTTAAACAGATCCCAAAGAAAGTAAGAGATAACAGAAGGAAATATTCCTTCTTGGTGTGTGTGTGTGTGTGTGTGTGTGTGTGTGTGTGTGTGTGTATATATAATGGGGTTTGGTTCAGGTGGTTGTTTCCAGAAGGCATGTTGATTTTTTTGGAGGGCAGCCGAATTAGAATCAACACAGTAGCGGAAGCAGAGGCTTTCACTAAAAAACATAGTGCTCTCTTAGGTGAAATGGGGGATATTGCACAAGAAACAAAGGAGGGAGGGGCTGAGGTGGACAGGAGGGAGGACGCAACAACTACAAGACTCAGATCACAAGTGATTTGGAACACTATTGCAATTGTTGCTACAATGTACTTTCATGGAAGTGATACAAAACAAATGGTTGAAACATACTGATGATTTTGTGTTAAACTTAAAACTGCTAATACTTATGTAAATGTTGATATTTTTCTATCTTCGTTTGTAAAAGTTGCAAGACCTGGGGGGGCTTCTCCCCCCCCCGCATGATGTAGCTGTCAATATGTTTTATAACCCTATAACCCCTTTTCCTTGTAAAATTGTTAAAACTAATACAAATTTGAACAATAAAAAAAAAGCTTCTAAGACCAACTGTACTGAATTCTGATTCACTGTTGGAAATCAGTGGCTGGATGTGTAGAAATGTTGAGCTTGGTGCATGAAGTAGCATCTCATTTCCACATAGGATATGGGGAAATAAGAACTCAGGATACCCATGTAAAAATGAAAAAGAACCAAGAAATAATACACAGACACACAGGCCACCAGGAAAGGGAGGAGTTTTCTTAAGGTGCTGTTAAGTTGTATGACTCTTAAATAATGTACATCTCTTTATTTTGAACTGACAGCCTTGAGAGTTGTTTCTCTCTTCAATGATTTTTTTTTAAAGTCTGATAGTCAAACAGTTTTAGCTGTGCACTGATCTTCAAGTACTGAAAATTTTCAGGAAAATGTAGAAATTGAGACCCAAGGCTATAAATAATCTTTTATGACTCAAAAGTGAATCCAAGATTTATTGATAAACCCCTATTCATGAACTTATCTTTTCTTATTTTGGAACTGTGCCCTGACACTCAGGTTTGTGATTCTGTAAACTCTGTTTCGGAAAGGCTTTGTCATCTTTAAATGTGACCCAAAGGCCTAGTGATTTCCTTCGTTAGAAGAATTTGAGTTCCTAGATATCTACCTCTTCCATCTTCTTAGACGTACCGTATTTTTCGGAGTATAAGACGCACCCTTTTCCCTCAAAAATGAGGCTGAAAATCTGGGTGCATCTTATACACTGAATACAGCATTTTTTGCCCCCCGAAACCCCACCCCCTTCACCAAAATGGCTGTGCAGAGACTTTAGGAGGCTTATAGAGTGCTCCTTGGGGCTGAGGAGGGCAGAAATGAGTGAAGAACGGGCCATTTTTTGCTCAGTTTTGCCCCACCCAGCCCCCAGGAGCACTCTATAAGCCTCCTAAAGGTTATGCATGTCCTTTAAAAAAAAAACGGGCGCTTTTTCACAAAAAATGGGCTATTTTGGGAAAGTTTGCAGAGTGCAAAAACTTTTTTTTAATTTGCCTCTTCAAAATCTTAGTGCGTCTTATACTCCAGTGTGTTTTATACTCCGAAAAATATGGTTAATTGAATTATTCTTCTTAAGCCCTTCAGATATATTTAGCCCAAAATACCGACAATTATCTGCTCACATAGCCATGCTACTGAGAATTCTGGGAGCTTGAGTTCCAGAAAATCTGAAACGCATTCGTTTGGGGAATGCTGGATTAGCTGACACCTCAGTCCTTTCCAAACATAAAAGGTTCAGATAGGGTTTCTGGCGTCATTGATCCAGCTTTTTATGCTGGATAAGATGGAATGTCTTACATGACTTTAAAAAGTGATCCTCCATAAATAAGTTCCAGGTCAACTCCTGTCCTCTTAATGTCAATGTGCTTGGATGTATGCCTGTAAATTTTTTGAAATTGCTTACCGTAGATGGAAGGACATCCTTAGAGTTTTTGGTAGCTAAAAAACAAACAAACAATAAAATAGCATTAGGGCATTGCTGCAACATTCAAAGCAGCAGCTTTGGAAAAAAATGTTAGTCATATGGTTATTATTTCCTTCCTTTGCCCAAGTTAATTTTTATGATCTAACCAACTTTTTTAAAATTAGATTTTTCTCTCGGGAAATTACATTTTTTCAAATTATGGCGTTAGGCAGCTGTTATTCAGATTCCTGGTTTTCTGTAATTAGAAACAAGGATCAGAAAAACAATTCCTTCATCCATTCATTCAAATTGATAAAAGATGCGAAGGATTTTAAAGATAAATATTGTGAAGAAACCAGAACTCTTTTATTAGGATTTATGGACAAGAAATTAGAAAAGATTCATGGTAGATTGGTTTTGTATATGGTAACAGCAGCAAGGTTATTGTATGTTCAATGATGAAAGAACAATGATATTTCCCACAGTGGAGGGATGGATAGTCAAAATGTCAGAATTTGCTAAGGTAGCAAAGTTGATCTATTTGGTCAGAGAAAACAACAAAACTCTTCTGAAAGTCTGAAAACCTTATATGGACTTTTTGCTGAAAGCAAACCAAAATGATATGATAGTTTACGGATTCAGAGAGGTGAATTAAATGAGAGATTTGTATAATATCTAAGAATGAGAAAGGATTCTAAGATTACAATTCTCTATTGAAGACAAGTTTGAAAGTCATTTTATTTAGTAACTTGTGTCTTTTCTTTCTTTTTCCTTGCACTTTTTTCTTTCTTTCTTAAAGATAAATCCTTATGTAAAATTCTTAATAATGTAATTTTTTTAACAATATGTCTCCCCAGCCACCAAACATGGTTCACTCCCAATTTAAGGAATGAAACAATCAAGATGCAAATGCTTTTGGCAAATTTCTCACCTTTTTTCTTCTTTAGCTTCCACATCAACAGCGTAGTTCCACCTAAAATTAGCACCAGTAACCCAAGAACCACAGGTAGCAGGAGCAGGAGATCAAGGTCGCTGCAGGGACAGATATCAGAAAATCAGTGAGATTGCTGGACTACATTCCCTTCTGGTTGTTTGCCACATACGTAGCTCTGGATGTTATTTAAATTAATAAGCTAGATTCATTCAGATTGGATGGCACTGGGAACTTCTACCTCTGAGCAATCCTCCACGGAAAGATTAGGCAGAGACTTTCTACAAATGAAGTCTCTTAATTCTAAAGAGAAATGTTCATTTTGTCCCTACTTCCACTGCTATACTAAGAGTTAATCTCTTGGTGTGAAAAATCCATATAGGCTTTATTTCTAATCCTTACACAGCTCGTTTTTCTTGCCCTGCGGATGTCCTCCACATAGAGGGCCAATTTAAAATAAATGGGGGGGGGGGGAACTTATCCATAAATATTGGAATTGAGGTTCAGTATGAAGAACTCCATATATACTACTTTGTGCTACCTCATCATTTTTTGCACAGGCTGGATTTAATAGATTTAACAGATTTAACAGAGTTGGAAGGGACCTTGTAGGTCATCTAGTCCAACTCCTGCCCAAGCAGGAGACCCTACACCATTTCTGACAAATGGCAGTCCAATCTCTTCTTGACAGTCTCAAGTAATGAAGCTCCCACAACTTCTGAAGGCAACTTCTGTTCCATTGGTTGATTGTTCTCACTGTCAGAAAGTTCCTCCTTATTTCTAGGTTGAATCTCTCCTTGGTCAGTTTCCATCTCAAACATGTTGGAAACCACAAACAGAGGTCATGCCTTATAAGTTAGAACAGGACAGTCACCATTTTCTGAGGGCAGACAGCACACACTGCCATTGCAAAACTGAACTCTTGTTTCCCTGCCACAGTTTAAAAATAATCTATTTCTCTTATGCTGCTTTGAGTTCTCTATTTTGATTCCACTAACCCCAAGAAACTCACAGGGGCCGAAATACTTGAGCAATTGTTTCATATCTAAAAGCTTTTTCACATTTGCTTAAACCATGCAGTAGCTAAAAGCTTTTTGCCTCGTGCAAGAGGTTGCCAGTATGAAACCCCAGAGAATTCTTTTTAATTACTATTTTTCCCCTTTCAGGAGCTAGCTATCTTTCTCTAGTTAACACTAGAAGGTTGCACCATTCCCTCAGTCTCCAGGGAAGAGAGAGACCGGTGCTAACTTTCACATCCTTTTTTTATTAAAAAAAAGGCCTCAGCTTGCTATGAAAAACTAGCTAGCCAGCTGAAGGAATGAAATTAGCATATGTGTTTATATTATATGTTCTTGCTGGGTTTGAAATCACCAGCCTCTTACTAGCCAAAATCCTTAATCCCAGAGCTATTTTAGCAGTTTTGGGAAAAAAAGTAGGCATCTAAAAATGCTTAGAGTGGAAATTTATTTATTTGTTTATTATTTACATCCTACCTTTATTATTTTTGTAAATACCTCAAGCTTGTGAATGTACCATTTCCCTCCCTATTTTCACAACAACAAACCTGTGAGGTAGGTTGGTCTGAGAGAGAGAGTGATTACCCCCAGTCACCCAGCTGGCTTTCATGGCTAAGGTGGGACTTGAACTCACGGTAACTTTTTAGCCTGTTGCCTTAACCACTAGATCAAACTGACTCTAAAACATCCAGCTAAGAATTTTGCAGAGAGTTGTTGTACTTGCATTTATGTGTATTGACTTTGTGTATATACCTTTGTGCATATAAATCAACACTGTGTATTTAATTTAATTGTACTTTGTTTAAATACATTATTTTACAGATAGAGGTGAACATTTGTAGCAGTGGTGAAATTCAAATTTTTTTGCTATGAGTTCTGTGGTAGAACCAGCTTGGTGGGCGTGGCAGGGGAAGGATACTGCAAAGTCTCCATTCCCACCCCACCCTGGGGCCAGCCAGAGGTGGTATTTGCCGCTTCTCCGAACTGCTCAAAATTTCCGCTATTGGTTCTCCAGAACCTGTCAGAACCTGCTGAATTTCATCCCTGATTTGTAGCTCAGTGTTGAAATGAAGGGTCCTTAGCACTCTCTGAAGTTGGTTGTTTTCTTGCAGATGTTTCATTGCCCAAACTAGATAGCTTCATCAGCACTGATGGGGTTTGGGTAATGAAACATCTGCAAGAAAACAGCCAATCTCTGAGACCACCAAGGATCCTACTTTTTCTACATACAGTATCTGCATGTTATATACATACAAAAGGATGTATGGGTGATCTGGCCACCAGAAGCAAAGTGATTGGCCATTTCTTTCTTGGAACAGAAAGGTGGGAGGGTCAACAGAAGAGGAAATTTTCCAATGACAGATGAGAGCCACCTGCTGTCTGGGCTAAATATTTTGAAAGCTTTTTGGAAAGTGTATCAGCCCGCATGCATTTTTTAAAAGAAAGCTTAAAGTTCAGTTGCCATCTGCTTAGAGTAGGGGCATCTGAAATGTAAGCAAATAAATATGCCCTTTGTTACGTACGGACATACATTGTTAAATTTACATGTTTTCGCATGCTCACTGGGGATTGGTTGCCCAAACCCCGGGAAGTTTAAACAACTGTCATTGGCCAGCTGGTCTTCTGGAGCTCCTTAAAAGGTGAGCTCCAGCAGCCCAGCCGGCAGAGAGCAGTCACTTACTCTTGCAATGAAAAGTATTGAAATTCACTTGCGCCTCTCGCCTGCTGCTTCTCGCCGATCTAACACCCTTAGATTCGGCTTTCCTAATTTCCCTCCCGTTTTTGAGGAGATAGAGACAGAGTCCAGGGAAGGTATAAAGTACCATTTAGTTGTACATTGTTATCGTAAATCAATCTTTCCTTAGATTTCATTAAGTGGTTTTCACTGTTCATTTGTGTTTATTCTGGTGTTTGGATTTTTAGGGAAGGCGTGTACTTTAAGATTACATCTAGGGCAGGGGTGTCAAACTCAAGGCCTAGAGGCCGTATCCGTCCTGTGGGGTGCTTAGATCTGGCCCATGAGGCCGCCCTAGTAATATGGGATAATATAATATGGGATAATAGGAATCTTAAATATATGTAACTGTCTTTATAATGGAGCATGTTAAGAGTTCTGTAAGAGGAAAGCTTTAGTTTGAAGATTAAGGGTTTGCAAGAGGAAGCTTAGTTTGCAAGTGGAAGCTTAAATCACACCTCGCCAAACCGCAATATTGAAGACAGAAAACTAGATAGCTTTGCGAGTACCTGTGACTTACTAGAAAAACCACATTTTATTTTAGCTTTGAGAGAAGGAAAAGGGAGGGCTTGTGGGGGTGTGGGGAGTGTGGGGGGGGGCCCTGTAAGATCTATAATAGTTTTGCAAACAAATTATTCGGGATTCAGTCTGTGCTTCCTTGTGTTGCGACTGGATCTATTGCGCAATAAACCTTTTCTGTTTGATCCTGGAATTCTGTGTCAGTTCCTATATTCCATAATACTAGAAACAATAAAGGACCGCCCTGCAGTGCCTCCGCCAGCAACAACAGAGCTTGGGAGCCCGATTTCACTGGCAGAGTGCTTGGGCCACCACACGCCCCCCCAACATAGCTGGCCACGCCCACCCTGGTCACGCCCACACGGCCCGCTGAGGTCAAGCAAAACCCTGATGTGGCCCTCAATGAAATAGAGTTTGACATCCCTGCTCTAGGGAGATGTGGTGGTAAAAAGTTTAAAAACCCCTGCCTTGTAAACCTAAACTTACCTATTTGGACTTATCCCTGTAGTTTTAGTAGGGAAGGTTGAGGTGGTGGAAAGATATCCCGTTGTTGTTGTAATACCGGTAGGTGGCGGCTCTAAAAAAGAAATTAAAAAAGTACAAACCCATAATTTTCTAAGCGATGCTTGCATGGTCTTAAAATTATACCAACAATGTATACTGACAATGATGGACCTGTCACTGCTGGGGGAAAAAATTCCAAGCTTCAGAAATAAGGAGTAACTTCCCCCTGGGAGGTTATTTTCCATTCAAATTGGCTACAAGTATTATGCGAACACAGAAGATAAATGTAAAGATTGATGATGTGTCGAAATCTATCAGGAGGACCTATTGGTGCCTGGGGAGGTGGGAAGGAACAATTTGACAATGAAAGGTTCAACAGACTTACTTACTTCTGCCTGGCTCCTGGAAAGGAAGGTGTGGAATGATGGAAATTATAATATTTGTTTGCAATCATTCCCCCCCACCCCCTTTCTGATCTAGGTAGTCTGTGTACTTTGGCAGAGAGTAGCAGTTCCTCCAACTTTGGAAATAACCCCACGAATGAGAATAAATAAACTGCAAATATAAACAGCAAATATAAATATCAGCATGCTAAAAGGTCTGTAGTTTGTGTTCTCATGGAAAGGCTTTTTTTAAAAAAATAGTGTTATACCAAGAATATTGGCAGAGAGGGAACTTACGTAACCAGTTTCCTTCCCTTATTAAAATGCTTTGCTACTTCCTTCAAATTTCAATGTGGCTCTTAAACTTTTAGGACTCTTTTCTATTTTGAAAAAAATTATGGAGGGCAGCAAAAGAAGTTTATGTTTGTTTGTATGGGTTATGTTTATCAATATTTACAGAATTTAAATTAAAATGGATGCATTTGCTGCCATAGCCCCATCTCACAAGTGTTTGATGGGACTTTAATGTTGTATTGTTTTTCAACATTGCCTGACAAATTATTTCAATTTGCACAGCCCTGAGAGGGTCTTAAGGGATCCCGAGGGGTGCTGAGATCAGATTTTGAGAAAAACCAGCTTACATAAACTGTTAGGATGATAGCCATGCACTCCTGAGCTGCTTCTGCTCCTGTGCTCAGGGTAGGAAAATTGACGTCCCTCAACACCATAAGCCCAGGGAATTCTATTGCCAATTCAGCAACTACGGTGGGAATACATTATGTAGCGGAGATTGCTGGTGGGCCGTCCCCCTTCTCTGCTGTCCTATTAGGCACGTTTTTGAGGCCGGGCACATGCTCAGAAGGTGTGCACAAGAGGAAAGCAAATGCGCAGAGGGCTGGGCGCATACGCAAAATGTGTGCAAGTGTACAAAGCAAGCACCCAAGGGAGGGGAACCAATGGTAAAAATAAGTGAAACCTACTACTGAATGACAGCCAACTCAACTCATTCCTAGAACCAAATCATGAATAAGTCTCACATCTGGTTATCTGCAAGGCAGCATCCCTAGCAGGTACCAGAGCCAAAACATGATCCAATGGAAAGCAACAGCCTCCCCTGATTAGTGCATCCATATCAATGGCACAGAGGTTGAGCAGTCTGTTGAACTGGAGACAGTACGTAAAGCTGGATGCATCGGAAAAGATCACCCCTGCACCCATCAATTTTGGTGGGGAGGATGTACATGTCCGCCCACAGGTTCTACATGTGCAAGCCACATAAAATGTTTTGGAATCTTCCAACATGCCTACTGCATTGATAAACAAGTAAGCAAACAAATGGAACAGTGACAGAATGTAGCCCCAGAATCTCAATCACTATAAAAAGAAAGCAGATTTCTACTGTCTTCCCAAGTTTAGCTCTCTGCGGTGAGGAAGATATATTTAACTAAGGGAAAGGTGCAGCTTGGATGTTGGAAATAGAAGGAGTTATGTAGTAGAGAAACCTAAGCAGGTGGCTTTCACTTTTTCAGACTAGGCAAACTTTATAATACAGTACATCCTCTACCGAGTAATCCAAGAGATCAGAACTGGAGTTCCAATATTGGGCTGAGGCAGAGAACATGCCATGAAGGATTCCAGTTTACTACTGGTGCTTTACATTTTCCTGGCGAAATTCTCTCCTTCTGTTTCTGCTGCCAGCAACCTCCATGATAGAAATCAACATTCTCATCGATCAGATATCAGAGGGGCAAAAGCGTTTTTTTCTGCAGAAATGCTGCTGGACATGAGAGATTTGCTCTACATTACTCCTAATCCAGAGGTGGGAGTCATACAATGTAAATTCCGGTTTGGCCAGAATTGAAAATGTGAGTGGGCGTGCTTTCCGTGCATGTGTGTGGCATCAAACACACGGCAATTATATAAGGCGGGATAGTGCTGGGGCAGACCTATTGGTCGGAATTACTGGTTCTCCTGAACCGGTCCGAACCGGCAGCAGCCCACCTCTGTCCTAATCCACTACCTGGCACTGCATGCCATTGAAAAAAAGTGTTTCGTTCTTCTCTTTCCATGTAGCTTTCTTTGACTAATACCAAGTGGGTGATCAAATATTTCTCCTTTCTCAACTAAGGACAATTCTGCATGGCAGATTTAAACTGCTCATCTTCCAGGCTGAAATCAGATGGAAGTTTCATTTTAAGAAAGCACTGCTGGATTTCAAGCTTTGGTAAAAAGGGCAGGTAGGATGTTCTGTCTGATCACAGCCCCCAATGGGCAGAGTCTCCTGCTGCTTTATCCACATCCCATCTGTGCTGGGAAGAAATCCCTATTGCCTTCTTTTCCACAGGCCAGTCTTTGAAGATATGTTCTTTCCACTGGAGGTCCTTTCATATGAACGTCCAGGAATTGCCTGTTATACTGACATCTTGAAATTTGGTGCATAAGCAAAACGCTACAAGGAGAAACCAGAAGAACTTGTGTCAATCTCACCCCAGTTCCAGGAAGGAAGGAAGGAAGGAAGGAAGGAAGGAAGGAAGGAAGGAAGGAAGGAAGGAAGGAAGGAAGGAAGGAAGGAAGGAAGGTTGGTTGGTTATCTGAGGGACCGTCCCTTGCTGGTCACATCTACCCAACCACTAGAGTGGGGAGTCAAGGAATGTTGTGGATCCCCTCCCCGAGGGAGATACATCTGTCGGGACCCAGAAGAAGGGCTTTCTCTGTGGTAGCTCTTTCTCTCTGGAACATCACTGCCCCAGACATTAGACTGGCCCACACTCTAACACTCTTTTGGAAGGTGCTGAAGACGTGGTTCTGTCAGTGGGCCTGGGGAACCCAGAGTGGGATGGAGCCCATTAAATGGTTTGTATGAATGTGTGTTGTTGCCGGGATGGGGGTAGGGATGGGGGGGTTATTATTTTACTAATTTTATTCATTTTCCTTTTTATTCTTTTTATTTCTTTTATATGGTTTTTATATCCGTGTAAGCCACCTTGAGTTGCCATGTGCGAGCAGGCAGCAATATACATGTTCACAAATAAATAAATAAATAAATAAATAAATGAATGAATGAATGAATGAATGAATGAATAAGGAAGGAAGGAAGGAAGGAAGGAAGGAAGGAAGGAAGGAAGGACAAACCAACATTTCACTTGCTCTGTGAAATTCACTGGTGAAAAAAAGAAGAAAAAAAGGTCATGGGAAAAGAAATCCCTGCAGCTAATTCAGGAAATGTAGCTGAAAGAGTTATACTGAGTTATTAGTTAATGCAAGTCTCCTTGAGAGGCTTTCACCACTGTCTCTCAGCATCTAGACTGGGTTGCCTTTCTTGAGATGAATATTCAATGTATCCCCCCCCCCTTCATCTTCCTTCAGTACTTGATAAAATGACTCACCTATGGTTACTGTAATAACTGTAATATTTACTTTCCAATTGGGATCAGCACCCCAGGTTCTTGTTATGGCACACCAATAAATGTCAGCATCTTCCTTTGCGATGTTCTCCATTCTCACTGTGAATTCAAATTCCGTTTGATTGTCCTTGATAACAGTTCTGTCAGCTCTCTGTTCTTTCTCATTCCCGTCAGTCTGAACGACGTTTTCACATTTATTCCAATTAGAGCCTCTGCACCAGTACTTTTTGTAGTTATAATAATCTTTTGTATATTGACACTTTACACACAGCGTCTCTCCAAGTGAAGCGTTCAACATCGAAGGGCCTCCAACGATAGACGCCAAACCTGAAAAAGAGGAACATCCAATATCAAGCAGCCATTCAAGCCATTATCCTCTGTGCAGGTGGAAAAAGTGGTTTTGCTGTATAAAGAACCAAAACAACAACATCCAACTTCAAAGAAGAGAAGTGTTTTAAATACTTCTGTCCCATAGAGAAACATTAGTTTTACTCTGTGGAGTCTTGACTTCCTCTGATGAAGAAATGGCATGCAGATTCATTCTCTATTACTAAAACAACTGATTGATAGGTATGTTGGAAAACTAAAAATCAAAAAGTCTTTGTTTGGTATATGGAGATCATGTAAATTAGCAAAATAAATATAGAAATTTAATATTCTCTCTCTCTCTCTTTCTGTGTGTGTGTGTGTGTGTGTGTGTGTGTGTGTACAATTCAAACAAAAGTAACATCAGCTTAATTGTGTTCCTCCTTAGGTCCTTCAATATAGCCGTAGAAAGGAGAAGGATACAGTATTGTCATTCTAGTTTATAATTTCACAAATCAAATTGACTATAATTAATATTCATTGTAATTTGCTGAATTAAGCCAGATTCATGAAGTATGCTTTGATCTTGACCTTCGCTTGTTTCGAGGAAATCATAATTCAAATTAGCCACTGATTTTGGCTTGTATGTCAAATCAAGCTGGGCCTAATTTAAAAAACGATGTTCAGAACTTTTCCTTGTGGTTTGATCAGAGAAGGTAGGAGGGCATTTAAGCATATCAACCCATGGCTAAACGTCTCACAGAACATAGGACTTAATTGGAAATCGGCAATACAATTGCCGATTGTATTTTTTGCAAAGGAGTCCCCCATCAGTCAGAGTGAGGCAGACTAATCCCTGGAGCTCTTTTCTGTTATTTCTTTGAAATCTGACGGCCATGCTGAGCTGCCAAATTGGATGGCATTCTGCTAAAATCAGCAGCAAAGCAGTTTTGACAGCTATTTCATGCGCTAATTTTAATATAAACATGCAGGACTGCTTCATTTAGGTCTGGGCAAATTAGGTGTCTTCATCTTGACATTTTGATGGGTTGAGTCAAAAGAAATCCCCGATATTGAGACTGGGTAGCTGAAAAAAGAAGGAAACAAAACCAGCTTGTAGAATTTAGTATGCTGTAGGACAGAGATGGCGAATCTTTTTGGCACCAAGTGCCCAAACCGGTGTGCACGCTGAAGCATCGGAAACCCGAAGACCAGCTGGCCTGTGCATGCATGCCTGTTTTTTTGGCCATTTTGGGGCCATTTTTCAGGCCATTTTCAGATTGTTTTACAGGCTGTTTTCAGGCCGGTTTTAGGCCATTTTCAGGCTGTTTTTCACACCATTTTCAGGCTCTTTTCCAGGCCATTTCCAGGCCTGAAAAAAAGGCTGAAAACGGTTCAAGAAACAGCCAAAAAAGGCCTAAAACAGAGTTGGCCTTCTATTTTTTAAAACCCAGCCTGAAGATAGCGAGTGAGACCTCACTGAAACGTTGCCAAGACAATCTCAATATGTGTGTGTGTGTGTGTGTGTGTGTGTGTGTTGTATTTGTGCTGATAAATAAAGGGAGACTAGTATAGATCTATTTCAAGCTATTTAGCTCTCATCAGCTAGCCATACCCTTACTGGGCTGATGAGAGCTAAATAGCTTGAAATAGATCTATACTAGTCTCCCTTTATTTATTTATCAGCACAAATACAACACAAATGTAACAAAGGCAACATTAAAAATATGGTTTTCTGCCTGGATGGTCTCCTAGAGTGAGCCGAAAGACAGAAAAGGGAAGCAGTGTGTTCCCTCTCATATTTGGGCATACCAGGGGTTGTGACACAATACACACACACACACACACACACACATATATATGTTATATTTGTGCTGATAAATAAATAAAGGGAGACTAGTGTAGATCTGTTTCAAGCTATTTAGCTCTCAACAGCTAGCCATATATAAAAAGGCAACATTAAAAATAAAAATATGGTTTTCTGCCTGGATGGTTTTCTGTAATGAGCCGAAGGACAGGAAGGGGGAGTAGTGAGCTCCCTCCCATATTTGGGCATACCAGGGGCAACATTTCGGCGAGGTCTCACTCGTCATCTTCAGGCTGGTGTTTTTTGGCTTAAAGTGTGGTTGGAGCTGCCGTCTTTCTACAAATCTTAGTGGGGGTGATTTATAGAAAGACGGCAGCTCCAGCCACGCTTTAAGTGAAGAACACCAGCCTGAGGAAGGCGAGTGAGACCTTGCTGAAACGTTGCCAAGACAATCTCAATCTTACATGGGAAAAGACCCGAATACAACAAGACCAGCATACCTACACCCGTGAAAATCTATGAAAACATATACTGTATACACACGCGCGCACACACACACACACACACACATTTGATTAAATCCTCTTATAAACTTTTTTCATAAAAGAAACAAGAGCATTCATGATTTGTGCTTTTAATTATTAGAAAAAAGTTAGATAACAGAAAAAATGAGCTCTTTTTTTGGTAGCTCATACAGAGTTAATATTGTAATTGTGCTTATATTTGCTTCAGAAGAAATTGGAAATTTCTTCTTTCTGTTTATTGTTCCCTCTGCAATTTTTTCCTTTTTTCTCCTCCCTCCCCCCCCCTTTTTTTTAAAAAAAGTTTGGGTTAGTTTTTATTTTTTTAATGAATTTTAATAAAAATAAAATAATAAAAATATGCTAAAGTAAGCTGGCCCTGGGGGAGCAACTACATTTTGACTTTGGGTCTAGGACAATTCGCTGCCACTGGATTGCCACAACCAACTCAGCACCCCATTGGCTCACCACCAACAGCTCAATGCCTTGCTGCCATTGGCTCGCCCTGGCTGGCTCACCACCAACAGGTTGCCCCAAAAGAAAAGCCCTCATCTGCAGAATTTGGCTTGGTGATATAACAGTACAGCTATCTCACCTGTACTGAATTGTCCTGCGGGGTAAGTTGCCTGGGGTGAGTCATCTTGCAGCGACTTACTCAGGGTGAATCACCTGGGCGAGTCAGCCAGGATGAGCTGGTCAGGACAAGCTGGCAGCAGTGGGGCCAGCAGGAAGGACCCAGTAGCCAAAAGCCAGGGTGACCCGGTGGTGGCAAGCCAATCCAATGGCGGCAAATTGTCCCATTCTGTTTCACTTCAGAGGGGCAGGATTATCCATCTCCGAACCATTAAATATTTTAGCCATTTTGATGTGAACTCCCGTTCCGAAACAGATGACCTAAAAGGGAGATTGCTGTAGCATCCTATGGATTGCAAGGACCAGTTTCTCTATCAATGGAAGGTAGATCTGGGCCACTCTGAGTAGATGACTAGGCCCTCTGTAAATCAGATTGTTAAAATGTCAATGCAGAGTAGAAATGAATGCCTTAACATGCAACACACTTTGATTGACATTGTAGTAGCCTTAAGCACTCTGTAACTTATAGCGTCAGGACTATTACTACATGGATTTGACAAGCAAGCAGCTAATTTTACAGAGGTCCTAGTTTAGTCATTGGGAAAATCAAAAGCTACAGAGAGAAGGGAGAAAGTTTGCAGTAGCTGAAAGAAGCCTACATGCATGTGACACAAGTTGTGTGTATAGCGGGACTAACATGGGGAGGAGATGAAAGCACTACTATCTCACTGGATCTGGGGGGAAAAACCAAAATTAGTTAGCCCTAGCTGTGGACTGGGAATAAAGGGATAGATCATGCAGATGTGTCCTTCAAGAACTTTTAAGGAGGCATCCTATTATGAATTGAATATATGTAGTTGTGTTAAGCCCTGCTAAAGTGAAACTAACTTTCAGTTGACCTTAACTAAGGGGTGAAATCCTTCAGGTTCTGACAGGTTCTGGAGAACCAGTAGCAGAAATGTTGAGTAGTTCGGCGAACCGGCCAATACCAACTCTGGCTGGCCCTAGAGTGGAGTGGGAAGGGGGATATTGCAATATCCTTCCCCTGCTACGCCCACCAAGCCACGCCCATAGAACCGGTAGTTTTAAAAAAAGAATTTCACCACTGCCCTGTTAACTTCAACTGTTTTGGAGGGAAACTTAGAACATTCATATTTTGGGCAGGCTTTTTCAAGTATTGTGATTGGTTAAGGCCCTGTGAGCCCAGAGTATAAATTACAGGGATTTTCCTGTTGTTCCACAGTTCCAGTTTTGAGTCAATAAATGCTGTTGTATCTATGCTGGTCTGTTCTTGCCTACTGAAGCCCCACTACACAATAATCAGTTGGCTGATGTTTTGGAAAATGGTGGATGAGCCCTGTGCTTAGGCTATTTTTGTTCCTTTAATGTAGTTACTGTAAAGCAAGTGCAGCTATGAATATCCAAAAATCACATTCTTTACAACACACAAGGGCTTCAATCCCATGCACCTTATCAATTAATAATAAAACAGCGATTAGACATAATGTTTCCCATTTGTTTTTGCCTTTTGGGGAAGTCACGTCAGTAAAAAGCTTCCAATGTCTATTAGCGATGGAAGCTAATCTCTTATGTGGCTACGATTCTAATCTGTGATGCAGTTGTCTGAGAATCATACTTTCTTAGCTTCAAAAGGAAGGGTGAAAAGAAGGGATGGTTATACGTATGTTTTTAGAACAGGTGAATATTTGAGAGAAAAACCTTCAAAATCACCTTCCACTAGAAATAACAGGAGCAAATATAAAATATCCTACATTGTAATTTTACCATGCCTTCTTGTGGTACATGAAGCCAACAATCACATAACAACATCAACAAACTATCACTGACCATTCCAGACTGTGAATATCTTTGGTTCTTTTCAACTTCAGAATCCTGGACTTCCCCCCACCCCCTTTCTACACTTCTGATGGAAAAGAAATGTATATTCAGACAAAGTTATTCCTCATTTGGGAGGGTGGGGGAAGGAGATCCTTTCTCTCCCTGTCACGTATAGGAAGTCCTTGACTTACTACAATTCATTAATGACCGTTCAAAGTTACCACACTACTGAAAATAGTGACTTGTGATCATTTTTCATGCTTATGACCATTACAGCAACTGACTCATATTTGTGAAGGTTGCAATATCCCAGGATCTCCTTTTGCCACCTTCTTACAACAAAGTCAATGGGGGAAGCCAATGGTAGGACTTGAATAACTTAACAACCGGTTCTCTGGCTGGGTAGGTGTGGCCAGTTGATCATGTGATTGGGTGGGTGATGTCACTCATCACACCCAGCCCCGCCTCAAAGACAGAGGCATGATTCAGACGGGTGAGGCTAATTCCACCACTGCCCCTCCCATTTTGGGGGCATTTTCAGGCCGTTTTGGGCCATTTTTGCCCCACAAAATTGGCCTTAAAATGGCCCCCCAAATAGCCTGAAGATGGCCCCAAAAACAGACCAAAAATGAGCAGGGGTGGGGCCAGCCAGTGGTGGGATTTTCCAGTTCGCAGAACTACGCAGAATAACCACCGGTTCGCACAAACTGGTGCGAACCGGCAGCAGCCCACCTCTGGCCGGGAAGCCAGATTCCCTTAACAATTGTGTTACTAACTTAACAACTGTAGTGATTCATTTAATAACTGTGGCAAGAAGGATCATTAAAATGGGGCAAAAATCGCTAAATAAATGTTTTACCTAGCAACAGAAATGTTGGGCTCAATTGTGGCTGTAGGTTGGTGACTATCTTGCACTTTCCTTCCTAGCTCTGTTTCACTTGGCCAAATTCATGGAAAGGTTTTGTAAGATGTTTTGCCAGCTTGCTGAGATGAAATACTTCACAGAATGGACAGTAGGTGGAATTGTTTTCTTGAAAATGCTGGCAAAAGGGAAGTAAATTCTGTCCAATTTGATGGAGAGGAGAGTCAGCCGACCAGCTGCCCTTCTCAGATTTCAACTCTTGCTAAACTAGGGCTGGGTCCTGAAGGACTGGCACTGCTCAAAGAGCAAACCAAAGTCACCCTAGCCATATCTGAGCCTGTGTAGGGTGAAGTCAAACTGGGGAACACATAGGTTGCTTTTCAAGTACACTGGAGATGTTTGGCAGTTGGAACAGATGTGGTGCAGCAATGCTCAGCAATTGGAAACCTGGTGGAACCAATAATTTGGAGACAAGCAAAATAAGGAACTTCAGCATTCACCTAACTAGCCACCCTGCCAAGCCCCATCCTGTTATCCACAACCCAGAAACACTTTGCAATCACATCGCTGACTCAGCCATTCAGAACAACTGCAATCCCAAAACAAAACCATTAAAAGCCCACAAAGAATAGTATTTGGAATAGACTGACCAAATTGCAGGATTAGAAGATGAAAAGACTCCAAAAGCAGAACTTGAGAGGAACAAAGAATGACCACATACCGTATCCAGCAAGAGAACTTCCCTCATGAAAGTGTCATAGGAAATAAGAACTAACGTCTCAACTAAGCCAGTAACCCTCATGAAAAGCTATCTTCAAAATGTTCCCAATTAAAACTTTGAAAACATTTGAATGCTGGTACTTATCTAGAACAATATAATACCATGATGGTGAACCTATGGTACGCGTGCCCAAAGTGGCACATGGAGTCATGTCGCCTGGCACGCACAGCGTCTCCCGTTCCTCTTCCGGGTTTCTGGCACACATGCATGCATGATGATCAACTAGCCTTTGTGCAGGGGGCAGTGCCAGAAGCTGGAAGGGCTGGTCTTCCATTTTCTGGAGTGAGCATGCATGCCCGCCAGTTGATTGTTGCATGCATATGCGCACCAGTAATTGAAAGTCCAGCTGGCCAGAGTGCATGTGCCTGCCAGAAACCAGAAGAACAAATGGCTCTGCACATGCCTGGCAACATGGCTCCACATGCCATTTTGGGCACGTGTGCCATAGGTTCGCTCCTCTTCCCAGACAAGCATGCACAAGCGTGCTCCCTTTTCAGCACTTTGTGCAGAAAAGCTTCGCCATCACTGATATGGTAGAAGCCTATAATTTAGTTTTCATTAACAAGGTGTTCAGAGAGCTGTTAGAAGGGAAGGTTCTGAATGTCATTTTCCAATTAAATTGCTTCTCCTACACTGTTGACCCTCTCAGAAAATGGAACAGACACTGTTGCTTAAAACTGTAGCTTAAAGTTCCGGATCAACCACAAAGAAACAACACCAGCTATTCAAATTCTTCATTTCAATCACCCAGATCTTGCCATTTCTTATGCTTTTTGCTTAAAAAAAAGAAGAGAGCTATACTGCCTTTGATCTAGTTTAATCTAAACTCCTTGGAAATAGCTGCCCATAAGAAATAAAACGAATGTTTCTCTTGAAGGGAAGTTCTTCTAACATCTGTCCATTATATCTCCACGTGTAATGACTGTTGACTGATGTTGCTGCTAGTACATTAAGGAAGGAAATAAATTGTTCAGAAATGAGGAAGAACGTTGCACAGAAATATTTGTACCCAGACGATACGCTGCTTATGGAATGTTTATATTTTTAAATTTTAAAAAAGCATTTTAAAAACATAAATGAAATATTTTGGGGTGGAATTTTATACCACTCTGTATAATTACAACATATAATCAATAAATGCAAACAGTGCAAAGGGAAAAAGAGTTAATTGGAATCTTCAGTAGTAACTATGAGAGGGATCTTAGAGTTCTAATGGACAATCACTTAAATATGAGCCAGCAAGGAGCTTCAGCTGCCAAAAAAAGCCAACACTAGGCTGCATGAACAGAGGGATAGATTCAAGATCACGTGAAATGTTAATATCACTTTATAATGCCTTGGTAAGGCCACTCTTGGAATATTGTATTGTAGTTTTGCTTGCCAGGATGTAAAAAATATGTGGAGATTCTAGAAAGAGTGCAGAGAAGAGCAACAAAGATGATTTAAGAGGCTGGAAGTTACAACATATGAAGAACCATTGCAGGAATTGGATATGTCTAGTTTAATGAAAAGAAAGACATGATAGCAGTGTTCCAATATCTAAGGGATTGCCACAAAGAAGAGGGGGTTAACTTATTCTCCAAAGCACCTGAAGGAAGAACAAGAAGCAATGGATGGAAAGTAATCAAGGAGAGAAGCAACCAAGGAGAAATTTCCTGACAGTGAAAACAATTAAATAGTGGAACAACTTGCCTCCAGAAGTTGTGGGTGCTCCAATGCTGGAAGGTTTTTTTAGCAGCAATTGGACAACCATTTGTCTGAAATGGTATAGCGTCTCCTGCTTGCACAGAGGGTTGGACTAGAGGACTCCAAGGTCTCTTCCAATTCTCTTATTCTGTTATTTTGTTATTCTTTAATCGAGAGAACATTCGCTTGTGACATCTTACCACTATTAACTCATAACACTTCTCCCCTTTACGGCTTATCTGATGCCTCACATTCTAGGAATTTGCTGAGACATCTGGATCCAACTATCTCTCCCTGTGGCGATCCCTTAGTGTAAACTAATATAAATCTCTCACCTTTTAGGAAGATATCAGAAAGGAGGAAGAGTCCCACGGTCAGGTGTTGCTGTAGCATGCTGTCCTTCACTGCACACTCGCATTCTCCTTTAACTTCTACCTGTTGGTTTGACTGCCATCAAAGATCTCTTCAGATTAGCAATTTCCCCTGTCGTTTGCATATTTGAATGCAAATTGATTTACCATTACTTCTGCTTTTTCCACCCAGTTATGAGAATTATTCTTGCTTGTGATGAAGAAAGAGGAAGCAGAAGTCTACCACCAAATTACAACTCCAGTTTTTCGAGCATCTTGTCTAAATATTAAAAGGAAGGAAAGACAGCCGTAAGAGTGATCATCCTGAAATTTTTTCGGCAAAATCAGGATTTGGGAAACAGCCACTTTCTCTGCACTGAGAAAAGCCATGCACTAAGAGGCTTCTTTACATGACAATAACATAAAATAAAATAACATAGTTTTTGAAAGTGGAAGTTGTTTGATTCCGTAAGCATTTCCTACCCTTTCTGAAAGATTGTGACAGCAGCACTGACGGCAGATACTGTATTCAGAGGAGCATGAAGATCTTATTATATGCAAATACTAAAGGGGGGGATCTAAAATATAAAGAGTCTGCAGCTACCAACTGTATTAACTTGCAATCCTTAAAATAAGTACAGAAGACCTGAGGACTTCAGCTTCTATGTAGATACGGCAGAGGCAAATACTATAGGTATGCTGAAAATAAACATTGGCAAAAAGGAGCAGAAGGAGTAGCATGCTTGGTGACAAATAACAGATTTTCTAGAAATTTGACAAGAAAGTCTCTTCAGTAGAAAAGGCTTCATATCCAAGTCCCCTGAAAGCCACCCACACAAACAATCTACACAATTTGCAAGGACAGAAATTCAGCAGCTTTTTTTTTAAAAAAAATACCCTTTTGAGATTAGCCTGCAACCCACTGGAATAACAAAGAGCAGAAATAAATTACAACACAACACTTCTCAGCACAATGGATACTAGTGCAAGTTCAGCAAAAGTACAAGTCACGCTAACCACAACAACACAAACATTGCATCCCAGAAAAAAAAAGAAAAGAAACCAACTTGGAAACTCATGTTGCTCCAACCACCTGGAATAATCACAGCGTATGAATCAACCAAGTCCCCACAAAGCATCCTAAACAAACTCAAAGAGCCAATATCAAAATAAGACAAAATAGGAGTTGTTAGATCTGGGCAACGAGAGAACAGACTGCGGACACGAAGTGACTTAACAGCTCTTTATTAGTAGTAGTAGTAGTGATCCAGCTTGCTCTGTGGTCGGAGGGTTCCCCTTTTATAGTACTCGGGTACGCCTCTCGACCAATCAGAGTAATACCTGTTTCCCGCTGTAGCAGCGGACCAGAGAGGAGACTTCCTCCAATATATGTTAATATCTAACACCCCTCCCCTCCTAGACGGAACGTTGCGGTTAGTAACATAGTCCTTTAGGTACGTTGGTGTTTGTCTTACTCGGGAGGAGCGTCGCAGTTCGGGTTGGTTAGAAGTAGTTGCAGGATCGGTTGCTTTCTCTGCTTCGCGTTCGGGGGGTTTCGTGCTTTCGTTGCTTGGGCGTTCCGGGGTCTGCTTGCTGACGTTGCTTGGGGTTTGCTCTGCTTCGTGCTCGGTCCCTTGTTCTGACCTGGGCTCATAGGTGTCGTAGTTCTCTGCGTTGGGGCTCTCGAGTGGCTGACTTTGCGTTGGTAGGTAGCTCTCGTCTTCAGTTCGTAGGTCTGAGTGTGCTAAGCGACCCCGAAGTTGATCGATGTGCCTTTTCCAGTTCCGCCCATCTTCCAGTTCCAACAGATACGATCGTGGACCCGTGATGCCAATGACCCTTGCCGGCATCCACAACGTCCCCCCTGCATAGTTGTGGGCGTATACTGAATCCCCTATGCTAAAACTCCGAATTTTGCTTGTGGAGTCTGGGGGTGCTGTGGCAGAGTAATTTGGGTGAAGACGGTCCAGGTGAGACCGTAGACGGCGGCCCATGAGTAGCTCAGCGGGGCTCCTACCCGTCGTTGTGCTGGGAGTAATGTGTTGGATCAATAGGTAATGGTCAATGCGTGTTTGCCAATCACCTGGACCCATCCTAGCGAGGGCCTCTTTTGCGAATCGTACCATTCTCTCCGCCTGTCCATTTGATGCCGGATGGAATGGCGCGACGAGGGCGTGCCGAATTCCCTGACCTGCTAGGTATGTCTCAAATTGCATGGCCGTGAATTGGGGCTCGTTATCGGAGACCAGGAGGTCGGGCAGGCCATGAGTGGCGAAAAGTCGCCGTAGAACCTTAATGACTGCCTCTGCCGTGGTTGAAGTCATTAGGACTACTTCTAGCCATTTCGAGTATGCATCCACAACTATAAGGAAAGTCTGACCTTGGAATGGCCCTGCGAAGTCGATGTGTATTCGCGACCAGGGTGCTTTAGGCTTCTCCCATTCTGTGGCGGGCGCTTCCGGGGGTGCTGGTCGCGATTCCTGGCATGGGTCGCAAGTGGCCACCCATTCCTCTATCTCTTTGTCCATGTTTGGCCACCAAACGTAACTTCTTGCTAACGCCTTCATCCTAACAATCCCCGGATGACCAACATGTAAAGCATCTAATACATTCCTACGTAAAGCATACGGAATAACAACTCGATCCCCCCACAATAAACAACCTTGTAACACTGAGAGTTCGTCCCGTTTTGACCAAAACACTTTGAATTCCGGGCCCACGTTTCCCTTCGGCCACCCCCTCCAAACCCAAGTTCGAACTTGTTTTATTAAATTGTCTTTAGAAGAAAACCTTGCAACATCGTAGGAAGAAACCGGTCCTGAGTCCAAACAATCAATGAGCAGCACCGGCACTTCGGGAGTGGGGTCTGGCAAAAGGTCCGGTAGTGGGCAACGGCTGAGTGCGTCTGCGTGTCCTAGAGTGGAGCCCGGTCGATGAATTAACTTGTATGAGTACGCAGCCAGGAAAACAGTCCACCTGGTCATGCGTGGAGAAAGGGAGACTGGAGTGGGGCGGTTTCCCGCCAAAAGTCCCAACAGCGGTTTGTGATCTGTAATCATTCAAAATCGCGGCCGTAGAGGTATTCGTGGAAACGTTTTACTCCAGCTACAGCAGCTAACGCTTCCCTGTCCATCTGGCTGTAATTCCTCTCGGCCGATGAAAGAGTCCTGGAGTAGAAGGCGATGGGTGCTTCTTTTCCGTCTGGCATCCGGTGGCTGAGGACTGCGCTGACTCCAAAAGGTGATGCGTCGCAGGTCAATACCAGCGGTAGTGTCTGGCTGTATTGGACTAACAGCGAGTCAGTGGTGAGCAGGCGCTTTACTCCGGCGAAAGCTGCTGCTTCGGATCGTCCCCATTTCCATGGTGCGTTCCTCTGGAGTAGACGGTGTAGTGGCTCAGCAACGGTCGCCTTCTGTCTCAGAAAAACGCTGTAGAAGTTAAGTAGTCCGAGGAAGGCCTGCAACTCGGTCTGATTCCGTGGTGTGGGGGCGTCCTGGATCGCCTTAATTTTCTTTGAAGTGGGGTGTATTCCCTGACCATCGATTCTATAACCCAGGAATTCTACGCTCGGCACGTTAATTTGGCATTTTTCCTTTTTGAGGCGGAGGCCCTTTTCTCTGATTCTGGCCAAAACAGTTCTGACTCTTTTATTTAATTGCTCCTCGTTTGCAGCGGACACCAAGATGTCGTCAAAATAGGGGACGACTCCCGGTATCCCTTGCAAAAGTCGTTCCATGACGCTCTGGAACAATCCTGGAGCAATAATCACACCGAATTGTAGCCGGTTGCATTTGAATGCTCCTCTATGCGTCACTATAGTTTGGGCCTCCACTGTGGCGCTATCTACGGGCAACTGCTGGTAAGCTTGTGCCATGTCTAATTTAGCAAATACCTTTCCTGGTCCCAACGAGTGCAATAAGTGCTGTACTACAGGCACAGGATATGCGCTTTGTTGTAGCGCGACATTAATTGTGCATTTATAGTCCGCGCAGATGCGGACTGATCCGTCTGGTTTGACTGGGGTCACAATGGGCGTTTCCCAGCGCGCGTGATCCACCGGCTCAAGGATTCCTTGCTCCACTAACTTATCTATTTCCTTATCTATTTTTGGGTGGAGTGCAAAAGGCACTCGTCTCGGTTTAAGTCGGATTGGCGCCACTTTGGGGTCTAAATTGAATGAGATCGGTTTACCCACATACTTACCAAGACCGGGGTTGAACACATCCTCGAACTCCTTAAAAATCTGTTCAGCGCTGCTGTTTTCCACGGCGTTGATTCCGGTGACTTCTAGCCCCAAGGATTCAAACCAATCCAGTCCTAGGAGGTTTTGTAATGGTGCGCTGGCGATGGTCACGGGCAGCTGGGCTACGATGTCCTTGAACCGGATCTGGAACGTGCCTTGGCCCACGATGGGGACTCGGTTCCCCTGGTAGTCTCGTAGCAGGATGTCTGGAGTGCGTAGTTGGCTCTTTTTGAGGCTAGGGATAGCCTGTTTCATGGATGCCCATGAAATGATCGTCAAGGACGATCCTGTGTCAACTTCCAGCTCGCAAGGTGAGCCCTCCAAGAGGACTGTGACTTTCAGCTTTTTAGGCCACTTGGTGCGCACCTGGCTTATTGTTGGGAGATACGTTCGCAATTCCTCTCTCTGGGTCAACTCTATCTCAGGATCTGTATCCTGAAAATACTCTCGTTGAGCGTCTTGATAGAACGCTCTCTCAGCTCCTTGTGTGTAATCTCTCTGGGAATACGCTCGCTCAGCTCTTTGTGCATTTTCTCTCTGGGTAAACACTTGTGGATTTCTCTCTGGGCGCCCTTTTTGATTTCGCCAAGCCCCTGGGTTGGGCTTCTGTTGGCGGTACATGGGTGGCTGCCGTGAGGCAGGGACTTCGCTCCGGCACACTCGTGCGATGTGCCCAAATTTGTTGCAGTGTGAACAAACAACGTTCCTGAACCTACAGGTAGACCTGGGGTGATTCCCTCCGCAGCTTGCGCAGGGCGGCAAGCAGAATCCAGGTCTCCCCCCAGGCCTCACGTGACTGCTCCGCATCAGGTGACTGTCCTCGAACTCGGGATCCTTGTAGTCAGGGCTTGTGTCCTTGTAGTGAACTCTGGTTTGCCTTGGTACTGGCTGGTTTACGCTGAAACCACGTTGTATGGTTACCGATGATTTCTCCGCTGACTCTGACGCTCTTGCTTCGTTTAGAGCTATCTGTAGGGTTAAATTTGGGTTTGCCAACAGCTTCTTTTGTAGTGAAATGTCTCTTAACCCACAGATAAGCTGCGCTAAGATATGCTCGTCCAGATCCCTGAACTCGCAGTGAGTTGCTGCTTTACGCAGGGCTGCAACATATTGATTAATTGATTCTCCCGCTCTCTGGTTCCACGTGTTGAATTCCTTGCGGCAAACATGGCGGGAAGGTTTTGGCGCGTAATGAGTCTGCAGCGCCTGTTGCAACACCGTCCATGATACTGCCTGTATCGGAGTAGGCGCGGTGAGGTCTCTGGCCGTGTTGAAGACTTCTTTTCCGCAGTAGCCGAGGAAGATGTTTTTCTTCCGGGCGTCGGTGATCCCCGTGTATTCGTTCGCTTCGAGAAAACACTCGAATCGAATCATGAAGGCTTCCCACTCGTCGTTCACTGGGTCGAATGGAGCGGGGGGAGTGTGCATCGCCATCTTCTCTTGTTTGAATTTGCCGCGCTGCGGTAACCCGAGATGGCTGCCGGAATTTCTGCCGAATTCCTGGGCTGGATCGAATCCGGAGATTCTGGAGTAGCGTTCTTCGTCCTATCTGCCTCTCGATCCCACCTTCGTCGCCAATGTTAGATCTGGGCAACGAGAGAACAGACTGCGGACACGAAGTGACTTAACAGCTCTTTATTAGTAGTAGTAGTAGTGATCCAGCTTGCTCTGTGGTCGGAGGGTTCCCCTTTTATAGTACTCGGGTACGCCTCTCGACCAATCAGAGTAATACCTGTTTCCCGCTGTAGCAGCGGACCAGAGAGGAGACTTCCTCCGATATATGTTAATATCTAACAGGAGTAATCCACAAAATAAAACGCAATGACCACTATACAGACAGTCAGGAGTCTAGCAGAACATGTTTATGAACATCAATTAGCTGTGAAAAATCTAGAATACAACTTCATGGATTACCCTGACACCAGGGTGACACCCACTTACATCAGCCGTTGCTGTTCCAGTTTCCATCATTGTTTTGTTTGTTTTGTTTTTATTGGATTTATATGCCGCCTTCTCCCAAAGGACTCAGGGCAGTGTACAACATTAAAAAACACACATCCCGAAAGTTAAAAAGAAATTAAATACATATCCAAAAAAACAAACCCAATTTATAGGACAATACATTTAAAAAAATGAGTTAAAATTAACAGGCCAGGCCGACTTGATGGAAAAAGGCAAATCCCACACAGTCAGTGTCCTGTAGTCATGTGATCACCATTTGTGAACCTCCTGCCAGCTTTTTCCCTTTGAGTTTGCTTGTCAGAAATTGACAATGAAGGTTGCAAATGTTGAACACGTGATTTTGGGACACTTTCATAATTGTGACCTGATTGCTAAGCACTAGAACCACGATCATGTGATTGTGGGGGAATTTGTGGGGAACTCAACTATAGGGAAGCGTTGTAAATCCCCTGGTTCAGTACTATTGTAACTTTGAATGATTGCTGAAAAAGTGGGCATTAAACAAGGACTACTTGTAACTTCAACTTGAAAATAGTGAAAGCTTAGATCTTCCAAAATGCAAGAGAATTTAGCTGCCAAGTGAGGTTCTTTGGTAGACTAGACACCCGAGGAGGAACAGGGATGGTATTGTGGCAGAGATTAGTGGATAGATGGTGAATTCTGACTGGCCTGGTCTTTCCTGACAAGGAGATTGTGAGATCATCCACTAGCACTCTAGACAATTGGTCCTTGTGACGAGACTGCAGGAACTGAAGTTTTTGTGGTCAACTCATGAGTCAAAAGGCTAGACGTTGATGGATTTCAGTTAAGCTCATAACTGTAACACGGCGTAACCGGACACAAAGTTCACAAAAGCCTCACTTTCTTAATCACTATCAGATATAATCAATTTACAGTTCAAGAAAAAAAAAGGAAAACCTGCTTTTTAGCTTCCCTCTTGTAATTGATACATATTCATTTTGGATTAGAGAATTAAAATGGTAGCTACTACGAAAACCACAAAAACAGCAGAAGAGAGAAGAGGATTGTTAGAACAAAATGAAGAAAGAGGAATTACACCAGAGTTGTTTCCAAAAATGTTTCAGGAATTAGGTTAAAGATTGTCTAAACAACACTCAATGGATAGCTTTTGAAGACAGAATGGATGAAAGTCTACTAAAGTTAAAAAAGAGATAAAAGAAGAAGTTAAGATGGAAAACTCTGTAAAACAAATCACTGGATAAAATGGCAAAGTGGAGAAATCTGGAAAACGAGACAGAAATTAAAAAAAGGAAAGAGGGAAAGAGATTTAGATAAAGTGGCATTATTGGAATTGAGAGACAAGGAATTTTGCTTGAGATTCAGATTGATTGCAGACTTTAACAAAGTTTATAGAATAAATACAAAATTAAATATATGTTCTGAGGTAAGTCCTGGTGCTCTTCGTCAAGAAGAAGATAAGACACTAAGTTTTGCAGCTCCATTTTAATACAAGATGTAACAGAAGCCATCTTGAAAAAACTGCATTGGGAAATGCCATGAGTTCAAGGGATAAACCCACGGAGAGTCGTCTACCATCTTGATCATGTTCAGACCAGGACAAAGACCTGCCAAATGGAACAGAAAAGAAATGGCACAATTAGGAGCTTTGTCGATCACACCATCTCAGACATGAACATTGCAAGATAAAGTCTGATAGCTGAAGGATGTCAACAATGATGCCTAAGGTCCTCCAAGAACCATGAAAGGCCACCATATCAGGGGTGGGTTCCAGCAGAGATTACTGCCGGTTCACTCAGGGACATCCCCCTGTGCACGTGTTTCATGTGCACTGTGCGTGCATGCGCATTACAACTAAAATTACTCTGCACATGCACAGAAGCAAAAAACAAGATGGCAGCGCCAATGGCGTTGCCAGGAGAACCAGTTCGGGGGGGTGGTGGCAGGCCTGGGTCGCTGCCTGTTCCAGCAACCCAGGCCACCAAGCTACTACCAAACCGATAGGAATCCACCACTGCACCATATCTAGAAAGATTATGTACAACATTCCTATCACTTCATTCCTTTTTAAAAGGACATGTTCATAAGAATGTGAACAGATTGATCCCTATAAATCTTGAAAAACCAAGAATGTGAACAGATTGCTAAGGATGCTATTCCCAGCTTCATATCCTCCACAGAGTTGAATGAGAACTCAAATCATCCTATCCAACCAATCTCAGGAGGATCCAGTTGGGAAAGCTGCCTTTAACACAGCCTGAATCTGTCCTGCTTCCTAGAAAGAACGAGGAAGTGACTCAAAATTGTAAGAGTGTAAAGGACCATTCTGAGTAAGAACTTAAAGGAGTAGATTTATGAATTAATTGAAATCCGGCTTGTCCATTTAAGCATTTCTCCACCACCACCTTACTTCCTGGAAAAACATAGGCAGGGAGAGAGGAAAGGTCTTGGTGATTTTATCATCTCTTTCAAACTAAGAGAGGAGGGCAAATGGGCCACGATAGGGAGAAGGAAGGCCCTTCACATGTTGTGCTTGAGTTGCAAAAGAAGGGCTAGATTAGTATATAGTAGCAGAAAGTCAGAAGTCTGGTAGCACGTTTTCAACTAGCACGTTTTATGAAAAGGCATGTGCTTTTATGAGTTGCTAAAAATCTATGATAACCTACACACACACAAACACACAGACACACACACACACACACACTGAGAACCATCACTAATGTGTTGGATACATCATCCCCATCCATCAAAATATTCTCTTTAAGGTGCAGAATAAACTTGGTGTCCTACTTTCCATCTCTCTATTCTGCTGCTGTGTATGCATAAAAAGATTAAAGCTGGACTAATCAAAGAATCCTCCCTTTGAGACTTTCTCTACTAATTAATCATCCCATTGTTTCCAGTGCCTCTGGAAAATTCTGTGCCTTTTGATATAAACATCTAACGTAAATTCTTGCCCATTGTTTAGGCTCCTCTCCCTTTTCTCTTTCTCTCTGTTTTTCCCTGCCTTTTATCCTGCTTTTGCCAGTAATAAACATATTTTTGTTGGTTGAACCGAGTGACGTGTGTGCTTGCTCTGATCTGGATAAAGGGGCTGACTAGGAGGCTGCTGGGTACAAACCAACTGAGGATAACCCATAATAATTTTCCAACATAGTCTACATTCATAATTAATTCACTGTAAACTTTTCAGTTGCTGGAATTCGAACTGTTACTGCCAAAGAGCCCCCTCTTGCTTTAAAGATGGATAAATATTTTAATAATGTATACTCCATTGGTCCATAGCTGGGTAAAGTAGATTTATTGTTGGTTATTATCTTTATTAGGGTCAACCAAAACAATTTGCTTTGCTATCTTTCAAATGTCTCCAGCACTTTCTTTTTTTTTACCAAATTACTTTTTGCCACCTGACCTGATAACATTTTCAGGTGAACTAAGAAAAACAAACTGCAACTCTCTAGCATCGTGTTGATTGTTTCTAACGAAAATATTGCCAAAGTATAAATTATATATTATTTTCTCCAGAACAACTGTTCGCCTTTAAATCAAAACAAAACAAGACAAAACCTCTAAAGTAGCTGTAGCATTCTAGGTCCAAACTATCTCTTTTTTATGACATTGGACCTCTTACCTTGATTTTGAATATAATGTATGTAGAGCTAACTAATTCTGAATGGATCAGCAAAAGCAGCCCCAAATTAACCATTAGACAAATTAAACCCATGCTCAGTTCGCCAAGAAAAGGGGAGCACCAAAGTTTTCCCCTCTAGTTATCATGTCCTTAGCTCACAGCGTCGCATTGCCGTCACATGACATTCCGTGATGTTTTTGCCATTTGCGGAGATGGGGTGGGCGTGGCCTGCACATAATGTATCTAGCCCAGGGGCCGCGAGTTTGACACCCCTGCCTTAGCTCTTTCACTGCCACACTCAACTTTAGTTTTCAGTACATTTTCATATTTGCATTTCCTCCCCTTATATAACAATTTAATTTCAGCAGACATTCAAAAGTGTTGAAAATCTGCATTCCCCCCCCCCCCTTATGCCCTAGTTATAAATAAATAAATTTCTTATTTTGGTTACTATATTTAGTGTTATTTTTTTTTAAGTTTTTATATTTAATATACATTCAGGATCCAGTCTAGGGGATAGCCTGGAAGAAAGCTTTAATTTTTAATCTCTTATTTCACCTTCAATATTTATTAACATTAGTGACTTGTCAGCAAAACAATGGGAAGGGCGAGGTGTGCTATTGTTGGCCTGTGCTTTGGGCATCCGTTGGCTTTAATCTGTCCTTGACTGAAAGCCTTTAACTGAAAAACTTTCAAGGTAGGAGGGAGATCCTAGTATGGCTGGCTGAGGAATTCTGGGAGTTGAAGTCCACAAGTCTTAAAGGTGCCAAGGTTGGACACCCCTGTCATTAGGTTCAGGAGCTACTGAGCAATGAAGACAAACTGATTCTTGAAAAATGTGAGCATGATTTTTTAGTTCAGTAACTAATGAAACCTAAGTTGCTCTACCATTCATTTGTTTCTAATATCTAAGAGGCTGCCACAGAGAAGAAGGGGCTGACCTATTCTCCAAACCACCAGAAGGCAGAACAAGAAGCAATAGATGGAAACTAATCAAAGACAATATCAACCTAGAAATAAGGAGAAATCTCCTGAAAATTAGAGCAATTAACCAGTGGAATAAATTGCCTCCAGAGGCTGTGGATGCTTCAGCACTGGAGGTTTTTAAAGGAGAGATTGACAATCATTTGTCTGAAATGGTACAAGGTTTCCTGCCTGAGCAGGGGGTTGGACTAGAAGACCTCCAAGGTACCTTCCAACTCAGTTATTCTGTTTCAAATCCATGTCTGTGTTTCTCTGCAGAAACAGAAATGATTTGGCTAAATAGTATAGCAGGTGGAACATCGCCAGTTTTCCTTTGGCTCCTTATTCCTCCCAAAACGCTAATCTGGTTTTCTGTTTGATTTTCTGCAGACCATCCTGGTGGGAGACAGCGGAGTGGGGAAGACGTCATTGTTGGTCCAGTTTGACCAGGGCAAATTCATCCCTGGCTCTTTCTCTGCGACCGTTGGCATCGGATTTACCGTAAGGACATCTGGGTGCCACATCTGTTGGGGAATGGCTTGCTCTGGAAGTCTTGCTATTTGTCTTCTGATTCAAGAACTCAGCAGACGGTCATAGTAAATATGTTCAAGCAGACAGATCTAGAGAAAAGACTAGTATGACAAATAATGTGGTAAGGTGATAAATGTGCTATGTTGGAATTTAGGGTATCGCCACACTAGGCATGGCTAGGGGTTCTTTTTGGTTGGGGGTTGAGTTACTTCAAGTTACTTCAAGTCTTCAAGACAATTTCCTCTAGTTGATTTGACAAGATGTTCAGAAGTGGTTTGCCCTTGAGAGAGAATTATTAATTTTCTAGCCTGGTGCCTTAAACCCTACACCAAACTGGCTTTAGGAGTGTAATTAATGTAGGTGAGTCTACAGGTAATCCTCAACTTCCAATCACAATTGAGCTCAACATTTACGCTGCGAAGTGAAATATTTGTTAAGTGAATTTTGCCCCATTTTATGACCTTTCTTATCACGGTTGTTAAGTGAGTCACTGCAGTTGTTAATAACATGATTGTTAAGTGAATCTGGCTTCCTCATTGACTTTGTTTGTACGAAGGTCGCAAAAAATGATCACATAATCCCGGGACACTTGCAACCGTCATAAATGCGAACCTGTTGCCAAGCATCCCGATTTTGATCACGTGACCATGTGATAAGGTCATAAGTGTGAAAAATAGCAAGAGCGCTTAGGCTTATATACCGCTTCACAGTGCTTAACAGCCCTCTCTAAGCGGTTTACAGAGTCAGACTCTTGCCCCCAACAATCTGGGTCCTCATTTTACCCACCTCGGAAGGATGGGAGGCCGAGTCAACCTTGAGCCTGGTGAGATTTGAATTGCCAAATTGCAGGCAGCGGACAGTCAGCAGAAGTAGCCTGGAGTACTGCATTCTAACCACTGCGCTACTATGGCTCATAAGTCACTTTTTTCAGTGCTGTTGTAACTTTGAATGATCACTAAATGAATGTTTGTAAGTTGAAGATTACTTATCTTGCGTGTCTTTGGGAACGTGATGGGTATGGATGGTCATGAAAGACTCATTTATCAGGAGACAAATTGTAATCTTAGGCCTTGCCAGGATGGTTTTTACCTGGTATTTCTTTGTAACTTACTCCGAACTGTTTTTATTTTCAAAGGAACCAATATATGACTAGGAAAAGAGGTTGCAATTTTGCCTTGCCATATTTTTCATTTTTTAAACCTTAAGTAACAATAGCCTGGTCTTTCTTTACATCCTAGTAAAATGTCTCAAATTAAGAAAGCTATTTCTCAGTCAACCAAACAGATGAGTATAGCAGATAAAAGTATTGCTTTTTTGTTCCCATCAATCACCCTCCACAAGCAAACCCTCTGTGCTCCCTCTGCTAGTTTCTTTCTTATTTTATTTTTTTACTTTCTTCTCAGCTTTATTACTATACATTGTGTCCTGTTTTCAGTGGTAGGATTCAAATAATTTAACAACCAGTTCTCTGCCCTAATGACCAGCTGGGTTGGCACGGCCCGATGGTCATGTGACTGTGTGGGCGTGGCCAGCTCAATGTCACTCAGATCGATGGTCGCTTTGCCTTTGCTGTTACAATGTAATAAGGATTAACCGAAGTGGCAGTTTCTGTAATCAGTAACCAATAAAGATTAGGCTAGAAACAACACCAGAATGTTTCCTTCCTGCCTTCCTTACAGGATTAGCCCTGTAAAGTGGAAAAAAAACAAAAGGAGATTTCTTCCAACAACCGGTTCTCTGAACTGCTTAGAAAGTTAACAACCGGTTCTCCCGAATAGGTGCGAACTGACTGAATCCCACCACTGACTCTTTTACCAGAGAAGTCCTCTTAAGTGCCTTGGGAAGCTGATGAGGTTGCCTGTCAGACTGGGCAGTGATCCTATTGGGCTGATGCAATTTCCAGACTGAGAGGCTGATCCTTTGGAAGATGCAACTTAGAACAGAAATGAAACTCTTAGCAAATCTATTCCCAAATCAGCCTCAGCTTTTATAAGAAGAGATGAGGTTGGAGGAGAGAAAAAGAGGAAGGGGTACCTATTTTCATGCAGAAAAGCGGGGAACTCTTTTGCAGTGTTTCTCAAATCTTCTCAAGCATGAAGCCATGTGGAAATCTCTAACTCTGGGCACTGTGTCAATGTGTGCCCAATGTGTTATTATTTGGCATCATTATAGAAGTGATATGCCACTGTCATATTTTTGTTTTTAACTTCCCAATAAAGCATAGATTTCCTGGTGGCCTCCTGCCCAGGTCCTTATCAAGGGTAACCCTGCATTTTGACAGCAGTCAAAATTGTCTATATTTTACCACAAACATAGTGGCATATTTGGAATAGGCTGTAACTAGACCAGGGGTGTCAAACGCACGTCGTCACGGCAGCATTACCTGACGCGTTGGGATTTTTTTGCCCTTTGTTAAACCGGGTGGGGGGGCGGAGCCAGCACATGACACATCCAGGCCCGCAGGCCACAAGTTTGACACGCCTGATCTAGACTGATTTAGATCTCTTTCCCATCTAAGTATTTTTGCATTTCTGTACTCTTGATGTTTTCTTAAACCTGCTGATGATATCTCATAGGAGGGCAATATCCCTTTTAGTATCTAAACATACAAACTGTGAGCACAGGATCACAATTGGTATGTGTGTGTGTAGAAAACACATTGATTCTAAGGAGGAGCTTTAAAGTGCAACATCTCCCCCTAGTGGCAATTACTGGGCAATTTTACTTAAGCAATATTTTCCTCTTGCTAAGTGTGGCAAAATTATTAGTTGTGAGATTATTACAAAAAGGAAATGTTGGTTTTTAATAAAAAAAAATACAGTCAAAATTGTGGAATAGGGGAAGCAGATATATAATTGACATACACAGTTGAGCTGGAAGGGAAACAACTTTTCCTTACTTGTGAAAATTAAGAAATACGAAATATGAACAAACAAAAACTGCACATCTTCTCACAAAGACTGACAGGCTGCTCTATTGACAAAAGTGATACGAAATTTTGTCAAGATGTGGCATTGCTTCCAGAAAACATAAAAGTTTCTAAACCAGAAGAAAACAATTTGGATTAACATGCAAATGTCATCAAGGAGTTATCATAGAAGGAGCAACTTCAAAGTTGAGTTAAGGTATCATAGAAAGATCCAACTTTCTTCTCGATGCAGGAATCCAAATAGAAGCATCTCAGACAGATGGGTGTCTAGTCTCCATCTAACTCTTCCCATGAAGGACAGTCCACTAGCTCTTTGAATGGCTGATTGCTTTTTGCCCCTGTCATTCAATTGAAGTGTGCCTTCTTGGTAGCTTTTCCATCTCTCATGTTCTTCTTCAAGGTTCCTTCCAACTCTGTTATTCTATTCCAGCGATGGCAAACCTTTTTTGGCTTGCGTGCCACAAGTGGGGGGGGAGCGCAGGAGGGTCGTGTGCGGGCGTGCCGCACCCATAATGCAATGTGCGACCCCCCAGTGTGCATGTGTGCACTATGCGCGACCACCCCCCATTTTTACATGCTTTTTTCGCCCTCCCCAGGCTCCAGAGGCTTTATAGGAGCCTGGGGAGGGCGAAAAGAGCCTTACCCCACCCCCATGGAGGTCCTCCAGAGGCTTCAGGGACCGTCTGCAGGCTTCAGGACGGTCTTCAGAGCGCTCAAGCCTTCAGAGCGCTCAAAAGGATCCTCCGAGCAAAAGTGACTTCCGGTTTGCTCGGAGGGTCATTTTAAGCGCTCTGAAGGTGTCAGGGAAGCCTCCGGACGGTCCCCGAAGCCTTCGGAATGCTTAAAACCACCCTCCGAGCAAACCGGAAGTCACTTCCAGTTTGCTCGAAGGGTCGTTTTAAGCACTCCGAAGGCATCAGGGAAGCCTCCGGACGGTCCCTGAAGCCTCCGGAGGGCCTCCGGGGGGGCGAGGGAGGCTCCTTTCGCCCTCCCCAGGCTCCTATAAAGCCTCTGGAGCCTGGGGAGGGTGAACTCAGTTGGCCAGCACACGCATGCGCGCTGGCCAGCTGACAGGGCAGCGCCTCGCGTGCCCTGACAAATGGCTCCGTGTGCCACCTGTGGCACGCGTGCCATAGGTTCGCCATCACTGTTCTATTCTATTCAGAGGTGGTATTCAGCAGGTTCTGACCAGTTCTGGAGAATCAGTAGCGGAAATTTTGAGTAGTTCAGAGAACCGGTAAATACCACCTCTGACTGTCCCTGTCCCCATCTATTCTCTGCCTCCCGAGTCCCAGCTGATCAGAAGGAAATGGGGATTTTGCAGTAACCTTCCCCTGCAGTGGGGCAGGAATGGGAATTTTACAGAATCCTTCCCATGCCACACCCATCAAGTCAAGCCCACCAAGCCATGCCACATCTACGAAGCCACACCCACAGAAGTAGTGCAAAATTTTGAATCCCACCACTGATTCTATTCTATTCTATTCTATTCTATTCCAAACAATGTTTCAGTTTGTTTAAATCCTTCTTAAAATTTGATGCAAGTGGAATCTTGCCAGTACAGAATATATTGACTCTACTGCATTGTTTCCTATGATTTGAAGACTATACTTTTTTTGATGCAACCTAAGATCGCATTTTCTTTTGCAAATACATTGCACTGCCATATTCAGTTTGCGGCCAATCGTTATTTCAAGATCTTTTCCATTACTACCATTACTGTGCCTGGTATCCGCAAGCTATTCTCATACACGCAATTTCTGTTTCTTACATGGAAAACTTTGCCTGTGAAGGTGTTAAATTTCATTTTGTTATTTCCGTCCCATGTCTCTAATTTAAAATGGTTTATTAGCTGTCCTACCTAATTTTATTTTGTCTCCATTCCTTCCATCAAATTATTGAGAAAAAATGTTGAAGAATGCAGAACCCAAGACTGAAATAATTATTTTTGTTAAGAAATGGGGGGAGGGAGAGTTCATGGGTAATTTACACTGGGGTCCCCAACCCCCAGTCTGTGGACTGGCACTGGGTCGTGGCCTGCCAGAAACCGGGCCAAACAAGCAAAGCACCATCCATGGGCAGCAGGCTACAAGCAACCCACAAAGCCATATCCTCTCTGGCCTGCGAAAAACCTCTCTCCACATAACCGGTCCCTGGTGCCCAAAAGGTTGGGGGCCACTGATTTAAACATTCAGTTCTGGTCGCCACGATGTAGAAAAGATGTGGAGACTCTAGAAAGAGTGCAGAGAAGAGCAACAAAGATGATTAGGGGACTGGAGACTAAAACATATGAAGAACGGTTGCAGGAACTGGGTATGTCTAGTTTAATGAAAAGAAGGACTAGGGGAGACATGATAGCAGTGTTCCAGTATCTCAGGGGTTGCCACAAAGAAGAGGAATTCTCCAAGGCACCTGAGGGTAGAACAAGAAGCAATGGGTGGAAACTAATCAAGGAGAGAAGCAACTTAGAACTGAGGAGAAACTTCCTGACAGTTAGAACAATTAATCAGTGGAACAGCTTGCCTCCAGAAGTTGTGAATGCCCCAACACTGGAAGTCTTTAAGAAGATGTTGGATAGCCATTTGTCTGAAACGGTATAGGGTTTCCTGCCTAGGCAGGAGGTTGGACTAGAAGACCTCCAAGGTACCTTCCAACTCTACTATTGTAAACCATATCTCTTTGGGATGGGATAAAAAATAAGGTATATGATCTCCTCCAATTTGCTGTTGAGGAGTCCATTCAATCATGTCTAATTCTCGGCAATTCTATGGGCCAGCTTTTTTCGCATTCTTGTACTGCTTCTTTTAGTTGCTGTATTCCTTTCCACACTTCTTATCTTCACTTGCACCCCCTTTCTCTATCGTGAACCCATCAGCAACTCCATATGGTGTTTGCCCAGTGGTTCCCTGATTTATGTATAGTAACTACACCAACATGACCAAATTCGTTGATACCCCCAGGTTTTCTTAGGGCTCTCTACAACTTCTCACAATCAACACAATCGATAAAGTAGAGGTAGATGTTCTTTCGTTATTTTTAAAAGCAGATGAGCAATATTAACCCAAGTGCAATGCCCCTTTATAAAGGCAGTTTGAACATCTGCCAATCCCCTTTCAATGGATAGCACCAGATGTTGTTGTACAATCTCAAGGACAATTTTGCTAGTGTGAATAATGAGGGCAAGGGTACAATATTTAGAGCAGTATTTTGACTCTGCCTTTTTTGGCCATGGGATGAACAGTGATCATTTTGTCAGTGGTTTGCTCTCTGAGCTTGTTTACATTTAGTTCCCGAAAGTTTCGTTACCCAACCAAATAATATCATGAGAGAGATTTTCTTGTCCTATTCCTCTTTAGCTTATACTAGCTGATAACCCGGAGTTGCTTGGGTATTTATTTATAGGGGGGAAATATCCAGACCAAACGTAATTTCTAATGTTGGATTTTCCCCCTTACCAGACGGAGCCCCCTTGTGGAGTACCGTGGAGCCATTACCATGGCAACTCCACTGCGCTGTACAGTAGAAGCCATTTTACAGCAGTACAGTAGAAGGCATTTTAAGGCACAACAAGCTGTATCTTAACAGAACGCATACCCTGAGGGGCATTAGGGGTGTCTTACCCACGCAGTATTTTTTCTCCAGAGAGTAAGTCATCTGTGTACCAAGTTTGATTGAAATTGCTGGAGGCATTCCAGAGTTATGCTAGAACACACACACACACACGCACACACACACACATATATGTTCAACATATATAAATGAAATGTTCAGGTGTTCAGGAACTAAATAGAAACAAGCTCGGAGAGCAAACCACTACAAATATTTTCTATTCTTTCAGAACACGGATCATTTCCAATCCTGTAGGCATGTGCTCATTTCCCACGTTTTCTGGCACAAGTCTGGGATGGTACAAGTCTTAGCAATTCTGCAGGGATGGTATTAGTATGTTCTCCTGTTCATCCAGCATAGCCATTCCATACAGTGGCTGTGATGGCAGAGGGTTTTCTCTAAATCCATATAGAAGTTATCAGCTTAGGAAAAGCTAGTTTTGGTCTCCACGATATGAAAATGATGTGGGGACTCTACAAAGAGTGCAGAGAAGAGCAACAAAGATGATTAGGGGGCTGGAGGCTAAAACATTTGAGGAATGGTTGCAGGAACTAGGTATGTCTAGTTTAATGAAAAGAAGGACATGAGAGCAGTGTTCCGATATCTCAGGGGTTGCCACAAAGAAGAGGGAGCCAAGCTATTCTCCAAGGCACCTGAGGGTAGAACAAGAAGCAATGGGTGGAAACTAATCAAGGAGAGAAGCAACCTAGAAATAAAGATAAATTTCCTGACAGTGAGAACAATTAATCAGTGGAATGGCTTGGCTCCAGATGTTGTGGGGAGGGCATGGGCCTGATGGGCCCATGGGCCCCAAGAGCACAGGGACCCATACTAATCTGTATATGTTAACCCTTCAATTCACCTTGCATCATATAAATACAGCAACGTATTTATTACATTTTACTGCATTTTTAAAATTAATACTAACATGCCAACAAAATAAGTATGTTTAATTTTATCAACCAATTACATTTTCATTCCTGTGAGTAGTTGTCGTAGGGGCCCCAGTACACTTCTTTGCCTGGGGCCCATAATGCTGTTAAGACAGCCCTGGTGGTGAATGCTCCAACATTGGAAGTTTTTAAGAAGAAATTGGACAACCATTTGTCTGAAATTGTCAGGGCAGCCTCCATCAGTAACCAAGAAAGAAACCACTCAACTCCATATTTCAGAATTAAGAGTACTTTTACTGGTTATGAGTAGATAGCAGCTAAGCAAAGCAAGATCTGAGGCAAAAGCACGCATAATCATAGATATCAATATGTGACCCAACTCCCTCCCCATAGTAACCCCATCCCCCAGTCCAATCCGCACATCCCACAGGTGTCATGTGGGCTGCAGCTTCAAAACCCATCATCAGGTTGGTATGCCGGACAGTTGGCCTTGGCGGCAATTCCACTATCTGCAGCATGAGCAGTAGATGGTGAGAAAATCACTCCCTTCTTCATTCACTCCTGTGCTTAAGCTTCCCCTCCCAAATACCATGTTATCTCCCCCCCTCCCCATTTCAATGGCAGCCGAAAGCAAGCAGCAAAGCAGAGGCTGACAGAAATGGTATAGGGCAGGGGTCTCCAATCCCCAGGTTGCGGCCCACTACTCGGCCGTGGGCCTATTTGCAACTAGGCTGCACGAACACATGTGCACACGGCTGAACTTTTGCAAGTCAAGCGTGGCCCGATTCCCTCTCTACCCCCCTCCCGCTGGGCCACCAAGCCACAAAGGTTGCGGACCACTGGTATAGATTCCTGCTTCAGCAGGGGGTTGGACTAGAAGACCTCAAAGGTCTCTTCCAACTCTGTTATTCTGCTCCTAGTTAACAAACACTAATATTAACCAAAATCCCTAGCAGAGCCATATGGAAGCAGGCATTTCAAAATTAACACCAGAGGAAAATAGATTGGTGTTCTGAGTACTGGGCTTGTTTAGAACAGATTACATGTTGCTTATTTGGTGTGGGGCTTTTGGGGGAGAGCGGGGGGGGGGGAGATTCCAGAAATTATCAAGCCTGAGAACTTAAGGGGCAGAAGAGACAAAGTTACCTGTACATGGTAGGTGGGTAGGGAGACCCACTGGCACCAGCAACAATTGGCTGTGCCTTTTTCTCCGGATAGGATGTTCATTTGTGTACGTGCCTGTCTGTAACTCCTCATTAATCATCCATCTGGGACGAGATCTTCAGCAGGGAGAAAGGTGTTGCCATAAGTTTAAAAGACTCCTGTGGGAAAATCCAGCTTTATGTTTACATCTTATCCTTTTAAATGAGAGAAAAAGAAACAAGGCAAAGGATATCTTTGAATCAAGGGAGGCCATAGATAAGCAAGAATATTCAAGTGGCAGGTTGTTTAGAAGAGAATTTACTTTGGAATGAATGAAAGATTTCAGACTTTGCTGTAGCCAGAGGCCACAGCTGTAGTAGTAAATCTTAAATTTTAAATAGGTTTTTTTTTTCTGTGCTGGCTATTCTTCATTGCCTAAGAAACTGAACTGTTTGAACCCGGAGGTTCTTCATTCCAAGTCTTTTTAATTCATCTAAGAGAGGCCATTAAATAAGATCAGCCTTACTTTTCTTATATCTACTGTAGATATAAAACCACATTGCTTCTCACAGTGATTGCAAGGATTATTGAAATAACGTATTGCATATATAGCTCTTTGAATACAGGATTTTTGTTTTATTTCGAGGAAAAAGCTTCTTCCCTTCCATTTAATGGTTCCTTATGCAGAGGATGTATTTAGATTGAGGTTTACAGAACTCTACATGAGTTTATGAGGATCTTGCATAATCTCTTACTACGAGAAACTTTTCCTTTGGCTGACAAGGATAGGCTTTGGAGTAAGATGTTTCTGGGCATGCTACCCACAAACTCTAAAAATGCATTCCAGTGAACCTTCCAGAGATAAACCAAATAAGGAAAGAATAACCAGAAGAAAGTTGAGAAGACTATCTGGGCATGCTCGTGTGATTTGCATTGGGAAAGAAATAACAACAAAACAAAATGTGGGGTCATTAAATTCCTATACAGTAATCCAGAACTCCATTCATTCTGTTCTTGATCCACATGACAGGCAATGAATCATGTGCAACAGTCTCTAGAAAAGTTTGCCTTCTAGATCAGGTGTCCACAAGTCTGGATCCGCAGACCGGTACCAGTCCACAACCCATTGGGAACTGGGCTGCAAAAGCAACTGGCAAGCATATGAACCTCCATTTGAGCAAAAAGCAGGCATATGCAAAACTATCCTCCCCTCCCTCCACCAGTTCGTGGGGTTGGAAAGGTTGGGGATTGGTGTCCTAGATTTTAACTCCAATTGCCTTAATAAATTCCAAGCCCAGATAGATGGTTCTTGATGCCTTTGGATTTCAACTCTCATAATATATAGCCAGTTGAAGTCCAATTACATACTAAGAATGCAATTCGGGAGAAGTCTGGAGTTTTGCACTTATTTGGATGGGAGATTTTGATGGTCCACAAAGGTGTGGAAGACCAAGGGAATTGGGTGGTTCCAAGACTTGCTAATGATTTGTGGTGTTCTTCTAGCTTCACTTGCTTATTGTGTGACAATATAAATCCTGGCTTCATTATTGTTGTATTGGCACAGTGATGGTTGGTTGATACTATAAATCACTAGCGGTGAGAAAATGGCTCATGCAACCTATTCTTTTGGCAGCAGTGCAGAGTTTCCATTCTTATGCTTCAGCTTGGTCTTTTGATTTGATTGATGATGATGATGATGATGATTTGACAGAATATTAAGATAAATAGATCTTGCTATATTCCAAGCATATAAATGGTGTTAACTACCTTTCCCTGTGACATCTTTCTGGGTTTATGTATCATGGGGTTGAAATTCTGTAATTTCATGGACTCCAAATCAGAGACACCATCAAAGTCGTAAGATAGTCCACACGAGAAGCACACCCAGATGAACTAACTCTTATTTTATTGTTAGGTTACCTTAACAGTATTATGCAAGTCTAAAGATTCATTTTCCCCTCTGTCCCTTTTACAGCCCAAGAAATTAGGGAGGTCTCCTCTGAGATGCTTGCCACTGGCAAAATCTTTTTGTGGGCTAAGCCAACTCTTATCTGCTCTCCTGCCTCCCAAGATCATTCCCACAAGCCCACAATCTTTGGAGATTAGTGAACATATTTGGATTTTCTGAGAGTTGTAGGTGTTCTCACAAAAGGACCATAATAAGCATGAGTACAGGAAGAACTAAGACGATGATCTGCTTGCAAAACGATTGCAGATCACAGAGGACATGTTTAGTGGCCAAACCCATTTATTCAAAAGCAGACTGTTGAGGTTGCTTCTCTCTATCCTCCTCTTTGTGTACTTTGTCTCCTCAATTTTATCCTTGCTTTGTGGGGGGGGGGAGCGGAGCAGGAGGAAACCCTTTTAAAGAAGTGCTGAGTAAAACCAGGGGACCAACACTGGTCTGCTGCATGCTAGAAACCAGGTCGCACAAACAAGTGAAGCCCCATCCATGGGATGCAGGCAGCACACCAAAGCACATCCCCTCCGGTCTGTGGAATAACCTCTCTCCAGAGAAGTGGTATCTGGTTCCCAAAAGGTTGGGGGCCTCTGAAATACAGGACACCCGAAGATAGCAGGACCGGTCTCTGCATTACCCTTTTCATCAAGAGTGATGGACATGAGTGATGGATATGACCACATGTCCTTTTCTTCAAAAGGATCTTTCTGAGATGAAGTTGGTTTTGGCTTATTGAGTGGAACTGGACGATGCGGATTTATGAGGAAAACGTTATCATAGTATCTGTCAACACCTTGAGACGTAAGACAGGCCCAGTTTGACAGCCACAGCTCTTTGGGAAGAGAAAGCTTCTTCTCTCATGCAATCACCTGAAAATGTATTTGCATTGTTAACCCTCTCAATCCCTCCCTTCATTCAGTCCAGACTGACATCACACTGCTTGCAATCCCCATACATATACATACACATATATAAAAGAAACAGAGATTGTGATCTCCGGAACTTTAAAAATATATTTTTCACTTAGTTTTCCTTAGCCACTGCTAACATCGTCAGAGTGTAAAAGTCATTATACAATGTTAATCGATTTGGCCGTTATGCCTGTGACAGGGCCATCCACCCGCCTCCCAACTATAATTAGCATTCCTTCCTCCCTTATTGAACACAGCTTAGGCTGCTCATCCTCAGGAAACAACGCTGAGCTGTTTGATGTTGCCTTAAAAGTATTCTCTCTGGCTTCCTCCCACACCTCTTCCCTCTTCTTCTGTCTCGCAGGCACATCTGATATATTAATCAGCTTCATTTGTTGTTTTGATCTTTCTTGGTGCCTCAATGCTTGGTAAGCGGGTAGTAGGTCGAAATGCCTATCATGTTGTTATCAGAAAACCAGTCTTCTTTCAGAAAGCGTCCCCCTTTTGTTATATCATAGGCAACAACTTTTACCTCTTGAAAATTGAATATGTGATTGTGTTCTTTCATATGTGTCCAGAACTGAGAGTGGCGTTCTTTGTTCCGGACAGCCAGTTCATGTTCATGCATTCTAGTCTGTAGCCGCTTAGCTGTTTCCCCAACATGGTTATTTGCACAGTTGCTGCAGTTAATATGGTAAACCACTGAGGATGCCTCCTGTTTGGGTAATGCTTCTTTTGGGCGCATCGTATACTTATACATACACATACATACATATTTCCTGGGGAGGAGCAGCCCAAGCTGTATCCGACAAGGGAGGAAGGAATAGGAGCATCTATGAACATGGCTGATGTAATAACAACAAAGCTAATTACAGGTGGGAGGCAGGTGGATGGGTCTATCACGCGTGCAATGGCCAAATTGATTAACATTGTATAAAGGCAGGTATCTCGTTAATGGTTTTTGCACTCTGACGATGTTAGCAGTGGCTAACGAAATCTTAGTGAGCAATATATTTTAAAGTTCCGGAGATCACAATGTCTGTTTCTTTTATAACTATACCTGGAACTCTCATTTTTAGAACAATTCATATTGTGTTATATATATATTCAAATATGTTCAAATCCCAGTAAGGGTATGGCTAGCTGATGAGAGCTAATTAGCTCGAAATAGATCTATACTAGTCTCCCTTTATTTATTTATCAGTACAAATACAAATACAACAAATACAACACACACACACACACACACTGTACACTGACCATATATATTATATATATATATATATATATATATATATATATATATATATATATATATATATATATATATATATATATATACACACACACACATATACATACACATACACACACACACACACACACACACACACACACACACACACACACACACACACACACACACACACACACACACACATATATATATATATATATATATATATATATATATATATATATGGTCAGTTTTCAGAATCTGATTATATATATAATCTCAACTGGGAAATTGTGAAGCGCCTCAGACCTCAGTTTTCAGAATCCGGTGAATTTATTTTTCTTTAATATTTTCCACTGCATTGTTAACAGGGACTGGAAATACAGGTTTCTCTAGCAGGGGGTAGTGGAAAACCTGAACTAAAATAAAAGGTTGTGGAGACCTGGAAACATCGTTAGGGGGGAAAAAACTTTATCTGGATATGCCATCTGCCTTGAATTTGCAGGGCAAGGAATTTGCAGGCACCATTACTTTCTAGACAAAACATTGCTAAATGGAGGGGAGAAAAAAAATCTTAGTTGTTGCAGTTAAAATGACTATTATTTCCCAATATCCTCTTTTTATTACAAGCACTCCTAATTCCCTATTACTTGGCTGTTGAATATGGCAATCATTTCTTCATTTATATCTAAATAAACATCTTCCCTCATGACTAGGCAAATAAAGCATGATGGAAGTTTAAACATTTGACATCTCAGTGCTATTTCATATCAAAAAGTAGTCAAAGAGTATTCAGTAGGTAAAAACCATAATTCCTTATTGTTAGGGTAGCACCCTTTCTCCCAGACAGCCAGATCACACCCATACATATATTCTTCTTCTTCTTTTCTTTATCATATTTATAGACCGCCCCCTCTCCCGAAAGGGACTCGGGGCGGTGTACAGTCACTAAAATACGTTATAAAATACATACAAAACAGTTAAATAATTAAATACGTAGGTGGAGGAGGTTGCAAGACTGTACATAGAATAATAAATATTAAATATATGGTTATCGTGTTACCCTCTTTTGGAATAAGCGAAGTTATGCAAAGCGCAGAAGCAGCGTGAGAAGCAATAGACAAAAGCAATTAATCCAAAGAAATAAGGGAAAAGAAAATCTAACTAAAACTAGTTTACATCAACATAATTTATTATAACTCCCACACCTTTCAATCCTTGCAAACTGTCCCTTCTTCCACTCCCATCCATACACTCCTTCATGCCGTTATTTTGTTCTTGAATTTTTCACCATTTATTTTTTGAATATCCCTTCACATTTGTATTCCTCTCAACCCATTCGTTCTTTTTTTGATCAAGCACTTTCACATGCTTCTTTCACACTAGTTACTCATTCAATTCACATTCAATCTTGACTCAACCTCTTGTTTTACAGTATCACTTTGTAGTCTCTCATTCCCACTTCATTCGTATTTCTTCTGACACACTGAGCACTCTCTTCCACATATCAGTGGGTAGAAATGTATTCTTCTGCCCCAGAATTTTCAATTACTTTGATAAACACTCATTATTTATATCGGACAATAGGCTATATCAGGGGTGGCGAACAAGTTCGACAAAAAGAGCCAAAATTTTAAACTGTGAGAGTCAGAGAGCCACACCACGCAGTGACCTGCCAAAACAGACCCGGAAGCAATGTTCCCTCTAATTTTTTTTCGATGTGAGCAGAAAAGTATAGTGTTTGAGCGGCACATTTTCATGCCTGAGCACCCGAATTTTTTTCACAGATGTCACCTAAGACAACAACGAAATCAGTATTATTTGAAACTCAAAGTTATGTTTCTTCAAGGTACCCGCTTAATTCAAAGTGTTATATAATATCAGTATCACTTAACAACGCTCCTGCTTAGCAACCAAAATGTTGGCTCAGAAACTCTGGCATTTGAAGCACGCAACTCTTAAAGCTGTCAAGTTACAAGACCCTTGCACCCCTAACCCTTTAGGGAAAAAAACCCCCAGGGGTCTTCAAACCTGACAGCTTTAACACTTGTGGACTTCAACTCCCAGAATTCCTCCTTCAGTCATGTTGCAGCGACGTCATCTGCGTGGATCTGCTCCATCTTTGCTTTCTTCATTGTGGGCAGGGCTTCTGCTGAAGATGCCGACGAGTACGAGTTGCCACCAGAATAACTGCTGCTACCTCCTCCTCCTCCTCCAACAGAATCACCAGATTTGCTCCTGAGCTCAGCGCTGGGTTACCTCTGCCCCCTCCCCCTCCTCCGTGCTTTTGAGGAGCCATGAGGCTTTTTTTCCCCTGCTCCCCGCCCCCGCCTTCCTACTGGCTCCTGCAGCCTCATGGCTCCTCAAAAGCACGGCGGAGGAGGAGGAGGGGGCAGGGGTAACCCAGCGCTGACTGAGCTCAGCTGCTCCGAGCGGAGGGGAGGCGCCGCTGCCACGCGCAGAGATGCCGGCTGGAGCTTTGGCGGCTTCATCTCAGCCGCAGCACCGGGCGGCAAATCCGGCAGTGCTGCCTGTTAGAGGAGGAGGAGGAGGAGGTGGCAGCAGTTCTTCCGGTGGCGGTGGGGGCTTTGGGGCTTCACAACTAGCCTCAGTCGCCCCGTGCTCCTCAAATCAAGTCTCGGGAAGTCCTTTGCAGGCGGCCCGTTCTAGCTGCCTGCAAAGGACCTCCCCAGCTTCCGAAAGGGAGCGCGCGATCCAAGCCACAGTATACTAAATAATGATAAGAGGCAAAGAGCCTCATTTATTTTGGCCGGGAGCCGCATGCGGCTCGCGAGCCGCGTGTTCGCCACCCCTGGGCTATATTGTTACAAGCATTTGCACTTCTTAAAATATCTCAATCCAGTTTACATATTGAGTAAGCAATCTACCAATGTGCAGAAATTCATTTATTTGCACTATCTTCTTGGTATCTGCAATTTCCAATAATTCATTTTAATTTTCCAGTCAAACACAACAATATTATACTCTTGAATGATGCCCCCTCCCATTCATATATGGTGAGTCCTCACTGTGAAGAATTCCCCCCACCCCCAAAAGAACTTGTGTCCAAATGAGTGAAGTTCCCTTTTGCTTGTCTTAATTAACCTATTTGGGCTGGTATTTTTATACATTGGATTGTTTTCTATAATGATATATGGTTCCAATTCCAAAACTATAAAAGCAATTAAAACTATACAAGCATTTAAAATAATAAAATGTATATGTAATACCTGAAGGGGTGTGGTGGCCTAGAGATTAAGGTGCTGGGCTTGTCGACCAGATGGTAGGCAGTTTGAGACCCAAAGTACCGCATGAGGAGGTGAGCTCCTGTTCTTGTCTTAGTTCCTAACAACCTAGCAGTTTGAAAGCATGCAAATGTGAGTAGATAAATAGCAGTGACGTGCGATGAGGTTTATGGCTGGTGAGGCTGGTGACGTCATCAGGAAGGCGGGGAATGGGACCACGTGTGCAGGAGGCTGAGGCAGCCTCAGCCTCCTGCACATGTGGTCCCATTCCCCGCCTTCCTGAGTCAACATGAAGGGGACCACGGAGCGCGAGCCGGCAGAGCGCGCTCCGCAGTCCCCTTCATGTTGACTCAGGAAGGCAGGGAATCGGACCACATGTGCCTTTTCCCTTTTCCCTTCTTTTCATGATGAGAGCGGTGAGGCTCTGCCTCCCCTGACCGCACATCCCTGATAAATAGGTACCACTTCGGTGAAAAGATAACACATTCCATGCAACTTGGCATATAGCCATGCTGGCCATGTGACCATGGAAATGTCTTTCGTACAACACTGGCTCCCTCAGCTAAGAAACGGAGATGAGCACCACCCCCTAGAGTTGGACAGGGAAAACCTTTATCTTTATTTCTTATATGTAATAACTAGCACTTTGACTCAGAAAACAACGCAAAACCAGGGCAGCAACTTTGAAATAGATGTTGGTTTACTAAGATTGCCCTAGTAGCCAGGTATTTGCAGTCCATACTAGTTATAGCTTCTGAACTGTTTTCATAGGCAACTTTACATATATTACAGGACTCCAGGGGGAATGAATCACCAATCAATACATTTCTAATCCAAAAACATTTCTTATCCATCCATCCATCCATCCATCCATCCATCCATCCATCCATCCATCCATCCATCCATCCACATACATACATACATACATCACTCACTCACCCACCCACCCATCCATTCATTTATCAAAGTTCTTAATGTCCATATCCAACATGGATTTAACAATCAAGGGATCATTACACATCCTTGTCTTATTCCTTGTTTGGTGCTGAACTTTTCACTAAGAAACAGATGCCTACTATTTCAAATGATAGAAACAATCTTTGGCTCCCAACTTCTCTCTTCTTTTCCTATTCTTTCAACATTTTTTCCTTGATCACAAGAACAAACGTATCCAGTGCAAAGGACAGGCAGATTTTACAGAACCAGAAGATCAATGAAATTCCTATAATTAATAAATATATTTTACAATAGAACTAACCAAAAGGACCAACTGGTTTCAAATAAGTAAAACAGCCAGGCCCCATTAATTTTAAAACCATTAACAATATTTGTGGTAAAATGTAATCAAAATTTAACAGCAAAGGAATCTTATTGTTATATAACACTTGCACTAACACAAAATATTATGAAAATATCTGGGAAGATAATTTGGGATTTAATTTAGATGAATCCCAATGGTTTTGTGGCATTGAACACCTATCAAATCTCAAGAAATTATCTATAGTCAAGATCAGGCATGAACGTAATTGTTAAGTAGCTTTATGCTTTTCTAAAATTGTACCATATAAATCTGTTCACGTTAGGCTCATGGGGTTGAAAATAAAGTACAGCTAGTCCTCAACTTACGACAACAATTGAGGCCAAAATTTATGTTGCTAAGTGAGCTTTGCCCAATTTTACAACAGTTCTTGCCACAGTTGTTAAGTGAATCACTGAGGTTGTTAACTTAGTAACACGGTTGTTAAGTGAATCTGGCTTTCCTATTGACTTTGTCAGGTCACAAAAGATGATCGCACGACCCCGAGATACTGCAACCATCATAAATATGAGTAAGTTGCCAAGCGGCCGAATTTTGATCACATGACTTGGGGAGGCTACAATAGTCATAAATCATTTTTTTCAGTGCCTTTGTAACTTTCTGATCCCTTAGATCAGAACAGTGGCATGTTTCCTTGTCATTTGGAAAATGCAAATCTCGTATTAAAATAGTCTCACTGGGGCTTAAAAAACAAAGCTCCTGTTTAAAAGCTCTTTCCAAAACCAGGAAGCCCACTAAAATATTGTGTTTCTCAGCTTTCCTCCCAATATTAAGTGTGTTTTCCAGCCACCAAATACCTACTTGGTTTAACATATGAGAAAGATCTGATTCTGTTCAGAGATGAACAGCTGGTTTCAGTGACTAAGCATTTGGGGGCTCTTTCAGTATCTAAAAGGAGGGGGGGAATCAACAGAAGCTAAGGAAGTTATACTTTGTAAGTCCCATGAGCAAGATTATATTAAGGCAAAGAACCTAATTTATAATAGGTTAGATAATGAGATTATTGAAATAAGATAATCTTTTACCACTGAGAAAATGAAAGAATTTCTGGCAGTTCCAAAATAAACAAGTACTTTTTTGTTCCTTTCATTGTATTTAATCACTGGATTTTCTCAGATTAGGGAAGATTCAGTGAAATCTGAGAATATTTGTGGCATCTGATCTAGTCTTTCTCAATATATTGTTTTATTTCCAAAACATATGTAATTAAAGAATTCATTTATCTATAGAGGTCAAACTAAAGAAAAACAACATCTTTTTTGAAGACTTCTACTTTAAGTGCTGGCTAGTTTCACAAATATGTAAGTTCATCTGGTGTGGGAATTATTCAACACATTCCACCTCAGGAAGAGATTTATGGTTTTGGAAATTCCAAGAAATTTCATAACTTTGCTGAGTATGGGATGTAATCCAAAGGACTATGTGATTATGATTTTGGTGTGTGTGAATTCCATTGCTAAAAATGTGAGCTTCATTTTTCCAAAAAGCATGTGAGATTCCTTAAAAAGGGAACTATTCCAAGTTGCTATAGGGTCCCATTTAGTTAATTAGATTTTTATCCCACAACACGGTGGATTGAGCTGAGAGAGAGAGTGACTGGCCCAAGACCATACAGTTGGCTTCATGCCTAAAGTAGTATTAGAACTCATGGTCTCCTAGTTTTTAGACCAGAACTTTAACCACTAGACTAGATCAAACTGGCTTCCATTCTCATTTTGCTCCTGGAGGGCATTGCTACTTGGCTGAGCGACAGAAAATACTTCCTCATTTATTGTATCACTCATGCCTGCTTGTTTCACTTCTGCTAAAATAAAATAGGAACCTTTCTAGTATTTCTGCTTGCCTTGACTGGGAGACTTTGAAATAGAAAACTGAGCCTTGCAAGGACTTCTTTTTTCACCACTGCAATTTGCCCCAAAATGTCAATACGTTTTGAAGCCCAGTTTTTTGTTTCCCTGATTAATTTGTTGGTATATACTAATTATTTTTCTATCTATATCAAGCCAAAGTTGTTTCTCCATGGGAGTCCTGCTCCCATGATGAAAGATGCCCAGCCGTAAAATGATATAAACTAGTTTATAATCCAGAAGAGCATCAAACCCATTTTAGAAGTAGATCACTGAATAGGGGTGCCAGGACCATGCAGCCCCTCCATCTCACCCTCTCCGTTCAACTGATCCCTCTCTCAAGTGGATCTCTTTTTTTAAAACCAGATCTCTGGCTGGTCGCTTTACCAAAGGCAGCCACTCTTGCTCTGTTTGGGGATCTGCTGTAGAAGAGCCCACTTGGAAAGAACCAGATTCTCCTGCTGCCCTATCAAGAAGGGCTCCGGAGAACCGCGTCCAGGGATCAGAGCAGACAGACCGCGTTCCTAAATGCGTGGCAGAAAAATAGGGCTGACCTGACCTGAAGTGCGGTGAATACGGAAACAGAAAGAGGCACGTTTGCAAGCCTTTTATTTTAGTCCCTTGTATTCGTATCCATTTCATGCACTCATGATCATGTTTAGATCTATATCCGCTATCTAATTCATGCCTGACGAAATAAATAAAATAAATAAATAAGCACAAGGCAGGCTGTCCTGCAGCTACGTCCTCACCCAAACGAAAAACAATTCTTTTCCCAAGCCGGATTTGCAAACCAGCTGTCTGGCTATCAATCATCTACCACCCAAGCCACTTAATTTGTCTTCAACCAAATGTGCGATCGTAAAGACACAACAACAACAACAACAACAACAACAACAACAACAACAACAACAACAACAACAAGTGCTGATGAGAAATCAGGACCGAGGGCACCAACGCCCAAGCAGGCGAAAGTGCTCGCCTAGCTCCGGATCCCCCACTTCTGTCCGGCGCTGGCGGCTGGCTCGAGCGCTCTCTCCCTTCCTGAGAAAGGGGCGGTTCCGCGCGTGGGCAGGAGAGGAGGGGCAGAGAAGCAGCGTGGCCCGAGCTGTCGGAGATCCCCGGGCAGTTCCTGCTCCCTGCGCGGGAGCCACCATGACCAGCAACGGAGCAGGCAATGGGGGCGCCCCTCCGGCCCGCAACGGAGCCCCCGGCGCGCTTCCGCCGACGGTGAAGCCTTTGTCGCTCGTCCAGAGTTACGACGTCTCCGGCAAGGTGTGAGCCTGCCCCGATTGGGCGCCAGGGGGCACAAGAGAGGGCAGGGAGAATGGAGGTGGGGAGGGGGGATCAGATAAGGCTGAGAGGCATAAACACGCTTCCACCCCTTCCCCAAATTGTCTTGGAGAAAAAGCTGGGGAGGGGGTCGTAATATCCGCCTCCCCCTTTCGTGATCTCCTTGCTAACTTCCCCCACCCAACGTCTCCAAAGGATTCAACTTCGCCCACGAGCTTGGATAAGACAACCAAGAAACGGGAAAAGGGGCAGCAGCAGCACCTGGGCTGGTTTGGGGGGGGAAAAAAGAGAGAGTGGGGCTCAGGTGTGCTTGGAAAGTTTCTTTGGGATGGTTAATGTGTGTGAGAGGGGAAAAAACCCACCAAGGGCGGTTTTTCTTCGTGTTTTAGGACTGAATTATGTATGGTATTAGTATTGCCATTCCTACCAAGACGCAATTGTGTTGCTGCATCCTTAATAGGTGCCTAGTGAACAGAAATTCAACAGGTCGTTTCCTTAGATAGGGAAGAACACCTGAAGAGACAATAGGGCTGCTGAATATTTTCTCCCCGTCATTCACTGGCTTCTAAATCTACCCCTCAAAGGGCGGAAGTCATTATGGCCCCGAAAATGGGCTTTTTTTCCTACATCCTGAGGAATTCTTGGTTGCCACTGGACAAGCCTCATATTCAGCTCGAGCTCTGCCTCCATAGAAAATGCAGGCAGTCCTCTACTTACGACCATAGTCAAGCCCAACATTTCTGTTGCCAGCTAAGTGAAACAGTTGTTAAGCGAGTTTTGCCCCATTTTACAACCATTCTTGTCGCAGTCATTAACTGAATCACTGCAACTGTTAAGTTAGTGACCCTGTTGTTAAGTGAATCTGGCTTCCCCATTGACTTTGCTTGTCAGAAGGTCACAAAAAGGTGATCGCAACTGTCATAATAGATGAGTCCGTTGCCAAGCGTCTGAATTTTGATCACATGACCACGGGGTTACTGCAAGGTCATACGGGTGGGGGGAAAAACCTGGGTCCTAAGTCCCTTTTTTTTTCAATGCTGTGGTAACTTTGAACGGTCACTAAATGAAGTAAGTCGAGGACTGTCTGTAAAGTGGATCCTTAAAGGGCTGGCGTGGGGTAATCGCAGAAGTTGGTTCCCCTTTAGCAAGACCGTTTGTTAAAATCGATGGCCAATAGACAAGAGTTGCACTGTTCTTTGCAGTAGCAGCTGTAGCTGTTGCTTTTCAAACCACACTGGGAGGAAGCAGCTAAAGCGGGAAGACGCATCTCAGAAAGCAAGCGAGGATGGGGGAAGGGTTTTGGCGAGGCAGTGAAGTGCACTTCCTCACATTCAGGGTGTTTGCACAGATCTCCTCAGCTGGGATATGAGCCCCAGCAGTCGTGCTGCAGAAATCAGGAAGAGCACTATTGGGGACTGGCAGATACAGCATTATCCTATTGATATTGCAGGTTATTTATTTCATTTGTATCCTGGGGTTCCTTTGTGCCATCAGACGCCTCCTCGGTGTTGGTCCTGCAAAACGGCCTGCTTTGTGCGATAGTGAAGAGAAGGACCAGGGGAGACACGATAGCAGTGTTCCAATATTTGAGGGGCTGCCACAGAGAGGAGGGGGTCAAGCTATTTTCTAAAGTACCTGAAGGCCAGAGAAGGAATAATGGATGGAAACTGACCAAGGAGAGATTCAACCTAGAAATAAGAAGGAACTTTCTGACAGTGAGAACAATCAACCAATGGAACAGAAGTTGCCTTTGCAAGTTGTGGGGGCTTCATCACTTGAGACTTTCAAGAAGAGATTGGACTGCCACCTGTCAGAGATGGTGTAGGGTCTCCTGCTTGAGCGGGGTGGGTGGGTTGGACTTGATCTGTAAGGTTCCTTCCAACTCTGTTAATCTGTTAAAGAGCCAGCTTGCCACAAGAAGGCAGCTCAAGAAGTGTTGCTACAGCTAGCAAAACCATTCTGTGAATATATCTTAAGTATTTATGGCTTTCCCATACATGAGGAATTATAACCCAGCATGGGGTTCCAGTGCTAATATCCATGCTTCCATCAGAGTTGGACAGTAGATTGGTATTCTAATCAATAGAAAGACAGGTAGTCCTTGACTTACAACAGTTCATTTAGTGACCGAAGTTACAACGGCACTGAAAAAAGTGACTCATGACCAATTTTTCATACTTATGACCATTGCAGCAGCATCTCCATGGTCACATGATTTACATCCGGATGCTTGACAACTGACTCATCTTTATGACGGTTGCAGTGTCCTGGGGTCATGTGATCTCTTTTTGTGACCTTCTGACAAGCCAAGTCAATGGGGAAGCCAAGTTCACTTAAGTGAACTGCAACGATTCACTTAACTGTTAAGAAAAGTCATAAAATGGGGCAAAACTCATTTAAGAAATTTCTGACTTAGCAACATAAATATTGGGGTCAATTGTCATCGTAAATCGAGGGCTACCTGTATGCATGACGAGCCAAAATACAACAAAAATCAAGTGAAACAATGCACCTTTCTTGGTGAAGGAAGGACAGCGGCATAATCGCGTTGGAAACTTAAAACATCATTGGCTGTCTCATGATATAAAACCACAGCCCCAAGCGGCACAGAGGATATGAGTTGAGTTGAGTTGCTCAAGAACAACTCAAATTATCTGCACGCAATACCTATAGTATGTTCCCCATAGAACAAAGGTCCTCATTTGGACTTGATTTGGAGAGAGAAAAATGCCTGGCTAAGCACATATTTTATGCTTTGGGGTAGCAAAGGCGTGAACCCACTGCCTCCCACTTCCTTAGTGAAAGTAGAGTCTTGAGTGCATGAAGGATATTTAACTGCAGTGAAGACAGAACCCTCATCTTCTTCCTCTGCTCTCACATCACCCTAAGCCATGGTTGATTTAATAATAGTTTAGTGAATGAGCCATGATTGACTGGAGCTATATTGCATGCTAAGCCATAACTATTTTACAAATTATAGGATAGGTGAGTTCATATTGCACATAGTAGACCTCGACTTACGACTGCAATTGAGCCCAAAGTTTCCGATGCTAAGCAAAACAGTTGTGAAGTGAGTTTTACCTCATTTTACCACCTTCCTTTTCACAGTTGTTAAGTGAATCACTGCAGTTGTTAAGTTAGCATCCCGGTTGTTAAGTGAATCTGGCTTCCCCATTGACTTTGCTTGTCAGAAGGTCGCAAAAGGTGATCACCCAATCCCAGGAAACAGCAACCGTCATAATATATGAGTCCGTCACCAAGCGTCCCAATTTTAATCACGTGACATGGAGATGCTGCAATGGTCGGAAGTGTGGAAAACGTACGTCATAAGTCACTTTTTAAAGAGGTGGTGTAACTTTGAACGGTTACTAAATGAATGGTTGTAAATCGAGGACTACCTGTATTAAGGCAAGATTATGGATTGGCTAATAGGAATCGGGCTGCTGGGCCTGGAAGTGGAAGAAAACATTTTGGCTACCTTAAATCCAAAAGCCTTGTTTAATGCTGCTCATTTAGTCCGATTCCAGATTCCTTTTGGGAGGGGATCCTTGAATAAGATAATACAGTAGAACCTCGGGCCACAAACGCTTCTGACCATGACCAAATCAGGTGCCAACTAAAAATTTTGCAAATTTTTTTGCATCTGGTCACAAACAAATACTCGAGCAGCGATCAAACACAGCCGTGACAATTTTCCTGTTGCGGCAATTTCCCCTTCTACACATTTTGTTTTGTATGTGCAAGCGCAGTCTTGCTTTCAGTCACAACCAAATCCAGTCCTGGAATGGATTACGGTCGTGACCGGAGGTTCCACCGTAGCCTGTCACCATCCACAGATCTCTGCTCTCTCCCCAGCTGCTGTAATGTACTTGTCTGTTGTTAGGGAGGGGGGGTCTTTTTTCTCTAGTCAGTTGGGTTCTGGAACTGCTGCTGCTGCTGCTTCTCCCTCTTCCTGACACCCGAGAGAAAGGCAGGAGGGAAAAACAAGAGCAGCCCTCAGAAGGAGCAACAACAACAATCAAAGAAACTTTGCAAATTGGCCTGGGGGTCTTGGGCCATTCCATCACAGCAATCATTCCTGGCCTGTTCTATCTCCCTTCCCCCGCATGGCACTTTCTGAATCAGGTGGACTACAACTCACATGGATTACAACTTCAAATACATTGTCCCACCTTCCTGAAAGGGCCTCAGGCAGGAAACTCTGTATGGTACTTCCCTGCTTGAGTCCCTGTTCTGGGACTTGTTTGCCTTCTATTAAACCAACATACCCTCCATACAAAAATGCAGAGAGAGGACATTTTCTCTTCCTCTTTCTTAAAGCGAAAGCAGTTGGAGCAGCTTTCCCAAACTTCATTCTTTTCATTTGGGGTTGGTGGTGTTGCAGCTTCCCACTTTCTCAGTTTGTTCGCCCAAAGGCTGCCTGAGGAGTTGGCAAGTTATAAAGCTTCTGGAAGATGCTATGTTGGGGAAAGTGACATTGGCATATCAAGTGGAGTTTTTTCCCCCCCCTTTGGAAATAGGAGAAGTAGGTTTCAGCTCTCTGGGAAATACTGCTGTCTCCAGCTGAGGAACAGCAGTCCAGGAGAGCTGGGAAGCAGATTTCCTTAAGTGAGGGGGACACCATTACTCCACAGATATTCCTTGTCCTGAATCTAAGCTTAGTTTTTTTCAGGATCCAATCTGGGTCAGTCACCAGGACCAGAGGTTCTAAAGTTTTGGGCTCTTGCTGAAGCCCATCTGAGAGAATTCCAGAGGTGGCATTCAGCAGGTTCTGACCAGTTCTGAAGAACCGGTAGTGGAAAATTTGGAGTAGTTTGGAGAACCGGTAAATACTACCTCTGTCTGGCCCGGCCCCCATCTGTTTTCTGCCCCCCCCCGAGTCTCAGCTGATCGGGAGGGATTTTGCAGTAACCTTCCCCTGCCACGCCCACCAAGCCACACCCACAGAACCAGTAGTAAAAAATCTGGAATCCCACCACTGGAGAACTTCTCTCTCACCAGATGTGTGAGGGAGACGTTCCTTCGGGATGGGTTCCAGTGTGAGTTTGAAAGCTCAGAAGACTAAACTTTTGTGACCAACCCAGATTGGATCCTGCAACATTATCCTGGGACGCATATATTTGCCTTCTTTCCTTAGTTTGTTTCCTTTTCTTTTAAGAACTATTTTTCAAGTCTGGACTGCTAGGGGTCCAGTGTTTGTTGTTCTGCCAGGGCTGTTGATGGATTTCCCCCCTAATGATTGCTGTTATCTCTGAGCTGGGTGGGCTCAGTATTTTGTAGGAGGACAAATGCTGGCTAATCCACATTTCTCACAAGGATAAATTCCAGAAAGGTGAGAGAGATTGTTATTATTGTTATTCCTTCCCTAAGGTAAATAGGGAAATCCAAAAATGCCAACCAAGCTGGGGCTTTTAAACTGAAAGTCTGTTTGCTTAGAAGGAGTGGATACTGGCTGGCCTGTTTGCTCTGCTGTCTTGCAACAGAGGTGAGGCAGCGGCAAGAAAGGAAGAGCGTCCCAGAGTTTACGGATCTTCTCCTGATACTTGGCCCGGGTTATAATGGTATCCTCTCAGGTCTTGAGGGATGGGGAACCTTGGCCCTTTTATGACTTGCGGACTTCAACTCCCAGAATTCCTGGCCCAGCAAGGCTGGTTCAGGAATTCTGGGAGTTGAAGTCCGCAAGTCATAAAAGGGCCAAGGTTCCCCATCCCGTTAACCCATGGACTCTGTGTGTATGTTTTTATGGTCACAATGACATCAAAGGAAATAGACAAAAGCCCATGGAAGAAGGAACTGCTTGTTAGAAACATACTTGAGATTTAATCAAGTGTATTAGCAGCAAACAGTTCCTTCTTTCTCCACCCTTTGTCTATATAACATCCTGGATCAATGACCAATCTGGTTCCAGGGAGGGTGAAGAAACAGGCTGTGTGTGAACTGTGACTTTGAGGATTAGTTGGAAGATTAGTAAAATATTTGGATTATGCAGAGGTCACATTAGCTAATGGACTATTCCCTTGGGTAGGGCAAAGGTGAGGAGTGCAGCTCCCTCTGAGCTGGGGTTTCTGACACCTCACAAGGGCTTCCCAGAGTATTGGGTGACCTCTCCACCCTACAAGTTTCAGTGCTGATCCTGTGCCTGTTTCTGTGAAAGTAGTTTCAGTGAGGAAACTCATTCTCAGATAAGAGCACAGATGGGATGATATATTCAAACTGTCTTGAGTTAGCACTGCCATGTTGGCACTGACAACTGAAGAGGGTCTGAGGCAGCAGAGGGCATGACTCCCATAAACGGAGCCAAGAAGTTGTTATAGGCTCTACAGAACGTCTTTTAAACTGGAATAAATAATCCTAAATAAGGAACTGTAATGGTTATAATTCCTAAGTCGAGGAGCAGTAACTCAGTAGCAGTCATACTAGCCCAGTGCTTCTTAACTGGCTGGGGGAATTCTGGGAGTTGAAGTCCACACATCTTAAAGTTGCCAAGGTTGAGAAACACTGTCCCTCACTACCTCCTAGACAGCTGCCCTGACATTTAAGGGAGGTACTTAAGTCCTTGAACAAGGCATAGGGCTCCTGTGCTTCCAGAGATGTAATTTGTCTAGAGTAGCCTAGCTAGAAGGCTAAGCAAAGGCAGAAGTTGGACCATATGGCACAAAGTGTAAATATAAATGGGCTGTTTGTTTCCATTGGAAACAGCAGCTGGTACTTAGTGTAGTTACAAGCTGATCTCCTTATCTTTTGTGCAGAAGAGAGGAAACACTGACAAGGGAGGGGTGCTTTTAGTAATGATGAAAATAAGGACAAGAAGTTGGGGACAGTTTATAACCTTTCATCGTTCCAGAGAAAGGCCAGCTCACAAATAAACTCAAACTCTTTCCAAGAATCAGGATGGTGGAATAGATGTTCCTCAAAAATGTTCACCTCCATCTCTTGAGGAAGCACAATAGGAAGGAAGACTTGCCAAACATTCCTCATCAAGCAAAGAACTATATTTCTGGAGTTGCCTTTCCACCATTGCTAGATATGCATGGACTAGAGAGAGATGAAAATATAGGGATTTATTTTGTCAGGACCACCGAGGTGGGAATAGAAAGGAGATAATGGATGGTTTTCCTTCAGCTAAACCTTTCTGAAAGACCTAGCAAAGGTCCCTCTATTTGGAAACATTTTAAAACACCCTTTCCAACTTGGTGCTGTTCAGGTGTGTTTAATTTAAATTACAATTCCCAAGTGGTAGGGAATTGGTGCCTTTGCGACCTCTGGAGAGCACCAGAGCACCAAATTACATATCTGGAAGCACAGAATAAGATTGTCCTACACTATCCTTGTAAGCTTGTAATAACACTAAAGAGGGTGATAAACAGAAAGGGGGTACACATTTTAAAGATGATTTCCCAAGTATTGCTTTGAACTTCATGCATGCACAAGACTATTCTGCCATTCAACACAACAGTCCAACATTTTCAGTCTTCTGCATACCTGAACAAAACAACCTTAATGCAATGGGTCTGCATTAAGAAGTTGGCTTCTTAAAGATGTGGCATCTTTTCTTTCAAGCTCACACAGAACCCTGAAAAAAGTTGTGGCACTTTGATTAGTAACAGAGAGGAGCTGTGCTTATAGGAGATATATACTGTTTTTTTTAAAAAAATATAAGCCTTGTTAAGTCTGTGGCAGTATTTCCCTACCTTGGCAAATTGGGGACTTCAATTCCCAAATTTCCCAGCCAATGTAAGAAGTCTACACATCTTAAAGTTGTCGCAGTTGAGAAACACTGTTATATAGTGGCAAAAAATCAGGGAGTTTTAAATAATATTTATTAATTGGAAAAAGTGCTACCAGATTCCTGATTTTCTGTTAAGTTCTCCACATTGAGTTACCACCAGCATTGATAGAATAAGACGGCTATAGTAGAGCAAACAATGAATGACTCCCAATCACAATGGCACAAAGTAAGATGAAGATGAGATATGGCCATTTGTTTGTTCTTCTCTTCGTTGATTGCTAGTTCCGCTTGCTAAATTAGATCACTGTTGACAGAAGAGAGAGAGAGAGACTTCTTTAATAAGGAAGCATAAGGGGGAAAACGTGAATGTCAATATAACCCCAATCAGCCATATTAATGGGCTTTTACACCTCATCTCATAGGTGATGCTGCTTGGAGATTCAGGTGTGGGGAAGACCTGCTTCCTCATCCAGTTCAGAGATGGAGCCTTCCTCCCTGGGACCTTCATAGCTACTGTCGGGATAGACTTCCGGGTGAGGCCACTATTAATGCTGGAGATAGTTTGCCACAGCAGAGAAGTGTGTTGGGCATCCTGCAGTAGACCTTTGAGCTAAGCACAACGCAGGCTGAAGAACATTACATGGATGCCATCATTTGTCATGCTTGGTTTTGGTCTCTCAGTAGCTGGATCAGGAGTCCAGTATGTGGAGACCCAGGGGCCTCATCCTATTCCTCTCTGCTGTGGTTGTAGTAAAAACAAAACAAAACCCAAATGGTCTTTCGTGCAATCGATCCATGGAATAGCTTGCCTCTCAGAGTTGTTGGTGTTCCGTCACTGGAGGTTTCAAGAAATGATTGGACAACCATTTGTCTGGGATGCTGTAACCACTGGGCCATGGCCCGGTACCAGGCTGTGGCTCATTTGGAACCAGGCCGTGGAAGCCACAGGGGAGCATCCACGCGTAGCCCCACTTGTGTGACCCATGAGCGAACGCGTGTATGAAGCTCCATTTCAGCCCAAGGTGGGTTGCAAATCCCGGCGCTACCGGTCCTGCACGTACAGAAGCATCCGGGCAGGTGGGTGGAGCTTCCCACCGCTGCCATTACTGGTTCGCCCAATCCGAACAGGGAGCAACTCACCTCTGATTTGAGCGACTGGCAGGTGCACATGCCTGCCACTCGTGCAAATGGAGCTGCATGCACACACTCACCTGTCACTCACACAGAAAAATCCCCTCTCCCCACCCACTCCCACCAGTCCGCAAAGCCAGGAAGATTGGGAACCACTAGCATAAAAGTGCCTGCCTTGAGGAGTTGGAATGCAACACCTCTATGGTCTTTCCCTGCCCTGTGATTCCATTGTTCTATCCTCTCTTCCTCCTTCATTTACACACACACAAACACGCATTTTCAGAGCAGCTGGTAGTCCTAGACGGAAAGTTTCTGTCATCTTCTCTCATAGAACCTCTGTAGTTTTGGGATGGAATGGTTCTCCCTTGGATGACAGTTTGGGAAAAGCAGTGAAAGCCTTCTCTCTCCCACAAACTGCAGTCCCAATCTGCTCTATGCAGATTAATCAAGCATGTGAATTGCTTGTAGACATTTAACACTGTATAACATCCAACTATATTAACATGAAGCTGTCGGAATTTGTGACTGGAGGTATGTGTGATCAGGAACAAGAGACAGCAAAGAGACACAACACATACAAGGAATCACGTTGGTTCCTGATCCCATTGAAAAGCTCTGCCACCATCATGAATCCCTGTGTTGTTATGGCCAAGTATCCAGGAAGAAAAAAAGAAAAGCAATGACATCACATCATCACATAAATAATGTGATTTATACAATATAATATGTGTCAGGCATGTTGTGTACACTAGAGTTCAAGAGATGCTATTTCATTCATAAATTGTACATTGAAAACGACATTTTGTTGGCACTATTGGATGGAAGTCAATGCTGCAGAATCTTAAATAGCTTTTTCAATATCTTTATTCAGAGCCATAGTCAATAAACCTATGGAGGGCTAAAAAAATGCATTGGCTGATTTTTTTTTTATGCTGCTGATCTGTTATTAACTTCAATTTACGAGTATGTAAGCTTATTTTTAAGATGTTTCTCCCATTATTGAGTTAATTAATAGAACACGCCTGTTTCAGGATAGTTCTAGCCAGCTGTTCTTGTTGGGTTTTTAAAAATCCAAAATTGTACTCTTCATGCTTTCTTACACCAGCTTCCCCTCACTTTTGAGAATCCATTCATATGTAAAGCTTTTATTAAAAATTGTTCCTGTACTGTCTCAGCTCAGCAGTTCAAAGCTTCAGAAGAACTCATTTCCTAGCCTTTTAAAAGCTTGTGTAAATGAACAGGATCTATTAACAAGCCCTAGTGTACAATGTGAGAGACGGGGTGGCTCAATAGCTAGGATGCTGAGCTTGTAGATCAGAAAGGTCGGCAGTTCGAATCCTTAGTGCCGCATAATGGAGTAAGCTCCTGTTACTTGTCCCTGCTTCTGCCAACCTAGCAGTTGGAAAGCATGTAAAAATGCAAGTAGAAAAATAGGAACCACCTTTGGTGGAAAGGCAACAGCGTTCCATGCGCCTTCGGCGTTTAGTGATGCTGGCCATTTGAGCACGGCGACGTCTCTGGACAGTGCTGGCTCTTCAGTTTTGAAATGGAGATGAACTCCGCCCCCTAGAGTTGGGAATGACTAGCACATATGTGCAAGGGGAACCTTTACCTTTTTTAGTGTACAATGTAAGGACCCTCCAGAGAATTCCTTTTTGTTTAAGGTCAGCACTTCCAGCAGGCTAATCTTGTAAAGTGCTAGAGAGAAGTTTCCTGAGGATGGGCTCCAGCAGGTGTCTGAAAGCTTAGAAGATTAAATCTTTGGACCCAGATTGGATCTTGTCTTCATCTCTAGTAATTGTATGATGAAGCTTTTAAATTCTGGAAGAATGCTTTTGACTAAATAAACTTTATAACTAAAAAAGGGGATTGAAAACACTTTAAATGCATTTCTTACATTATCTTTGATGGTTAGAATTTAAAAAAAATATGAAGCAAACATTAATTCCCTTCTTCCTTTTGGCAACTAAACTAATGATAGCTCAACAATGGAATGTTTTGGTCAAAGTTCTTGGTTCAGAATAGTAAGAGACAGAAACTGGTTAATTGTTGGGTTTTAAAAGATCTCTAAAATATACTATATGCATAACTTGGATATCTTTTTCCAAGTATGCATCTCTCTGTTACGTAAGTGATATAGTCAATTAAAATTATCTCAATATGTAGGAAACATATGATAAACTCACAATGGAATGTCAGATATGTACCGTACATAGATAAGTAAAAATTTCATTTGATGAATTAAAGAGAAAAAATGTGTACTAAAGTATATGTTACAACTAGGTAATGTGTGGTATGTACTGACTCTCTCATGCCTAATTTTCTGAGATTAATCAAAATAACCTATTTTGTCATGATATTAAGTGTGTGGACAATCTAAGTTAAGCTGACTTCCTGCAAACGGATAAGTTTTGGAATTCCTAGTTCATATGGCCAATGATAGCTCCAATTCATCTGGAAAAGACTATTGGGAAAAAGTAACTGGTCCTAGGAGATGGTTCATAATAAGTTAAGAAGAATATTGTAATAATTTGTAATATTAGGCACTGGGCATTTTCAAACAAAGCAATAAATAATTTGTGGAGGTGCCTCTAAGGCTAACCTTTGCGCTCCAAAATAATGTTTTGGTTCTGGTTGCGCTGAACTAAATCAAGCTTTTCCATATTATGTCAAATTCACATAGAACACATTATTTTCCTTTCCTCCCTAAATTATGTTAGGTAGCTATATTCTATGTGCATTATAGTGAGCTGTGTGATAGCCCTTCGAGGTTGTCCAGATCGAAGCACAAACCATGAGTAGTAACACTAACTTTATTGTAAGGTTACAGTAACAGAATCTTGCAAGTTTGAAAAATTTCTGCCCTCCTTTACTTTGATTTTCCCCAAAACTAGGAAGGGTCCCTTCTGATATAGTTCCTTTTATGGGTTGAGATATCTTTTGCATGACTATTGTCAGAGCTGTGGCTCTTCCTCCTGTTTCCCAAGGACATACACAATATAGTGTTCCCTTTTTTTTTCATGTTGAAAAACTAAAGTCTCCTACAAGTTGAGCTGCACTTCTGATGACTCCATGGATGCATTCATGAAATTTTCTTAGCAAAAGTACAGAAGTGTTTTTCCTCTGCCTTTTCCTAGGGGTTTTTTCCTGCTTCACAGTTTAACCTATACAGTCAGTCAGTCTGTCTGTCTGTCTGTCTGTCTGTCTGTCTGTCTGTCTGTCTGTCTGTCTGTCTGTCTGTCTGTCTGTCTGTCTGTCTGTCTGTCTGTCTATCTATCTATCTATCTATCTATCTATCTATCATCTAAATGGCTCTCTCTGTGTGTGTGTGTTCCAGCATAACTCTGGAACGCCACGAGCAACGTCAACCAAACTTGGTACACAGATGACTTACTCTCTGGAAAAAAATACTATGGGGGTATAAGACACCCCTAACACCACTCAGGGTGTGTGTTCTGTTAAGATACAGCTGTTGTGCCTTAAAATGGCTTCTACTGTACTGCCGTACAATGGCTTCTACTGTACAGTGCAGTGGAGTTGCCATAGTAACGACTTCACAGTACTCCTCAAGGGGGCTCCCTCTGGTAAGGGGAAAAATCCAACAATAGAAATTATGTTTGGTCTGGACATTTTCCCCCTATAAATAAATCCCCGGACAACGCCAGGTTATCAATAGTTCTAAATATTAACCAGGCTTGGCTTAGCTTCTTCATATCAGCCATGACTGGTGCGGCTATCCTGCTGGGCACTATGATGTTAGGATTCCCCTAATTCAGGGGTGTCAAACTGGCAGCCTGCGGGCTGGATATGTCATGTGCAGGCCACGCCCACTCCAGCTCTGCAAAGGGAAAAAAGTCGGGATACGTCACATGACGGCAACGTGATGCCATGAGTTTGACACCTGTGCCCTAACTCAACAATACATTGCAGTAACCTGCCATTCACACACACACACACACACACACACACACACACACAAACATATAAACTAGTATAATCAGGAGTGTCTTTTCTATTTAAGGACAAAGCTGCTTTCCTCATGCTTGCTGTGTAATCCTAAATGCCAGGAGAGGAAGGCATTGCAGGGAGGATTGATGGATGGAAGATAAAGGCTTACTATAGTTCTTTCCTGCCTTTTTTTTTTTTTTTTGAATACCCTGTTCCATTTTTTTCTCTCCATAGTTGCTCTAGAATATAAATAATGTAATATGCAGAACCTTTTGTGTTCCTAGGCATTTTGAAGCCTTTCTCCTTGAATTTTGTTAAAGCAAAATGGCCCCACGCTCATGTGGAGAGAGACCTGGCAGCGGTTTTTGAAGCAGCCACACAAGACTTGCAAACGATGCATCTGCTTCAACTACTCTAAAAAATTTGCAAAGCTTATAGGGTGGAAACGGTTAAAGAAGAGGAAGTAACAGTGGATGGATGAATGAAGGTGATGGTGATGATGATGAGCATTTATGCCCCAATCCTTTTGGATCTTGAGAAAGATGATATGGGGATATCCTTTCATTTTATTTCCCAAACAATACACTTAGGAGCTGCAATGGGCTCAGAGAAAACGATGTGGTCCAAAGTTCCTCAGAGGATCCCATAATTGAGCATTCTCCTGGTCTTCCTGGACCACATTTGTTATTTGCTGTGTGTTTCACTTGTTCTAAATAACTTGTGAAGTCTTGGCCTCCATATTGTAATCACTATCTGATGGTATGGTCTGAGGCAACACAATTCCTTGAATACAGTAATGAGAACTTACAGAGGAAAGTGTCCTTGTCACTGTTTTAATAGCTTAGGATTTTGTTTGTGGATTTTGTAGCAAAAGACATTGTTGCTTACTCTATCCAACTGATTCTTTTGTCTCTCTGTGTTTAGAACAATAACCATGTTGGTTTAGTGCAGCAAAAACCACTTTTGGCCCTCTAAAGCCTTAAAAAGTGTAATTGTATAAGCATTTACGCATCATATTCCACTGGTCCACAAATACTTGTAGATCTAAGTTGCCACAAATGTAGTACCAAAAGTTGTGCTAATTTCTTTGTGTGGTGAATGATGAAAAAAATGAATAATGAGCACTATAAAATATTATTTGCTATTAGTGCAGTCATCATTACTTCGGTTCAGAGTTGACAAAATATATATGTGGAAGAAATTTAAGGTATTTTAGTTGTACCAATAATTGATGATAACCAGCTTAATAAGCATTGTCTTAGCATTAAAACAATACATAGAATTTCTGACTAAACAAAAAATGAAAAATGATAATTCAATATAAATATGCATAGGTATGCGAAATGTAATAATATATGATTAATAATATTTCAGCTGTATTATGTAGAATATGGTGATTGATATAAAAACAATATATTGAAATATTGAATAATCAAATAAAAAGTTGAATAAACAATAATGGAACATCTTAATGTAATATAAATGGTATTAATATTAGTTATATAAGTTTGTTAAATGTAACAAATATGATTGACAATATTTTATTCACATCAAAAGGTATGATAATTAAGATCGGTACAAAAATAGCATATTGTAATATTGAGTAATTAAATAATGAAAGATTAAAATTTAATATAAAGATGTATATTATTACTAGTATTATATAAGATTGTTAAATGATACAAATATGAATAATACTAATTATTTTTGTATGAAATGTATGATACTCAGGTACCACAGTGTTCACACACTGATGTATAAAAAAGAAAACTTGAAGAAAAAGCATTGTCTTAGCTGATAGGGTTGCTTTGCATGCAATCTCAGTAAATATGATACTTTTGTTCCCCAAATTTCGGGGAAAGAACGGCAACTAAATATATAATATTTGTTCAGACATGCTGCTTAGTCTTACCTAAAATCTCAGTGCACCAATTGTGCCAGCAATATGCATGAAGCTTAATGTCTATGGAGATTCTCAGTCATCCAGGTCATGGTTGTCCCAAAGGTGCTTCCCCCCCCCCCCCCCCCAAGAGGTAACTGGACTTTCTGGTTTTTCTTTGAAGACATTTTGCTTCTCATCCAAGAAATGTCTTCAAAGAAAAACCAGAAAGTCCAGTTGCCTCTTGGGAAAGAAAAAAAAAACACATTTGTGACATGCATGAAGCTTGTTACCTTCTAGCTATTTAGTGATTGTTGCATGGAATTTTAAATTGGAAGTTATAGAAAATCATGAGAAAGGAACTTAGCTGTTTGTTTTCTCACAGGTGATCTTAAAAACTCAAAGCTGAATATAGAGTTCTTGTCAATTTGCTGTTTATATAAATGTGGGGTCTTTTTGTTTCTTACAGAATAAAATGGTAACAGTGGATGATGTAAAAGTGAAACTGCAGGTAGGTCTGATTGATACATCAAAATTGCATTTTCTAAGTACCCTTGTTCCGTTTTTTTCTAGTCTGAAAAAGGTCTCCTATATATTCAGTTACTGTGAGACAAGCCGTTTTTCTCCATTCAAGGCTTCAGCTATTACATTTCCACTTGGCATGTGGAAGTATAAGCCATAGATGTGGCTGACTTCCAAAGAAATACTGCTTTCCAACAAAGCATTCTCTATATCGGCTCCTTGCTAATCCCATGTGTCAAAATCAGCCCTGAATCCAAATTAAATTGGGAACAGGAAATCTGTGTCACCCAAGAGTCCTTGAAATTAGTTGGTAGCTGTTCGCTCAGCACCTTTTTTGGGGGGGGGGGGAAGGTTTGCTACCAGCTTATAGATGTCCACAAATTGTGTGAAAATTTCCCTATACAAGTTTGTATTTTTACAAAGGTAATATACAGTATATGATTTTGTTTTACATTTTGTGGATTCTCTTCCTCATTCAGTTGATGTTTATCTTTCTTTGATCAGATAACCAACCTATTATTCATGAGATTTATTTAAGTATTTTTAGCATTATAGGATTGCCCAATGCCAGAAGATTCTGGGGCAACGTACATCATTAAAAACAATAGAAATCAAAATAAGAACAATGCCTTGTATATTTTGGAACAAAACCAATGCAGAAATTCTGCAAAGATTCTGAAAGCCTGCTTCCTGAATCCCACCAGGAGATATCATTTGGACCATGCACATTTTGTTTCATTATGTCTGTCTGTCTGTCTACCTCTCTGCCACCCATATCACAGTTCAAGGCAGAGTTATACAGAGCAGGCAGAAATTATTATAGATGGGTCACTCCTTATATAGCCATGATGGTGACCAGCGTCTTGTCTTTTTCCATGAGACAGGGGCTATGTTTGCAGATCTGTAAGTTCTGAAATATTTTTTTCTAAATTAAATTGAATTCATTGCCTAGCCCTAGTTATACTGTATATGAACCATTTCATATATTGGCAGTGGTGGTAGTGTGTGCCTGAAGATGTGAGAGTTATTTACAAATTTCTGGACGCCCCCCCTCCCCCAAACCCTGCTGGATTCATGAGATAGTTGTATTTAAGTCTTTTACATTTGCATTATCACTTCCATATGCTGAATTGGATTCTGTAATGCTATCACATAGTTCATTTGTATTCTCTTATTTGGAAAAAAAAACTATCTTGATTCTAATAGATTCTAATTGATTCTAATAGACCTAATTCAGAGAACTATTCAAGAATATCGTTTGGCATGTACTGCCTGTGAATTTTGGTTGCACTAATATTTGTTTCACATCTGGGCTTCTCTAATGGAATACAATGAAGACTGTTTCCTTGGTTTTCTGTCTTTGCCTTATTGCAGATTTGGGACACAGCTGGTCAGGAAAGGTTCCGGAGTGTAACACACGCATACTATCGTGATGCACAAGGTTGGTCCTCTACAATGCTGCATTCCTTCATCTCAGGTTGAATCAGAGTTGGGGCGATAAGTGGAGAAGCTCTTTCATTGCTCAGAACTAACACCAAGTGATAATGCCACTGTTTGATATATTGTTCTATACATAAAATATATAGAACAATCTGTATTATTCGATATATCAGCAGTGTGCAATATTTTGAGTTCGAAATAGCTTTTTGGAGCGTTCCAAGCTTAAAACGAAGTGTGGGTGTGAAGTAAGGTTTGTTAAGAGCGAGAACAAACCTACTCTGAATATGTGCATGGAATGTTTTAAGGGGATTATTTTGTATCAAGCTCAAAACAAAAGGGGTTTTCTGTTTTGTCTCCATCCAACTATATTTATGACATCACTCATCTCTTTCCCTTCTCCTTTGTATCTTCCCTGAAATGCATGAGAATTGAAATCGGATGCATCTCATAGGCACTATGTTGAAATGGCTGGTATAGCTACAACTTGTGTATGGACAACATTAGATTTAATCCCCACAGTTTTTCATCAAACAGATTATGTTGAACAAGGGTGGGAATGTACCTGTGGATTGAGGTTGCCAACAGATTTACATAATCGAAGTCCAGGATAGAGGGATTCATAGTTTGAATTGATCTGCATGGCCACATGTGTTCTCGGTAGCTTGATAATTTTAGAAAATTACAAAATCATCAAATAACACATATTTCTCTTTCTTTTCCAGCTCTCCTCCTCCTTTATGATATCACCAGCAAAGTCTCCTTTGACAGTATTCGGGTGAGTATTTCATGCCTACTGTTGATTCTTTGCTCACACAGGAGTCAAATAGCAAGCTAAAGTTGTAATCCGATTAGTAAACATATTCTGGTTTTAGGTGTTCTTGTGTCTCAGTTTCTATATGCACTGGGTTGTACAGGAATCAGCAAAGAGACAAAAAGGATCACCTGCCCTTGAAAAGCCAAGAATTTTAAAAGATGGGAATAAAATATTTTCAATAACTCAGTGCTGATAGGAGGCACAATGGCTGGGTGGTTAAACATACTGGGCTAAACACAGAGATGAAAAGCTGACAGCCCAGGTTTGAGATCCGAGAATTGTTCGATGGAATGAGCTCCCATTACTTGCTCCAGCTCCTGCCAACCTAGCAGTTCAAAAGCATGCAAATGGGACTAGATAAATAGGTATCACTTCAGTGGGAAGGTAACAGTGTTCTGTGTGCCTTAGCATATAGTTATGCTCGCCATGGAAATGTCTTCGGACAAGACTGGCTTCCTTAGCTAAGAAAAGGAGATGAGCACCACCCCCTGGAGTCAGATACAACTGGATAGGGGAAACGTTTACCTTTTTGCAGTACTGATATAAACTTTATTTGAGTAAAAATATGTGCTATATCTCGGTGCTTCATACTTCACAAAGAGAAAACATTCTTGCCCCAAAGAACTAGCAGACTACAGTTTGTAGAAGGCAAAAGAGAAATCCATATGTATTTCATATTGTTTGCAATTGGTTGTCAGGAATATGGGCACTTCTATGTAACTACCACATTCCTGCTCCAAACCTTCAGAATAAAGTTTTTGAGATACTTTGCAATTCTAATAGCCAGCATGGACAAAATGCTGAGCCGTCAAGAGCTGACTATTAAGGAGATTACCAAAAAAAGAAATGGATGCCCAGATAGGACTCTGTTCCTGATCCTTGTCCTACTTTAGGCTGAGTGATATTTTGGAAAATGGGTCTAGTTACTGGGTAGGAGATCTGTGAAATATCTGCTGCTTGGCCAGGTAGGCAGCTATAAGGGCAGCAGGGAACACTGGTGCCTTAAACTCTGTGGGGGTTATGGGAAGTCTGGGAAATGGGTGCAATTTTAAAGTTCCTTCCAATGGGAAACTGCCTCCAAGTCCCGGCACATTTGATGCAAAACTGGCTCAACTGCCAAAAGGGACAGTACCCGAAACTGTGTGAGACTAAGAGGTCCCCATTGGACCTTCAGGGATACCTATCCTCGATTATTTGAGCTACTTCTGATCAGAGCAAGAAAATCTGGCTTCCCTCTTCCAGGGGTGAAGTCCAGCAAGTTGTGACAGGTTCTGGATAACTGGAAGCGGAAATTTTGAGTAGTTCGGAGAACCGGCAAACGTCACCTCTGCCTGGCCCCAGAGTAGAGAATGGAGATTTTGCAATATCCTTCCCCTGGAATGGGGTGGGAATGGAGATTTTGCAGTATCCTTCCCCTGCCACACCCACCAAGCCACACCACGCCCACCAAGCCACGCACACAGAACCAGTAGTAAAAAAAAATTTGAATTTCACCTCTCACCTCTTCCCTTCTTAAATGCTGAGAGCTCATATAGTTCAGTGGCTGGGTCCAGAAAATGCACTAAACCGTGGGTTGCTTAAGTGTGCTACACTGAGCAAACTCACATATCTAATCAGATTCACACAACATAGTAAGACATATGCCAGGATTTACAAATCACAATGGCCGAACTGATTGCTCTATGCGAAAGGCAAACCAGCAGCAAGATGACAGAACCGGATGAGTGAAGTCAGTCAAGCCTTGATGTTTGGTGTTTCTTCTCACCTATGTTTCATCTCATCACATTCAACATTCCCTTGCAGGCTTGGCTCACAGAAATCCATGAATATGCCCAAAAGGATGTGGTTATCATGCTTCTGGGTAATAAGGTATGTAATTTTGATTGATAATACACATTTATGAAGACACTTTCCAGCTTTTTTGGCTCTTAATGGTCTCATTGTGAGAAATGTTTAGTTGATCATAGTGTGCTTCGCATATTTTCTGTTGTGATCAGCTCATAACCCAAGATTGAGGAACCTGGATCGTCCTGATATTGGTGAACTAATTCAAGTCAGTATAGCTACCTTGTAATTCAGCAACATTTGGAGAGCCATAAATTTCCCATGCCTTTTACAAAGGATTTTTTCATCCCAGTTTTGCTTTATGGCCAATGAATGAAGATGCTTCCTATTCTTGGGTACATTATGAGTTTTCTTGGGACTGCCATTTATTTCTCAGTTGCTTTGCATGTTATAGTCCCCAATTTTCCATTAGATCAGATGCAGTTTTCTAACCTTGCTGAGAATTACCGTATTTTTCGCCCTATAAGACGCTCCGGAATATAAGACGCACCCAATTTTAAAGGAGGAAAATCTAGAAAAAAAAGATTCTGAACCAAATACTGTAGTAAAATATTTTATATCAACTGTATAAAGTTAACAGCAGTTTAAGAACAATTTTATGTCCCCCATTTTTAGATGATCCAGGCAATGTTCCCTCTAATTTTTTTCAGTGTGAGCAGAAAAGTATATTATTTGAGCGTCACATTTTTATGCCTGAGCAGCACCTGAATTTTTTTCAGAGATGTCACCTAAGACAACAACAAAATCAGTATTATTTGAAACTCAAAGTTATGTTTATTCAAGGTACCCGCTTAATTAAAAGTGTTATATAGTATCACTTAACAATGCTCCTGCTTAGTAACCAAAATGTTGGGTCAGGAACTCTGGCATTGAAGCATGCAGGAAAACAAAGTTTGTGGGACTAAAAAAACCTCCTTTCAATCAATCAATTCCAACTTTGCAAGATCTCTTCCCCCTCCCCAAGTTGTAATTGATTGAAGTTTTTTTTTAGTCCCACAAACTTTGTTTCTCTGCACACGATGGCAAGAAACGCGATGGAGCTGGAAATCAGGTAGGCAAAGAAATGTTTGGGAGAAGCGAGGACCTGGGCGATGGTGGGTGGGGCAACCTCGATGCCCTAGCACTGAAATGGAGAAAAGGGCAACAGCAGCCAAGTTGAGTGAAAGAAGCCTCTTTTCTTCTTTCCTTGCCGCTTGTCTTCCCCCCCCCCCCCCATTTGCTGGCAGCTCTCTCATTTCCCTGTGGATTCTATGATCGGGCAGGATCCTTTTTAGTAGCAGGGAGGAGGGGGGAACAGAGCAGCCAGCACGAGTGAAAGAAGCCTCTTTCCTTGCCGCTTGTCTTCCCCCCCCCTTCTGGGAGCTCTCTCATTTCCCTGTGGATTCTACGATCGGGCAGGATCCTTTTTAGTAGCAGGGGGGAGGGGGGAACAGAGCAGCCAGCACGAGTGAAAGAAGCCTCTTTCCTTGCCGCTTGTCTTCCCCCCCCCCCTTCTGGGAGCTCTCTCATTTCCCTGTGGATTCTACGATCGGGCAGGATCCTTTTTAGTAGCAGGGGGGAGGGGGGAACAGAACAGCCAGCAGGAGTGAAAGAAGCCTCTTTCCTTGCCGCTTGTCTTTCCCTGTTCCGGCAGCTCTCTTTGCATTGGGCTGTTTTTCGCCCTTTGGAGGCTTCAGGGAATCATCCGGAGATTTAAAAAAAACTATCCAAAATCAGCTGGCCAGCGAGTGCATGCGCACTGGAGCTGACAGGGCAATGCCTCGCGTGCCCTCAGAAATGGCTCCGCGTGCTGCTTGTTCGCCATCACGGCCTTAGAGGGAACAGTGGACCCAGGTGGCTACATTTTGCTAATAAGACGCACTCAGATTTTTACCCTCTTTTTTGGAGTAAAAAAGTGCGTCTTATAGGGCGAAAAATACGGTATATCTTTATAAATAAATATATCTGTATGCTTTCATGGCACTGTTAAGCCACCTAGAGCAGTGATGGCGAACCTATGGCATGCGTGCCACAGGTGGCACGCGGAACCATTTGTCAGGGCACGCGAGGCGCCCTGTCAGCTGGCCAGCGCGCACGCTGGCCAGCTGAGTTCACCTTTTTAAAAGCCATTTTTCGCCCTCCCCAGGCTCCAGAGCTTTATAGCCTCCCAGAGGGCCTCCGCCCTCCCAGAGGGCCTCCGGAGGCTTCGGGGACTGTCCGGAGGCTTCCCTGAAGCCTTCGGAACGCTTAAAACCACCCTCCGAGCAAGCGTTCGGAAGGCTTCAGGGACCGTCCGGAGGCTTCCCTGACGTCTTCCGAAGGCTTCAGGGACCGTCCGGAGGCTTCCCTGATGCCTTCAGAGCGCTTAAAACCACCCTCCAAGCAAACCGGAAGTCCCGGTTTGCTCGGAGGGTGGTTTTAAGTGTTCCTAAGGCTTCAGGGACCGTCCAGAGGCTTCCCTGACACCTTCGGAGCGCTTAAAACAACCCTCCAAGCAACCCGGAAGTCACTTCCGGTTTGCTCGGAGGATCCTTTTGAGCGCTCCGAAGGCTTCAGGGAAGCCTCCGGACAGTCCCTGAAGCCTCTGGAGGGCCTCCGGGGGGGCGGGGTAGGCTCTTTTCGCCCTCCCCAGGCTCCTATAAAGCCTCTGGAGCCTGGGGAGGGCGAAAAAAGCATGCAAAAATGGGGTGGTCGCGCGTTGTGCGTGCATGCACACTGGGGTGGTCGCGCATTTCTTTATGGGTGCGGCACGCCCGCACACGACCCCCCTGCGCTCCCCTCACTTGTGGCACTCAAAAAAGGTTCGCCATCACTGACCTAGAGTGACTTTGGATAGTGAGATGGGAGGTATGTAAATTTAATAAACAAATAAACAGTAGTTCTGCAGCAGGTCTGTGCAGCCTTTCAACAAGGTGATTTTGGATGCAGTTCTTGAGAGCTGCAAAGTAATGGCTTGATAACTTAGCTCACCTGTTGGGAGCCTTCACCGGTGACATTTTCCTTGGAAGAATTGTTGGAAAGCAGCTTGTGGAATGATTTGCAGATTTGCTTATTCCAAACCATTAATAGAAGATCATTGTGCATAATATTTCTAGAAGACATAAAAAAAAGTTTTCAACCAGTAGAGTCAAACAGGTATGAAATATAAGACTCTTGGGACATTTTTTTCCCTCAGACCAAATATACCCAGGATAATAATTTTGCAGGATGACATTAGATTGTGTTCTGAACAAGATGGTTCCAAGAATAGTGGGACAGATAACATCAAAGCAGGCTTGCTAATACTTGGACTACTGGGAACATGGAAACAACAGTCTTAGGCTTTTCCAGGATTCTGAGCTGGGGTGGCGCAGTGGTTAGAGTGCAGTACTGCAGGCTACTTCTGCTGCTTGCCAGCTGCCAACAATTTGGCAGATCGAATCTCACCAGGCTCAAGGTTGACTCATCCTTCCATCCTTCCAAGGTCAGTAAAATGAGGACCCAGATTGTTGGGGGCAATAGGCTGACTGTGTAAACCGCTTAGAGAGGGCTGTAAAGCACTATGAAGCGGTATGTAAGTCTAAGTGCTTATTGCTATTGCTATTCCCTAGAGCCCCCTTTTTGGATGGCCAACTAAGGGTCATCAAACTCCTGCAAGCCCCAGCTCAGCAAAGCATATTCCACTAAAGCAGGGGTGTCAAATTGCTGGATGTGTCACATGTAGGCCACACCCACCTCAGCTCCGCGAAGGAAAAAAATGTCGCAAAAGTCACATGATGGCAACGGGTTTTACACCCATGCACTAAGGCATCCTTCTTTCACTCAGATGATGTGTCCTCCAACTCTCCAAGAGCTTAGTGATTAAGACACCAGGTTGGAAAACCAGAAGATCATGAATTCTAGCCCTGCTTGGCTATGAAGGGTAGCTGGGTGACTTTGGGACACTTTTTTTTTTTCGTATTCAATTTATAAGTCACTCCCTCTCCACGAAGGGGCTCGGGGCGGCGTACAATTAAATGTATAAACATATGGTATGGAGGAGGTATATACATAAAACATTTTACAATTTCATAAATAAATAGCTATGAAGTTAAAACAGTACAATAAAATTAACAATTAAAATACCCAAAAATTTACCATTTAAAATTGCCAGGGGGGATTCGAGAATATAGTTCTTATTTAAGCCAGGCCGGCTACTTGGAACAGGTGGGTCTTGAGTTTCTTACGGAAGGAGCGGAGATCGGTAGTTGTCCTAATGTTGGGGGGGAGGTTATTCCAGAGGGCTGGGCCCATCACAGAGAAGGCCCTACTCCTGGGCGCCGCCCTCTGGCACTACTTAGTGGACGGCACCTGGAGGAGTCCCTCTCTGTGAGAGTGAATTGGTCGCAGGGATGTATGGGGCAGGATGCGATCCCGCAGGTAACTAGGTCCTGTGCCATGGAGCGCTTTAAAGATGGTAATCAACACCTTGAAACGCACCCGGTAGACTACAGGGTACCAGTGCAGCTCGCGCAGGAGAGGTGTTACATGGGAATACCATGTACTCCCCATAATTGCCCGCGCGGCCACGTTCTGGACCTGCTGCAGTCCCCGGGTGCATCTCAAGGGGAGCCCCATGTAGAGAGCATTGCAGTAGTCCAGACGGGACGTCACCAGTGCATGAGTGACTGTGCGAAGGGCATCCCGGTCCAATAGGGGGCGCAATTGGCGCACCAGGCGAACCTGGTGGAACGCCCCCCTTGCCACGGCTGCCACATGGTCATCCATAGACAGCCGGGCATCTAGGAGGACGCCCAAATTGCGCGCCCGCTCCACGGGGGCCAGTTGCTCGCCCCCAATGGCCAGCGATGGAGTCCACTGGTTGAACCGGGGGGCCGGTAGCCACAGCCACTCCGTCTTGGAGGGGTTGAGCTTAAGTCTGTTGTCTCCCATCCAGACCCGTACAGCTTCCAAACACCGGGACATCATTTCGACGGCCTCGTTGGGGTGGTTCGGGGTGGAGATGTACAGCTGCGTATCATCAGCGTACAGATGGTATCCCACCCCAAAACCACGGATGATCTCACCCAGCGGCTTCATATATGTGTTGAACAGGAGGGGCGAGAGGACCGACCCCTGCGGCACCCCACAAGTGAGCGGCCTCAGGGTCGACCTCTGCTCCCCTGCCAACACACATTGCGTCCGGTTGGAGAGGTAGGAGCAGAACCACCGCAAAACGGTGCCCCTTACCCCCAGCCCCTCCAGCCGGCGCAATAGGATACCATGGTTGATGGTATCAAAAGCCGCTGGGAGGTCTAATAGGACCAGGATAGAGGAACAACCCCTATCTCTGGCCCTCCAGAGATCATCTACCAACACGACCAAGGCCGTCTCTGTGCTGTGCCCGGGTCGGAAGCCGGACTGGCGCGGGTCTAGATAATCAGCTTCCTCCGGGTGACGTGGGAACTGTTGGGCCACCACACTCTCTACAACCTTCGCTAAAAAGGGAAGGTTGGAGACGGGACGATAATTAGCTAGCTCAGTTCAGTTCCAGAGAAGGCTTCTTGAGTAAGGGCCTCACAACCGCCTCTTTCAAGGCGGCTGGTAGGAACCCCTCACTCAATGAAGCGTTCACTAGTCCCAAGAGCCAGCCTCGTGTGACCTCCCAGGATGCAGGTACAAGCCAGGAGGGACACGGGTCCAATAAACATGTGGTGGCTCGCAGTCGCCCACGCAACCTGTCCAAATCATCGGTGACAACAGAGTCAAACTCCTCCCAGTATGGTCTCTCAAGACTCGCCTCGGACGTCCCCCCTGGATCACTGAGGGGGACCCATTCCCTCCGGATTTGAGTGATTTTATCCTGCAGATATTCCCCAAATTCGTCTGCCCTGCCCTGCCCTGCAAAGGGGCTTCCCGTGGCCTCTGTGACAGGAGGGAGCGGGTCACCCGAAACAGGGCGGCAGGGTGGCAGGGTGGTTGTCTGCGGACACAATAAGAGCGGCCAATATCGACGTTTGGCCACTCTTAATGCCACAAGGTATGTCCTCAAGTAGGTTCTTACCTGTGTTCGGTCAAATTCGGAATGGGAGGATCTCCATCTGACTCACTGTCTCTTGGCCCAACCCACCTCACAGGGTTGTTCTGGGGAAGGGAGGAACGAGGAGGAGGAGGAAAGTATATTAGATATGTTTGCCACCTTATTTTCAAAAATGATAAAGGTGGGATATAATCAAACCAACACCTAGACAAAAGCACTAAAATGTCTGATTTGCCTTTTCTATTGTTTTGAATTTTCATGGAAACCTATGAAGCGGTTTTTTGACACCTACTATTCAGCAACACTCTGCCCTTGCTCCCCTTTCAGGAAATTGAAAACTTTATGCCCATGACTGGGAAATAGAGCTTAGGTTTGGCTTATATGAAAGATGCTTAACTGAATATATTTATACACTCATACACACACAAAACACATTGGTTTTCTGAGTGTAACATTTTATTTTAACTCTGCTTTACTTTAAATCATGAAGTCTCCCAAACAAATGGCTCCTTTCCCCTTTTTTCCTCCCTTTAAAAGAAGTGACAGCTCCAGTTAGATATACGACATAAGCCTTAATTATCTCATTCCATGAGACCAAGGATCATTTCACACAACTCCTGCCTTGTGTCAGAGGGTCAATGCATATCACTTCATTTGCTCTGAAAAGACAACGTGCAACTGTTGGTGTTAAAAACATCATCCATGGTTTATATAAGACAAAATTGGGGGGGGGGAGTTTTTTAAAACTGCCAGTAACCCCCCCTCCCCAATCATTAGCTGCTCAGAGGCCAGATGTGATGCAGGAAGTGTTGGATCGCCAGATGCAGTTCTCAAGCTTCACATATCTCAGGCCCCCAAATGCTGTTGGCATCACAACTTTTTTTTTAATTTGCCAATCCACATCCCAAGAGACAAGAGGATGTTGCTAAAGAAGCATCCCTGGTTCCTGGAATAAAGCAAAGACAAAGGGGATGAAATCAACATGCCAAGCATCACTAGTGGTCTACTAGGATGCCCAGCTCTTCAAGAAAAACAGCCCTAGAGTAGGTTAGGAAAGAATAGGTAAAAGTTCCCCTTGCACATAGTTCCTGACTCTAGGGGGCAGTACTCATCTCAGTTTCAAAGCCGAAGAGCTAGCGCTGTCCAAAGATGTCTCTGTGGTCATGTGGCCGGCATGACTAAACGCTGAAGGCACACGGAACACTGCTACCTTCCCACCAAAGGTGGTTCCTATTTTTTCTACTTGCATTTTTACGTGCTTTCAAATTGCTAGATCGGCAGAAGCTGGGACAAGTAACGGGAGCTCACTCTGTTACGCGGTGCTAGGGATTCAAACCGCCAAACTGCTGACCTCTCTGATCAACAAGCTCAGCGTCTTAGCCACTGAGCCACCCTGAGGAAAGAATAAATTAGGGGGAAATGGCGTGCTGAGGCAAAGGACAGAGAGGGGAAGGGGGAGCAGCCAAACACTTTGCTGAGGAATCATTTTTGGATCTGGCACTTCATGGAGTTCGATAGTGGTGAATATCTGTAGCTCGTGTATAGGATTCGTTCTCCGAGCTTGTGTGTTGGTTTCTGAATGTTTTGTTACCAGGTTAGATAACATCTTCAGAGGAATTTAGGGGTTGTCAGTGTTGGTGTTATTCTGCTTATAAAGACTTCTGACCCATTACAAGACCATCACAAGACTCTCACTTGACGTGACCCCAACCTAACCCATCACAAGACCCATCACGAAACCCCTCTCCTAACATGACCCTCATCTGACATGCTCTCCCCATCACAAGACCTACTGACCACAAAAGCCCTTATAAGCATAAGAACACTGACACTGACATCTCTAAATTCTGCCGAAAATGTTGGCTAGCCTGATAACCAAACGTTCGGAAACCAATCCACAAGCTTGGAGGGTGAATCCCTACCCTCACTCCAAGGAGATCTAGTAGGTCATCAAGAGACACAGACACTGCCAACTCTTTATCGACCACCATGTGATCATCTGAGATTTTGCCCACGTCTAGATGCAACAATTGTTTTTCAGGCCATGATTTCACAATTTGGTTTGACAAACACCCATCAATCCATTAAATAGTTGAAACAATGTTGTGTGGCAGATACAGTAAAGTAGGACTATGCAATCCATGGACCTAAGTATGGATTTTGTGCTGTGACTGCAAAATTCCTACACAAGAGACCAGACCAGATCTCTTTGAATCTTGCTGCTTGGGAGGTGGAAATGTATCAAGAAGAGAAAGAACTTCAGACTTGCGTTAAGAGCCACAATGCCTCAGAGCTTGGAATTTGCCTCCATTCTGGCCACCGTGTGCTCCCCGGCAGATTATGCCTCGAGGAAATATTTCTTTGACAGTAAAAATATTGTGTTGCCATTCCGGTTTGGCAGAATGGTGGACACAAAATCATTAGCCTGCCTGGCTTAATTAGAACTCTCTAACATCCCTGGCAATTTTAAACTGTAATTTAAATCTTTTGGGTATTTTAACTGTTTTAATTGTTGTAATTTTATTGTTATTTATCTTAACTTTGTGGCTTTTATTCCTATTTGAATTGTTAAATGTTGATGTATTTACCTCCTCCATGCCACACGCCTATATATTTGATTGTATGTCGCCCCGAGTCTCTTCGCGGAGAGGGTGCGACTGATAAATCGAATAAATAATAATAATAATAATAATTTCATTATGAAAACTGAATGTACACACTCAAGCATAGAAAAGAAAGAGAATCAGAAAATAAACAGGCAAATATTCTTGAATGGGGGGGGCAACATTTCATTAAAAAAGATTTTTGGGGTGGTGGTGGTGGTGATAGTAAAATAATATTAAAGGTAAGGTATGCAGGAAAATCCTTTGATGGGTTTTTGTAGCTTGCTTCTTTGCTGAGCAAGGTGAGCCAGCAGGGGGCACTCTGAGTCTGAAGCTTCATACCTTTGGAATTGCCCTGGAAGCAGGGCAATTTATGACACACCCTTCCTCCCCCTTATCCATCAGTCCTCAAAAGCAAAGGCACTCACAGCTGGAAAGGCCAACAACTGACCAGCCTTGGAATATCAGAAAGTGTTCCTGTCAAGGCACCAGAAGATAAGCTCAAATTGGAAATAACTTACTTTTTTGCCATACTAGCACAAGCACAACTCCCTAACCGTGTCTGCTGTTGCCACAGAAAGATCTAGGAGAAAAACATGTCAGGATTGAACCCGGGGATCCTTTATGCTCCCCAATGTGGATGTCCCCTCATCTCAGCCTTTCCTGCTAGCAGAAAGCTTTGCGGTTATCTCCCCTTCCTCTCTGGCCTACAAATGTCTCCACTGCTTCAGTGCTGCACAGAAAGGCCTAGTTTTCTGAATGGCTCAAAACCAAACTATTTATTTATTTAATTAGAAGTTAATGTATTGAATGGCTAGCCTTTCTTTCTTTTTCTTTGACAATCGAGGCGATTTACAAAGTAAAATTGAACAGCCAATGGAGCGGAACTGAATGCAGACCAAACAATGCCACAACCAAAACATAAATGTTCAAATTTTTAACAATAATAAAACAAAGCGTTAAAATCCTGGCAGAAAGTTAGCTTTCACTATTCCTGTTCCTGAACTCCATTTGGACTCAACACTGTATATATCAGTGATAGGATCGACTGTGCAGTAGATACATTTATTTGTTTTTGCTCCTTTGGTGATTTACCTCAGTTGCCAATTATTTATGCATACTTTATTGTTATAGATTGTTGTATGATGTCTTTAAGTGCTGTTAGCTGCCCAGAGCCATGAATTTAAGATGAGTTGGAAATATGAACAGAAAGATGAGGGAGCTAGATGAGAGAGAGAGAGAGAGAGAGAGAGAGAGAGAGAGGATGGACGCAGAGCAAGAGAGAGGATGGACGCAGAGTGAGAGAGACAGAGACAGACAGACAATTACCTGAGAGCAAACTTCTGGGAACCTAATTCTGTTGCTTTTCTTCCGAATGCATTTCTTTTTCAAATGGGAATTTTAGAACAAAATCAGTTAGACGAAGAAGCAGAGTGTGGCTAAGATGGGCATTTTAGGGGAATTCTGCCTAGGATATTTTTAAATGTTTATTTTGTCTCTATTTTTAAACCCCCTCCCTCAGATAGAAATGCACTACTAAGGTATCCTGGTTATGTGTGCTTCAGCATTCTTCTTTGCTCTTCCCCACCCTTCCTGTCTTTCTATCTGCAGGCTGACATGAGCAGTGAGCGAGTTATCAGAACAGAAGATGGGGAATCCTTAGCCAGGGTAAGTGAACAAGTCCAAGTGTGACTGTCTCATAGCATAGCTGAGGTAGGTGCTCCAAGCTATCTGCCCAATTTAAGAAAAAAAAGCCATCTGTATTGGCAAACATCTCCTCCTGTTAATGCAGAGCAGGCAGTATCCTGGTCATCGGCTTAACCAAATAGCAAGATTTCCTGCCTCCTCTTTGGGATTAGTATTTTTAAAGTTCCAGGGCTTTTGTTAAGTTTCCAACACAGGAATTCAAAAAAGGATTCATCATGTTTGCTGTCAAGATGTTGCCACTTTTTCTTCCTCTGTTTTCATTCCAGGAATACGGAGTGCCTTTCATGGAGACCAGTGCCAAGACTGGTATGAATGTGGAACTGGCATTTCTGGCCATTGCAAAGTGAGTAACAGGCAGCAGATAGTTTGCCTTCCATCCCTGGGATTATAACAGCATTTGGAGAAGATGTTGAGCCTTCTTGATTTCATTTTATCAAGCCCTTCCATGACTCAAGGCTGGTGCCCTAAGATGTTTTGGATAGTAAGATCCAGACCACCTGGCCAGACTGGTAGGAATGAGCTCTGAAACATCAGGAGAATTTGGGAAAGGGGGGCTCAGGAAACCCAAGATAACTAGTCATTGGATTGCTGTGAACTTTATTAAGAAAAGGTTATCGGAGGTGAGACCAAATAAAACTCAACCTTCAAAAATGTAAGGAATTCTCACTAGTATCCATAATCAGAAAATTATTCAGTCCCTTGGCAGAAGTGTTAAATGGGGCAACCAAAATTACATACCTTTGTGAGGTTTTCCATGAGAGTTCATCCCTCTCCTCTCCTAACACTTTTTTTTTCTTGGATGTTTCACAAACATCTCACCAATTTATTTTTCCTCCCCTTTTGCTGCTGCCCACTTACGCAATTTGTTCTGTTCTTTCTGGAACCCTTCGTAATCTTTGTGTTGAAATGAAACATCCAAGAAATGGTGCACTGGAGCTAGTTTTCGAGGTCACAGCAGACCGGGGAGGAGTTGTGAGTGGCATCTATTTTCTGGGCAGAGGTGGGGGTAGACGTTAACATGCTTACTGTGTTTTCAGAAAGATGACATTTTCTCCTAGAAGTCCAGGAAAACATTTCTCTTTTGAAAAGTTTCAAAAGTTCCTCTTTTTTTGAAATAATGTCTGAGCAGTGATTTGACCCTTTTGATTTCCAGGGAGCTCAAGCAGCGAGCTGTGAATCAGCTGGATGAGCCCAGGTTCCAAATCAACGACTACATTGAGTCGGAGAAGAGGCGGTCCACCTGCTGTACTTTTCTCTGAAGGAAGAAGGTGCTAAGACAGTCTGAATGAGCTACCGCTAAAGAGACCAAGGAGAGCAGAAGTGCCACTCAGGAAATGCCAGGGAAGGAAGGAAAGAAATTGGGAGGGGGGGGGGGTGTACTTCAAAGACATTACTTTTTAGAGAATCCTTTTAGAGACTGTACATAAGAAGTATATGTCTGTTGTTGGTTGCCACGTGTGGATGTGAAGGGAGAGAGTTAAGAATGCATGTGTGAAAGTATGCAAAGGCAATCGGGTTTTATAGTATTACTCAGGCCTATCATTCACTGGTAAGAGGAAAGGTATGGCCCACACCAAAGCAACTCTTAACTCTCGCAGCCCTGCTCTTTGCCTTGAAAAAAGAGGGGGGAGGTTGACCGGGATCTACACAGAAGGTCTCTCTCTCTCTCTCTTTCAAAGGCCATGGGAGACCTTTGGATAAAATAAAAAAGGTTAATTAAAAGTATTGCCCTAAAAAGCCATGGTTTGTATGAATACTGAAACCAGCAGAAATATTCAGTAAAGTAAAAGTAGACAGATTTCCTTTGACCTCTGGCCTTTCCTGCTTCCCACACCCAAAGATCCTGCCAAGCTTCTCCTCCCTTCCTCCCTCCCTTCCTCCCTCAGGCCCAAGGAAGGAGCTCCGGGATCTAAGTGTGTCTTTTTTGTCCTGGCTGGAACATCAAGAAAATGCTGCTGACTGGGGTTAGGTGGGAGAGAGAGAGAGAGAGAGAGAGAGACCACTCTATTTTTATGACCAGAAACAAAGGAAAGTGTTAGAAAGTTGACTGTTTGTTTTGATGGGGCAATGCAAAGACCATTTGGGAAAAAAGAAAAGTCAGCATGCTGGGTGCAACAGGCCAGAAAGCCTTAGCATCTGCTCCTCAGATGAACAAGGCTGCCTCTGAGTTCCTTTCCTCGGAAAACAACGGGGGATAAATGCATGCCGTGAAGTGGTTGCTCCTCCGAGTGTTTGGTCCCTTCTTACAAGCACATCTTGGGATTCTTCAGAAGAAGTGAATCTTTTTATAATTATCAAGCACTCCATCCCAAACATTCTGGAAGGGGGGAAATTGTTTGAACTAAGCTCATTTCTGTCACATAACCATGTTTTATAAGCACATGTCATTTGGAAAGGGCTGGGTGTTTTGCCATCATTCCAGTACACCCAACCACGTACATTCAAACAAACAGATGCAACCCAGGGAAAATTGCCTGCATTGGCAGCCTATACATATACATATATATGAAGCATGTTGCTCCCAGATGAGAAGATTGTAACATTGGGTTGCAGTAAGATTTCTCTATAGTGAGCTGGTTCCGGATGGCACTCAGTGATCCTTCTGTCCTCTATTCTACCCTGCTGCATTTCTTTCCATTGGGTTGGTAGGTTATTGCCAGCTGTTCCCAACAGCTGTTCAACCAGGACAATCTCAACCAGATTGGTTTGCAGACTTCTTTCCAGGAGGGAGGAAGATGGGGAGCCCTTCTTCCAGCCAGTGAGGCAGAGACAGGTGACATATAAACTGGCGAATGGCATTTGGATGCAAGGGAGACAATGGGGGGGGGGGGGGATGATTGATTGGGTGAGGCTAGGGCCCAGGAGCACTCTGTCTCTGAGCAATGCTTTGGTGTTAGGCTGAGACAGCACAGAGAATTATCCAAGACCAAGTACCAGGTTTTGTCTACCTGTGTTCAGATACACCACACGGCGCAATGCATTTTTGACTTGAATTTTCCTTACAAGTTTAACTTGTCACCTGCCTCACAACTGCCTTTTTTCTCCACTGCTTCTGGAAGTAAGCAACTAGTGGGTTGTGTGTCTGTCTAGATCAGAGTTCCCCAACCTTTTTGACTTTGCAGACTAGTGTGTGTGTGTGTGTGTGGGGGGGGAATGGTTCCATACAAGCGGTAGGCAAGTGCGCACTTGCACAGCTCCATTTGCACAGGTGGTGGGCATATGCACGCCCACCGCTCACGCAAATAGCAATAGCACTTAAATTTGAATACCACTTTGCGCACATGCTCGCCCACTGTTCACTTAAGTGGGGATGCGTTTGCACACAGGTGTGCTCACCTGCAACTTCCGTGACCTGGTTCCAAATGGCTCAAGGCCCGGAGGTGGGCTGCGGCCCAGGGGTTGGGGAACCCCTGGTCTCTAGATTGGTTGAGCGTTGCACGGTGGCCTTTTGTTTCTTTTTAAACCTCCTTTCTAAAGTTTTTTTTTCTTTTTCCTTTCTGAAGTTCCAAAATGTGACGTCGTTCTGACTGATTGTCCCCAACACAATGTATCCCTCCCCCCTCACATTTCCTGTTTTTTTTTTTAATCCGCGTGGGTTAGGCAGGAGCGATCCGTAGCCAGCCATGCTCCTTATATGTTAGGCGAGGCAGGTGCAGCCAACACTGTGGCAAGAAATGGAAGCCTTATCTGTGAAAGAGAGCTCTTCCTAGCAAAGCCCACATATTTGTTGCCCTGGCAGCATTCACAGCTTCCCAGAAAAACAACAGCCAGAGTGCCAGGATTTAAGAGAGGGGGGCGGATTCTAGCAAAACGGAGCATAGTTTCATATTGCCTGCACCTTTCCTGGGTGTCTAATGCTGGACTCTGGCAAATGCATGATCTTTGCAGGTCTTTGTACAAAGTACCTCGAGATTAAGAAAAGGAATAATGTTACGGGGAAAGGAATATCATCTTCATCATCATTGTCCTTTCCAGGATCTGCTCATCCTTTTTTTCCTCTTATCAGAAATTCAGGCTCTCCTTTTTTAAATGCCTGTGGGAAGGCGCAAGTGCTGTTTCAGCTGTTTCCACGTTAAAATCATTCATTTTAACGTGCAATTGTGACCCAATACATGTAGGCTGTATAGCAGAAGTAGCCAATCCTTTGGGTCCACCACCCATTTGGAATTTGGGGTTCTTTAGGAATGGGCTGCCCTGCGCAGATCCCCTGTTCACAAAAATCACTGAGCTGATCTACACGTTTGCAGGCTTGAAGGTATTGCAGCAAATAAATGCTATGTTTGAAGCTGGCCCATTGCTTGGCAACCTGTTGATTTTATTTCTTCTTTAAAAAAAAAAAGCATCTACCAAATGTACTCCAACTCGGTCTACTCCCAGCTCCAATTCAAAGAATCTCAGGTAACATTGTTGGGTTGAGGCTGCTGCCTAAAACCTTGGAGAAACTCTTACAGAATAGCACGGGATGGAATAGACTGGCACTTTCATTTCTGCACTATATGTTTTCCGAAAATTGGATCATATATTTTGAAATAAGCCTTATCCACTGCTTTGGCCTTAATTTGAGAATAATAAAAAGAGGAATACTAGAAAGAAATAGGATTACATGGTTAAGAACTACCTACAACTACCTTGTAACTAGCTACAATCATTATCTGAATGGGTGATAAGTGGGTGCCGTTTGGGTGACAAATAAGATTGTGTGGCCATACATTGGAACAGGAGAGACAATGTGTGTTCCCTCCTTTGCTTTTGTTGTTAAGTTTCCTTTCTGCGTTTTTTTGTATAACAAACCTTTCTACCTGATTCACCAGGCATTAGAGGGATCAATTTTCCAAAGAATTAAAAGGGGACATGAAGTATGTGGACTAAGAGTATTTGATTGTAAAACAGATTGTTGTTCAAAAAAAAAAAGGTTGATCTGCATTTTGATTTATTTTATTGTGAACTATGGGGAAGCCTGTTTTTGAAGGGCAGCGTGCAAATAAATTATAGATGATTGTATATAGCTTTATACTAATATCCCCTCTAAAATAAAGAAAATTGCTTCTTACTTTAAAAAGAACTTATTAGCCGTTCATTTGCTTGAAAGAAAGACCTTGATACATTTCTGTGTTTTTTACAAAAACTCTGCTGCTACTATTTCTTTTGGTGAAATACCTTTTTAGATTTGGGATAAATTCTACTAGCCTCTGAGTGTAACTGCAGGGCTTGAGAAACTGCCTCCCTCTCATGGTTGTAAAGCACTACAAGTAGCCTTCAATTTACAGTCATTTATTTAGTGACCATTGGAAGTTACAACAGCCCTGAAAAAAGTGACATATGACCAGTCCTTAACAACTAATTGAGGCGCAGTGGCGCAGTGGTTAGAGTGCAGTACTGCAGGCTACTTCTGCTGACTGCCAGCTGCCTGCAATTTGGCAGATCGAATCTCACCAGGCTCAAGGTTGACTCAGCCTTCCAGCCTTCCAAGGTGGGTAAAATGAGGAACCAGATTGTTGGGGGCAAGAGGCTGACTCTGAAAACCACTTAGGGAGGGCTGTAAAAGCACTGTGAAGCGGTATATGTCTACGTGCTACTGGCATCTCCATGGTTTTGTGACCAGAATTCAGGTGCTTGGCAATGACCTGTTCTTACATCAGTTGCAGCATCCTGGGGTGATATGATCACCATTTGTGACCTTCCCAGATGGCTTCTGAGAGGCAGAGGCAGTGAAGTTATATTACATTAACAATTGTATGGTTCACCTAATAAATGCAGGGATTCAATTAACTCTGGCAAAAAAAAAGTTGTAAAATTGGATGTGACTCACTTAACAACTGCCTTGCTTAGCAACAGAAATTTGAATCCCAAGTGTAGACTACATGTTCTGACACCCACCCACCCCTGCCTGTGAATAAACCAGAACACAGGCTTGGCTGTTTGCCACTGTTTAATTACTGAGATAACGAATCCTTTGGCTGAGGGCCCAGACAACTCACGTTCAATAGAGCAACCCAGATAATTCAAATGAAGCAACGCAGATAGTCCAAACGAGCAGACACAGCTAGAATACACAGATAGATTTTCTTAACTACTAATTTGAACGGTTGTTTCCTGCAAATGTCCCCTCCCAACGCCTCACCTATAATCTCTCTTGGGAGGGGCCAATCCACAACCACCTGTGCTTAATCATCTTCTGTGAATCTGCCTGCGGAGTTGCTGCTTCCCTTTCTCAGCCCTTCTCAATCTAGCATCAGGGACTGACTGCCTTTGATCTTCCCCACTGCTCCATGCCTCAGGCGCCTCCTGGTGGCCAACCAGCCTCTCTGGTCCCTGCTCTGAATCTGAACCCTGCACAGGGTCCTCCACATCGTCCAGGGCAGACTCATATGGTTCCTCGCTATCCGAGTCCATCAGCAGCTCAACCGAATCCTGTTGGGCCACAACAACAACCTATATAAGACCAATGAAGACAGTATCTTCAGAGAAACACAAAACATTTTTCCCCAAAGTTTTATCTTAAAGGGCTATAATATTGTGGGCAACCAGCAAATAGCAAACATAGAAAACTCTGAAATATTTCTTTCCTTCTAGAGGTAGCCCAAATCTCTGGTAACTCTTCAAGCATTTTTTTGCCAAACAGAAATATCAAAATACTGCATTAATGTATAAATTCAACCCTTCCTACCCTGCTGTTGATTAGTTTTATTGACATCAATGATATCATAATAACCCATTAACCGTTCATTTAAAATTTGAATAAAATGTAACTATTGGTTTAATCTGTTGTGTGGATAATTGAAGACCGTTGAAAGTACCTGTTCAAATCAATTGAGAGGCTAAGTCCTCTTACTGTGACCTTCCTTAGCAATCAGGGATCTCATAAGAAGAATGAAGAGACATATGCCAAGGAACGGCAAATTAGATTGGACTCTAGTTATATGAGAGGGACGTGGTGGCTCAGTGGCTAAGACGCTGAGCTTGTCAATCAGAAAGATCAGCAGTTCGGCAGTTCGAATCCCTAGGGCCGTGTAATGGAGTGAGCTCCCATTACTTGTCCCAGTTTCTGTCAACCTAGCAGTTTGAAAGCATGTAAAAATGCAAGTAGAAAAATAGGGACCACTTTTGGTGGGAAGATAACAGCGTTCCATGCGCCTTTGGCATTTAGGCATGCCGGCCACGTGACCATGGAGACATCTTTGCACAGCGCTGGCTTTTGGGCTTTGAAACGGAGATGAGCATCGTCCCCTAGAGTTGGGAATGACTAACACATATGTGTGAGGGGAACCTTTACCTCTACTTAGCTACATAATAAATTGCAGTAAGAATCTGAAGCAATGGCCTAACTCTGCATAAGCTTTACCAAGAATTCACTTGGTGGATCTATGTTAGGTGCGGACAAAAATTCCTTGAAGTTTGACTTCTTGAATCAAGTTTGACTTCTTCTTCAAGTCAAACTTGATTCATGAACACGTCCAGTAGTGGTGGACATGCTCATGTGGTTTGCGAGCACTTTCATGTACTGTTTTGACTTCCTAAGCTACTCCTGGATAGTTTTACACCCAAGTGCTAGTCTGATTTGATTCTTGTACGTTTTTCTGAGAACAGCCTATCTCGCTCGTAATGAAACACATACTCTCTCATGCATCCCTTTCTGAACAACAACAAGCGTGGTTTTTGATTTATAGCAAAGGATTTTTTTTAAAGGCAAAAAGGTCTTCCCTATTTCACTTTAGTCAATCTGATTTATATTCTCTGATCCAGGAGTTTAAGTCATGCACCCTAATCCTAAGCATACTTGTTCCGAAGTATGTGACATTGGTGTTCGACTAAAAATCAGGGTTTTAGCTGGCTTAAAATATTCTTAAATTGAGGCTGCAATGCTTTCTACTTTAAGACTTAAAACTCATGATAGGCTCATTCAACTTGTTCAGCCAAAATGAATCAAACCCTTTTATAGGTTAGTGGAATGGGTAAATCCAGCCACTGAGTTCAATTGTCCAGTCCAGGGATGGCAAACCTTTTTCTTATGGCATGCCAAAATTGTGTATGTGCACACTATCGCACATACCATCATGCACGCATGCGTGCCCACACCAATTCAATCCTCTCCCCCTCCTGCGCATGTGACCCACACACGCATGAGCGCACAACCCCTCCCCAGGCTCCAGAGACTTTCTTGAAGCCTGGGGAGGACGAAAAACGGCCCCAATCAGCCAACCGGAAGTTCGGGAATAACTTCCGGTTGGCCCGTTGGACCTGTTTTTCGCCCTCCCCAGCCTCCGAAGTCTCTTGAAGCCGGGGGAGGGTGAAAACGGCCTCCCCCGGCCCTGATGGCTGGCATGCCAGCAAATATGGCTTCGTGTGCCACCTGTGGCATGCGTGCCATAGGTTCACCATCAGTGGCCTAGTCATTATAGATGGCCTTCTAATCTAAAGCATGGGTTTTTCATTAGTCCATTTCTGAGATGGTGCGTGATGATTATCAGATCCATCCCAACAAAATTGTCCGTAGAGTTGAAACGTACAGTTCTGATTTCAACTGCAATGCCTTAGTAAATCTCTCGTCCTTCTCATTCAACTTTTTATTCCCAGATTCACTTCTGCTTTCTCTGCCGTTGACAACTGCTTTCCCATAATTAAATTGCACGGCACTCTTAGTTGTTGTTGTTTTTTTTACTGCCCAAGCTAATCGGGTTAGGATTTCACATCTGCATTCACTTTGGAATGCACACAGAATAAATCACAACTGAGCACAGCGGGGCTGGCTTCCAACAACCCAGGTATGCAGCTGAACTCTGCGTTCCCTAGGGAGAAGGGGAAGGAGATCGACATTATTAGTCATCTTTCTCCCACCACCGATTACACTGCTTGTTCCAACTATAGCGCATTGTATGCCTTCTTCCATTTTTGCTCCTACAACTGCCCTTAGATGAGTTGAGAGAGAGAGAGCCCCCCCCCCTCCCTTGAAGTCACCTTGTGAGCTCCAGCAACCATTGACTTTGCTCTCTCCAGTCCCAGCTCAACCATTTTTATCAACTACACCACACTGACTTTGGGACGTACTTCTCAGTAAATACGCACAGAATTTCAGTCATGAGGGAGAGGCGTCTCCTGACTGGAATTTGCCCAGCTGAGGCGAGTGGGTGTGGGAGAATCTGGGTGCCCAATGCCTCTTCCAAGTAATAAGCATCCAGAGTTTCACTGACTTGTTTCATGGTCCAAAGGTGAAGGGGAAAAGTAAACATAATCTGTTAAATTAAAACCCTCCTCCTCTTCTTTCTCCCACTATTCTTTTACTGCAGACTTTAGCATTCTCCAGATGCCTTTAGCATCCCACTGGTGGCCTTGTTGCTGTTGCTGGACTGCAGTTTAGGCTGCCCGAACAATATTGCCTGTGCTTCCGAGAAAAGGCTCCTTTAAGCTTGTAAATGTAATTCTTGCAGCTCAGTTTATCGTTAGCATCATCATCATCGTCATTCAGGGGTCACTACCGATAAAAACAGACCCAGAGTTTGCCGAGCTGTAGTCAGTCTCGTTCTTTGCTATAACTTCAATGCTTCCACACTGAAGCTTCTATTTAGGCCAAAATATTTATCTTTTTTTTCACCTTGTCTTATCGTTTGCTGGTATATTTTTAAGGCCATTCAAGTTCTTAAGAGTGGTTCAGGCAGGGAGGCTGAAGTTTTGAGACCCAGTTTAGAGTAATGATTAAGGCAGTGGTGGCTAACCTTTTTGTCATTGCGTGCTGAAAATGTGCTTGGCACCCCATTTTGGGCCCGGAAGGCCTCCTGCACTAACGTGGAAGCCAAATCGGGACGCAGGAGGGGTTCACATGTCCCCCACCCCCAATTTTGGCCCTGGAAGGACTCCTGCACCAATATGGAAGCCAAAATGGGATGTGGAGGGGTGTACACGCGCCCCCCCGTGCCCCATTTTGCGCCTGGAAGGCCTCCTGCACCAACCTGGATGCCAAAATGGGGTGCAGGGGCACCGCATGAGGCCTCAAAATCCAATACAAGCTCCCCCTGCATATGTGCTCTGCCCCCCACGCATGCGTGGCACAGACCCAAACACCAGCTGGCCGGCGGGAGGCACATACATGTGTGTGGTGGAGCTTGGCTGGGGCAACGGCTGGCGTGCCCGCAGAGAGGGCTCTGTGTGCTACCTGTAGCATGCATGCCATAGGTTTGCCATCGTTAAGGGAACGCCAGAAATCGGGTAGAGTGAGTTCTAGTCCCACTTAGGGTATGAAAGTCAATTGGGATAGTCAATCTCTCAGCCCAACCCACCTTACAAGGTTGTTGTTGTGGGAAAAAATAGGAGGAGGAGGAAGCAATATTACATATGTTTGCCCCCTTGAGTTACTAATAAAGTAATAAAGGAGGAATTAAAAAGTTCTACAGAATACAGCAAAAGCAGAATTGGAAAGAAACTTGGAGGTCTTCTAGTCCTTTTTTAAAAAAAAATAAGAAGGGCTCCCCAAGCCCATAGTAAGGAAAATATCCATTGTACACAGTACCCCACTCCACGATACAAAACCAGTCCCCAAATATCCAGGGTGGACATTATTCCTTGCCCCTTCCCTCCAGCCTGTCTCCTTGGAAACTCGCAAGAAAATCTACCCCATTCAAACATGCTGTCCAGCCCTGTCTGTTTTCTGCCAGCTTCCCCACCAAGGAGGAGGAGTTTGGGGCCTATGGTGCTATTGTGATTTCAAGGGTTCCTGAATGGTACATGAAACCTGGCACCAATGCACTCCACGGCTAGCAAAAGCCTTCCATCAAGGGACACATTTTGAGCTGCAGACCTCCCTGCTGGCTTGTGTGGATTTGTTCCCCAGTTTCCTAGCTTTTGTCACATCTGGTCTGTGGAGAAGCACAGGGGGAACAGAACCACTGTTTTCCTGCTATTTCTCAACCCCCTCCCCACCCACAGTGTAGTTGCTCTGGACCTTCAAATGTAAATCTGGGGCATTCAGTGGGGGCTCTTTGCCTACGTGATGACTGGCATACCTCACCTCAAGCCCAGCACAGAAAATCCTCTCCTCCCCCCTCCCCAGAGATGTGTGCTCACTTGATTGGCTGTTTGTCACCACCAACACCACCCCCTCACTCCCAGCTCCCTCCGGGAACAGGGTTAAATTTGCTCCTCTGAGATTTTAGCTGATCATCAAATGCACTGAGGAGGAAGTAAATTTGCTGATTCTCTGTTTGACCAGTACACATTTAATTGAGAAGCCTTCTATTTCCGTTTGTCTTCCTTCTTCTCCCGAAGCCTTAATATGCTCTCTTAGTGGTGTATTAACCATTAAGTGGACTAAGCACGTGCTTAGGGCACCAGGCCCAAAGCGGCCACCACGGAGTTGAGAAAGAAAGAAAAAACCAATGAAGATTTGTACAGTATGTACAAAGGAGTGGAGGGGGGGCACCAAGATTAGTCAGTGCTTAGGGCACCAGTGAGCATTAATCCTCCACCGTAGTCACTCCAAATACATTTGGAATTGACTGGGTAGTATGGAGTTTGGATAGTTTGGGGGTTTTGTCCCATCTCTGCCCTAGGTTATTCCTTTGAAGGTAACATACTGTACTTCAAATGGGAACAGAACAGGAAGAAAAAACCTATTGCAATCCAGAAAAAAAAACTTCTTCCCTGCCTCTTTACACTGCAAATGGGTAAAACCTGGGAGCCTTACTTGAACAGAACTATTTCAGACCAACATACATCTAAGCTAGCATTTTGTTTCTCAAAGGCCAAGATATTCCTTCTGGGCTGCTTCCTGAAGAGATCAGGTCCACATCATTGCAGATGTTCCCTGCAATTGATATTTGAAGACATGCTGTGCATAGATCAAAAGTAGTCCTGAATCTCCAAACCAATAGAATAACAGAGTTGGAAGGGACCTTAGACTATAAAAAAGATGTTGAGACTCTAGAAATAGTGCAACCAGGATGATTAGGGGACTGGAGACTAAAACATATGAGGAACTGGGCATGGCTAGTCTAGTCAAGAAAAGGACCAGGGGAGATATGATAGCAGTGTTCTAATATTTGAGGGGTTGAGGGGTTGCCACAGAGAGGAGGGTGGACAACCTATTTTCCAAAGCACCTGAAGGCCAGACAAGGAATAATGGATGGAAACTGATCAAGGAGAGATTCAACCTAGAAATAAGGAGGAACTTTCTGACAGTGAGAACAATCAACCAATGGAACAGAAGTTGTGGGGGCTTCATCACTTGAGACTGTCAAGAAGAGATTGGACTGCCATTTGTCAGAAATGGTGTAGGGTCTCCTGCTTGGGCAGGGGTTGGACTCTGTTAATCTGTCTTCTAGTCCAACCTTCTGCTCAAGCATGAGATCCCACTTGCCCATGATAATCCACCAATCCCTTTTAGAAGCCATTCAGATTCAAGCTGGAGCAGAATAGAGAAAATGGTGCTAATTTGGATTACTTTATGCCCCAAATCTTTCCTTCAAAATCCAAAATGATATTTAGGGATTTTAGGCTTGCGTTGAGAATCACCTTCTTATTATGGCTGTAAGTAACCAGCAGGGAGAATTTAGTTAAGGCTTTTTATTCTTCCTTGTTAAAATTCAATAGACTCCTTGGACTCGGGCCATGAATGGTTACTTATGTGTAATTATTCAGCTTTTCTCCCTTTTGTATTTTTTTATTCCTTTTTCTTACAGTACTTAGTCAATAGTTGCCTTTTCTTGAGTGGTTAATTAGCTTCATAATGGAATGCATGACCATTTAAATATTTTCCTTTAAGAGCTTGGGCATGGATTGGGCAACATTATAATGCATTTTGTTTTATGCAAATCCAGGCAAGTATGTAAAACATTTAAAAAATATCTGACGCCTATAAGAGTTTTCTGCTTTTCCCTTTTTTTCCTATCCCTTAAAAGGAACCAAAGCACACACCACCCTTTATGCATAATACAGGACATGTTGATGAATTATTTTATGTATATTGACCACATCTTCAATTTGCACAAATCTTTAGGAGATGAGCTGCTATGAATTTGTGCTTTTGAGCAGAATTACATTCCTCTCTTTGTGTGAAGCTAAAGCCCATTTTGCAGAGTCTGTGTTGAAATGTGGTTTGATTTAATCCTTTCTGTAATTTAACCCCTAATGTTCAAGTTAGTGAAGCAATTGTGAACTTCTGGGAATTGTGGCAGCTTCAAGTGTGTAATGTAGAGTTCAGGAGCACCAAATCAAGGTATCTCACCCAGCCAAGTCATCTCATAGAAGGACCATGAGGATTATTGCTGATACCTATCACAGCTCATCTTAAAAGTAGCTGCAGGATTAAGATATTAGCACAAATTCTGAGTCAGAAAATATATTCCCTTCGAGCAAGGCTATCTCTGCCAAGGATGCAGCAGCTAAGTATCACCAAATATCTTTTGCTACTGTAGTAAAAAACAGGATAGCATCTCCTTTCCCATTTCATGCACAAATGGCCTAACCTCTAAATCTTTTTTCTCAGCAGAACAGTGTCCTTCATCAAATACGAGGAGGGCAGCTAAAAAGATTAGGAAGCCTTGGACAAATTTTCTGGTACCGAAGATTCCCAGTTCCACCTTCTTAATTTAGCCCCTCTCTTCTGCTATCTGAGAGCAACCCCTCATGTGGGTTGGGTTCACACATTAATAATAACAATTATAATAACAATGGTGAAGAAAGAGACCAAGGGACTAATTCTGACCTGCAGGAGACCAAGCCTTATGAATAAATGCATATAAAGGCAGAATTGAGAAGATAGCAACAGACAGTAAATGCAACCTATGCAAAGAAACTGAAGAAACAGCAGACCACCTGCAAGAAGACTGCACAGACTGACTACAAGCAGTGGCATGACAAAGTAGCAACAATGGTGCATTGGAAAATCTGCAAGAAATGTCATTTGCCTGCAAGCAAGCCTCCTTCTGTATTATCTCTTCATAAAATAGAGAAAATCAAAGACAATGAAGAAGCTAAATTGTTCTGGGACTTTAGAATTCAAACAGACAGGCACCTACCACATAACACCTCAGACTTAACAACTGTCAATAAGAAAACAAAAACAAAAAAGTCTGGATAGTGGATGTGGCAGTACCTGGAGAAAGCAGAATAGAAGAGAAAGAACTGGAGAGTTACTATAGGAAGTTAAAACCCACTCCTCTGCTAGAAAAATGAAATATCCTGGGAAATATTAAGAAGGCAGAATATTATATTTCCCTGGATAAGAAATGGAGAAACATGTTTTAGGCAGGAAACAGACTCTCTCTTAATAACCCCCGCCTTTGTCAATGGGCCATTCAAATGCCTGAGCCAGTCTATTCTACATAACAAAAATCTCCTCCCTTCAGCTCTAGGACGATGGGATTAAGGCATGATAACATTAGCCCTTTACCCATCTCACCACAGGGCACCTGGGAACACAACCAAGCTTGGGACTCAAAAGACACACAGCCTATACAATTTGCTAACACACACACACACCTGCCCCTGGGAGTCTGACAACCAATCAGAATACATTTCTTACACAGGAACAGGAAATAGAGAGAGGGGGCCGAACAAAGAGTATTAAAAAAAACCTCAGAAATGCTCAGCAAGCCCCTTTGCTTCTTTTTCTTTACTCAACATCTTCGAAGCATGTGATCCTCTTTTTCCCCAGGACCTCAAGCCATGTGGTCTTGTCCACCATTAAAACCATCTTTCCAAGCAGCCTCCGTGTTTCCATATCTTTTTTCCCCACTTGGAACTGAATCCAGAAGGACATTTCTTCCAATGTAACAAAATACAAAGACCTACAAATAGAAATCAAATGGCTGTGGCAAAAACAAGCAAAGGTAGTCCCCATAATTATAGGGGCCTTGGTTGCAATCCCAAAACATTTGGAGCACCACTTAACTACCATTAGCATTGAGAAATCCCCCATCAGTCCATTGCAAAAAACAGGTTTACTTGGAACAGCTTCCATCCTGCAACGATATCTGTAACACCATCAAATATCCAGATCTGCCTATCCCAGGTCCCGGGAAAGGATTCAATAGGTAGAGAAGAATGCCAAACCAATTAGAATAAGATATAAGGATTCAGTGTTATTGGAGGATTTTAGAAATAGTAAATGAAATGCCAGTATGTGGTTATGTATTAAATCTTGGTATATTTTATGATGAAGGACGTTTAAACAATTACAGTCAAAGGAAAATGGAGGTATGATGATGGTAACATGTATAAATATCTGAGTTAAAATACTTGAGTTAATATGAAGTATGTTTGTTGACTGTGGAAGAGAGGCATGAAAGCCTTTTTGTAACTAACTGATACACTTTCTACAGTATGTAAAGAAGGATGTGTTGTGTTTGTTTTGAAATTAAAAAAAAAATATTTTTTAAAAGAATGCCAAACCAGGGGTGGGTTCCAGCAGGCACTACTGATGCTTTGCTCATGGGTGGCTGTGTGCACATGCGCACTATAATAAACATTGTTCTGCGCATGCGCAGAACCAAAAAACAAGATGGCGCCGTCTATGGCGCCGCCAGGAAAACCAGTTCGGGGGCATGGTAGGCCTGGGTTGCTGCCAGTTCCAGCAACCCAGGCCACTGAACCATTACCGGTTCAGCGGAATTGGTCTAGACTGGTAGGAAACCAACACTGTGCCAAACCCAGTCTGAACATCTGACTGACTGTGCGATGAACAACAGCAACAATAACAATTTGATAGGTGGATACGGTGGTGGGTTTCAAAAATTTTTGGAACCTACTCTGTGGGTGTGGCCCGCTTTGTGGGAGTGGCTTGCCTGCCATGTGACCGGGTGGGAGTGGCTTGCCGGCCATGTGACCGGGTGGGAGTGGCTTGCTGGCCATGTGACCGGGTGGGAGTGGGATGTTAGAAGATCCCAAATGAAGTTAGAAAGGCTGGGTCCCAAACCCAGCTGGCTTAACTGGGATAGGGTGAATAGGGGGTAGAGGTTCACAAATCACCAAGGACCCTCCTCTCCTTTCCCCCCAAAAGCAGAGGGCGTCAGTATTTAGAGGGAAGTCCCCCAACTTCCCCCCTTTGTGTGTCACTCTTTCTCTCTCTCTCTTCCCCCGTTTCTCTCCCCCCTTTCCTTCCTCCTCCTTTTCCTCTGTTCCCCCCAGTTTTTCAAGCTGAGCCATTGGGGGAGGTCAGAGGGAGAGAGAGACGGATTGAAGGGTGCAAAGAGATGGGCTTCCCATTTTGAGAAGCCTCCCTTAGCAAAAGATCGCTGAGAGGAGGAAGGGAGGATTCCCCACCCCACTCAGCGCTGTTTTCAATGGGAGGCTTTTCCCCTCTCAGCTCTTTCCCTTCCCAAAAGATCGCTGAGAGGAGGAACGGGAGGATTCCCCACCCCACTTTTCCCTTCCCAAAAGATCGCTGAGAGGAGGAAGGGAGGATTCCCCACCCCACTCAGCGCTGTTTTCAATGGGAGGCTTTCCCCCTCTCAGCTCTTTCCCTTCCCAAAAGATCTCTGAGAGGAGGAACGGGAGGATTCCCCACCCCACTTTTCCCTCCCCAAAAGATCGCTGACAGGAGGAAGGGAGGATTCCCCACCCCACTCAGCGCTGTTTTCAATGGGAGGCTTTTCCCCCTCTCAGCTCTTTCCCTTCCCAAAAGATCGCTGAGAGGAGGAAAGGGAGGATTCCCCACCCCACTTTTCCCTTCCCAAAAGATCACTGAGAGGAGGAAAGGGGGGTGAGCAATGGAGTGGCTTCTGGACCGGCAGGGGCGAGCAAGTGAGAGATAGGGGCGGGGCAGGAACTTACTTCCGGGTTCATTGTCCAACAGGTTCGCCAGAACCGGTGCGAATCGGTAGGAACCCACCACTGGGTGGATATAAATGCCAAACCCAGTTTAAACATTTGCTGACTGTGCAACAAACCATAATAACAGCCCAGGCTTAACAACTGTCCATAGGAAAAACAAAAATCTGGATAATGGACCTGGTAGTACTTGGAGACAAAAAAACAGAAGAATACAAAGACCTGCAAATAGAAGTAGAATGACTGTGGCAAAAAGATAGTAGCAATAGGCAGTAAGAGTACGAAATAGGCACTTTTGGAGTACCACTTGAACTCCATTGGCATTGACCAAATCACCCTCAGTCAACTGCAAAAGGCAGGTTTACTTGGAACTGCCTACATCTTATGATGATACTGTAGGAAGTTAGCACCCACCCCTCTCTTGGAAAAATGAAATATTTTAGGAAATATTAAAAAGGACAGAATATTTCCCCTAAAAGGGAGGCAGAAACTCAGCATCCCCACCTTTTGGCAATAGATCATTAAGGCCTGGGTCAGCATATTCTACATAACAAAGATCTACCTTCTTTAGGTAGAGCCGCAGTAGGAATTGCCCAAAGACGTTTCGTTACCTCACTACCCAGCAAGAGTCAACCAAGCTTGGGATTCAAAAGACAACCTACAGAAGTTACTCCTGCATGGCCCCGTGGGAGTCTGACAACCAATCAAAACACAAGCTCAAATTCAAAGCCCAACAGAGGGAAATAAAACCAGGGCACTCTGAGCATCTCTTCCCTCCCCCCCCCCCGCCCGGATCTCAAACCGTGTGGTCCTGTCCATCATCAATAAACCTTCTTTCCAAACAACTTCCATCAATCCAGTGTCTTTTTCCCCACTTGGAACTGAGCCCAGATGGACATTTCTTCCATCAATACCTTTACCAACAACATCTGCCTAACCTAGGTTCTTGGAAAGAACTCATTAGATGGATTAAAAAATGCCAAATCCAGTCTAAACGTCTGGTTGACTGCACAACCAATCATAATAATACAATAATACAATACAATACAATACAATAGTAGAGTTGGAAGGGACCTTGGAGGTCTTCTAGTCCAACCCCCTGCCTAGGCAGGAAACCCTATACCGTTTCAGACAAATAGCTATCCAACATCTTCTTAAAGACTTCCAGTGTTGGGGCATTCACAACTTCTGGAGGCAAGCTGTTCCACTGATTAATTGTTCTCACTGTCAGGAAATTTCTCCTCAGTTCTAAGTTGCTTCTCTCCTTGATTAGTTTCCACCCATTGCTTCTTGTTCTACCCTCAGGTGCCTTGGAGAATAGTTTGACTCCCTCTTCTTTGTGGCAACCCCTGAGATATTGGAACAATGCTATCATGTCTCCCCTAGTCCTTCTTTCTCTTAAGCTAAACATACCCAGTTCCTGCAACTGTTCTTCATATGTTTTAGTCTCCAGTCCCCTAATCATCTTTGTTGCCCTTCTCTGCACTCTTTCTAGAGTCTCCACATCTTTTTTACATCGTGGCGACCAGAACCGAATGCAGTATATAATAAAATTAAACTTGCATATCACCCAACTCTCGATGACTCTGGGTGGCTCACAACCATCAAAGAAATTGCAACGCAATCAAGACAGATTAAAGATTTTTTTAAAAAATAGCAAGTGTGATGAAACAAGAGTTGTCACTCTCCCTTGCCAAATACCTGGCTGAAGGTCTCTTCGAAACAATCGCAGGCGGGAGGAGGAGGGGGGGAGCGGCAACCAGATCTCAGGAGAGGAATTTTGCCCCAGAGGGCTAAATGTTTGGTTTATGAAACCATTGCAATTGGCTACGTTCCCACAAATCCAAGTCCATGGCACCTTAATTTGCAAAGTGCAATGAGTAGGTTTATGTAACATATTAAGTTAAAACCAAACAAAGTACAGTGATGGATTATGCCTTGCCTGATCTCAGCATCTGCCCTAATGATCAGAATAACTCAGCAATGCTAGTTATTGCCTCCTATCAGTGACCTTTTATCTTCTTTTCTTCTCTAATCTGCTTGAGGAGGAGATGGGCGGAATTAGTGACTTATCAAGCCAGCAATATTTACCCAAGAGGACAATTTGTTCAAGAGGCCAAAAGAAAAAAAAAGCTCTCTTTTCGTACCATATTCATGACTTGTATAAATTTCTTTTTATAAAGCCTCTCTTTGGCCAATGTGATTATATTCCAGGAATTAATATGCTGAGCTACTCTTGGAAATGTTCTGGGGGGAAAAAAACCTAGCTACAGCACACACACACACACACCCCAGAATTTTTAAAATTGTGGATTGACGCAAGTACAAGCTGGACCTCTACAATATCCAACAGACAGGTTCAACAACATAATAAGAAATCCATTGGGAAAAAAGGAGCAGGAGGAAGTTGCATGTACTTTGGGCCTGTACTTTGCCCATCAATCCATAGCAGCATTTCTCAGCAGGTTGGATGGACTTCAACTCCCAGAATTCCCCAGTCAGACATTCTGAGAGTTGAAGTCCACACCTTTCAAATTTGCAAGGTTGAGAAACAATAGTAGTGGTATGTTAGTACAAAATCCAAGCCTCATTCTGTATTATATGTTCAAGGATACACTGAATATGTATTATTTATTTATTTTATTAAATTGGTTTAACACCCATCTTGACACATGGTAACTCTGGGCAACTTACAATGTTAAAAAGGATAGTAAAGGTAAAGGTTCCCCTCGCACATACGTGCTAGTCGTTCCAACTCTAGGGGGGCGGTGCTCATCTCCGTTTCAAAGCCGAAGAGACAGCGTTGTCCGAAGATATCTCCATTGTCATGCGACCGACATGACTAAACACTGAAGGCGCACGGAACACTATTACCCTCCCACCAAATATGGTCCTTATTTTTCTGCTTGCATTTTTACGTGTTTTCGAACTGCTAGATTGGCAGAAGCTGGGACAAGTAACAGGAGCTCACTCTGTAATGCAGCACTAGGGATTCAAACCGTTGAACTGCCAACCATTCTGATCGACAAGCTCAGTGTCTTAGCCACTTAGCCATCGCATCCCTGTTAAAAAAGATAGAACTATACAAAGCATATATATATCAAGAGGTGGGTTCCTACCGGTTCGGACCAGTTCGGCCTAGTAGGTAGTAACTCAGCCGGCCTTGCCCCCAAACTGGTTCTATCGGCAGCACCATAGGCTCTGCCATCTTGCTTTTTTTACTACTGTGCGTCAAGCATGTGCGTGCCCAAAGTGGGGAGGAGGGCGCCCAAAGCACATCCCTGAACGAACTGGCAGTAGAAGAAGCCGGAACCCACCTCTGATGTACATAGTACAAACAAAATATTATAAAAGTATAAATTATCAACTGTAACTAAAAGGGGAGGGAGAGAATAGGATGAGGGGGGGGGGGAGAGTGGGATCTGTTATTAATCTATCAACCACTTCAAGCATGAAGTTCCCTCATAGGAGCTCCAGGGCAACTGACAGAACCAGATCTTCAAGCTCTTACGTAAGAGGGTGGGAGCCGATCGGATGCCACACTTGTGTTGGCAAAAATGTATACATACAGGGGGCAATGACGGATTCTGGTTTATGGTGTAAGTTACAAATGCAGCTAGATACAGTTAGACTGTATTAACCCCCATTCCCAAACCCACTTTACATATTAGGTATGCGATTGTGAATCACACTACTACTATTCCATTTATTTGTTTGTTTGTTTTTACAAATAACTTAAGGTGATGAATATATCCCACCCATATTCCTCTTCCTATTTTCTGCACAACAGCAGCCCTGGGAGGCGAGTTGGCCTGAGAGAGAAAGTGATTGTCCCAAAATCACCCAGCTGGCTTTCATAGCTAAGACAGGACTTGAACCCATGGTCTCCCACTTACTAGCTTGATGCCGAAACAACTAGACAATTACTCTACCACTTTGTACTCCTTGCTTGTACTTTTTATATGTTTAAACAAGCCCACATCCTCCTCACAAAGTGTTTACCATCCTTGATGTTTTGAAAAATAAAGGCCTGCTATGTGTAGATGCTGTTTGCAGTTTGAAATAAGGAGAAATTCAAACAAAGAGAAATGTAACTTCACTCACTCAATGGGTTTTCCTTTGTCACTCTTCTTCCTACACAATAGTGGTTCTTAAACTGTTAGATCCACGTAAAGCCTTTTCTGATTAGGAATGGTGTCATTACTCCTACAAAAAACAGATTTTATTGTCTTTTGGCAGTGGTTGTCCCAAACTGGATCCTCAACTCATAAAGGAACAATTAAAAATGACTCCATTGCTCCAGGATATGCCCAAATTATCCCCAGTTTAAGAACTATTGATTGGGAAAAATCCCTGGAGTTTATTTTGAATCTTATTCCTCAGATCTGCTCAGAAAAGCCACTTGACTAGATCAATCAAACAATGTTGGTCTTCCATAGACTACCAGAATATAATAGGGATTTCTAATGCTGCTTTCTTTCAAATATATTTATTTCTGAATGTATGGAGTTGTTGCATTGCACAATTCGCCTACAAAGAGTCTTTCTGATCTTTTGGAATCTCTAGGGAAGACTAGAGAACCTCCTTTCATTGCTTTTTCAGAATAAAGGTAAATTTATCCACACATATATGCTAGTCATTCCCAACTCTAAGGGGTGGTGCTCATCTCCGTTTCAAAGCTGAAGAGCCAGCAGAGACTTCTCTGTGGTATTGTGGCCGGCATGACTAAACACTAAAGACTCATGGAGCGCTGTTACCTTCCCATCAAAGGTGGTTCCTATTATTCTACTTGCATTTTTACGTGCTTTCGAACTGCTAAGTTGGCAGAAGCTGGGACAAATAACGGGAGCTCACTCCATTACGTGGCACTAGGGATTCGAACCACCAAACTACTGACCTTTCTGTTCGACAAGCTCAGCGTGTTAGCCACTGAGCCACCACATCCCCATTTTTTCAGAATAGGAATAGGAATAGAATAGGAAGAACAACCGGGGAGGGAAAAGGGAGATATAAAGGGAGACAGAAGGTATAAGAAAAATCAGTGAATCCTCCACTAAGTGGCACCAATTAAGCTCAAAAACAACATTAAAGTCAAATTTATTCTAAAATGAAGGTTGAAAAACACCCCCTTTTCAAGAAATTGGAAGGCATGGTTTTGCACACTAGAAATAAACAGAAAAGTGGCTGACCTTAATGATAAAAAGTTTGAAAATATAAAGAGGAAAAAAGATGTTGCACCTTGCTGGTTCTTATGCCCCATAATTTGCTATTCCTTTAGTTGCTCCCCACCTAATGTTGTTGAATAAATGTTTGTCATGTGGCCCCTCCCTGTTTGTATCACTGTGGGCCCAATGACATTCTATAAATTTCTTTCTGCTTTTAGAGGGACAAACAATGCATTGGCATAGATTTCTTTTCCTTTGCATTATACAGAGGAATTATGCACTCACTCCCCCATCAGATTATGTACTGTAGTTATTAAAACCTGTGTGTGTGTGTTATTGCTTCAAACACAGTAAACTGATGAGTTAGGTGTACTCTACATGTACTCTAACAGACCCTGCCTCCCTCCAGGCTTGTCTCTTATAGGTCTGTGGGAGGGGCAAAAGCCACAAAGATATCTTTGAAGTTATTTCTGTCATTTCACCCCAACTGTGAAAGGAAACGGGCAAACCTACATTATTTTCACTTTTGTTACTTGAATTATATTGATGATGAGTACTAGCTCCCAGTTTCTTATTCGTGTGAAACTTTGAAAAAAAACGCACAGTCAATAAACATGCAGCCCAAATTAAATATAATGCTGCTGGCAGAATTTAGAATGAAGCCATGTATCACATACAGTATATTGGTAGGTATACTCTGCTCTTTAAGATAACAGTATTTTTTTTCAGATAACATTAGCTGCTTTTGACCCCTTCAACAAGAATGGGCAATCCTAGGCAACAAGAAAATTAGAGATGACTATTCACTCTAAATCAGAGCTTCTCAATCTGGCAAATTGAAGATGTGTGGACTTCAACTCCCAGAATCCCCCAGCCAAGACATATTCAAATTGCCAAGTTTGAGCAACATTGTTTTAGGGTTGCCTGGGGAATTCTGGGAGTTGAAGTCCACACATTTCAAGTTGTCAAGTTTGAGAAACAGCGCCCTAATTCATGTACCTGTGGTTTCAGGGGACATTTCTTGATGTGGTAGATTTGTCAAGCCTAACCCCAAACCTTCGCTATATGCTTTGCTTTGAGGCACTTTGGTGTAGGATTAAAGAAGACCAGAAAACCAGGAGACAGTGAGCTCTAGCCTCACACTAGGCACAAAGGCTATCTGGGTGACCTTGGGCCGATCACTTTCAGGGTAGAAAGGATGCAAGGGCAAAACATAAGAGCAAGCAACAAATATGATTAGGGGATTGGACACTAATACTGTACATATGAAGAACAGTTGCAGGTACTGGGCATGGCTAGTCTAGTGAAGAGAAGGACCAGGGAAGACATGATAGCAGTGTGCCAATATCTGAGGGGATGCCACAGAGAGGAGAGGGCCAACCTATTTGACAAAGCACCTGAAGGCCAGGGAAGGAATAATGGATGGAAACTGAACAAGGAGAGATTCAACCTGGAAATAAGGAGAAATTTTCTGACAGAGCAATCAACCAAAGGAACAGAAGTTGCCTTCAGAAGTTGTGGGAGCTTCATCACTGGAAGCTTTCAAGAAGAGACTGGACAGTCATCTGTCAGAAATGCTGTAGGGTCTCCTGCTTGAGCAGGGGGTTAGACTAGATGACCTACAAGGCCCCTTCCAACTCTGTTATTCTACTCTATTTACTTCCTAAAGGCCATGCCAAGAAAACTGTAGGAAAGTATTTCTTAATAGCCCACAGCAGATGCCAGCACTTAAGAGATAAAAAGTTTATTGAAAGTGGAAGACAAGCATCTAGATAGATACATTCATAAGCAAAGCAAATACTGCAGGCAGAAATCCATTCAAGATCGGATATTTTGAAACTCCTTGCAGCAAAGTTTGACAGCTAACAATGGCAGAATGGTAGGGCTAGAAAGCAGCCCCTCACCCAAGATCTAACACAGGGTGAAAGCCATTAGCCACAAAAGGAACTGCTTAACAACCTTTCAGAACACAAGGCCCTTCATTGCACCACCTCCAGAACAGTCCAAACTTCAAAATCACAGAAACCTGGGAGCTCAGATAAACAATAAACCAGAGGTGGACCAGATTAGCTCAGACAAGCGCCTAGGATTTGTATTTCCTCTTTTGCCTATAGAGCCCGCTATGACCCCTACATGACCCCATAGAAATCCGACAACAGACAATAGAATACATGTTCTTGCACAGGAACAGGAAGGTCAAATACAAAGCCCAAAGAAGGTATACAATCCAGCCACTCTCAATTTCATTTTGTCAGCTGCCCAGAATCACATGTGGTTGGTGACTCTGCTTCATCGATAAACTATCTTTCCAATCAGCCTCCATGTTTCCAGTTTGGAACTGAATCAGATGGATATTTTCTCCCAACACTTACAAATAATCTAACGAGCAGTTAGAGCTGTACCTACCAGGCATGAAATCCTCTTACCTTCGCTACCAGTTTGGAAACGGGAGCGTGCGCAGAGCATGCGTGATGACGTCTGGGCAGGTGGGCAGAGCCTCCCGCCGCTACTACCAGTTTGCCCATACCGGTGCGAACTGGCAAAATACCATGCCTCAAAAGGATAAAACTTTGCCAGAAGGATTTTTGATCTTCTGGGAGGGAAATAGAATTAGAATCAATTCAGTTGTGGAGGCAGAGGCCTTCATGAAAAAACACAATCCCCTCCTAGAGGACGAAACCATAAGAGGTAGTGAAAAAGGTGATAATATACAAGATATGAGGGAGGGAGGGGCTGCGGCTCCACCAGAGGACAGGGGGGAGGGAGCAATATTGAAAAGACTCAGGTCACAAAAACAAATGTATTTGAAATATTATTGTAATTGTTGATATATTAGAAAGTGGTAAAAGAGATGATTGAACATATTGTTGATACAATGTATAACAAGATGCTGTTTCTGCTTATCTTTTATCTTTTGTTTTCCTTTCTGTAAAAGTTGTGAGATTTGGAGAGATTTCTACTTTCAGCACGATGTAGCTGCCAAAAATTTTTGTATATCCACCTACCCTTCCCTATAAATGTTTAAAAACCAATAAAATTCTTTTTTAAAAAGGATAAAACTAAGCAAGGGGAGTGGTTACTATCTTGAGGAAAGGAATAGCAAAGTATATTTTGATAAAGCAGGACTTTTGAATTAATTACACCCCTAATCCAGCCATTCTGTGAGTAGGGATCTAACTCTCTCTCCCAAGAGATTCTTTGAGAGCAATCACTGCATATTCTAAACATTATAGTTGCACTGACCCACTTAAGAAGGTTGGGAATTGCTGATTAGAAAGAAATATGGGAAATAATGGGAACACATTTATTGTGCTAATAATCATTTACAATAGCTGGCAGCAGTTATCCAGGGTTTGATCCAATAGTATTTGCAATTCTATCCAAATAAATTGACACTTTTCTTCCAGATGTCCCAATACTGAGTTAACATATTTATTTCAGAATTATTGCCAGACTTTAGACTACGTTCTGATGTATGCTTGTTAATTTTTTTAAAAAAATCTTTTTAATCTTTTTTGTGCATGTTATTCAGTAATAACACAAGTTCCCTGAAAATGAAGTTGCTTATTTAAAATGCATACAGACATACATATGCATGTAAAAGAACCTGGCTATATGAATAATTTCTTTCAGATATTAAAAATGAAAAGCTAAGATTAAAGTGTAAATCAAGACAATAAGGCAGACAATTAAATGCTAGCATGATAAATCACACAAAGGAAATAAGGAGCTTTTTAAAATGATAACTAAAAATAACAATATCAAATTAATCTTTAAATGGTACAAAAATATTAATCAAATGTTCTACAATGTAATAGTATTAACACCATATATAACACAACAATGAACAAAATGTTTTTAACTTGTTATAGAGAAAACAAGAAACATTTGCTTAGAAGTCCTCTGTTTCATCCTTCTACTGAAAAAAAAATATGGACCAGAAAACAGCAAAATGCAACTGCTATAAATCAGACATATCTATCCATCCGATGTTACATATTATTGTAGTTATACTGTTTCTTGCAAAACGGATCAATAATTCTTGGTGCCTTAATAGATTCCAAATACTGGAAATAAACGTCAACAAACTAGTAGGCAGCCTTGACAAGCATCAACAGTTCTAAAATAATTTGCATGATTTTCAAGTGTAAAAGTCCTAAAACAAAAAAAAAGAGGTGTTTATCCCCAAATCCATTTTTTCCATCACTAACAGGATAACTGCAACAAATCTTGCTGAACATTCTATGGTGTACAACATGCACATTCAGTAGGAAACTTTTCTGTTGTTGGCTACACTTTGGGAAAAAAAAGTTACTTATTTTTTATAACAATCTGCCCCCCCCCCCCGTTTGCATGTGTGTGTGTATCTATGCACACACAGAGAGAGACAAATGCACACCCCTACACATAGGCATGTTGCATGCACGCACGCACACTCGCGCACACACACTTTATAAGAAGATAAAGCGTGCAAGATAAGGCAGATTAGCATTTAAGAACAGCTAAATGTGGCATAAATAATGAGAAGTCTGGGCAAGCCTTTCTAAGTTATTTTACTCAAACTGAGATGGAAAGGCATCTAGGATCAGGGAAATCTCAGCATGTAAGAATGTAGTGACTATTGCAAAGAAGAGGAAAGAGATTCCATGGAATCCAGATGTTTTAAAGAGAAAAGCTCTTATCTGCATCAACTTGGAGAGTCTATTCTTTAGAGCTAAGACAGCAGGCCCAACAAGTGCTGGAGCCAAACAAATGAAGCATTAAGGCAAGATGATTGAAGATAAGCAACAGAATTTTCCCTATTGATGTGTAATTTTTCAGCCTGTCGGCCTTTTGATGTAATCCAGGCAAGAAGCACTTGATTTAAAAGAGCCATCTGGAAATCAGATTAGTCCAGCCTAATGGGTAGGGAGCTTACCTTCAAGCAGGGCAAGGCAGGGCAAAGAATGTAGATTCATTATGAGTCAACACTGCTGAATTACCAACTGGAATGGATAGCAGTAGAAAGGCCCTGAAAGCACCTTCAGATCAGGTGAGTGGATACCACTGACTGATGAAAAGAGACAATAACATAACAAAAGCCCATTTAAATCATTAGGGAGGATCCAAATCAAATAGCTACAAAGGAATTTCATTTCTTTCATTGCAGCAAATTTCTGTGTATGGGTACAGGAGAATTACTGACCACCAAGGAGGCAGATTGTTTTGGAAAAAGGGAGAACTATAGCCAGAGATTTTTCCTGAGAACTCAACAAAATGGAGATGTGCTCCCTCAGTCAACATGTCTGTTAAGGCAGACAATGCACTGGTTTAACAACTTTCCCCACTCACAAAGCAACTAAGAGAATGAAGGTGAAACGAATTTCAAAACAAGTATGTGAAGAAAAAAAGAATGGGTCAAGAGGAAAACCAACATGCAATGCCTGGAGATGAGGTCCTGAAAAAGAGAAAGGTGAGATGTTTAAGAAGCAAAACACAATATATGCAGCAACACGTAGACATAATGGAAGACAGCACAATTTGCAAACATAAAAGACACGAGGAGACTTAGTGAATACTGTTGGTATACATTAAATTTATTATTCATTCATTTATTTATTGCTTGCTTGCTTGCTTTTGTTAAATTTAAAGCTGGCTAATCCCATTCTGACTTTTAGGTATGTTTCCCATTTTTTAACTCATGTCTTTAATTTCTTTAGTTTATTATTTCCCTCTCCTCTCTTTTTCGGCATGGCAGTTCCGCTGAAAGGGAACAGTGTGGTGTTATTAATTTTGACAATTGCACAGTTTAGTTTATTTATTTATTTATTATTTATTTATTTAGTTTGTCACTCATGTACAAGATAACAGGAATAAGAATAAACATGAATAAGAACACAGGAAATGGGTACAAACAAATGGGGACAGTAGGAGAGGGATGGTAGGCACGCTGGTTTTTAATCTTTTTTCTTTCTCGTGTAAACTACTCAGGGTGGGGGAAGAGCAGTACAACACAGAAGTAAAGTAACAGCATTAGTATCAGCTGCTTTCCAACAGAAAGATTTGCAGACTGATGTGCTAATGAGATGGAATGGATTTAAGGGTGAACACCAGGGGACCCGGCATACACTGACCTCATTTACTGCAGCATCACCTGCCAGACAGAATTGGGTAAAGAGGAAAAGCTCATAAACCAAGACATGTTCACAAGTAAAACTGAAACCGTTCAGATATTTCCAAGCTCTCAGGAGTAGAACTGAATAGCAGACTTTCAAACACTTTATAGATTTGAGCAAGGAAGTTGAAAAACAATGTAAGTCTGGAGCAAAAAATATGCTGTCGCTCCATTGAACTATTCCAAGGGCAAACTAAGTAGCTAAGGGAGCAGACCACTACACCAGATGGAACCAAGAGAAGGGGCTGAAGTAGAAAAGCTGTGAGGAAGATGGGCAGTTTCTGTGTGTGTGTGTGAGAGAGAGAGAGAAAGAGAGAGGGGAGGGAGGGAGGGAGGGAGGGAGAGAGAGAGAGAGAGAGAGAAAATGCGAGCGCGAGCATTATTACTTCTTCCCATGCTCCAAAACCCGAAGGCCAAGAGATGGAAAGTTCTCAACTAGGGTTAGATAAATTCCCATGAATTTCTGGGCTGCCACAATTCAGAGTTCCACTAGAAGGAAACAAAGAGATAAAAAGCATCACACTCTTGACACTCACTTAGGGATCACATTAATTATTGTGGTCCAGATGCGATGCCCCAGTGTTCATAGCCATTACCAACTCAGCTTTCCTTTGCAGTACTGTTCAATTCTGGGTGAAAAGGGAATGTCAAGTCTATAAGTCTGCCAGAGGGCAGAATAGTTTCCCGGAGAGGTAGGGATTGATTTAACTGGTTCAATTTCCTTTAAACTGACTCCTGCTAGTACAGAAGGCCTAACTGGTGCATGGGCTCTAGTTCAGATCTATCAAGAATACACTGAAAGCATAGATACAGCCCAGCCTTTTTATTTTTATGATATACCAAAAAAGGGAGGGAGGTCAGAAATGAAAAGAGAGACAATCTACTGTAAATTATCGAATTATTCAGTCAATAAACACTTAATTTAGCTCCTGTCCAAGCTATTGCTATAAACCTAGTTTGGAATGCTACATGGAAAGAATTGTTCTACAGATCCGTATCTTCCTATGTAATTTTACTGTTTCTTGGGAAATTAGATGATTGAGATCAACTCCTACTAATATTGCTCCTATATAATATCCTGTGACTTGAAGCAGTGAGGGTCATTGGATGACCTAACTGGCACTGAACTGTCCTCAGAGTACGATTCAGCTGTAAGAAAAAGCCCTGTTGCAGGAAATCCTTAGACTGAGATTAAGAAGTCACAAAGTCAATCTCTGAGAAATTCCCATGAATATATGTAGGTGTTTGTCAGATTTGTGCTCTCTTTCTACTCTGAAGAGTGTCATGCCAAATAACAAAACATAAAAACAATATAATAAAAAGTCAAACAGGTGGATTAAAGGAGAGATGTGGCTTTACGAATCTCCTAAAGAGATTCACACAACTTTCAAAGGAGTGTATTTTGCAGCCTGGGAAGATGACAAGGGAAAACATTTCTTAGCTTGTCAAAAAAAAAAAAAAAAAAAGGATCAGCTCCTTGTCTACCCTAATTTCCTAATAGGAGATGCAGGCTCTTCGGAGGGCCTTAAGTCATTTAGCATTCAGCCAGCAAGAGGAAACTAGAAACCAAGTTCTGGGTTCTTATCGGAACTATTTATTCTTGGTCTCCAAATTATTGCCATGGAATAATAGGATTGGATAGTAAAATAAAGGGAGGTTACATGCCCAAGAGCTATTAGTTGGGGGTCAGAGAGGAGAAGCTGAAATGGACAAGCCAAACAGAAGGCAGGTAAGCCTTCTCTAATGATTTGCTCAAGAATGTAGATGAGAATATTCATTATTGATTATAGTCCATCTTCCATCCAGGATTTATAGTGGTATACATGGGAATCCCTCTTCCAATTTTAACAAAACTTTTTTTTTTCAGCATTGCTGTAACTTTAAACAGTCACTGAACAAATGGATTGGAAGTCAAGGACTATCTGTATTTATTATTATACACTAAAATGTGAAGCAAGGGTCATGGTGGTTCAGTGGCTAAGATGCTGAGCTTGTTGATCAGAAAGAACAGCAGTTCGGTGGTTCGAATCCCTAGCACCGCGTATGGAGTGAGCTCCTGTTACTTGCCAACCTAGCAGAAGCAAAAGCATGTAAAAATGCAAAAATAGGAGCCACCTTTGGTGGTAAGGTAACAGTGTTCTGGCTGCCTTTGGTGTTTAGTCATGCCGGCCACATGACCACGGAGACGTCTTCAGTCAGCGCTGGCTCTTCGGCTTTGAAACGGAGATGAGCATCACCCCCTATAGTTGGGAACAACTAGCACATATGCTCCAGGGGAACCTTTACCTTTAAAATATTAAGCAGAGACAGTTTGCTGCAGTGGTGGAGGTATTGACTAGAAACTGGGAGACTGAGTGTTAGTTCTGCCTTAGGCACAAAGCCAGCTGCATGACCTTAGGCCAATCACCTTCCCTTAGCTCTAGGAAAGAGGCAATGACAAACCATATCTGAAAAACTTTGCCAAGAAAACGGCAGAGATTTGCTCAGGCAATTGCCAAAGACAATACCAATTCTGAGGCACCCACAAAATACACATAGCACACCTAATAAAATACATGAAAAGAACACTGAAGTTCCAAACAAAACAACAGAGAACAAGAGTTTCTCAGGAAAGACTTGCGAGAGATCCCATTCAGATACGTTACATTTTAGTTTACGTTTATGATACGTTACATTTTAGTTTACGTTTACGATAACGTTTACATCGTTTTTAGTTATTTGTATTATTGTCTGTATGGTTTTAATTTGTACCTGTACACCGCCCCGACTCCCCTAGGGGAGAGGGGGCGGTCTAGAAGTCTAATAAAATAATAATAATAATAATAATAATAATAATAATAATAATAATAATAATAATAATAATAATAATAATAATAATAATAATAATAATAATAATAATAATAATACATTTGTGACTATCTTTCCATTTAGCTAAAATCGTCTTGTCAGTTTTGGATTGTATAAGATCCATTTTGTCTCGCAAGGCGCTATCTCCTGCACATATGGGAGTGCAATTTGAGGTATTGGAAGGTGTTTGTGGCATACAGACGTCTATTTAATATCTATTTAGGACAAAAACAAGCTTGATTCCCCATGTCGGGGCTTCAAAAATAGGTTGCAACAGACTTTTTCAGAGATGGGTGTTCGATTTGGGGTGGCCGAAAGATATTTCCGTGGTACCGTATCCAGTTCCTTGCTCTTTTCATTCCCAGATAAGTAGATATACATTACGAGACCGCCCAGAGCTTAATTTGAAAAGATATTCCTGTGTCCTCAATTGACTGGAAGTTTATTTTATTTAATTAAACTTAATTAGGTTTCAATGTCACCGAAGGCGATTGTGCAATTCTGTTTTCCATGCAAAAAGAGCTGTTTTTCCATAAAAGAAAATTTATATTTACCTTGTAAGATAGTACCGACACTCTAAAACAGGGGTCCCCAAACTTGGCAACTTTAAGACTTGTGGACTTCAACTCCCAGAATTCTCCAGCTGGCTGATGTATTCTGGGAGTTGAAGTCCACAAGTCTTAAAGTTGCCAAATTTGAAGAACCCCTGCTCTAAAACAGCAACCCGGCTTCGTGGAAGAAAGTGAAAAAAAAATTTGTACCACCTGGACGGCCAATAAAGAAATATAATGAAGAAAAAGGGGCGGGTCTTTTTATTTGCATGTTTCCGCCTCCGTTCCCGTTTCCGATTGGTCTTCGCCTTTGAAAGGCGTGCTTAGCGCGTTGCAACGCCTTTCTCCCGGATTTCATTGGCCCGACGACGTCAGTCGCAATGGTGCCCGCCCCTCTGATAAAATGTCAATGATATTCTGGAACGCTCGGACGCGTTCCATTAAAGTTGTGATTGGCGGAGCCGAGGCTTCTTAATACAATCGTAATCGGGATCCTGTTGGTCTCAAATCGTTCCGCACCCGCCCTGGAAACACCTGCTGCTGCTCCGAAACAGGACCGGCCAGATTGCTTCGGGCTAGTAGTAGTCCCTCCGAAGTTACTTGCTTCCTAAGACTTCGCATCCTTCGAGTAACTCGGAACGCTCTTGATCCCGGTTGAAATTCTTGGGACGTTTCACCCATCGAAGAAGAAACATGGACAACGGGGGAGGGAGCGAACTGCGGCTCTTGCCACGATTGTGCTGCCCAGAAAAGGGACCGAACGGTTACGGCTTCCATCTGCACGGGGAGAAGAGCAAAACGGGCCAGTTCATCCGGTTGGTGGAGCCCGATTCCCCGGCCGAGAAATCCGGTCTGAAGGCTGGGGACCGCTTGGTAGAAGTGAACGGAGACAACGTGGAGAAGGAAAGCCACCAGCAAGTAGTGAACCGCATCCGAAATTCGCCCGGCTCGGTCCGCTTGCTGGTCGTGGACTCGGAGACCGACCAGCATCTGCAGAAGCTGGGCCTCCAATGCCGCGAAGAATTCATCCGCGGGCTGCCTGAGACGCCCGAGCTGAGACGCCCGAGCAGCGGCGAGGAGGAGGAGGAGACTGCCCAGCAGGACCAGGAGGACGAAACGAAAGCGGATGGAGAGGAAAATCATCACACTCCCCAGCGGGTAAAAATCTAGGTCTCGTTCGTGCGGGGGGGAGGGAGAGGTTAAGCAATGCAGGAGGTCGAAAGGCTGACCTGCAAACGCGACAGGCAGAAATACAACAGGCCAGGACTTCCCATCACCGAATCGGTCGGGGCTCACCACTTCAGGGTCCCCACCCCCACCTTTGCACGAGGATTTCCGAACGTGGCACTGCGGTGGCCGGCGGAACTACCGGACACCCCACTGAATTTCTTGCCAATCGCTGGGCTCAAAAAAAAAAAGCAGCACAAAATCTCTTTTGGAGTTGGGGGTGGCATGAAGGAAACCTAGGCTAATATACAATTAAGTGGGTTGGGCGAGGATTACTCAGGGGAAGAACCAGGAAAGCACGTTAACAATGTTTAGTGTGTGTTTTTTCCAAGCAAATCTGGTATGGCAAGTAGTAGAAGGCGCCTGGAAGTAAGAGCGAATGAAAAGTTTTGGCTGTTGGTTGATAAATGGCAAAAAACAAGCCCCAACTCCCCCTTCACCCGTTAATTCCCTTGCTGCGTTAGAGATAAGGTGGTTTCTGTTGTTATCGATGAACTGCGTTACTCTTTAGAAAGCAAAGAGTAGCCATGTTGACTAGAGAGGGAGGAGGACGCGGAGGGAGAGAGATCCAAGGGAAAGCAGCAGTTCTGTGGCGCCCCTTCTTCCCACCGCCACCCCGGTCCGGGTTATTATTATTATTGAAAGCTGTGGGTGGCTTCCGCCGGGTGAGAGCCGGGCAGGAGACCTGCTGGCAGCCACACGGTTGCGGGGCGCTGCCTTTGCCTCGGGGCTTGCGGTGAAGCTGAGGGCAGACTTCGGATGAAAAATTGAGGAGAGGCTCTGCAATGTGAGCCCTGCCGATCTCGGATGTCTGCTGCGTTCTCAGACTTTCAGAGATACCCCCGTGGGAAGAGAACCGGGCATTCCTGGGATCCCGCGGCCCAAAGCCAGTTCGGGGTGTTCCTTTAAAGCTCGGGGAGGGGGCGTTGTCTGTGCCTCCCTGTGTTAGATCGGCGGAGCGGAAAGAACGCTCGAAGAATTTGATCCTTGATCGCGTCGTTTTCCCCCTGTACCTGAATTAAGAGATTATGTGGTGCCTGGTACTCTTTGTAACAACTCCGCCTCCCCTATAAAACTTTTTTTTTTAATGGTACACATCAAAGCTGAAATCCTCTTGGGCCAACTGCCTTCTATCTGCTTCATTCCAGATGTGCTAAAGCTACATTTGGGAATTATGTTCCAAATCCCGAGTGTGCCTTATTAAAGAAAAGACTATCTTTCCCAGTAGTTACTAGAAAAAATTGGGTGTTGCCTTCCACTTAAATCTTACTGCACAAATGTAGTTAGGTCACCTTATTTTACTTCATTATGTCATCACATTCTATCAAAAGTAAAGGTGTTTTTGTGTGACAGATAGGACTGCCACCTTATTTGCATGTGTGCTAATTTCTTTCCTCCCTTGCTCCTTTGCTAAATCAAGAGAGGAATTTGTTAAGTTTTTTTTTTAAAAAAAAGCTTTAAAAATAATTAGCACCTTCCTGCACACTTCCTAAACTCTGGAAGGCATAGAATAAATCAAATCAAGTACTTACTGCTTATTGAGCTACCATAACCTGGTATTAAGCATTTGGTGAATTTTTAATTGTCTCAGTGAAACTGGCCCCATCTTGAGCCCTGAAGGGCACAGAGAGCTTTGAATTTTTAAAAGAAGAGGGGTAGGAAAAAAGAAACTCTGAACAAGAGGCTGGAACTGTTGTTTCCTGAAACTGAATCTTGTTTTCCTACCTATTTTTTAAACATAAATCTATTCAAGTTTTTTTTTTTTAATTTTATTTCCCTAGAAAATTTAGTGAGCTCAGATCTTTTCTGCTACTTTTATACCTTTTGGATTGCTTTATAGAAAAATTAAATCTGCTCCACTGATTTGAGAGGTAGATTTAATTCCAAGATATGACCAAGTACTGCTGATCACAACTTGAGGAAGAAGATCGCTTTGTCAACTTGCTGAAACTTGAAGCTAAGCTGACTTTGGGGAGAACAACAAAAGGGTGCTGTAACCCAAAAGGCCCTGTTTGGTGTATCTATTAGCTTAGCCTCTCCTAAGGATAGGCCATACATTAGATCGTACTTACATGCTCATTTAGCTATTAAGACCTCACACTTTTTAAAAAATTGATATCTAACATGGATGAATATATAGATTTTCTCTATAGTCTCCAAATATATAAGAAATGAGCTGATGATAAAACAGTTCCGTTACTTTAAAATCCTATTAAAATAATTTTGATTGGCAAGCCTTTCTCTCTCTTGGAAATCTAAAACGTCGTTTCCCTCGAGGTCCTGTGATGGATATAGCGATATGCCTGCTTATAGATTTGTACTGAAGCATTTTTGACTTCCCCTGTTAACAATGAACTTTTGAGGGAGAGATGGGCTTCAGTCTTTTGTTGTATGAACCTTCCTTGGGATAGCTCCCAAAACAAATGTAGAGGTCCACTGAAACTATTAAATTGAGTTTTAAAAACTGAAGCAATCAAAGAAAGGTTGCCGATAAAACGTGCAAATAGATCATTCTCAGGTCAATAGTAACTCCCTTTATATTCCAAGACATTGCTCTGGTACTGCTTTCTGTTTCTGATTTTGCTTGAGAGGAGGCTTAGGAATATGGATATGAACTGTTTGCTGAAAAGCTTGTTGCAATGCAGGGGAGTATGCATATGATCCTAGATGTTTGAAATCAGGATTAGGGTATTTGGAGTCCTCAGTGTGGTTAGACTGACAAAAAGACGGGCTCTTTGGAGCTCTGGCCAACACTGAGAATGTGTTTACTATTAAGCGTTGATCAAACTGGATTTAGAGCAATATGGCCAGCAACAACCTTCTGTGAAATAGAGAAGTAATTTGCCTTAAAAAAAAAATAGGGGAACGCTGTACATATAGGGAATGTAGAAGAGAGTGAAGTACAGGCTTCCCACGAACAAATCAAGTGATTGCGATAAGTGCTGTAATACAAAGCTCGATTAGATTAGTTTTAAGTCATAAACGTCTGCTATGGGGCTGGGGAATTCCTGACTTTGACTGGATTCATATTTGTGGAGAAATGGTTATAGATAAAGACTTAGCAGGGGTGTTTGAAATGTACAGCTGTAGTATTAGAAAGGACACAGTTTTGGACTTGAGCCAGCTTTGGAATGTTTAATACTGGTGGGCAGTCTGGTACCTTTTAAATATTTCGGACTACAGCTGCCACAAAATCCCTACTAGACATGATCTTGCCTATACTCCTGTCCAAAAGGTTGGGGAAGAGAACAGGATTGACATTAACTGAAGGGATCCCAGTCATCCAGAACAACAGTTCTCACGTTGCAAATTTGGACTTATTACTGAACCTCAGCATTGGCTTATAAACATTCCTGCTTCTTCATTCTTGATTTCAGTCTACTATAAATCCTTAGCTACATTCCTACCCATTCTACATTCTTGGCTGCAGCATAGATTGATTGATTATGGGCCATCAAACCAAACTCTTAGCAACAGCATACCAGTAGGTATCTCCCAAAGGTGCTTTTTTCAAAAGGCAACCGGAACTTTCTGGTTTTTCTTTGAAGATGTTTCGCTTCTCATCCAAGAAGCTCATCCAAGAAGCTTCTTAAAAGAAAAACCAGAAAGTCCATTTGCCTCTTGAAAATAGCACCTTTGGGACAAGTGTGACCTGGATGACTTGAGAATCTCCATATACCTGTCCGTAGGTAGATTTTATCCAGGAATAGATTTTCTAGTTCTGTTAGTACCAATATCAGCTGCAGTTGCAAACATATAACTCTATATGTCTGTATGTGTTCAATGTGAAAACCATATCTAAGTTGAATTGATATGTTGAGGTTTAAAAAGTTTAGATGCCTTCAAATCGGTTTAGATGACATTTTAGTGCATTTGAGAAAAGTGTCCCCCCCTTCCCCCCCCCTTTGGAAATTCAAATAAAACTGACTTGATTTGACATCTTGATTTGAATGTCCGGATCAAATCAAACTGGTTTTTCCAAATTAGATTGATATTCAAATAGCAGATTTCCTGATTTGAATAGATACAAGAGTACACAGTGACATGAAGCTTCAGTGGCATGGAAAGTTGATGAAGAATTGCAGGAAGATACAGAATCCAGAATTCAGTACTTTTATCCCTCTGAATATTGTGGTAGGAATAGCCAACGTATAGGCTGTTTAATTGGGGCACCAAATCTTACAGACTCCACTATGATCTATTAAAAAAAATATTGAAGAAATATCCTTAATATGCTACCACCTATAATATTTTGTGACAAAGACAGAAAATTACGGTACCTTTATTGATTTGATTCTTGTTTCTTTGGGCTTGATAGATTAGAAACCATATGCAAATCACTGGAAGCAGATAGTCAAATCTGCCTTAGTTAATGGTTACGTCTTGGGAAGGGGGAGGATTCTCGCCATTACCAACAAACAAGGGTCCTTGGTTGTTTGGAGCTTCTAGGCATCTGGAATTTTGAAAGTGCCTTATGGGCATTCTGACAAAATGGCTGCTTGGGAGGGGATGAGCTAGCCCACAAACACCCATTTATGAGAGGGTTGCAGGAAAGCAAGTGTGGTTCATTTGCTCCCTGCAACATTCTTGACCCCTCCCCACAGAATAAGTCTAAATGACTGCCTCATTTTCTCTCTCTTCTGAGCATGCCAGCTTGTTTTCAATAAAGCAATGTCCTGCAGCTACTCATCATTTTTATTTTCTAAGAAGGCTTCTGGGCCCCCCAGAAAGCACGGCTGGGAGCTGTCAGCTTCCCATTTTTATTCCCATTTGAAAGAGAAGATCGATGAAGCAGGCAGAAATTTACTACTCCTTCAATGCTATTATGGGACAAAGTAAAACGAATTACTCACATTTGCCAGTAAACAGGTAGTTGTGCTCACATGCCACAGTCCTCCTGAGAATCTTTGCTTTCTGTTGGATGTCTCTCAAGTGTCCAGGATTAACTCTGCAAAAGAGATCTTCACCCAGATTCAGAATCCTACATTTCCTGGGAAGGTCTGCTTCCCAAAATAGGATCAATGATAAACTCCATATTCTTAATCTGGGTTACATTTCATGGGCTAGGTCAGTGGCATGTAAAGAAAATCCATGGATATGCAGCTTTGTTATGAAACACCCTAAGAAAATTGCCTGTGTACCATGTAGGGACATGATGGCAAACCTGTGGCATGCGGAGTCATATTTGCCAGCACAGCAGCCCTTGGCAGCCCATACGCACACTGGCCAGCTGATTTTCCGCCTTCTGGAGGCCCGAGGGAGGCTGTTTTCACCATCCCCAGGCTTCAGGAAAGCCTCCGGAGCCTGGAAAGGGTGAAAATCCCCCACACGGGGTCGTGCACGCATGCATGGGGGGGAGGTCGCATGTGCACACGCAGGTGGGGGTCGCTCACACATGTGCAGGTGGGTGGGCATGCACACGCATGATAGCGTACACGCACACAGTTTTGGCACACCTTTAGAAAAAGGTTAGCCAACATTGATGTAGGGTTTTGAAAGCTGACCTGTGAGAGGTAGCTAAATAGTTTACTAAATTCTTTTGGGGGCTGACTAAAGAATGGAGATACAGCAGTATGTCAATCAAGCTTTTCCTGGGATGTAAATGATTTTAGAATTATTATTATTTTTGCTGCTGGCAAATATAGCTGCTTTGTCACTAAGTTATAAGAAGTCAGTTTTTTTCTGCATTTTCCTCTTCCTCTCATGGACCCCCAATTCATACAGTATCTTTCATCTGGCTGAGCATTAGTTTGCACTGTTCCAATGTCAAGGTCTCTTATAACATTGATAAGGGAAGAAACCCTTATAAGTTGATAAGGGAAGAAAGGCATGTGAGCATTTAGCCTGTTTGTGTAGTGTGAACATATTTCCAATGTATGTGTTATTGAGACCCACCCTGAATTTCACTGAGTATAATTAATAAATTGTTGTTGTTGTGAAGTCATGTCCAACCCATCGCGAACCCATGGACAATGTTCCTCCAGGCCTTCCTGTCCTCTACCATCCTCTGGAGTCCATTTAAGCTCATGCCTCCTGCTTCCGTGACTCCATTGAGGCAGCTCATTCTCTGTCTTCCCCTTCATCTTTTGTCCTCAGTCTTTCCCAGCATCAGGCTCTTCTCCAGTGAGTCCTTCCTTCTCATTAGGTGGCTAGAGTATTTGAGTTTCATCTTCAGGATCTGGCCTTCTAAAGAGCAGTCAGGGTTGATCTCCTCTAGGACTAACCAGTTTGATCGTCTTGCAGTCCAAGGGACTGAGAGTCTTCTCCAGCACCATAGTTCAAATGCCTCAATTCTTTGGCGCTCAGCCTTCTTTATGGTCCAACCTTCTCAGCCATACATTGCAGCTGGGAAAACCATAGTCTTGCCTATGGGCACTTTTGTTGGCAGGGTGATGTCTCTGCTTTTTAGCATGTTGTCTAGATTTGCCATAGCTTTTCTCCCCAGAAGCAAGTGACTTTTAATTTCTTGGCTGCAGTGCAGTCCCCATCTGCGGTGATCTTGGAGCCCAGGAAAAAAATATCTGTCACTACCTCCATTTTTTCCCCATCTATTTGCCAGGAATTGAGAGGGCCGGATGCCATGAATTAATAAATACATAGTTTAAATAAAAATGGTACACACTTTGTGGATACATTGATCGGTGTCAGCAACAGCCTTTTTTGTACTTTCTCTAGAAAGTACTCTAGATATGTGGACCTCAATTCTCAGAATTCTTAGTGATGACTTTGCTAACTGGGAATAGTTGTATAAACCATGATTTCTATACCACAAAGCTTGACTTCATACAACATGCTGAACTCAGATCAAAGAATGTACATTAAGGCATACTACAATGTATGAAGCATGCCATTGTTTATTCAGAAATGTCAATGTGAAACTTAGCATCACTGGTAATTAGTGTATGCTATCCAATAATAGATTTCTTCAAATGCCTCAGTCATCAGTGGTCAGCTTTTGAGTTGGTGAAAGTCCCCGAAGTCATTTTAATCTAGTACAGTGTTTCTCAACTTCAGCAACTTTAACATGGGTGGACTTCAATTCCCAGAATTTCATAACCATCCAGTCCACCTATTTTAAAGTTGCTGAGGTTGAAAAACACTGAACTAGCACGCCTAATCCTTACTAAGTAAGCAGAATTGTATGCCTTTCCATCTTTCCTATTTTTGCAACACTTTGGTAAGGCTTACATAAGAGTAAGCATATTGTTTGTACTTGAAGGAGTTCCATTGTCATTTCTAATTATTCATAATAATTTTCTCTTTATGAATAATTCTTATTCAAAGATTTAAAAAGCAATGGAAATGTAGAAGAGAAAAGAAGGTAAAAGAAAACTGAATAACAAAACAAACTCTAAAAATAAATATCTAAGTCACTTATTTCTAATTTTCTTTGGAGTAGTTACACATACAGCAGTTATCTATATTCTTCATTATTGTGCATTGTAACTTCCTTCCTCCCATCAACAAATTTTTAACTTAATAAATCCCAAAATCAGCAGTTTGCTTTTATACATTTTCAACAACAACAAGAAGAAAACAGTAAAGTGTTTTGATTTCTTTTTCCAGTAGCTGTAGTCCTCTCCTTAATCAAACAAATCAATATAGCCATTTCTACAAACTCAGCAATCTTCACAATCCATCTCTCCATTATTGGTGCTTTTTAATTTTGCATTTTTGTGCATATAATAACCTTGCTGAGTTATCATATATAAAACCAAGTGTCCATGAACCTTTTCTAGCTAAATGTTGGTAAGTCTTAATAAAAAGTGCTCTGGTTTCATCTGAATGTTAATTTTTAAAACTCTCTGTATCACCAAATGTATTGGCATCCAGTATCTTTTCACTTTTTTTACAAGTACACCATGGATGATAAAATGTTCCTCCAGTTTCACATTTCTAACAGTGATTAGAAGTACCATAGTACTTTCAGACAATTTCTCTGGTGTCAGATACCAATGGTATATCATTTTTAAGAAATGTTTTGCTTTTAAGCAGCAACACAATGTGAATTTCAGATCTTTTAACCACATTTTCTCCAAATGATTCATTTGAATGTTACATCAATCCAAATTTTTTGAAGTTACCATGATTTCAAATTCTGGTTTAAGTTAGCCAGAAATGGGGACTGTTTGGGGTTATTCCCAGGTACTTGGCTTAATGAAATTATGAAGTATGGTTAAAGGGCTACATTTAATAGAGACAAGATGGTGACACAGACTGTTCTGTTAATGTACTGGGGTGGCTGTATGTCTCATGAGAATACAATCATGGTCACGTAAAGTGTCCTTTAAATAATAATAATAATAATAATAATAATAATAATAATAATAATAATAATAATAATAATAATAATAATAATAATAATAATAATAATAATAATAATAATAATAATAATTTTAATTTGTTAGCTGCTCCCTCTCCACAAAGGACTCGGGGCGGCGTACAGTAAAACAGATAAAAACATAAAAACACATAAACATCTAAATACACACATATACAGAGACATACATGCACGGAGGAGGTAACAATTACATCACAATCAGAATATTAAAAACCAGCTATTAAAATACCCCGTAATAATAACACAATTAATTAAAATTTAAAAGGACTGTCAGGAGGATAGGAAAGACTATGGTTGAGCCAGGCCAGATAGTTCAAAAAGGTGGGTCTTAAGCTTTACATGGAAGGAGCGGAGATCGGAGGTAATCCTGATGTCACGGGGGAGGTCATTCCACAGGGCTGGGCCCATCACAGAGAAGGCTCTGCTCCTAGGTGTCGCCCCCTGGCACTGTTTAGTGGACGGCACCTGGAGAAGTCCCTCTCTGTGTGAGCGGATTGGTCGTAGGGATGTATGGGGCAGGATGCGATCCCGCATGTATCTAGGTCCTGTGCCATGAAGCGCTTTAAAGATCGTAATCAGAACCTTGAAACGCACTCGATAGACTACAGGAAGCCAGTGCAGCTCGCGCAGGAGAGGTGTTGCAGGGGAGTATCTGGTCCTCCCCATAATCACCCGCGCGGCCGCGTTCTGGACCAGCTGCAGTCTCTGAGTGCATCTCAAGGGAAGCCCCATGTAGAGAGCATTGCAGTAGTCCAGGCGAGACGTCACCAGCGCATGGGTGACTGTGCGTAAGGCATCCCGGTCCAATAAGGGGCGCAATTGGCGCATCAGGCGAACCTGATGGAACGCCCCCCTTGCCACGGCTGTCACATGGTCATCCATGGACAGCCGGGCATCCAGGAGGACGCCCAAATTGCGCACCCGTTCCACGGGGGCCAGTTGCTCGCCCCCGATGGCCAGAGATGGAAGCAACTGGTTGAACCGGGGGGCCGGAAGCCACAGCCACTCCGTCTTGGAAGGGTTGAGTTTTAGTCGGTTGCCATCCATCCAGACCCGCACGGCCTCCAAACACCGGGACATCATTTCGACGGCCTCGTTGGGGTGGTTCGGGGTGGAAATGTACAGCTGAGTATCATCAGCATACAGATGATATCCCACCCCAAAGCCACGGATGATCTCACCCAGCGGTTTCATGTATGTGTTGAACAGGAGTGGCGAGAGCACCGACCCCTGTGGCACCCCACACGTGAGGGGGCTTAGGGTCGATCTCTGCTCCCCTGCCAACACACGTTGCATCCGGCCGGAGAGGTAGGAGCCAAACCACCGTAAAACGGTGCCCCTGACTCCCAACCCCTCTAGCCGGTGCAACAGGATAACCATGGTCGATGGTATCGAACGCCGCCGAGAGATCTAATAGGACCAGGATAGAGGAACAACGCCTATCTCTGGCCCTCCAGAGATCATCAACCAACGCGACCAAGGCCGTCTCCGTGCTGTGCCCGGGTCGGAAGCCGGACTGGCGCGGGTCTAGATAATCATTCTCCTCCAGGTGACGTGGAAACTGTTGCGCCACCACACTCTCTACAACCTTCGCTAAAAAGGGAAGGTTGGAGACTGGACGATAATTAACTAGCTCCGTTGGGTCCAGAGAAGGCTTCTTGAGCAGGGGTCTCACAACCGCCTCTTTCAAGGCGGCCGGCAGAGACCCCTCGCCCAGCGAAGCGTTCACTAGGCCCAGGAGCCAGTCGCGTGTAACCTCCCAGGATGCCAGTACAAGCCAGGAGGGACACGGGTCCAATAAACATGTGGTAGGTCGCAGGCGTCCACGCAACCTGTCCAAATCCTCGATGGCAACCGAGTCAAACTCCTCCCAGAATGGTCCCTCAAGACTCGCCTCGGGCGCCTCTACTGGACCACTGAAAGGGGCCCATCCCATCCGGATTTGAGCGACTTTGTCCTGTAGATATTTCCCAAACTCCTCTGCTCTGCCCTGTAAAGGGGCTTCCCGCGGCCCCTCAAACAAGAGGGAGCGTGTCACCCGAAACAGGGCGGCAGGGCGGTTATCTGCGGATGCAATAAGAGCGGCACAATGTTGACGTTTGGCCGCTCTTAATGCCACAAGGTACGTCCTCAAATAGGCTCGTGCCTGTGCTCGGTCAAATTCGGAACGGGAGGATCTCCAACGACTCTCTAGGCGTCTCTTGTGGCGTTTCATCACCCTTAGCTCCTCGGTAAACCAAGGGGCCCGGGTGGTTCGTCGCCGCAGGAGAGGCCGCAAAGACGCCACCCGGTCTAGGGCCCCGGCAGTCGCACTATTCCATGCGTCTACCAGGTCCTCTACCCGGGGGCGGGTCAGGTCTACAGGAGGTGGCCCAAGCTCCGTCTGGAACTTATCTGGTTCCATCAGGCGCTTGGGGCGGAACCATCTAATACCTTCCGGTTCCGCCTCCCCGCAGCGGGGGGTAGCACCAGGGAAGTCAAGTCGGAGAAGTGAGTGATCTGACCATGACAGGGGAATAATAGTTGAATCCCCTATTCCCAGATCACTCGTCCACTGGCCAGAGACAAAAACAAGATCCAGCGTGTACTTCTAAAGTTCATGAATATATCTAATTGCTAACTAACAGAAGAATTTTAATGTTTATTTAGGAATTTTAAATATGTGACCACAAATGACAATTTAGCTAAATATTTAAATAGGGACTCTTAGCAAGATTTGCAGATTCTTCTAACGAAAGAATTTTGGAGAAGGAAATAAGGGAAAATGGGGAGAACTCCTTTTCTTCCTGTTCATAGTTGTAATCAGAGGTGGGCTTCAAATCCCTGCACTTCCGGTTCGCTCATGCTTAGATGTGTGCTCATGCACGCGATGCTTCTGCGCATGCACAGAAGTGTCCAGGTGGGTGGGAGGAGCCTCCCACCACCGCTACTACCGGTTTGTCCGATCCGGGCCAAACCGGGAGCAACATATATCTGGTTGTAATGGGCAGATGGAATTGCCTTGAGGAACATGAGGAAGAGCCTCACCAAGACAACAGTCAGACAAAAGAAATCTGAGCCCAGGGCAGAGATGTAACTTAAGAAAGTGAAGCTTTCTTTGAGCTTCCTTGTTTTCCTGAAGATATTTCATTAACCAAAGTAGTTAACCCCAATCAAGAAACTACCAAGCAAGCCAACAGTAAATAGCCCAACTAAAGAACCCCTAAGACTGCCCCCTCCAACACTTGACAGTGCAAGAGCAAACCCCACTCCTTACTAGCACCGATGATATTACCTAGTTTGGATAATGGAATGTCTGCAAGGAAAAAAAATCAAGCTCAGAGAGCACCAAAGACCCCTCATTTCAAGTCTGAGCTACAAATATTCTTCTTTTTTTGGTACTGTAGGAAGTTAGCACCCACCATTCTCCAAGAAAATGAGATATTTTAGGAAATATTAAAAGAACAGAGTATTTTCCCTAAAAGGGAAACTTACAACCCTCCCCCCCACACACACTTTGTCAATGGGTCATTAAGGCCTGAGCCAGTCTATTCTTCATAACAAAGATCTACCTCCTTCAGGTAGAGCCATAGTAGGGATTGCCCAAAGCTCTTTCATTACATCATCACCCAACAAGAGTCAACCAAGCCTGGGACTCAAAAGACAACCTACAAAGTGACCCCTGCATGGCCCCATGGGAGTCTGACAACCAATCAGAACACAAGCTCAAATTCAAAGCCCAACAGAGTGCATAAAACCCAGGCACTCTCAGGATCCCTCCTTTTTTTGCCCAGGATCTCAAATCATGTGATCCTGTTCATCAATAAACCTTCTTTTCAAGAGGGACTGACAATAACTTCCATGAATCTAGTGTCTTTTTCCTCCCTTGGAACTAAACCCAGAAGGACATTTCTTCCAATATACTTAAGAAATTGTCCCACACTTAATACTGCCCGTTCTTGTGAAGACAAAGGGAGGAAGGGGATGGGACAAGTATATGCAGACTTGGAAGATTATGTTATTGTAACTATAATAATAAAAAGCAGTTTTAGCATTCGTATCTTTGGTTTCCTAGCCTGATGTACCTTGAGGGACTGACAATAATAATAATATTTAAATGAATACATTTGGTGAGTCAGTACAATTAAAAAAAGAGACTGCTCTGTCTGCTGCAAAATTCTCTGCGTTGACTGACAGCAGCAATGATGGGTTTTAGGCATAACTTTTCTATTCTTACTTGGATAACTGTACATTATGTTATAACCAATGAGTTGGAACAATAAATGACATTTATTTGTATTCATTAAGAAACAATACAGCAAAACGAAACAAAACTAATCACACGTTTGATTGATATTTAATCTAGGAAATACCCTAATAATATTATGAGTTACAACATATGCCAATTTTTTAAAAAAAATCTGCAAGTTTCTCTTACAAATCTGTAATTGTGATAGTTATATGCAACTGAAATATTTAGCTGTAAAAAATCTGTTTGAGCTGTTTTGTTACTCCAAATACAAGATGCCTTTGTAGATATTTGCCATGATGTACCTATTATGATCATTTGAACTCTTATGTCTTACCATTCCCCCCACACACACACACACACAATTTTTTTGCTTGGTTCTGCTGCCTTGATAATTTCCACTTCTACAAAAATGGTTCTTTTCAAGTATTGCTCTTAAGGAGAGTGTTGTAGCTAGTGATCAATTTGTATGTGCAAAACCCCCATAAAATGTTAACATGATTTCTCCCCCCCCCCCCCCCATTTTTCAGCTTTCCTCAGTTTTTTGATTGCATCACATTCAGGAAACTTGGAAATTATAGTTTTTCCAGTGATGCCAATGGAGAAATTATAGTAGGTCAGATGTTTAGACTGGATTTGATATGTTTATTATTAATATTATACTGAACTTGATTGAACCTGGCATTATTTAACTGCACAGCATATGAGCTCTGTCCCTTCACAGGTCTACATGAGCTAGCCCTATTATTAGATTGGATAAAACAGGTTCTATAGGGCGGGAGCAGAAGCAAAGTTGTAGGTACCACAGGGCCTTTTCCCCTTTGGGACCAGTGGAGAGTAGAGCTACATTAGGATTAATTTTCCTGCCAGTCTGAATGACGTTGTGGAGATTCTCTTGACCCATTGCCTTGAATCAATAGGCCCAATTTATGATAACTTTTGGGACTGAATGTCTATCATCATTCAGATTTCTTTAAATGGTGCTTTAGACCCAAAATGAGCCACGGGTGTGTGTCCGTGCATGTGGGCAGGGGTCAGAGGACGGTTGTGCGTGCATTGTATTATGGGTGTGGCAGGGGTGGGTTCCTGCCAGTTCTAACCTCTTTCATAGAAGAGGTTCCACAAATCTACAGTGCCGTTTAGAACCGTCTCCCTCCCCCCACCCGTCCGCACATCATCAAGATGAGGACCAAGAGGAGGAATTCTGGGAGTTGAAGTCCACAAGTCTTAAAGCTGTCAAGTTTGAACACCCCTGGGTTTTTTTTTCCTAAAGGGTTAGGGGTGCAAGGGTCTTATAACTTGACAGCTTTAAGACTTGCATGCTTCAAATGCCAGAGTTTCTGAGCCAACATTTTGGTTGCTAAGCAAGAGCATTGTTAAGTGAGTTTCATCACATTTTACAAGTTGGCCACGCCCACCCAATCACATGGTTGGCAAGCCATTCCCACAAAGCAGGCCACACCTACAGAAGAGGTTCTAAAAATTTTGAAACCCACCACTAGGGTGTGGGCATGTATCCTTCTTAAATTAATTTGATTGAAAATGACTCCAATCTGGCTAAAATTGTTTACCCACCTGAGAGTGCCACAGAGCCAGCTTTCCAAGTAGATCAGGGATCTTGTGTTGAAATACCTAATAAGTCCGAGTATTAGGTACACTGTAATACTTCAGCTAAGGTGTAAAGTGTAATACTTCAGCTAAGGCCTTGAAACCCTTTAATAAAATACTAATTTGACTTTGAAGCTAGAGAAATAGTTTTCTTTCTCCTCCTGGCTAGCATGTAGAAAACATGTTTGCAGCAGTGATGCCTTACCATTGGAATTTCGATTTACAAGAGTAAGAATTGGTTTGAAATATCTCCACAAAAGTTTCCTGGAATTAAAAGGGAGGAAATCTGCCTTCAAGCCATGCCCTTTAATACCTTCATCTTGTTAATATGCTTCTGCTAAAGGTCTCTGTGACAAATTGGTAAACTATTTATCTGAAACCTGATTCCTTTCCTGATTCTGCAGCTCAGGCCATTGTCCTGTACTGTACCTTTGAGGTGCTAATCTATTGTCCTTGGTTTCAAAGGTTTGTCTTTGAAACCTCCAAGTAGTAACCACTGCAAATATCTAAAACAATCTGTTCAAACATCAATTAATGAGGAACAATAGCTGGTCTGTCTGTCTCTTGATCTCCTTAAATACCTGAATACCAGTGTTTAAACACTAGATAGAACAGATTGGCATAAGCAGACTGTGAAAAGATAGGATTAAAAATGGAATATAATGATTACCTGCTTTATATAAGTGAGTCCCAAACTGTAAAATAAATATCATACAAATATAAAATGAGAGAGAGAAAAAAATATTGAGAAAGAGAGGTCTGTGTGTCATTCTGACTTCCTAGGAATCTATGTAGTCTTCTCCCAAACAATACAGAAAGTTTAGGCTTACATTAAAAGGCCAGTTAAAATATAAATCAGCTTGATCCTACACACTTAAATTGGCATGCAAGCACCATTGGGTGTAGTTGATATGTTTCCAAGCCAGTGTGTTGTCAATCGTAAACCAGATCTGCAAAGCTAATAAATAACTCTGCAAAGTGAACTTTCCTTTCTGATCTTAATACTGCTAATTCCAAAGAGGCAGATCTGTCTTGTCATTCTTTTTCTCCTCCCTCTGATCCTTATAACTTTCTGACTAAATAAGCAGAGAAATAGTGTCTGGATTCAGATATTGATCTGAACCATAAAGCATGGCTTACAGGTCAAAATGACCTGGTTCACTTATCACACTAACATGGAACCAAATAAGCTGTGTCTGATGACATAGCATGAAGTTCACAGCCAGTTGCTCTAATCCAGGGGTCTCCAAACCTGGCAACTTTAAGACTTGTGGATTTCAGTTCCCAGAATTCCCCAGCCAGCCATGCTGGGGATTTCTGGGAGTTGAAGTCCACAAGTCTCAAATTTGTCGAGTTTGGAGACCCTTGCTCTAGTCCCATCAACAGGAAAATTCAGGGATGAATGAGTTTTTGAACCCCTGTGCCCTGTACTTGTTTGATATTTGAATTAGCATCTTGGATTTTTTCTCATTCAAGTCAATTGAGTCTATCATCGAGCCTGTCTAGTTATTTAACTGGCCTTTTCTTTTAGTTGAGCTGAAATTTTACAATAGCCGGATTTCATTTTTTGCAAATGTTCCAAGTTTGTCCCCATTGCTGCATTCCTGTAAGTTGGAAAGTAAATTGGAATAGTAGTTTATTCACATGCAGATGTGTTTGATAGCTTACTGTGTGTTGATTTTAACAGAATTTACCAAATTAAACGGGCAGCAGGATAAAGAATTGTTATATTTTGTGTGTTGGTTCCCAAAGGATGCACTCTTAATTATTTCGTAAGGGAACCAACTAGTCCAATTGTATAAAGAACAATAATGCAGTTACATAAAGGAATTATTTCTCAACTTCTCGTGGCAGAGAGTATGGTTTCACTTCAAAGTGATGTCAAACATTGTTCACGAGGGAGGGAATTTGTGCTACTGTCCCCCCAAAGCTTTCCTGTAATGGCTGCAATTATTTTATAATTCTTACAAGGCACAGATTCAGTAGAATTCCTCTCTCTTAGAGGAAACTGCCCATAAACATTTCTGTTTCAGTTCCGGTTCTTGTCCAGTAGGTCATGACAGTATCTCAAAATAGCTCATTCATACATTAAACAATTAAAGTGTGTCGAAAAGTTCCTGTGGCAAAAAAGGACATAAAGCATAGAGTAAAATGTGAGAGGGGAAGAAAAAAGTTGCAATACTATAAAAATAAAAATGGAAGACTTAAATCCTAAGGGTGCCCCACTGCAGAGGTGAAGAAAATACGCATTGATGATCTGAAGCTTTATCTAGCATAAGAATCTGTAATCAGTTTAGTTCTTGCTAGCTCCTGTAGAATATATGTGTTGCATTGCATTCAGAGTGTTTATTGGATATTGATACCTACCTCTTTACAAAGAACCCAAACAATTCTTGGTGCTGAGTTGGTTGTTTGCTTGCAGACATTTCATTACCCAGCTAGGCAATATTATCAGTGCCAACTAATAAATTTAGGGTCTGTTTTGGCTAGTAGTTAAGGCATCAGGCTAGAAAGCGGGAGACTATCAGTCCATGTCCCATCTTAGCCATGAAAGCCGGCTGGCGAATTTGGGCCAGTCACTCACTCAGCCCAATACACCTCAGAGGATTGTAGTTGTGGGAAAAATAGGAGAAGGAAGGTGTGTTGGATATGTTCACTGCCTTGATTTATTGGTAAAAACACCCACATACACAGAGAGTAGCTTGTTCTTTGGGGGAAGGTATAGTTTTCTCCTTGGTAGTTCCTTGTGTAAAGTGTTGTTTTTCTGCTTGATTGTTTGCCTGGCGTTAATCCCTGCTTAATGGGGTGTTGGCTGCTGGAGGGGATGTGTTCTAGTCATTTTATTTCCTTCTTAGCTTTTTTGTCTGTTTTGAATGGAGTATAAATATGGTTTGTGTCTGTGTGTCTTTTGATGGCTGATTTGTCTAAATGCCGAGCTTTCAGAGTTCCTTAATGTTTTGGGATTTAAGCTTGGTCTAGAGTCAGGTTAGTGTAGTAAATTTTACTTCCATGTGAGGCATAAAGCCAAGGGGGTGATCTTTGGCCAGTCACTTTCTCTCAGCCCTAGGAAGGAGGCAGTAGCAAACCACTTCTGAAAAACCTTGCCAAGAAAACTGCAGGGACTTGTTCAGACTGAGAATTGGACACGATTGAAAGAAGGGGAGGTGGGGGGATGATGTTCAGTTTCCCAGTTGAAGCTATGGGTGCCCAACTTTTGTTTGTATCTACAAAGTGATATATCAAGCTTGCAGTGGTGGGTTCTGGATCCTGTTGCAACCGGTACGGTTGCAACGGAGCCCGTCATCCTCCACATGAACGCGTGCAGCACGAGCATGTGACCTACCCTCCAGCGATGCCTCTGAGACACTCCAGCTGTTTGGGAGCATCACGCAGGCATTGTATGCACCCTGCCCGTAAGCGCCGAAGAGTTTAAAGACAGGTAAGGATGACAGGCAGGTGGGTGGGCCCTCCGAAGCACCGTATTAGAACGGTACCCGGTGCTCTGGGCAGGCACCGGTACACCTGTACCGGGGCGTACCACCTGCAACCCAACACTGCAAGCTTGTGTGTTTTGTGGCATCTATAGAAGTATGGGAGGACAGTCTCCACTGCTTTTGATATGCCATTGTTCTTCTTTTGTAATTTAACCTTTCTTGGTTAGGTCATTGAAGATTCTCCTGATCAGGTTGTCCAGTTTCTGTATTGGGTTGGTATTTATGGGGAGGTAGGTTTCTTTGTCCTCCAGTAATTATTTGGCTCTTTGTATGTCTTGTCTCTTGTCCATGGTAAATATGGTTTGACCTTTATCTGCTGGGAAGATGGTGATGGTTTAGTCCTTCTTTATGTTTTGAGGGCTTCTCTTTCCTCAGCTATGAGTTGGTTCTGCTTCTGTACTCTTCTGGTCTGTGGGACGATTGCCTGCCTTACGTTTTCTTGCGTCTTTGTGGTGCGTCCTTATGATTTCAAATGTGGCTTCTAAGGCTGCAAAATATTCTAACTGATTCGTATTGTCTATATTATAATTGAGGTCTTTCTGGAGGATATGTTTTGTGGTGGATAGTGGGTGGCTGGAGTGTCAACTCCTCCTTTGGGTTCAGGTATCTCTTTGCTTTTGGGGTTCAGCTTGAGCAGTTTGGTTTGGAGTTTCATTTTCCTTTTTTCAGCTTATCTTAGATAGATATAGTCTTGATTATAGCTGTTAGTGTTTTTACGTGTTTTGGGGTCATGATTTGTTCCAGTTATTCCCTGGGATTATGCGCAGTGTATTTCTCTAGCCTGAAGTCAGCTTCCATAATTATTATCCATATCATTTTTAGCTGTTTTTGGTGTTTATTTAATACTTTATTTAATTTTTGACTGCTTTGGTATTTAATAAATGATTAATAAACCATTTGTATTTAAAAAACAAATTACTTAATTAAAAGCAAGCTATAGCTTGGTGGGGTATATAAATTCACTTTTCGTATAGATAGCAGCCACCTTAACCCAAAATATGTTGACTCCGCATAAGAGGGTTTCTTTAGGGCACTGATAGGAAAGTAAACGGATTTTGCTTTCATAGCTGCTGAGTCATTACTTCCTCCTTCTCCCCGCTAGTGACGGTCTCTAGGTCTGTTAATCGTTCTCAAACATTTATGGCTCCTTCCCTTTGTCCACTCTGACCTCTTCATTAGGAGTGGCAGCCACAGTTCATGGTGGAAGACCTTGATGCTTAGGCATCGAAGCTGATAGCAGAGAGAAATCAGAGTAAAAAAAAAGAGGTTCCGCTCTATATAATGGAGAGATAACAACCAGTTTCCCTTATCTTTGGTTATGGGGATAGAGACTTCTGGGAATTATGTTGTGATATATGTAATTACTGGTCCTTCACTGAGTAGGATGTTAGAATAGGGCTAGGAAAACCCAGCTTAAAATCCACTCTTATCCATAAAGTTTGGAGAGTAATCTTAAATTATCTGGCAGTTTTCGAGCACCCATTTTCATCACATTGTTTTAGGATAATTAGCCCTATTTAATGTCATGAAGAATCCATCACATGAGGAATGATGAGCAACAAGCCATTTTTCACTTAGAGCTTCTTACAGAATTTCTTTAGGTGTTTTTTTTCCTTGAAAATGTTTCGCTTCTCATCTGAACTGAAGAAGCTTGAATGAGAAGCAAAACGTTTTCAAGGGGGGAAAAACCCAACTGTGTTTCCCCGAAAATAAGACAGGGTCTTATTTTCTTTTGGCCCCCGAAATGAGCACTTGGTCTTATTTTCGGGGAGGTCTTATTATTTTTGAGGTGCAGGAGGCAGTCACCTCATGGCTGCTGCTGTGTTGCAATATTATCAGGGAGGGCTTTCTTTCGGGGGAGAGCTTAGTTTAATGCATGCACTCAAAAGCCCGAATGGACTTATTATCCAGGAGGTCTTATTTTCAGGGAAACAGGGTAAGAAAGTGCAGCTGCCTTTTGAAAAACACCTTTGGGACGATCTAATGTCATGTTAGTCATGCCACTCAAGAGTGAATCGTAACCAGTACAGCATAATTGCACGCAATGGGCAGTTTTGGTTCAGACATCTACTAGATTTCTAACCCAGGTGGGAGCATACGTGAAGGTGCTTTGCTCAGATAATTGCACCACTTCCACAATCCTCTGGCTGTTTTTCTGACATCACGGTGTGCAACCTAAAGAGCAGAGGGACTCCTCTCTGTTCCTTGCATGTCGAAATGTAAGAAATAAATTGCCCATACAGGATCCTTGTGGAGATTGGGCTAATAGGAGGTGTCTTCATCCAACACATCTAAAAGTTGGGCTCGGTTGACAATTCAGGACTTTTCAGAGGGAAGGGCAAGATAAAAATGGAATAAAGAACAAAATGGGAAGGCCTCGGGTTGAAAGTGCATTGAGAATTATTTCTTGACAAAGCAGGACCTAATTCTTCAGTTGTGTAATGTTCCACCCCTTGTTCTGCCCCCTTGTTCTGCTTACATCAGCCAACTCTTTTTTTTAAAAAAAATTATCGGGTTTATCCTGCGTTTCATTCAGGAGATCAAGACAACATAGAGCTCCCTTCTATTATTCCTCTCATTGATAACTGTATGAGCTAGGCTGAGCTGAGCAACTGTCGCAGAGTTACCCCATGAGTTTTTGTGGCTATGGGGAGACTGGCACCTGTGTTTCCCTGCTTCTCATTCAGTATCTTTACTGTGAGCGTTTCTTTTCCATAGAATATGTTTCCTGGGTTTCAGTCCTATATGACTTTGCCTAATAAAGGAGAATATTCGTAGCTCAGGGTTGAAATGAGGGATCCTTGGTGCTTGCTTGTTTTCTTGCAGAGGTTTCATTACCCTAACTGGGTAACATCATCAGTGCTAGTAAGGGCTGCTGTTTGCTGTCAGTTTATATCCTGTGACTTGCCTGTCTGTATCTAAGAGAGCAGAACAATTACAGAACCAGAAAATGTTGTTTTTCCTTTCTTGGTGATTGTATCATCAAAATCACATTTCTTGTAATTGTTGGTTTTGGTGATGCTGGGGGACTAAGCACCGTTAAGTTGCATAACATTGAACACCCATGATATTCAAACTTCTCTCATGTGGGATTTTAACACATAAAAAGTATTCTGTATCTTGCTGGTAAACAACCTTGAAAGCAGTGGTGAAATTCATTTTTTTTTATTACCGGTTCTGTGGGCGTGGCTTGGTGGGCATGGCAGGGGAAGGATACTGCAAAATCTCCATTCCCACCCCACTCTGGGGTCAGCCAGAGGTGGTATTTGCCGGTTCTCTGAACTACTAAAAATTTCCACTACCGGTTCTCCAGAACCTGCTGAATTCCATCCCTGCTTGAAAGCATGTAGCCACTTAATCAGAGTAATCTATGGACTATGCCAAATTCCCTCAAAATCTGCCATTACAGCGAACTAAAGATGTCAGGAGAACAGAAAAGACCTCCAATGATCTTGCTGATAAATAAACTTCGGGATGTGGCTTCTGCTGCTGGCAATGGCAATCTTCTTTCTCTCCAGTTAGCAGCACAGCTTCCTCTGAGGACTATTAAAGGAGATAATGCTAATTAAAAGTGGCTTAAGATACAAATCCTTATCAACAGGTGGTTAATGATGTCCTTGTCCTTTGCTACACCTTTTATTGCAGCGGAGGAACGAAGGTCCCTCCTCCACCCAAGGGGTTTGGTGCCAAAGGGGCAAGAATGGTTAGGCAGAGGGTTAAAAAATAGCTGCGGCCATAGACAGGGAACAGCTGAATCGGCACAATGTTCTCTCAGGAACCTGGTTAATCGTTTCACTGTCAAATCATTCCCAAGGCAATTGCTGAAGATGAACTTTCCCCTGTTCGTTCCATTCCCTGCTCTCACCGCAGAAATCTTAGGAAAGTAGATGGGTTTACCTTCCAAGAAGGATGAAGGAATCTGGCTCTGGTTCTCCAGAGGTTACAGTGCTGGTGGAAACCAAAGCATTCTACTCCGTGTAGAATTGAATTGGATTGGATTGAATTGGATCTCTTCCATCAGGATCCAGTCAAAGCCCAGAAGAAAGAGGGAGGTTTGATTAATAGCAGTAGCACTTAGACTTATATACCACTTCACAATGCTTTACAGCCCTCTCTAAGTGGTTAAGAGTCAGCCGATTGCCCCCAACAATTTGGGTCCTCATTTTACCCACCTCGGAAGGGTGGAAGGCTGAGTCAAACTTGAGCCTGGTGAGATTCGATCTGCCAAACTGCTGGCAGCCAGTGATCAGCAGAAGTAGCCTGCAGTAGTGCACTCTAACCACTGCGCCACCGCAGCTCATGAAGGGAGTGACGTGCCCTGCCCTCATTGTTTCACGCATTATATTGGCATTGTCCAATCTTCTGTACATGTAGCATGGAGGAGGAGGTGTCTCATGAATAACTGTGCCTGCAGAAACTCATTGGTGCATGTAGAGACAGTTTGGTATTTCTTGAGATTTCTGCTCAGGTGGGAATCTCCATGGGCACAGCTGAAGGCGAAATCTATCCTCTCTTCCCTAGCATTATAGGCGAAGCAGCTATGGAAGAGGGGAAAAAAGCCAACCTAGAACGAAGGAGAAATCTCCTGACAGTGAGAACAATTGATCAGTGGAATGGCTTGCCTCCAGAAATTGTGGATGCTCCATTACTGGAGGTTTTTAAGAAGAGATTGGACAGCCATTTGTCCAGAATGGTATAAGGCCTCCTGTTTGAGCAGGGGGTTGAACTAGAAGACCTCAACTCTGTTATTCTATAATTCTGTAATATGACCTCAGGGCAGAATTATGTAGAGCATTTTGCTTTCATGTGAACTAACTGCTCTGCTTAGTACACAGGTTTCAAACTTGATAGCATCATGGGCCGGAATCATGACATATCACAAGATTTTTTGCCTTTGCGGCCAGGGTAGTCATGGCCTGCGCTTGACGTATATGGTCCATGGGCCACCAGATTGACAAACCTGGTGTAGTACTTGTTCAGGGGTCAGCAACCTTAAATACTCAAAGAGCCACAAAGGTCCTAACTGGAAGTCCCCGGTTCAATTCTGGAGCTGGCCAGAAGTCCGGTTTCCCCACCTTAGAGTCTCCTCCTAGCACAGCATTCTTTTTCCTCTACCTGTCGGAAAGCCCTATCAATTGTGGGGCTGACTGGAAAATCCGTCCCTTGCCATGGAGTCTCCTCCTGGCGTGCCCTGCTTCCTCCCCTAACCGGAAGCTCCTCTCAAAATTGTGATGCCGGCTGGCGACAGGGAGCCACAGCAGAGGGATGAAAGAGCCACATGCGGCTCCAGAGCCACAGGTTGCTGACCCCTGTACTAGCTGAAGGCATTTTAGACTCTAAATCCCATTTGATCCACCTCTTAGCTAGATGTTCATGACCTAGACTAGGGCTACGCTATCTTTTTTTTTTCAAATTCAGGACTTTGCTTATGGTAACATTCTAAAGACACACTTCAATCATCATTGAGAGAGAAGATATTACAGGAAAATTGCCATGCTTTACTTATTGTGGGAATGTGGCTGTGTTTGGTTTTTGAAAAGCTGTGTGTGTGTGTGTGTGTGTGTGTGTGTGTGTGTGTGTGTGAAGTTTATGGGAAGCTTTTCTTTTCTTGAAACTTAACATAGGCAACACTTCACAAGGCTTCAATGCCAAAGGGTAATCTCCAGTTGAGATTCCTACTTCCTGTATGTCCAAGAAGCCAGAAGCTGCCTCTCTCGGGCTGTGAGGTGAGGTCTATTACTGTGTCATTTTGTGACAGTTTTCAGAGACAGCATTTCTAAGCAGTTTTCCCATCTTGACGTGAGAGTTCAAATAGTAAACGCTGTCCTGTGAGTGACTTGCTTTGCACTTTTGCTGCATCAGCTCGGTACATGTCAGTTCAGTTTCACTTTTTCTATTTTGGAAAGCTTCTGCTATTCAGAATACTCCTAGGCCACTCAGTTTCCTGTGGGACCTCTGTTACATACTGTACTGAAAAATCCCAGTTTCAGAGGAAGCTTCCAGGAATAATCTATTGCATTTGTTCACACAGTGAGGAAGTGCAGAACCTGGGTGGGGTAGGGGTGGGGATCGGATTATTGTAGGTGACGGAGTTCTGAATTTTTGATTAATGAGTGTTTGTAATATGCCTCAGCTTTTCCCAGGCTAAACTCTCTATCGATTCCACGAGAAGCATTTTTGCTCTGTGTTTCTGGGAGCCACTGTGTTGGAGAAAGAAGTACTCAGTTGCTGGTTGCTATATCCCAGACCTTGCCTCTCTGTGTTCTGGAAATCTTTTTGAATCTTAAAATCCCTTCTGCTGGATTGTCATCAGTCCATGCACTGAAAATGTGGATTTGCAGTTCCTTTCTTTGTCCTGTTTTAGAAGCTGTCCTTCTTGAGGCTAGTTGTAAAGCTGGGGTACAGCACACGTGAAGTTGGGATGAACAGCTGTGTATATCCTCTGAGGAGCATGCCACATTCCTCTGGCTTGAAAGTCTAATATCCTTTTGAACTCCTGCTCGCTAGCTGGGATATTTGCATGTATTAGAGTCCTGTTTACTTTATAGGGCTAGCCTTGGCTTTTGTTTGCTTAACAAGCTTGAAGCACCTTCCCCCCCTCCCCCGCCACCCTCTCCTACTAGAATGTAGTGTAGTGGGTGATTCACACTCTGTTGATGAAGGAACTCAAGCCATGGACAACTTTTGCATTCGGGGTTTGGAAGCTCTGCAGGCTACTACTCCATGTTTGCCAAACATCTCATTGCAAAGCGTATTTAGTGCTGAATTTGAAATGGGGGAGTAAGTAAATTTTGGAGGGATTTTCTTTCTTTGGAGGCATCCATCTCAGCTGTCTCTGTGGATCATGTTGTGCTTTGGGATGGGGTCTTAGGAGGGTAGGTAGTAGCACTACTACATTTCTGCATCATTGCTCCATTTGAATTGTGTGAGATGGAAACTCTTGGAGAGGTCTAATTGGAAGAAGGAGTGTGGATTCTACCAAGGCACGACAGGCAGTTGGCTCCGTAGGCACACTCATCATTTATGGAAATTTGAGCCCATCTCCCTGTTTCATGAAGAATTGTCCTGACTTGCACACATTTGGAAAGTTCAGGAGTTTTGAAGTGTTTTTTTGTAATAGCAAGAGAGATGGAATGAGGTGTCTAAAATTCAGCTTTAAATATCATCAGCATATTGAGATGGGAGATGAAGAAGGATATTGGTGGTCTTTATAAGTCCTGTGCTAAATTTGTTTTTCTCCCAATGATGGATGAATATTTGTGCCCTCTTCAAGCCAGATTTGACTTGCTATCCTGTCACTGTTTGACAAATTGTCCGGCAACAACCCTTAACGAGAACAGGATAAAAATGTAAAAGAAAATCACCAAGAGCTCTAAGGAGTTTTGGTAAATAACCATGGTGGTTATGAGTCTGAAAAACTTGTATTATTACTTTGACAGCTGCTTCCAGAATAAAATCAAAGAGCTGAGTTTGTATGCAGGAGGCAAGTGAAGACTGAGAGTTGTATTCAATTCCCAGGCTTCTGGTGCCTGAATGAAATAGAAGGGGAGGGGCTGTGTTAACAAATATTTATTAAAGTGAAAAGAGACAGCCTCTATAGTCAACATTTCTGAGTATTTGATAGCTGGTTAAATTTTCTCAGCAGAATGTCAGGATACGTTGACAATTAGAAAGCAATAAGAATACAACTTGATGAGTAGGTAAATGGGATACCTATGACTTCCTGTCACACACCTCCGGTTAAGAGAGCTAAAATAAAAATAGAGGGGAATTTAGGAAGAGAGAAGGAGAGGTTTGATATGGAAGCCTGTCTCGACGTTTAGAGCATCAATTATCTCTTAAGCAGCTCTTCATTTTTCCTCTTTGTGTAAGTAACAGCTTTTTTGTGGGGTCACATTTCCGTCGAATCTTTCCTGACTTTGAAAGTAACTGAAATATAGAGTTATATTTTGAATTTGGGGGTATTTACTTTCTCAAGAAAGGGAAGGCCGTCATTATCCAAATATAGCAAATGTGTGTACAGTACATTTATTTCAGTCAAGCTTCTCAACATTTGCTCAGCTGGCCAGCAATGGTCTTGTGTACACAATTTGACACCCAAAACTAAACAAGGCTATTGTGTTCAGTTAGCCTGCACACCTCAATGAGATGAGCCCTGGTGGTGCAGTGGTTAGAATGCAGTATTGCGGGCTAATTCTGCCACAGCCGGGAGTGGTTCAAGGTTGACTCAGCCTCCCATCCTTTTGAGGATGGTAAAATGAGGATACAGATTGTTGGGGGCAATATGCTGACATTTGTATATTGCCTGTCAGACAGTGTTGTAAAACATTATGGAATGGCACATTAGTCTAAGTGCTATTGCTATTTCTAGCAGCCTTTCTTCTTGTACTGCCCTTAACTGAAAATAGGCAAAAATATAACTTTACTACAGTATTTCTGTGAGATATTTTGGAGCATCATATCAAATGTGGAGATTTCATTACTCTTCAGTAGGTCATATTTTTTTATTCCCCACTCATGCCTTATATCAGGTCTGGAGATGAAGAGATAACTATTAGCTATTTGTCCCAAATGTATCTAGTCCCAAAACCGAAATGTAAGAATTAGTGCTAAGGTGATTGAATGGTTTACCATCTACCAAAACTGTAAATAAAATCTTGATTTGTCATGACTAAAAGAAAACAACAAATAGTCCCACTCTATCTTTGTGTAGGGTGGGTTAATCTTTAAAATCCCCAATGGAATTTTAATCTTCGGAACTCCAACAATGTATAAACAGTTCTTAAGTAGAAGTGGAAATACTTTTAGTTCTTATACTGCATTTTCTGCATTGGTTGATAGCATTTACAGAATCAGTTTGCATCAGCTTGGTGGCTTTTAAGATGCAAATAGGGAAGAAACCCCCCCAAAAAAACCAGCCCAATTTAAATCCATTCCCATTTAGTAGAATCCTTGATTAGCGTGCTTACTATTTGGTAAAATTGAACTTATTTGGCTGCAATTAAATAAAATCTTTATATCTAGGAGCAGAATCTGAAATATCAAGTCATACAGTCCACATACCTTTTTATAGTTTCAATTGAATTTAACTCTTATGTATTTTTCCTTCTAAATAGAATAACCAGGGGCGGGCTGCTACAGGTTCGCCCAGGTTTAGGACAACCTGTAGCTAACATTATGGCCGGTTTGGAGAACCTCCAAATCCCACCCCTGGCTGGCCCCGCCCCGCCCATCCCACCCACCCCTCCCCTCCCATGGCCGATTTTGAATGCGAGGTAAGCTTCCAAAGCTGACACAGGGCCCATCAGTTTTATTAAAATAAACCAGTTTGGTATACTGTAGTGGTTTAAAGACTCTGGATTTGAAACTGGGAGGCTGTTACTCCTAGTCCTGATTTAGGTATGAACGCCATCTAGGAGATTTTGGGCCAGCCACTCTCTCTTAGTTCGGTTTGTCTCCCAGGGATGTTGTAGTGAGGGAAATAGGAAGCAGGAGCATTATGCATACTGCCTTCAATTGTACAAAATAAAGGTACGATATAAAGCTAATCATCATCATCAAAATCATAGATCTTATATCTATTGAACCTCTTTATGAATCATTTAGGACCAGTGGTGGGATTCAGCCAGTTCACACCATTTCGGGAGAACCGGTTGTTAACTTTCTGAGCAGTTTGGTGAACTGGTTGTTGGAAGAAATCACTAGGGCAGAGAACCAGTTGTTAAATTATCTGAATCCCACCACTGCATAGGAGCCATGTTTTAAAAGCAGTTTAAAATCTCAAAGGGTCCCATTCAGACGGGACCTTTGAAACGATGGGTCATTTGGTACCTACCTTTCCTCTTTTTCATGCCTGATATCTTTGCTGCTTTTCTGGGAGATCTTCAATATATAAGGTGACCAGATGTCCGCTTTTGGCGGGACAGTCCCGATTTTTAATAATTTGTCCCGCGTCCCATGGCGTTTTAAAAAAGTCCCGATTTTTGGTAAGGTGCGCGGCCGCACTTGTGGCAAGAAAACACCGTGCGGCAGTTTGCAACTGCCGCACAGTGATTTCTACTGTCACAGGCTCCGGAAGCTGGGGAGGTCCTTTGCAGGCGGCTAGAACTGGCTGGCCGCCCGCAAAGTACCTCCCCGGACTTGTTTTGATGAGCGCGAGGCGACTGACGGTAGTTTGCGCCGGCCGCACCCGCTCAAACTATTGTCAGTTGCCCCGTGTTCAGCAAAGCAAGCCTGGGGAGGTCCTTTGTGGGCAGCCAGTCCTAGCTGCTTGCGCCTGGCGCTGCGGCTGAAGTAAACCCCAAAGCCCCTGCCACCACTAGAATAACTGCTGCTGCTGCCACCGCCGCCTCCTCTTCCTCCTCCTCCTCCTCCAACAGCACCACCACATTTGCTGCCCGGCGCTGTGGCTGAGGTGAAGCCGCCAAAGCTCCCGCTGGCGCCCCTGCCCGTGGCAGCGGCGCCTCCCCCTCTGCTCGGAGCACCTGAGCTGGGCCCTGCGTTACCCCTACCCCCTCCTCCTCCGCTGTGCTTTTGAGGAGCCATGAGGCTGCGGGAGCCAGTAGGAAGGCGGCGGAGGGGGCGGGAGCAGGAAAAAACGCCTCATGGCTTCTCAAAAGCACGGTGGAGGAGGAGGTGGTGGCAGGGGTAACGCGGGGCTCAGCTCAGGTGCTCCGAGTGGAGGGGGTGGTGCCGCCGCTGCTACCAGGGGCGGAGGCGCCAGCGGGAGCTTTGGCAGCTTCACCTCAGCCGCAGCACCGGGCAGCAAATGTGGTGGTGCTGTTGGAGGAGGAGGAGGCGGCAGCAGTTATTCTGGTGGCGGCGGGGGCTCGTTGGCATCTTCAGCGGCAGCCCTGCCCCCGGTGGAAAAAACCAAAGATGGAGCAGATCCAAGCAGATGATGTCGCCGCAACATGACTGGAGGAGGAATTCTGGGAGTTGAAGTCCATAAGTCTTAAAGCTGTCAGGTTTGAAGACCCCTGGGGTTTTTTTCCCTAAAGGGTTAGGGGTGCAAGGATATAGACCAAATTTTTAATCAAGAACCCCCCCTCTCCCCCCCGGTCAATGGTGTCCCGCTTTACCAATGTTAAAATCTGGTCACCTTATCAATATAGGTAGTCCTCGACTTATAACAGTTTATTTAGTGTCTGTTTAAAGTTAACAACAGCACTGAAAAATGTGACTTATGGTCACTTTTCACAGTCACGACCTTTGCAGCATCCCATATGATCCTGGGATTAAAATTCAGGTGCTTGGAAACTGGCTCATATTGATGGCCATTTGCAGTGTCCCAGGGTCATTTGATCCCCTTTTGCAACCTCCTGACAAGCAAAGTCACTGGGGAAGCCAGATTCACTTAACAACCAGGTTACTAATTTATCAACTCCAGTGATTCACTTAACAACCGTGGCAAGAAAGGTCATAAAATGGGACAAAACTCGCTTAACAAAATTTCCCACTTAACAGCAGAAATTTGGGGCTCAATTGTGATCGTAAGCAGAAGACTACCTGTATAACCTAAATTGAAAACAAAGGAAAACTGGAATCTATATTCTTCCTGCTAATGGCTGCGTGGCATTTGTACTGCTGGTCTAGGTTAGAATGTTCTGACTTCCTGGACAGGTTTCAGAGATCTCGAGGACTTCCAAGTGAGAATTGTATGCACTTTCGGCAAAACCCATCTTGGAAAAGACTGCTAACAAAGCACTGTAAGCAATTAAAACAGCGCAGTTTGTTCTTAGGTGGCAGCTCTCTCCTTCTCTCCCTGCTCCCCAAGAGTTGACTGACTTGCTTAGAATTGTGGTGAAACAGCAAAGAGAGGAGGGCAGCTTTCTTTCAGTGTTGCTAGTTGCCCCTTTCACATTTGGAATGGGCCTTTGAAAGGATGGGTCATTTGGTACCTACCTTTCCTCTTTTTTTCATGCAAATTAACGGGGGACCGAAAGCTTTTTCTTGATCTCTCTGCTTGAAGAGTTGGGGAGGGGGATTTATGGGGAGATTTTGATGGCTACAGGTCAGGTTTCCTGTGATCTCTGCTCTTGTGAATTTTTTTTTTTAGTTTTCTTTTTTCCTTTCCATATACATTCACAAATATACATTCTCATAGATGCTATTAACATTTATCTGTTGATTTCTAGCATTTATCACAATCTGCTTAAAAATATAAAAAAAAACACCATTGGGATTGCTTTCCTGCCACCCCGCATCTCCATCTTATTTTGCAACAATCCTACTCCTTCCTTCTTCCCAACCTCCCTTCTCTACCTTCTTCTTCCCTCCTCCCCTTCCTCTTTTCTTCTTTCCCTCCCTCTCCCCTCCTCCTCCTCTCTTTTTCTCCTTCTTGCCCTCTCTCCTACTCATTTCCCTTCCCTTGCTTCATCTCCTTTACCCTTTCTTCTTTTCCCTCCTCTTCCTTCCTCCTCCCGTTGTTGCCCTTGCTTATTTTCTTTCTCTGGTGGATTTTCAGAGTGGCATTCCAGCGTTCCCGGCTTTATATTTACATAAAAATAAATTTACTCTTTCACATTTTATTTCCCTATCATAAATCCACGTACCATTTTTAAAGTTGTATATTTGTATCTTAATAAATACTTAATACTTTTCTATTTTTCCTTTCCTTCCTTTTTTCTTTTCTCTTGTGAATTTCTTAAGCACATCTTTTTCAGCTCTTATATTGCTTTCCGGGCTCAGGTGCCATGATGAAAACACAGCTCAATTGCCCTTGTCATCTCAGCCAACTTCCTGAGTACCTTGATCTCTGCTCCGAATACTTAAATTGTGTCTTTGTCTGGTTGGAAGTTGATGGGTTTCCATTGTGGAGGAATAGCTTGCAAGATGGATAGAAATAAGAATACATCTACTATCAATTTCCTCCAAGCCTTTGAAAACTAGATCAGAGAGAACTGAAGAAGCTGAAGTCTTTATTTAGAATGTCTGAACTTTGCCCTTTCCTTCTGGGATTAAAAGCAGAGGCCCAGAACTGGAGAGAACTTGCAAGCAGATGTAAATGAAGACTCTTCAGTCAGTTTAAGGAAATGCTGATCTGACCAAAAATCATCACAAAAGCTGGCCTGGGTGTTTCTTGCACATCCACCCATCTCACCTCTAACAATGTTTATAGAATGAGTAGACTTTCGGATGCTCTTTGCTGAAAAGCTACCTTGTGTGCATTAGCACCTGGGACTGTTACAACTCATCAGCCTTGTTTTTACCTTGGTGTGCTTTACATGAGTCATATAAACCATTGTTTCAGACTTAAAGATAAAGGATTCCCCTGGCAGTCAAGTCTGACTCTAGGAGGCGGTGCACATCTCTGTTTCTTGGCCAAGGGGAGCCAGCGTTGTCCGAAGACACTTCCATGATCATGTGGCCAGCATATGTCAAGGTGCATGGAATGCTCTGAAGGGGTACCTATTTTTCTACTCACATTTGCATCGGGGGGGTTGCTGCCGGATTTACTACTGGTTCGCAAACCCCACACGTGCGCTGTTCAATGTAAATTGTTCTTTGCTCATGCGCAGAACAATTTACAGTGGACTACACACACGCAGTCACTAAAATCCAAAATGGCGGTGGCCCAGTGGCAACGAGGGAACCTGTTTGGGGGCGTGGCAGGCCTGGGTCGCTGCCTGTTCTGCGACCTAGGCATGAATTGCGCTACCAGTTCGGCTGAACTGGGCCAAACCAAGAGTCTGATTTGCATGCTTTCAAATTTCTAGGTGGGCAAAAACTGAGGCAAGTAATGGGAGCTCACCCCATCACTGTCAGATTTCTGGCTGACAAACTCAACATCTTTAACCGCTAAGCCATAGTGTCCTTTATTTCACACTTAGCATGATATTTCAGATATAGCATGATGTAAAAATTCAGCCAGTTGGTTGGATTATATAGCACAAAGCTAAATAAAATACCCATTGAATTTTATTGCAGCAAACTATAGTTAAATAAGCATGTGCATTCTGCCCGCAACTGTTTCCTACTACTGCTTGCCCTCACGTTCTCAAGCAGAACTGTCAATGAGGAGCCATAGAGTACATCTTAACAATCCTTCCTTTATATTGCTGAAGATTCTCAGTGATCCAGGTAGAGTTGACGAGTAGTTGAGTCATGGCAAGAAAAGAAGTCCAGTCGCATGACTCAACTTCCAGACAATTGTCCCTTACTTAATAAAAGTAGCATTCTCCCATTTGATCTTTGTAGAAATTGGCACGGATCCCTCTATTAACTGAATAAATTCAGTAGCCTGAAAGCAGTTTAGTTTGATTTTTACTTTCTGACCAAGGACGCACAATGAAATGGATGTTTGATTTACATTCTCACTGTCAAAGTCCTCCATGAAAATAACCTCCCTGAAACTGTTTTTTTTTTTTACGAGATGCTTTTGCAGGGCCTGTGTTAACCGCACGTACTTCCCCTTTATTAGCAATTCATCTGGGACTGTAGTTGATTTGCATTTAAAATGAGGGCATCGTGGAAGGATCTGTCCGAATGTATGAGACTTCCATTCTGCCTCTTTCATCTGCGACCTGGAATGGAAGCATGATAAGACTGCAAATTTTAATATTTTTTTTTGCTAAAGGTGTAGAACTAAACACTGGACCTCAACTTTCTTTTGTGTGAATAGTTGCACAGGTCTAGAACCAGTTAGAATCTTAGCAAACCATCTTATGAGTAGAATGCACCTCAGCCTGGAAGTAAAGTCTGTGGTTTTACAGCTCTTGTGGGTGGACACCAAACCTGGGTTGCTCCCGGTTCAGCTCTGATCGAGTAAACCGGTAGTGGCTCCGCCCACCTACCCGGACGCTTCTGCGCATGTGCAGAAGTGTCGTGCGAGTAAAAAAAATGGAAACCCGCCCCTGGTGGAGACAATATGCAGCAGTGGTGCCAGCCAGCCAACTCCTGGCCTATTCTGGGACTCAGCCTGTTCACGTGCTATCTTTCCCCATTTCTATTGCAGGCATCGAGGCTATTACCAAACTAACACATAACTAGCACAGAGAGCAAACAAAGACGGTACTTTTTGAACTCAAGTGGAACCAAAAGCCTGTTACAGTAGACTAGATTGTATCTCATAATTAGTCAGGTTATAAAGTAGTCTTCAGATCAGAGCTCAACAAGCCTAAATTGTGTAATGGGGAAATGATTATTCCCATTGTTACTCCCACTATGAGTTTGGGCAATGGGGTTGCGCTCCTTTGTTCCTATACTGTCACGAACCTCGGCAAGCTAAAATAATTGTTTCTGCCTTGACTGCCAAAAATCAGCAAGACATAGGTTTTTGTGAACATTTTAAATTGCATGTAATAATCCAGCTAAACCAACATCAGCCCTTGTGCCCTAGCATTGGGCTTCAGTGGTTTAGCAACTATAGGGTGTTTTTCCCCCCCAATGTGGACAGCAGTGGTGGGATTCTTTTTTTTTTTTTACTACTGGTTCTGTGGGCGTGGTTTAGTGGGCGTGGCATGGCTTGGTGGGTGTGGCAGGTGAAGGATACTGCAAAATCTCCATTCCCTCCCAATTAGCTGGGACTCGGGAGGCAGAGAATAAATGGCGGTGGGGCCAGTCAGAGGTGGTCTTTACTGGTTCTCCGAACTACTCAAAATGTCCACTACCGGTTCTCCAGAACTGGTCAGAACCTTCTGAATACCACCTCTGGTGGACAGCCATATGGGAAGACATGGCTCAGAGTTGAGTCATGGCAAGAGAAGAAGTCCAGTTGCATGACTCAACTTCCAGACAATTTTCCCTTACTTAACAAAAGTAGCATTCTCCCATTTGATGTTTGTAGAAATTGGCACGCATCCCTCTATTAACTGAATGAATTCAGTAGCCTGAAAGCAGTTTAGTTTGATTTTTACTTTCTGACCAAGGATGCACAATCTCCATTCCCTCCCAATTAGCTGGGACTCAGGAGGCAGAGAATAAATGGCGGTGGGGCCAGTCAGAGGTGGTCTTTACTGGTTCTCCGAACTACTCAAAATGTCCACTATCGGTTCTCCAGAACTGGTCAGAACCTTCTGAATACCACCTCTGGTGGACAGCCATATGGGAAGACATGGCTCAGAGGGTAACTGGCCACCATTTGTCATTCCTTCATTGTTTTGAGGGAAAAGCTCTGATTGGATCACGCTCAGTTGTCAGGACAGCGATATGCAAATGCCTGCAAATTGGTCTGAGGCTTCTGAGGATAAGAGGAGGGTTAAAATGCAGGCAGGATGGATATGCCCCTTGTTTTTCACTGGAATCCATGATTTTTTAAGGATTTTTAAAGCCCTCAGTATCTGAGGGGCCAATTCATCTCTTTCATCGCCAACTATGATTGAGGTTGCATAGCTTTGGCTTCTCCAACCTCAATGCAGTCCAGACGCCTGGGTCCCAACTTCCAGATTTCCCAACAAGTGCATTCTACCTATAAGATGGTGAGGCTGGGAGGCACACGAGCTGGGGGCGGAACAGGCACTCGCGCAACCTCCCTTTCCAGCCAGGCAGAGCGCCATGCACTGGCCTAAGGGTATCCCGAATGCACCAAGCCGCGGGAGCTGGGGGGAGGGCAGAGTACTACGCGGCTTAGTGCCTTTGGGATATCACTGGGTCGGTGAGTGGCGCTCAGCCTGGCTGGAAAGGGGGTTTGCCGGGTGGCTGCTCGTGAGCGTGGTCACCTCATGGTTGGTGTATTGTGCTGCTGCGACAGCACAACACAGCCGTTCTTCCCTGAGGCTGTGCCTGGCTCTTTGGGCATCCACTCACAAGAGAGCAGCCACCCAGAAACCCCAAAACAATAAGCCCCCCCCCCCAATAATAAGTCTCAATCAATATTTTGGGGAGAAAAGAAAATAAGACCCTGTCTTATTTTCGGGGAAACACGGTAGCCATAACAAGAAAATACCTTCCCTCTTAAATTATACTATTAAAATAAAAATGTGGGATTTGTGGTAAGGGCTTGGGCCCTTTATTCACTCTGAACAAATTCCTCAGTTTGGGATTTATTTTCTTCTAGGTGTTGTGTGGCTTTTTGTGTTAACCTCCAATTGCTGGGTGTATTCTACCAGAATAGAACAAAACCATAACCACCAAGAAACAACAAAGTAGATCCTACGAGTCTGACATCTGCCCACTCCTATTCTACAACATCCTTTTTTTAAAAAATAAGCCAGTCTGAAAGAATAGCACCTCTTGAAATCCCTGGACAGACCTGATGAAGGACAGATTACAGAGGAAGCACTAGCATCTTGAAAGCAGAAACATCTGGTTTGGCAATGTGGTTGACTTTTTGAATGCTGAGCTTCCCTTTAAATTTGTGGCAGCAGTTAGCGATCAGAGTATAGGCAGAAGTGCAGATGTTGCTCATAGTGCATAGAAACTTACTCAGAAACAGATGTGTGTGTATGGTTCAGAGAAAAACTACTCCTTGTGTTGGAAGGGAGGTGAAGTTCTCCTACCTAGCTTGTTCTCTGTCCTTGCACAATTGTTGGCACTGCTCAGATATTCCAAAGGGCATATTAGGTTTGCTTGGTCCATAAGGTTGGCCACTGTGATATCCGATGGTTTGGATGTTTTCTGCTCTTGTATTTTCAAGTTAATATTCAAATAAAAAGAATTCCCTAGAAGCAAAAATGCCTTAAATAGTGGGAGTAAAGTTTTAGCAATCCACACTGTTAATTTAATTTGAGTTTAACTCTGTATGTAGTCCAGATGTATAAAGGAACTGGGGAGGGGGGAGGGCTATGTCTAGAAAAGAGCATGGATTTTAAAAAAATGCATAAATGCTTCATATGATCCACACTTTTCATTTCTATCAAAACTTCCATCATCTCAAAAGGTTTCGTAAATTTTGCAGGGCACTTTGAGGACTTCACTTCAGAAGAGGGTAAAGCCAAAGCCTGAGCATATCCAGTTTTGAGAATGTTTAAGATACTTTCCCAACTAAAACAGTTATCTTAAACTCTGGCAAATTCTAAGGAAATCATTCTGTCCTTTGTAATTCTGGCAGATGCACTCCTTCCCCCTCAGCCCTCCCCTGCAGAGTAAAGGGAATATCTGAATAGGGCCATGGGCTCTTTCTAAAATTGGAATCATTTATGTTTCTGGCTCTAATTATTGCATTTAGCTTTAAACCAGGTCTAACTGGTAATAGTGTTGTCTCTTTGAGTAGTATTGTATTAATTTATTAGTAACGATTATGTACTTTTTAAACTAAGAGGTTTGGCTAAATGAACTATTAACGTTCAAAAATAAACTAAAGGATAAAGATGATGTATGAATCAGAAAGTGATCAGCTGACGTTAAATGCCTGGACACATGGAAGATATTCAATTAAAAAGTCTGAACAAAGGTGCATTACAGGAATCAATTCTTATCAGACATCTTCAACTGGTTATCTTCTAGATGTTTTGCAATACAGGTATTAAATCTATAGATATATCAAAACAAGTCAACATATTGCAGCGTAGAGGAGTTGCAATCTAGCACTTAGTTGGGAAGTTTTGTCTCTAGGATTTGACTCAAGTCAAGTATGAATGCATGGAATCACCAAGGAATTTTCCAAGGAATGGCACTTTTTGCAAAACTCTGCCTGGACCATTCTGTGTCAACAAAGCTTTTCTTTTAAAATCAACATTGCTATCAAAAGTCAATACACATCAATATTTAAGAAGGGAAGAAAAGAGGAGGAAGTGTGCTTGCAGCCGCACAAGATCGACAGACAATGGAGGTTCCACTTTACATGTTGAAAACCTGTTAGCAGTGGAAGAAGTTACCAATGCCAAATTGAAGGGTTGGTCAAATGAAGCAAAATCCAGATGAATGGGACTTGTCTATTATGAAGGAGGTCTTCTGATCATTGAAGATAATTTTTTTTTCATGCTCCTGAATGGGGTTGCATTGCCATTCAAGGAGCAGTAGCGTAGCTTGAGAGTACTCTCTCAGCCTAACACTCCTCTGAAAGCTCCAATGGTGGAGTTATCTATAGGCCTTTTATCTGCTTGCTTTTATTTACTAGCTGCAGGCAGCATCTCTTGCTATCATCTATGTGTTGGCTGCTTTTATGCTCCCTTCCAATGCTCTCATGCTTATGTGGCGCTCTTTTTAGAACTAGCCAGAAACTTCAGCTGGGCAGAAATATGAAAGGGGGTCTTTTATCTGGTGCCAACCATTCAAACATGTCTTTCTAGCTCTATTCTAGCATCATTTGATTATCTTCTTCCAGATTTAAAGTGTGAACTGTCAGCACCAGGCTTCCCCCATCTGGCATCTGCTAAATATGGAGAGATTGTCAAACCGTGAAGATTACGTGATCTGCAGACTCAGCAGTCTATGAAGAACACCTGTTGGGGAGGAGGATTGCTCTTGAGACGACAACCACAAAGATCCTTATCTCCTTATCAGCTTTTTGGGGGGTTTTGGATCTGCGTTGGAGATTTATTCTGTATGTCATCACCTTTCAAAAGCAAGCAAGAAAGGGAATATGAAATGTTAGACTTGCTTGGTGGTGGCAGCAACGAAGTTTAGGGAAGCTGTAAAAATTCATTAGACTTGCTTCCTAAGTCCACACTGCTATGTTTTATACAGGCTTTTTTTTAAAGTTGAAATTATTTCAGTAATTTGTTCCACCAGTTTGATTTTTAAAATATTTTTTGAATCAAGAAGCTATGCCTTGACTTAATTGTAGTGTGAAAAGGGTATTTTCAAACAAGTAAATAAGAGTGTGTAATTCTTGGATTTATGCAACAGAATTTTGACACAATAACAGAGTTGGAAGGAACCATGGAGGTCTTCTAGTCCAACCCCCTATTCAGGCAGGAAATGCTATACCATTTCAGATAAGAGGTTGTCCAATCTTTTCTTAAAAGCTTCCAGTGTTGGTCTATCCACAACTTCTGAAGGCAAATCCACTAATTGTTTTCACTGGCAAGAAATTTCTCCGTAGTTCTAGGCTGCTTTAATTATTTAGGTGTTTTTTTTAAACAAAAATGTCTGAACGTCAAAGGAAAATAGAAATATCTTCATCTGGGGCCAAAATGATAAGCACTTTGAATGGGTCTGGAAACAGACTGCTAGTCAGAGTCAACGTTGAAGGACTGGCATAATACGTTTGTATCAGCCAAGCCTGACGAGCAGTTTAGCTGATCTATTTTGAAACAACTGACGTTTCAAGACCATTTTGAAGACAGTTCCTTGTACAAATACATTGCAATAATCTGATCGGGAAGTTACCAGAACATGAGTTGTGAAATTTTATCTGTCTAGGTAGAGTTGTGGCTGGTGACAAAAGGCACTCCATGCCACCTAGGCCATAGACTTGTAGTGTTAATGAAGGGTCTAGGAGCATCCCCAGAACTTGTGAACTTGTTCCCTTCAATGAATGTATATCCCCACCCCACCCCAGCACCCATCTGGACACCCTCCACAAAAAGTTTCTCCATCTTGGGTGGATTAATTTCAGGTTTTGGTCCTCATTCAATACATGACTGGTTCAGAATGCGACACCTTTGTTGATCAGAAGAAGCAGAGCTGATGTCATCTACTTTTTAGTTGACGTCTGTGGATTACCTCACCTTGTAATTTCAGTGAGGGGGGGTTGCACAAAAACTGAGGCGAAGCAGAAGGTAAAGGCTAACAAGTTTATTCTAACAAGGCTAACAACAAACAGGCTCGGTGACAGGCAACTTCTGAGGATTCTATCTGACTGCTCCCTTTTATACTCTGCTATCAGACGGCTGACCAATCAGCTGCAAGCTTGGCTCCTGCCGTAATGGTGGACCAGAGTGAAGACTTAGAACATGACAGCTCCCATTCTGGTATTGCAGTATATAAAAACTATTCACTCTTTATATTTAGAATTATGCTGCTTGTGATCCCAAAGATAATATATACTTGTGTTGTTGTGAGGTCGTGTCCAACCCATCGCGACCCCATGGGCGACTTTCCTCCAGGCCTTCCTGTCCTCTACCATCCTCTGGAGTCCATTTAAGATCACGCCTACTGCTCCGGTGACTCCATCCAGCCACCTCATTCTCTGTCGTCCCCTTCTTCTTTTGCCCTCAATCTTTCCCAGCATCAGGCTCTTCTCCAGTGAGTCCGTCCTTCTCATTTGGTGGCCATAGTATTTGATTGTCATCCTCAGGATCTGGCCTTCTAAAAAGCAGTCAGGGTTGATCCTCTAGGACTGACCGGTTTGATCGCCTTGCAGTTCAAGGGACTCGCAAGAGTCTTCTCCAGCACCGTAGTTCAAAGGCCTCAATATATACTGTAGCCATCATATGGGTGAATACATCTTTAGCTGAAGGGCTTTGTTCTCAGAAGATTTGTATAAACATCTCCTGTGAAAGCGATACATTGGTGGATATTCATAACAAATTCCAGAATGATATATGATCTGAAGGAATATTTCCTGTCTTTAATGAATCTCATATTCCATGAAGGGGAAAGAAAACAAATTTATCCTCTACTTTCTACGTACATACAACATCTGTAGAGTTTTACAGTGTCGCATGTAGTTTGTAGAGTTCTATTGGATTACAGAATCAAAGATAATAAAGGTTTTTATTTTCAAACTCTTCCAATGAAAATTCGTGTTTGTGCAACTAAGTTAGTCAAGGAAGCAAATACATTGGTAGTGGTTTTCCATGCATACCCGTTGCCTTTCAGTAGAATACCCGTCCAGGAACGCTTGTTGTAAGATGGGCAGCAATATAAATGTAATTAATACATATATACAAAAAATAAAAATATATAAAGAATCATGGAACATTCTTGCAGTAAAATTATGTTAAATCCAGATTGGATCGCTGGAGCCAAGGAGTTGTACATTGTATGCTTTCGTCATTCTAACTAGTGTGACAGGGATGTTTACTGACTTCACTCAGCGTGGGACACTGTGACTCTTCTATATCAAGATTTTATTAAGCTTTGAAGCAGAATGCTGGTATCCTTCATTCCTTAGTTTTCGAAAGAGATATATCCATTAATGCCATTGACACTGGGTCACACAGTTTGAAAGTTCCTGAGACTACATGTTCCTCGGCCCTAGCTAGCCTTTTTAATGCCATCATGGGCATTTAAGGCTACTGCGTACCACTTCAGGCCATTCTGAAAGCTGGAATTTGCAGTAGGAAGCATGTCAAACATGTTGATATGCGCGGCAGCGGTTTCATGTCATTAGTTACGGACAGAGTGCAGATGTGCACACTTATTGCCTGGCAACTACAGGGAGCCCAGCCAGTGTGACAAATTGATATTTTATTTTTGCACTGAGTGGCAGTCATGAAAGTAAGTGATTTGGTACAATCATTATGGTCTCCTATCTTTCGAGGCTACTAATAGTAAATTTGTCAACTGGTGGAAATTGTTTTAGAACCTTTATCATTAACATATGGCCACAACACAGGATGGTAGCTCTTCCTTCTTTATCATTAAACTTTTGTATGAATACATTTCTCCCTCAAATAGTATTGTAGGCATATTCTGAAGATATCATGTCTTGTGATGGGGAGGACCTTGACACCAGAGGGGTCTGAATCTAAGGCATTGTGGGAACTACAGAAACTGGAAGATGACTTTATTTTTCCCATAGAAATGCCAGGGGTTAAAGTAGGATATATTGTAGAATAGATGCCTTCGGGTATCTGCAGGTTCTTGACAGGGGATTTAGCAACCTCAGTTTCCAGAAACCTAATGATACACATTATTTTGAAATTACGTTTAGTTGAGGATTTTTAGATGTCAAATAGGCTGTTCAAATAGGCTAGAATTTAGGATGTCTTCTGAGATCAAAGGTTAAGGTAACAAGAGTTTTGCTGAAATTACTGCTTCAGGCTATACTTCTTGATTCATGCTGGTTATTTATATAATCATAAGTAAATTGCATGAAAACAAATGTAAACAGTATTATGATCATTGCTCTACCACTTTATGCAACCAAAGAGACTAAGGCAGAAACCCGTAATGAAGATCTAAAAGCCATGCACAAAATGGCATGTTATTAAATTGGAATTATTTTAATGATCCCAATTTAAAATCATTAAGGGTTTATTGGACTTGCTGCCTCTGGAAGGGTTTGGCTTGGATACTCAATTCCAGATGTAACACGCTTGCAAAATGCTAATGAGGCAACAATCTGATTTCATAATAAACAAGAGCTATAAGCCAGTTTCTCCCAACCTAGTATCTTGTATACATGTTGGACTATATCTTGCATCCTCCATATGTGGATTGAGAGTGATGGCATTTGTAATCCAAGTTACCCGAAAGGCACCATTGCTAGCTGCAAATGTTCTTGCTCACTCTCAATTTTGTAGATTTTTCTTCGTTGCTGGTCTGTTGTTGCAGTATTAAGATGGAGAGAGAGGGGAGGGAGAGGGAAAGGGGGAGGGAGAGGGAGAGGGAAAGAGAGAAAAAAAACAGAGACTAATGTAAAGTTGATACCAACTACACCTGTGATGGCGAATCTATGGCATGCGTGCCAGAGGTGGCACGCAGAGCCCTCTCTGTGGGCACGTGCACCATCTGCAGCTGCTCTTCTGGTTTCACATGCGTGCCGGCCAACTGGCCTTTGTGGGCACCGGAGCACCTGTAAACGGCCTGAAAACTGCTCAGAAAACAGCCAAAAAATACACCTGCACACCGGCCAGCTGGTCTTCGGGTTTCCGACACACACACGCACATTCCGATTTGGGCACTCAGTGCCGAAAAGGTTCGCCATCACTGAACCTTTTCATTCATGACACTTGCATAGGAGCAGAGATTGGGGCGATTTCTGCCTCTGCCTTTTCCTCTCTCATCCCAAATACTATGTATGTGGCCTCTACTATGTGGGACTCTTGGGGTTCAACTAGGAAACCTACAGTAGAATGGCTGTCCTGAACTACTCTTGAACTATTCATGGACCATTCTTTTGCAGAATGTCCCTTCCCTTTCGGACTTGTATTTCCAAAGCTATTTTTTTATTTCTTGAATATTTTGTTTTTTCATTTAATGTCTGGAATTTGCTTAAGGAGCTCAACTTTTCGCCAGTGCAACATCCCTATGGGATAAACTAGGCCGAGGCTTTAAGAGTGTATCAGGACCAGTGAGTACTGTAAACTTCATAGGGATCTGAAGACCAGGATCTGAACTTCAAACTGAGTATGCCCATTTACACTAGCATCTTTTTTTTTTTTTTGTCTAGGTGAGGGGTCTCCAAACTTGACAAATTTAAGAGTTGTAGACTTTAATTCCCAGAGTTCCTTAGTCAGCATGCCAAGGTTGGAGACCCCTGGTCTAAGGCTCTGAAGCCAAACAAGATTAACCTTTAGTACTTGAAAGGGATATTGGCCTATTCTGGAACAACCCTCCCCCCCCTGCTTTCACACTGCAGAAAAAGATAACGCAAAACTCTTCTGTACTGTTGCCTAGAAAACTGCATGAAATGTGTCTACAGGATCATCAGAAGTGACTCAAAAGCATTTTTTCCCTTTCATTCCCATTTATTTTCCAAAATCCTGGGTCTGATATGTTGACTACATTAAGCCTATTGCTATAGAACAGCCATAGAGCTTATTTTTGTGGTTTCCATGTAGTTCATTTTAGAAATCTAGTTTAGAAAATACCAGGCTGGGCAGAAAGAGATCACATCTACCGCTGGAACAATGAGCCATATTAAGTAACCAGAACTCTGATTTAGCAGGAGCAAGTGAGCCTCAACTGGTATTTGCTGTATAATTATTCCTCTTGGAGTCCTCTTGACAGCCAGAGCAGATAAATAATCTCCTGCTCCATCAGTAGTTGGCTTAGCGTTGCATGCAAACTGGTCCCTCTGTCTCATTGCTTTCCTCACAGGCCAGTTATGTAAGTAACCTTAGTTGGAACAGCCGAGCGTACCAGTATGTTTTTTTCCACCACAAGACATCAGACCTGATCAGGGCGTATGAGAATTGCGTGGTAGAGTTCGGGATTGTTCTCTTTCAAAAGGTTGTTGGAGGTCAGCACAATATTTTCTCTGCCTTCTAGCCAGTCACAGTTTCCAGACTTTCACTTTGACATCTAAGTAAATTTGGAATCAAAGAAGCCAAATTTCAAGTGCTGAAGTTTGTTTGTTTGTTTGCTTGTTTGTTTTTGGACTCTACTTGCCTCTCCCATTTGAAAGCCATTAAAAAGGTACTTCAAAGTAACAATTTGCGACATTAAAAACAAAAACAACCCCCCCCTGGGTTTTAATATTAAAATATCACTACATAACTCTGATCAACATAGAAGCAAGATAGGGCAAGATGCTTTCTTTAGAATACCAGTAGTTTCTCCTCCTCCACCACTACCACTCAATTTTCCTTCAAAAAATTTGGGTGATAACACAGAAATCAGATGCTTTTTTTTTTTCTGGGACAAAAAAAGGCTTTGCAATCTCTGGAATTATTTGAAACACAGAGGTGCCCAGAGAATGGGTGAGGAGGTGAATTGTTGGAGCAGAGCTGAGGAAACCAGTCCAATCTCAACTATAGTTTTGCAGAAAGAGAGAGAAAAAGGCAAAGCCATTTATTTATTTGCTAAAGTTATGCTGGTTGGGAACATGGTATACATTGCATGATGGATGGCTTGGCCATCCATCTACACTCTACTGAAGATTATAAAATGAAAATGTTTCAATTTGTGGATTAAAAGGATTTTAAAAAACATCTTTAGTGAATTTGGCTATTGAAATGAAACTGATATGTTTAAATTCAATTTGAAAATAATAATAATGTGGGGTGATAAATGCTCAGATTGTTTTTAATCTGATCCAAGCAAAATTGCTATTGCTTGACAAAATGAGTAACGGGCATGTTGTGTGTTTGTGGTAGTTGCCATTTTTCTTTGGTGTACAGGTAGTCCTCGACTTACAACAGTTCACTTAATGACCACTCAAAGCTACAACAGTACTGTAAAAAAGTGACTTACGGGCGTTTTTCGAATTTACAACCATTGAGCATCCCCATGGTCACGTGATCAGAACTGAATTGCTTGGCAAGGGGCTCATATTTATGACGGTTTCAGCATCCTGGGATCACCTTTTGCGATCTTCTGATAAGCAAAGTCAACAGGGAAGCCAGATTCAGGTAACAAGAAAAGTCGTAAAACAGAGCAAAGTTCGCTTAACAAATGTCTCGCTTAGCAACAGAAACGTTGGGCTGAATTGCAGTCGTAAGTCAAGGATTACCTGTACAAGTGGTGGGTGCATTTTAGAAGGAATGATTGGCAGCTGCTACCATAACTATTATCAGAACAGAGGCCTATTCTCTTACTGTCAACAAAAAACCTAAACAGAATTTTTTAAAACTTTAATGCCGTTTTGAAAAAAAAAAAAGACTTTCCTTGTATGTGTCTAACAAGGAAACAAACAAAAAATAATATTCACCCATGTACATTGACCTTTGACAACATAAAGCTTTTTTGTTTCCGAGAGTCGAAGCGCGCCTGCTCTGAGAAGTTTGGGTGGTGAAGACCAATTGTCCTATGTCGATGTCTTCGTTCCCAGCAATCATTCCAGAGAGATGGAAGCAATCCAAATATACCCCCCAAGACAGTTTTCTTGGGGGATATTTCTTCCCTTTTCATCTTGCTGGGTTAAAAAAAACAAAGTAATGCCAGACCCATGGAAAATTAAGCAGAAACCCTATATTGCTAGTCCTTCAATTCCTACATTTGAAAAGCTGTGGGAAGAGCTGGAATCTCAGAGAAAGCCCCTTCTGTCGTTGGGTTTTCTTTGGTTGGTGTAAAAATGTGGCTATTATGTACGTTGTTTTCTTGTATATACCAGCATATTTTAGAAGGTGCATCTGAGTTTTGGTTTTTTTAAAAAAAGGATTCCAGATTGCTGAGTAACTAAAACAGCTGTCTGTTGAAAGGGCAAAGAAGGCATAGTGTGCCTCTTAATATTGTTGTTGTTTAGTCGCTGTGCCTGTCTCTTTGTGACACCATGGACTGCAGCACGCCAGGCTCCCTTGTCCTCCACCATCTCCCCGAGTCTGTCCAATGTCTGGCCTGGAAACCATCTTTTTCATTCAGCTTACATACATCTTTGAGGACACTCAAGCCTCGGAGTGTTCCTTCGTTGGGGGTGTTACTTGGAACCCTGACATCCAAACTTACGCCACTGTGTGGATGACGCAATCTAACCATCATCATCCTCTGATGTCCCCTTCTCTGCTTGCCTTCAATCTTTCCCAGCATCAGTGTCTTTTCCAATGAGTCCTCTCTTCTCATTTGATGGCCAAGGTATTTGAGTTTCACCCCTTATTATAATGTGGGACAAAAGCCTCTATAAAGATTTTACTTCCCCCCTATGTATTGGAGTTCCCAGTATAACTTTTCCTTTTCTTATGGGATGTTTGGGATTCTTAATATTCAGCTACACATCCTGTGATTATGTGTGCTTTGAGCAGTGGTCTTCCTGTTGCATATTTATCCACCGGGCTCTTCTGAACATTTGTCTGTGTCCCTTAGTAATAACTAAGGTGATGACGATCATGATGCTGCTTTTCCTAAATATTTGGTTTTGCTTGAAGTCATAATTAACTACCGAATGTTAAATAGGTCGTTCCTCGTGGTGGGAAGGATGGCGAGTCCATTAGCATGCTTAGCAAATCAGAACGAAGTTTTAATAAAAGATCATACAGATTGCCTTGTGTAATAACTGCGTAAGAAGAGCATTTAGGGCAAGCAGGAGGTTACACTGAAGAGATGTGTCATAGATGTAGATGTCTTGAATGCAGAAGAGGCTGTTATGGAAAAGAGCACAGTCCATGCATAAGAATAAGAGTTAGAGAGCAGGAATCAATCCAGGCAGTGGTGGGCTGCTGCAGGTTCGGACCGGTTCAGGTGAACAGGTAGTTGCAACCTGTGGATGGTTGCCCCCCCCAGCCCCCGGTGCTATGCTTCCTATTTAGCCTTGTTTTTGATGCCGCACACATGTGAAGGCCATGTGCATGTATGGATGGCGTGCGCGCTCACATTTTCGGGGTTGGGCGAATCGGTTCTTAATTCATGTGCCGCCCCCCTCTGAATCCAGGTCTCTAACGTGGCAGGCTGATTCCCACCCGGCAAACAGAGAAGATAACATGGGTAAACCCAGAACCTTTTGACAGTGGCTTAGACTGAGGCTACATTCGTCTGTCTCTTCTACTGGCATACAACTCTGATTCCAAATGTATTCAGCCCTCAACAGAGGGAATTAAATATTTCCCAAATATCTGTGTGCATGTAACTGTGATCTCTCGTGCATGAGAAGATATCATGAATGGTCTGTCCCAGCCTGCCTTAGATCAGGTTGTCTGAATTGCTGAGAGTTTTTCCAGGTATGGCATTTGAGGATTCCATAGGCCAGGGGTGTCCAAACTTGGGAACTTTAAGACTTGTGGACTTCAACTCCCAGAATTCCCCAGCCAGCTCTGCTGGCTGGGGAATTCTGGGAGTTGAAGTCCACAAGTCTTAAAGTTCCCAAGTTTGGACACCCCTGCCATAGGCTATATGAGCCATGGTGGCGCAGTGGTTAGAGTGCAGTACTGCAGGCTGCCTCTGCTGACTGCCGGCTGACTGCAATTTGGCAGTTCAAATCCCACCAGGCTCAAGGTTGACTCAGCCTTCCATCCTTCCGAGGTGGGTAAAATGAGGACCCAGATTGTTTGGGGGCAATAGGCTGACTCTGTAAATTGCTTAGAGAGGGCTGTAAAGCACTATGAAGCGGTATATAAGTCTAAGTGCTATTGCTGTATGAACTGGAGATAACAGAAGTTGTAGCTAACACAATTTTATTTGTTTGTTTGTTTGTTTGTTTCTAGACTTCTATGTTGTCTATCTCACCAAGGCAGCTCTGGAAGGAACCAAATTCCTCAGACTTTCATGCCTTGTTTTATATGTGTAATTCATGTCCTCCTTTCTCCAGTATAAAACACCAAATCTACCCATGGGAAAAATCCCAGAACTGGCATTTTCCTGGAAACTTCTTTCCTTCCTCCTCAACAATGAGGTTGTGCGGCTTTTGGTTTCTCTTCCCTTTTTAGGAAGAACGTTAGCAGTTAAGATTGCTAGGCAATATGCTTATATCATCCAGCTCAAATAACCGCTGGTGGTGTATGCTATCTTTGAGAGAAAGTGCTTCATTTCCCCCCCCTTAACAGTTCTATAATTAAGATAAGGTAAGCTGATTGGAAGCTAAGCAGGGTCAGACCTGGTTAGTGGTTGGCTAGGCAATCTCCAGAGAATAATTGGGTTGTAGGCTAAATTGGGCATTTTAATGCATAAAAACATTTGCATTGCTGCTAAGAAATCCATGTGGCTCTTTCCATGAAATCACTAGAAGTTGAACACCTGAAAGAGATTATCTTTGCAAACCAGAGAGTAACAGAACTAGATAAATAAATCTGATCACATAAACATGGGGGGGGGGGGAATTCATTGTTACATGACATCTGATACACATTGGCTTTATTCTTCTCTGGGAGACACTTTGTGGGATGCAAAATTTGATGTAAATAAGCCACATGATGTTGATATGTGAGATAGCCCTGGCAGGATCTGGGCACAATCTTGTTGCAGGTGGAATTTTCTGAGTGTTTGCTTCTCCAGAAACCTCACCTATTCCATCATATGGGCTTGGCTTCAGTATCTGATGAGGTTGAAATTGCTGTGTGGGAGATTGGGTGTGCCAGCTTCTTTTTCCTTCTGGACACATTTAGCGTGTGGTAAGAGCTCCTACTGCCATGTTCTATCCACTCTCCTGCCTGTGATCAGGAAAGAAACCTGGAACAGAGTAACCTCTGGAAGTGACCCAGTCAAATAGAGGAATGCTATAAGGGGAAGGCTGCCTATAATATGTGTTCCTGCAATTGTCATTGGAACTTTTAATAAACATTCAACTGGGGCTGACCTTGAGAAGTCTTAATTAGCCCAAAAGACCAAATTATAAACATTCCAAGGCACAGTCACTTTTCAATGACCTTCTACTGACTTCTGATGCTTACCTGCCTGAATTGTTCTTCTTTGTTCCTGTTGGCATGTATGCTGTACTTTTTCAGAAAGGCCTTGCTGAAAAATGAATGCTTTCTCTGGTTATGTGCCTATGTTATGTAAATGCATATAAGCATTTTATGTAATGCAGTTCTGTACAAAGCCAGCTTTTGTTAGATAGAACTCTTAGGTGCTACCATGAAAGGGTTTTGGGCTTAAAGTGTGGTCGGAGCTCCTGTCTTTCTATAAATCTTGGTGGGGGGGTGTAGAGTGCTGGCTTTGTTTCAGTAAGTGGAATGATTGGTTGTGTGGTTGTATCATGATTGGTAGATTGGTGCTGGTTGGTGCTGGCTGTGTGTCCGTTGTTGTTTTGTGTTGTAACGGCCTGGGTGGTGGGTGGGGCTCGTTGTTGACTAGGGCTGGTTTCCAGATGTCTGGTAGGTGGGAGGTAGCATCACGTTTATTCATGTTGTGGGGGTGTTTCTCTATTTTGATAGCTTCCATAATTATTCTCTTGAAGTGTTCAGTTTTAGAGATTAACCTGGTTCCTTCAAAATTAATTTCATGTCCTGTAGCTTTAAGGTGCTGGAAAAGGGAGGAAGACTTTTCTTTTTTTCTTTTTTAAAAGACCCCACCCCCCAAATGAGGCCAAGTGCTTGTTTCGGGGGAGGTCAAAAGAAAATAAGACCCTGTCTGGTAGCAGATAATTCTTTCCTCCTCCTCTACTGTTTTTGATGTTGGCTTATTAAGGCTGGTTGTATTGTTAATATTTCTGGGAGCGTCCACCAAGCTGTGAAAGCCAGCCTGTCAAGGACATAGCCCACTCCTCTAGAGAGCCCACATTTGCATTACTGGATATTAGAACTGATGGCAAGACTCGGATCTCAACAGATGCTGATCAAAAAGAAATTGATCCGTGGCAATAACTGAAAACTGATGTCCCAAATGCCTTTTATTGTTTCTCTGCTTTAGAAAGAGTTGAGACCTCGTCTCTGCCAGATGAAGAAGGGCCCCAATGGGTACGGGTTCAACCTCCACAGTGATAAGACAAAACCAGGCCAATACATCCGGGCTGTGGATCCAGATTCTCCTGCGGAAGCTTCAGGGCTGCGGCCTCAAGACCGTATCATTGAGGTATGTATTGGGGGTGGGTGAGGGGTGCACTGTTTGTTGCACATTAATTAACGTTTGACTAACCTAGACACTGTCTTCTCAAAGAGAATTGATTGAATGGGAGTTGTGATCCAAGAGTTGTGCCAGCTTAGCCATTTCTGGGCTTTTTGAAATCACCTCGCTTGTTTCTAAGCCAAATAAATTTGCTAGTGAACTTGGGGAATCAAAATACCCATTGCCTGATTTGAGAGTAGTTATTGTTATATAGTATTTCTACACCCTGCCATAAAGCATGAAACTCTTGTCTTTCCAAAATGCCTTTACCTTGCAAATAAGTAGAATTCTCTTTCTTGTCTGAGACCATTTCCTCAAAGATCCTTGTAGACTATTTTAACACATTTTAACATAAATTAAAATCTTTGTTCTTGGGCCCCTCTCGTGATTGCAATCTCACCTGGCAGCAGGGTTCACCTGGATACTTTTGGCATAGGAACTCAGTGGATCCACCTCCGTGATGCTTGTTTAGAATCTTCAAATTGTCATCACTAATTACAGCTCCATCCAGCAAGGCATGTCCCTGCCCCGAGGAATTTGCCAATTAAATTGGAGTATGGAAAAGCAATAAAAAGAAAATGTTGGGGGCAAAGGTAGCAGGGGAAGAATAGGCTTATGATTTAAAAGTATATCCTTGAGTCTTAACATTGGTTTCAGCATGAACTTAAACCTGAATGCCTTGATGGACAGTGTCATAGGCACAATAGGATAGATTGGATGTTGATAACCCAGGCTCAGTTTCATGCCAAATAGCCTCTTTTAAAGATCAGAGGGGAAATGCCAATGGTAGGAAAGCTGTGACCAAGTCTGGGAGCCGAAGACAAATAGATCTTCACACTGGATCATTTCACGGAAGGGCTTTGGAAGGGCTAAGTTAAACAAAGATAATTTCTCTGCACTGTCCAGGGATTCCTAAAGGAGTGAGATTTTTCTGAAGCAGTCACCATTGGATTGCACGATCAAAGCTGTCAGATGTGCATAGCTACAGATGAGGCTACACAACACTGTAGATATGTGACATTTTATACAGACTCCCAACTACCCACTTGCATAGACGCCTTCTCAGCATGAAATTCTGTTCCAGTCTTTAGGGAGAAACGAACATGAATAGCACTTTTTGGAGAATATGAGTTTAGCCAGAGTGGAAGGTGTAGGCTAAGTAGGCAATTATCTATATTGTGCCAATGTATAAGCTAGGAAAGGGAGAGAGACAAACACATGCAGCTCCTACTGTGTGTAAGTTTACAGACCCATCAGTATTTCACTCCTATAAAAAGACAAGCCTAAGGCCAAAGGTTCCATAGCCCATTATTTTTATGCATATTATTTTTTGCCCTAAAGTGTGCTTAGTTTAGGCTTCTATAGCTCAACTGCACAGAAAGGAGATCAAGCAACTAGGTTATTTGTTACTTCAGAATGTCACGAAACCAGGGTTGGGCAGTCTTGATTGGTTGGGGTTGTGGGAGCCCTGGGTGTGTCTTTTGTATTACAAGCATTGTTTTGCATGTGCCCAGTCATAAAGCCTTTGGGGCCCTAGAGACATTCTGGCAAATAACGATGATGATAGAGTTGGTACTTGCTGTGCAGCATGCCAGCTATGCTTCTATTATGTTTTAATTAAAAAGATCCTTTAAAGCAAAATAAGAAGTTTGCCAACACGGAGGGAGGTGTCAGAAAGATGCTGGTGCTCACAAGCTCTATATTGCTGACCCTGCATTGAATTATCAAGCTAGCTTTGCAAATGAACAGTGGGGAGGAGGGCAAGGGAGGCCACAGCAGTGCTGCAGCATCAGGATGTGAGCCCCATCCCCTTTCTCCAAGCATTGCAAGGTTGCATGTACTGTATGCTCCCAAAGGGGAAGTTGGAGGTCATCTTCATTCTGATAAAAGCAAAGAGTTGCTATACATCAGAGGTCCCAAATCCACAGGCCGCATCCCAGTACCGGGCCACGGCGGCCCATTTCAAACCGAGCCACAAAAGTGATATGCAAGCGTGCATACACAGTTCTGCTTGCGCCAGCAACAAGTGAGTATATGCCTGCAGCTCCATTTGCACAAGTGGTAGGCATGTGTGCTCGCCACTACGCGAATAGAGCTGCTGCACGCACGCTTGCCACGTGGAAAACCGTCTCTTCTCTCCTCCCCGTCCTCCTTTGCTAGTCTGCAAAGCCAGAAAGATTGGGAACTGCTGCTCTAGATGCCTATTTTGTGAAAAACAAAACAGGAAACCTTTTAGCTCAAAATGAAATTAATGTAAGGGTTATAATATGCAAGTCGTATATATCCATAAACCCTCTGTGGGTGCGTTTTGTACTTCCTTTTAGAACAACCTTGAGTGTAAAATTATTTATAAAGATAATAAAGGTGGGTTAAGAGTAAAAATGAATAAATAAATACAGCCGATGTTCTTATTCCCTGCTGTTAAGTCATACTGACTAATAAGAATGACTTAAGAATAGTGAGCAAGAGTAATGGCATCAACTAAAGGTCAGAGCTGGGAGTATCCACTTTCAGTCTAATTAAAATGCTGATACATGTTGTAATTTATTTTTTATGATTTATAGATTGCCTTTCAGCACATAGGTGCTCATTAAGATCTGAGTACAGTCAGGTTTATATTGCTGTTGCTGCAATTTAGCTATATCCATCCCTGGCCTGTTTGCTGTGTTACACAAGGCACTTCTCTTTTAAGATAACAACCACAACTTGGCCTTATATTCTTGGTCAAAATAATGCCTGTCCGTATTTGTTAAGGAATTCAGGAACCACAAAACATGGTGTTTTTAAATGATAATATAATCTGCAGCAAAATTTAATGGCCATCTTTCCTTCCTTCTTGAACCTTCAGATAGGGCAAAATTGGGCTTGTCTAAATACAGAGCAGTGTTATGTTCTTGCTAGGCTGACTTTCTGAGCAATAGCTTACTGGAAATTTAAAGTAATCCAGTGACCATTTTTAGTTTTGTTGACATGGTGAGGAATCATTGATGGTTCCTACTGAAAGGCTTACCGTCAGAGGTAATAGCCCTCATAAAGATAGATCTCCTAAGATCGTAGAGCTGCTTTTGAATGATACTATATGGGCACTGCTTTGATAGGGTTAGGTTTTGATAGACTGCATCTGCTGTTCTGAAGCTCTCATCCTCTTGTGTGGACCAGTCGTGGGGTGCTACCAGTTCGGCCGAACCGGTAGTGGTATGGCGGCCTAGGTCGCTGGAACCGGCAACGACCCAGGCCTGCCACACCCCTGAACCAGTTCCCCAGTCACCGCCATCACCATCTTGTTTTTGAGCTCTGCACATGGGCAGAACAATTTTAATCGAATTGTGCATGCGCGCACAAGTGAACCAGCAGTAAAGCCTGCTGGAACCCACCCCTGGTGTGGACCCTTAGACTTCCTTGGAAACCTATGGGAGAATTTTCATTAGGAATGCTTGTGTTATTGGACATTTTTTGGTAGAAAACTATTTGTCCAACAGAAGTAACCTGGTCTTCAAGGATTATGCTCCATGACCTTTTGCAGTATATGTGAGGGATTAATGTCAGGTATTAGGAACTGGGTTTTAATAGAAATGCAGTCCCTTGGAGATGGAGCAGAGCCATGATTTAGACCCATCTACTTCATGTTCACATGGAGTGCTAAATTTGGAAAGGCAGTAAAGGGCTAAAGCAGCCTTTCAGCTTGGCATTATTTTGCTCAAAAGGCAGAGTCACAACCCAAATATCCTTGTTCACATAAAGTGTTAAACACGAAAAGACGCTGGTAGTCACCAAAGAAAGGCCTTTACTATAAGCAATTTAGATAGTTAAACAAAGTTTCAAACTATAGAGTGTGGCAGTTTTAAATATCCTACGACATTGGCAAAAGACTGAGCTGTGATGATCCCTATTGCTTTTGTGGAAGACATATCATAAGATACCATATAGTCAGGGGTGGGCTGCTGGGGGTTCGCATGGGTTCGGGCAATCCTCTACCTAGGATTCTGCCACCCCTGGCTGGCTATGCCCACCCCACCCCTCCCAGGAGTCCCCGCGCAGCCCGTTCATCATGCAAGGTAAGTGCAGGACCCACACAGACGTTCAGGGAGAGCTAAAAACTGGCCTATTGGAGGGTCTGGAAACGGGACTGTTTCCAGCCTCCGGAGGGCCTCTGGAGCCCAGGGGAAACAGTTTTCTCCCTCCCAGAGGCTTGAGGAAAGCCTCCAGAGCCTGGGAAAGGCAACCCCCCCCCACTCCCACCATGTTGCAGGAGGATGACTAGGCCACACCCACCATGGCCTACCCAGCAACGGGACAGCGAACCCGTTGCTGGAAGTTTTGAAGCCCACCCCTGCGTATAGTCCTGTACTTGTTGTTGCTGTGGAATGCTACTGATTGCTGTGGGGTGGACGCCAACATTTGTAAAGTCTCCATATTGTTTGGGTGTCTGCCTGAATATGTGTTTTTTGTTTGTTTGTTTGGGCTCAGAAACATGTTTCTTTCCTGGCAGGTGAATGGGCAATGTATGGAAGGCAAGCAACACTCAGATGTTGTTTCAGCCATAAAGTCTGGTGGAGATGAGACCAAGCTGCTGGTAGTGGATAATTTAACAGATGAATTCTTCAAGAAGTGCAAAGTCATCCCCTCTGAAGCACATCTGAAAGGTATGGCATCCGTTTTGCTAAAGAAGATATTGTTGTGGTTTGGGTGAGATTTAAAGAACCAACTCCTTCCTAGACAGAGATGCTATGAGTGTGTTGGAATGCAAGCGTGAGGCGAGCATGGGCCTACTGGAGAGGCTAGCAAAGAGCTAACTTCTCATTTTCTGCCTTGAGAATCCTGTACCTTCTGTTGGAGGAGAATGGTGTGGTGTAGCTATGTTTCCGTCTTGAGTGGAAATAGCAATAGCCCTTAGACTTATATACCGCTTCACAGTGCTTTACAGCCCTCTCTAAGCGGTTTACAGAGTCAACCTATTGGCCCTAACAATTTGAGTCCTCATTTTACCCACCTCGGAAAGATGGGAGGCTGAGTCAACCTTGGGCCTGGTGGGATTTGAACTGCCAAATTGCAGGCAGCTGGCAGTCAGCAGAAGCAGCCTGCAGTACTACTGCCTTCTAACCACTGCGCCACTGATCTCACCAGAAACAAGACAGGAACTAGCAATCCCTTTAAACATTAAAGAAATCCCAGTAATGTAGAATGGCCAGGAGCAACATGCTATGTGAACATCCTCAATAGTTGGGGTATTTGGCATAAAATAATTAAAAAGAAATAGGAGCATGTTGTTGGCTCATTCAGAAAGGCAGAATTCCTTGTTAAATGAGTTACAAGATGTTCTTCCATCTTTAGGAATGTAAGAAGCTGCTTAGTTTTGAATTGCCCTCTTGGTTTATTGAGCCCAGAATGATGGGTACAGACTGGTAGCTGCTGTCCATGGTTCAGGACAGTTTTCCCAGCCCTTCCTCAGGACAGTCTTTTTTTTAAAAAGAATTTTATTGTTTTTTAAACATTTATAGGGAAGGGTAGGTGGATATACAAAAAATGTTGGCAGCTACATCGTGCTGAAAGTAGAAATCTCTCCAAATCACAACTTTTACAGAAAGAAAAAGAACAGATAAAAGATAACCCAAAACAGCATCTTATTATACATTGTATCAACCATATGTTCAATCATCTCTTTTACCACTTTCTAATATATCAACAATTACAATAATATTTCAAATACATTTATTTTTGTGACCTGAGTCTTTTCAGTATTGCTCCCTCCCCCTTGTCCCCTGGTGGATCCACAGCCCCTCCCTCCCTCATATCTTGTATATTATCACCTTTTTCACTACCTCTTACAGTTTCATCCTCTAGGAGGGAACTGTGTTTTTTCATGAAGGCCTCTGCCTCCAGAACTGAATTAATTCTAATTCTATTTCCCTCCCAGAAAATCAACATTCTTTCTGGCAATAATCATCTAAACCAAATTCCTTTATTATATAATTTCTTTGATAAGGAGGAATACTTCCTCCTCTTTTCTCTTATTTTTTTCGGAATTTGTTTAAGAATGGCAATTTCTTTATCTATATATTTTAGTGGTCCCCCCCTTTGGGCTCCCAAAACCTCATCCCTCGTGGTCTTCCTAAGAAATTTAACATGGACTTCCCTTGGAACATTATGTGTTCTGGCATATTCTGAATTGATTCTATAAACCAGATCCATATCCCACCACAACTGTTCTTTATCTCTTTTAATATATTCTGCTAAGATTATACACATAATATTCTTAAGGTCTTCATCTTCTGTCTTGGGTAGGTTCTGGAATCTGAGAAAAAGGGACATTCTTTCAAGTTCCATCTTTACCATGAAGTTTTCCAATTCTCTATTCCCCTTCTGAGTTGCCTTCACCTTCTCCCTCAGCCCAACCACGTCCTCCTCCAGTACTCCAACCCTCTGTTTATTTTCTATTGTTTGCTGCTGTGCATCTCTGAGCTGCTCTTTAAAATCTGTCAGTTCTTTTTTCAGTTATTTCTGTCCCTTCATAATAGCCTGAAACATTTGGGTAACTGATAAGTCCTTTGTGCTCTCTGCAGCCACTTCTTGTTGTAAGAATGATAAAGTTTTTGTCTGTTGGGTCATTGGGCTAGAAGCAGAGGAGGCAGGCGCTGAGGCTGCCTTCCCTGGCGGTGGTTTTCTGGGCCCCATTTGTTAAGCTCAGGGATAAGTGTAAATCCTTATACAAAAGAAATGGTGTCTGTGGAGTGCGCAGTTGGGTGATACCGAGGAGGCAGACAAGCCCAGAAGTGAATGTTAATCCTCAGTCACAGTTCCAAGCCAGAAGAAGAGAGTCAAATAATCCAAATCCTGAAAGACCATAAAACAGGGGAGGCTCCAGAAGTCCTTCGGGAGGTAATAGTAATATAAAGCCAGAAATTTCTTCAAAGGTAGTTTCAAAAGGCTAGTTTCATTTATTAGAGCAAAGAAGAAGAAGGAAGTGAGCCATCTTGGCTCCGCCTCTCACAGGGAACCAGGGAGCAAAGCATTCAAAGTTTCCATAAGGCTTTTAAAACAGCTCAGGGATCACTTCTTCCAATTGTGATGTAAATCTTTCTCATAGTTAGTACAAGTGGGTAATTCAACGTTTTACTCTCTCACTCCATTCTGAGATCGAGAGATAGTTCAAATGCTGCTTTAACCGAGGGGGGTAAAAAAAGGCCCCCTCCAATTTTGTAACTTCAAATAGATTGAATCCACAACTTGCAAATAGCTGTTGCTCATCCATTAAATGGTATTAAAAGAGATTAGGACAAACTTCTCACCTCCAGCACTTCACTGCAACTTCTGATTGATTATTTCCTTCCGGAATCCATTCGGCGAAGGTGCAGACAGCCAACAGCTACGCCATGCGCAACCCTTTGCTCCCCGGCTCCTGGGGTGAGACTGGAACCCCCCCCCCATGGCTGCCTCCGCTTCTGGGGGCTCCAGCAAGCCACCCTACAGCAGGTGGTCCCTCCAAGACCCCCTGTGTTCCCTAAAGGAGCCCACTGGAGAGACGAGCAGCGGACGGCAACGTCCGTCGCCTCTGGGAACTGGAAGTGATCTCCTCAGGGCAGTCTTGAAGGGACTGAAGTTAGATTTTTTTTCTGCGTTCAAAGCACGTGTTGTACTGTTGAGGGGTGTATTTTCCCTCCATAGTAGAACAAAGACACCCACCCCCACAAAAAAATCTGGTTAATGTTTTCAAATGCTGACCTGGTTCTACAGATAAACGAATGCTAAATTTCATATACCGTATTTTTCGGAGCATAAGAGACACCAAGATTTTGAAAAAAAAAAAGTTTTTGCACTCTGCAGACCTCCCCCAAACGGCTCATTTTTCGCAAAAACTGGCCTGTTTTTTGTCAAAGAGAGGACATGCATAAACTTTAGAAGGCTTATAGAGTGCTCCTGGTGGCTGGGGGGGGGGGCAAAAACGAGCAAAAAACAGCCCGTTTTTCAGTCATTTTTGTCCTAACCAGCCCCCAGGAGCACTCTGGAAGCCTCCTAAAGGCTATGCATGGCCATTTTGGTGAAGGGGGTGGGGTTTTAGGAGGCCAAAAAAGCTGTATTCAGTGTATAAGACGCATCCAGATTTTCACCTTGTTTTTTGAGGTGCATCATATCCTCTGAAAAATACGGTAAATGAAATTAAATGTTGACTATATAAGTCAGTAGGCCTGTCCTTGAAAAGCATGTATTGGTAACTGGGAGCTAGTCTACATGGCTGCTTACCACATAAATAAGAATCTTTCTCTATCCTCCTTGTTCTCTACATTCAAACACAAAATAGAATTTTCCTAAAAACCAGAAAGACATTTAAGCCGTGCTGATTTAAATGACTGTGATGAACTAGCACAAAGCACATTTGAAGCACATTAAGCTCTATACCTTTGCATGGGGTCCCCAGCATCCCAACCATGAAAGGATTAAAAAAAGCAAGAAGGCGAGAGACACGTGCCAGCCCACCCTTTTCGCATGCTCTTGCCGCTCAGACGTCAAACTAGAACTTGTATTGTTGTTGAGAACTGCAGACAATAGGTTTGGAACCAGGGCTGCTGTAATTTGCAGTCTTACTCTTTGAAAGTTGATAAAAACTGGGAGGCTCAGGGAATGTTGCTGCCAGGATTTTTGATTTGTGGTTTTTTTTTGGCGGGGGGGGGGTGTCAACCATTTCTGGATTAAGCTGGCAGAGTCGTTGTACCCCTGTTTGAATCTTTATGTCATCAAAACAGCAATGGCAAATATCACACTGCCAACATTAACAGTGCATGCATGGGCATGGCAGTGGGGGGGGGGGGGGGGAGTACAGATGATGTACAAATTTAAAGGCCAGAATCTACAGCAGGGTTGCCCATCCCTGCTGTAGATTCTGGCCTTTAAAGTTGGCCTTAGAGTTCATGCCTGATATTCAGTGAGGGCTTCCCAAATCATCTACATCCTGGAAGGGAAATTCCCTTTATCTCCTGAACCAGGATTAAGATTAGTGGATAACTGTGGTGGAATTTGCACCTTTAAAAGATGTCCAAGCCATCATGGGTGCAATTCAGACAGATTTACAGATGGGGATCATAGAGGGATACAGTGATGGAACTTTGATTCTGGCAATTGCTTGCTTAGACTTCTGTCCAGAATATCCGGACAGTCTCTGTTTTTCTCTACACAGTGTAATTCTTGGGTTAAAAACCTGTGGAAGGAGAGAGGGAGGGAGGAAGGAAAGGATTTTTTCTAAGGGAGGATCCTTGTATGAAAATCTCTTATAGATAGTCCTCAATTTACAACAACAATTGAGCTCAAAATCTCTGTTGCTAAACGAGGCATTTATTAAGTGAGTTTTGCCCCATTTTATGATCTTTGTGGTCAAAATTGTTAAGTGAATCTGGCTTCCCCGTTTATTTTATTTATTTTATTTGATTTGATTTCTAGACCGCCCCCTCTCCCTGAAGGAAAGTTGCAACACACACACACACACACACACACACACACACACAACACACACCACCCCCGGGACACTTCAACCATCATTAATATGAGTCAGTTGCCAAGTGTCTGAATTTTGATCACGGGGATGCTGTAACAGTCGTAAGTGTGAAAAATGGTCGTAAGTCACTTTTGTCAGTGCTTTTTTTCAGTGCCGTTGTAAATGTGAACGGTCCCCAAAGGAGCTGTTGTAAATTGAGGACTACCTTATACAAATGGATCAATTTGACCTTAGGAAGGATTTTGGTTCTTGTGTGAACAAGTTGGGGCTATATGTTTGTGTGTGGAGGCAGAAGAGATTGCTGTCTGTTTTAACTGCACCATGAGTTCTGGCCCTTATTCCTCCTGTATGAGGGTGCTTTTTCTAGCAAGACCACATTCTTCCTCTTATCAACCCACATGGATGGTTTTGTGTTTTTGTCTGCAGGAAGGAGCAGTAGAAATAGTTCGTTGTTGTTGTTGTTGTTGTTGTCAGTTGCAAAGTCGTGTCCCACCCATCGCAGCCCCATCGACACTGTTCCTCCAGGCCTTCCTGTCCTCTACCATAGTTCTGTAATGCAAAAAGAATCCATATAGCCCTTATGTTCTATATAGTCATTGTATATTCTACTTCAAAGTTAATTGGGCAGGAAGAAGTAATTCAGGAGACGAGATCTTTTTAATGATGATTAAATAATGCCATAATAGAGGGCCTTACCATTAACTAAATAGTAATAGCTATCACAATGCATAATGAGGGAGATGCTTGGATCTTGAAGAGTGTCTTGGAAGGGCTTATTTTAACACATCGCCCAGTCCATTTTCTTACATGACATTATTAGAAACAATTAAATCCTTCATGACTATGTGACTGGGATCAAATAAGTTTGGCACCCATATACACTATGTGGAAATTATTTTCTGGTACTTGGAAAAAGCAGGTTTCTAAGTTAAACATAATTTTTATGATTGCGGTAATCTAGTTTTTCAAGAAAGGAACATCTGGGGGAAAGCATCTGTCCTGGGCTTGATAGAAGAGTCTCTTGTGCATGCTCTGTATTGGGAAGAAAGGAACTGGATCAGCAATCCAATCACCTTGGAAATGTCAGGATTAAGAACAATCTCTAGTAAAGCATGTATAAGACGCCATCATTCATGAGTTCACTTCACAAGGCTCAAGGGAAGGACCCTCCCAAGTCCCTCTGCTCCATAGAGAGAGGAATACAGAGTAGCTTTGCAAGAGGGAAGAGACCAAAGAGAAGAGGCCTCTGATGCTGGATCATTGAATCAGAGGAGTGAGGAATGGAGAAAGAAAAAACTGTGGATTACTGTATTGACATCTGACTTTCAGGGACCTTCCAACAAGCAGCCTTTTGCCAAATAGGAAGCTCTTTTTTCTTGGACTATTTCTGCCTTATGAGCCTTCCCTCATCTGGATTCTCAATGAGAACTTCCTTGCCGAGAGACAATGTTTAATGTGATGATTGGCCATTAATTACATCCTACTACAAATCGGAAGTGAAATATATGCCTACATGTCCCTTATGTTAAATTGGAAGATAGTTCTACATACTGACTCAGTGGTAGACAGCCATGCAAACCAGGAGGTGTAGAACTGCTCAGGTTTTTAAAAACCAATAATTAGCCTTTGAAAGTTGTTTAAATAATTTAGTAATTAGATGACTCAGTGCTGTTGTGCCTTTTCATCTCAGAGCTATTGAGCAAAACAGAACATTTTATTTTATGATTCCCTGGACCAAAGCTGACCTTTATTGCATCATTCATTCACTTAACTTTTAGTGCACTACAGAGCTGGAGATGTTACTGCAATGTATTGAATTAAGTTTTCAAGAGCTTGATCTCTCTCCATGCGATGCATCCTCAAATTGACATCTCTTGTACAGCATTTTTTTTTGAATTTGGATTGCCTGCTTTGGGATCCCATGAAGGAATAGTTTTGGGTGGCAGGTGGAGGGAAACATTTCTGGAGCATCAATGGGACAGGGTCAGTTACCTAAGAAAGAGGAACAGTGCTCTTTGGAATCTCTTAATCCATTTAAACATTCCTCTTCTAAATAGAATTTAGGCAGCACCTAGTTGAGTTTGATTGTTCTAACAAGGTAAGCAAAGTTTGGTCATGGTTAGTCCTTGGCTAAGAAACCACCAGGAAATCTCCAGGCCGAGAAGTTGAAGAATCATCCTAGAAAAAGGCAACCCATACGATTGCCAAGACAATTGCTTGGATGTTGTCCCTAAGTGTCTTCCTTGACTTCCTAAATCAGCCATCAGTAGACCATAGAAATAAACCATATTTACACCAAAGGTGGGTTGCCAATTTTTCTACTACCGGTTTGGAGCCGTGACGCTTTTGCGAATGCGCAGAAGCATCCGAGGAGGTGGGCAGAGCCTCCCGCCGCCGCTACTACCAGGCCGAACCTGCAGCAACCCACCTGTGATTTACACACATTCAAAAGAGACAACAAAAAGCTAAGAAGGAAGCGAGTCTACAACACAATCCTTCCAGCAACCAACACTCAGATGAAGAGTGAATTGACAAACCATCAAGCAGTAAACAACAGTCTAATCAAGAAACTACCAGGGAGAAAAACACACATCCAGTAACACTGGCAGGGCAAAACTCCTGCATATAAACAGGGAGCAAATCTCACACTCGCCAGCATGATGGGCAACAAAATGTCTGCAAGCAAACAATCAAGCTCAGAGAGCACCGATAACACAGTTCAACCCTGAGCTGCAGATAGTCTCTACCATAGGACAGATGAATGAATATATAAAGTATTAGCATTTGGAAAACTATCTAAAGTATTCTAAATGATTAAAGAGAGCTTTTCATCTTCAGACACAATATACATAGAGCAATTTCTAATGCGTAAAGCAGCAAAACCTATTTGAAAAGTATTGGTGGTGCCAGATGGAATAAGCTCAGGTCAATCACAGAAGAATGTACACAGGGTGAAGGATGAATTTCCCTTCCTAGCTCCATCTTACTGCTCTGGAGATGGACGGGATCAGAGGTGGGTTGCTACCGGTTCGGCCCGGTTTTGCCGAACTTGTAGTGGTATTTTGGCCTGGGTCACAGAACCGGCAGCAATCCAGGCTGGCCACGCCCCCGAATCAGTTCCCTGGTCGCTGCTGCTTTTGCCAGCATGTTGTTTAGTAGTGCACGTGCAGTTCACTGTAAATTGTTCTGCACGTGTGTGAAGAACAATTTACATTGAACTGCACACGCCGCACAGCACACGTCTGGCGCACGAGCGCAGCGAACCAGTAGTAAAACCGGGAGCAACCCACCTCTGGATGGGATGGGCTGCAAGGACAATGTCTGCAGCCTTAGGCTGTGCTTGCCAATTGCCCAGAGCTCAGGCAACAGATGGCTAAGGAGCAAGCTGAATGAGCTTCTGAAAGTTCTTGATTCTTCCCAAAGGTTCTTTGTTTTCCCTTTTTCCAAGGGCATAGAATATTTAAGCTCTGGGTCTACTGCAAACCTTGTTCCTAATGTCTCAAAGGTGCTTTTTCCAAAAGGCAACTAGACGTCCTTGGTTTTTTTCCTTTTAAAATGTTTCACTTCTTATCCAAGAAGCTTCTTCAGTTCTAACAGTTCTCCATTCAAAACTGAAGAAGCTACTTGGATAAGAAGTGAAACATTTTCAAAGAACACCCCCTCCCCCCCCCCAAGAAAGTCCAGTTGGTTTCTGGAAAAAGCATCCTTGGAACAACCATGACCTAAATAATTGAGAATCTTCACGGACAACTTGTTCCTACTCTTAGTGCCTTGTTCCTCTCAGTGTAAGGAGCCCAATTCTCAAGCTATCCATATTTGGATCGCGTTCCAGGTTCACACATTCATGCCTTCTGGTGTAGGACCTCTGCATTTGCAGCAGCTTATCTTGACCTACCTACTTACCTACCTACCTTTCTGTTTCTTTCTTTCCTTCTCTCTCCCTCTCCCTCTCCCTCTCCCTTTAAACATCTATGCTGCTCATCTCACTGAGGCGACTCTATGCGGCTTGACATCTGGGGAATGAACCTACAAGGGTGGCGATATTATTGCTGCTGTTATCTGGGCTTGTGCCACAATGACTCTTGATGATATTGCAGTGCGACATGCAAGACCCAAGGGGGTGGGAAGGAATCACATTCTCTCTTAGCTGATAGCCATCCTGTGTCCAGCTGACCTTCTCTGTGTTCCTGAGAACTTGCCTATTCTGGATGGAGACTGTCTGCCCTTCTAGTTTGGCTCTGAGCTTTGTCTCACCTAAACCAGAGCCAAAACTATACTTGGATTATGAAAGATGGCCATTTGTTTTACTTAAAGGTGTCCTAATATTTTGCAATTATTTGCAACATGCTATAATTGGAAGGGGATCCAAGGTCTGAAGAGTTAGGCAGGCCTCCAGCTCAGTCTGGTTTTTTGTTTAAGGCAACATGGGGACATGTTTTTTCTCTCCTTCCCTATAACAAAAGATTCATTGTTGTGGCACCAGCCACCAACTGCCATTTCCTTCAGTCCTTGTGCATTGTTTGTGTCTTTGGCAAGTACACCTCAGAATTATCTCTGCAATTGTTGCTAAACCACAACTCCAACGCCAGCTAACTGCCTTTTCTTTTTCTTTGACGACAAAAGCACAGCGTCCAATCCCAGAAAGAAATGGATTCTGCCCGCTGCTCTTATTTAATTTCTCAGCGAACATGGTTGGGACTTAGAGCTGGCCTTGAGTGAAAGTTATTGCATTGGGGGAGGGGATGTGAATTTTTAGAAAGGGAGAGGAAGTAGATCAGGAAGCAGATATTTGGATCCGAAGTAGATGAGCAAAAACAAGATGCTTTCTTCAGTTCTTGGACTGAGTGCATAATTTCCACTGTGTCACTGGTGAGGATTTATTGACAGAATCTGGAGACTTGTGGAAACCAGTTGAACAACTGGGGCACCTTGGCTGAACTCTCACTTGATGCCAAACGAGGATGACTGCAGAAGCCCTAATGGCCTGGTTCATACTTTACTTTTAAACCAAGCGAAATGCAGCTCATTGCAACTTTCCCCACTGCTGAGCTAACATTTTTCTCTTCCTCTCCTGACTTGTGGTAACTGATGGTCACGTAAAATGGTGGCTCCACTTCCGCTCTGTGTCCTGGCTTTGAATCTGATCTGATTCCCCTGCCAGATGTCGGTCAGGGGGGGAGTTAAATGACAAGCATTATTACGCTGTTGCCGTGCAAGTGCTATCCCTTTCGTGTGTCTGTTGTAACAGCACGCGCACGAAAAGGGACTAGGTTAGTGTCGTGATTCTGGATCAGGTCCTGTGTATTCCTCTGTTTGTGCCCTAGTTAAATATAAGAGGGGGGGGGGCAGCCTCCAGTGTAATATATGCATCTGGCCACTGTGTTAGTGTCATAGCAACCAGGTCTTAACAGGCCTCTTTGAATATATCACAAATTCAATTCAACAACTTGCTTTCGCAGTTTTCAAACCTTTCATTAAGGCACCATTCTGACTTTTGCAGGTTGTTTTGCATTTGTATTGGGTTTGTGTGTTCTTACACCCACTTACCCAGTTAGCATTCAAGAATGCACAGAAAAGTTGCTTTAAACCAGATGAAGCCTTAGTCCAGGGGTGTCCAAACTTGGGAACTTTAAGACTTGTGGACTTCAGCTGGCTGGGGAATTCTGGGAGTTGAAGTCCACAAGTCTTAAAGTTCCCAAGTTTGGACACCCCTGCCTTAGTCTGATGGAGAGTAATTGCCCTGCTTAGCAGTGGCTCTCCAGGCAGAATTCCCCATCCTTTGCTACTTCACTGTTTTCCTGGCAATGCCAGGAACAGTACCTGGAATCTCCCAGCATGCAAAGCGGCTGTTGCACCGCAGACTTGCAGCTCTAGACCCTGAGTCACTTCCTCCAACGACTTTCCAAGAGTTGAACTCAATTCAACGTTTCTGAAACAGCTCATTATTCCGCCACGGTTTTTCTTTTGATTTAATTCCATAAAACAATAAGGCCAGCGATTGAAAAGTGTCAAACGTTAGATCTCAAAAATTTGAATCCGATGCAAAAAGAAGAGAAAAATATTAATACTGTAAAGGAATACTAACCCTGGGAGCATATAAAGGATGTTCAGAGGAAGATTTAGGTTAGAACAGCACATCTGATAAAAGACTAGACGGAGTTAAGCAAGAAAAATCTTGGGGCAGGGACAGAGGATTTGGCATCAGCAGTTACTTAGAAGAACTGAAAAAATGACTGCAAAGATCTCAGGGTTTATGGTGTATGTAAATAGTTCCTATACTTACATAAGGTTGGCTTATATTCAAGAACCTTTTGAAGTTTATTGGGAAAAACCCAAAGCGAAACACAACTTGCAGAAATCAAATAATCTGCAATAGTAGGTTCTGTTTCATCGTTGCCTTATTAAAGTGTCTTAACAACTACACGTTTGAGTTTTAGACAGTCATTTCTGGTCAAAATAGCATCGGTAATAAAGCTGAAATCCAAATCTTCGGGCATGCAGTTCTGTATAAAATCCATGAAATTCCATGCATTTGTTTGTTACGGTTGGTTAAAATTGCAGTGTGCAAAATTTGAGTGCGTTGGACACATGAAATGGGAGTGTCAATTCCATGTTAGGTTGAGGGGATATGGATTTGCTACAATGTTCACTGGGTGATCTCCATGATCTCTCTCACCACAGCCTACTTTCCAGAGTTTCTATGAAAATAACACAAAGGCAGGAATAAAACCACACTTGTTCCCAGTTCTCCTTGAAGGCAGCTGTGCTATAATTGAAAATGTAGCAAATCTCTGTACGTAGGCAGCAATAATTACATCGAAGTTTCAACCTGATCACCTGCCTATTGGGTGACAGAGAAGGAAAAATGCCAGTACCTGTGGTTGATACTGCCTAGGTGGTTTTGCAATTCACACATACCTGTATGGCATGTAGGCCAGAGGTGGTGCTGGTACTATTTGCCTAACATAAAATTGTGACAGATTGTAATGATGCAAGGCACTCACTGAAAACCATACATACTGGGTCAGTTTTGGAGGGATGTACAACTGGAAGGTACTAATTTGATGCTTTAATCCCTAATAGTACCCATGTAAGGTACCTTGGGTCCCTGGATAAAAGTGTGCAGGGAAATATATCCACCCATCTCTCCATCCAATACATATATACATACATACATACATACACGTAAAATTTCCCCTTGCACATATGTGTTAGTCGTTCCCAACTCTAGGGGGTGGTGCTCCTCTCTGTTTCAAAGCCAAAGAGCCAGCGCTGTCTGAAGACCTCCATGTCATGTGACCAGCATGACTAAATGCCGAAGGAGCACAGAAAGCTGTTACCTTCCCACCAAAGGTGGTTCCTATTTTTCTACTTGCATTTTTATATGCTTTTGTACTGCTAGGTTGGCAGAAGCTGGGACAAATAATGGGAGCTCACTCCGTTACGTGGCGCTAGGGAATCGAACTGCTGACCTTTCTGATTGACAAGCTCAACGTCTTAGCCACTGAGCCCCTCACATACATACATACATACATACATACATACATACATACTTATATGCAATAAACTGTATAACAGTGATCACCTACCCAATCTGGTGATGTCTAATATTATCTGTCCTGCTCCTTAACCAATACCCAAAGACAAAGAAGTTGTCAATTTTTGCCCCATATTGGATCTGCTCTGTGGAGGTGACTGCAGAGAAGGGTGTGTTTCTTTATGTATGTGTGTGTGTGCCTGTGTGCATGTGAGAGAGAGAGGGTGGGGTTCTGATGATGGGATATATTTCTGTAGCAAAATTGGGAGCTCCCAGAGGAAGCAATGATCCTTGAGTCAACCTGTTAGTGGTTACAGGATATGCTAAGTAGTAGTGCAATGGGTTGTAGAAATCCTGCTAGAAGAAATAAAATGTATTCACTTCCTTCTTGTTTGTTTGTTCTGTTCTTTCTCCCTCTTAGGTCTTTTACCAGAACCAGTTGCTAATGGTGATGTGGAGAAGGTAAAAATTACTGCCAATCACATGGTTCCTTGATAGATGTGTTAGAGCCAACATTCAACATTGCAGATTCCTCTGCTCTATATGTGTTGTTATTGGTGGTGGTGGTGGGGAGCATCAACAGATTACTGAACTACTCTCATGCCTTCTGAGTCTACATTGTTAGGAAATTTTAACTGTCCCTAGTTTTCCAATACATTCACACTGGAGATAATACAGAAGCATTGCACATGCCAAGATTGTGTTCAAATAGTTGTAAGATATTTTCTTTCTCCTTTTTTTTTTTAAAAAAAACTTCCCTGTACAAACTGCTCAGAGCAGCCCTTGGTAAATTGGTAAAGGAAGGTGGGCTGTGAAATCATTGCTCTTGATGTTCTTGTAGAGCAGGGGTGTCCAAACTTGGGAACTTTAAGACTTGTGCTGGGGAATTCTGGGAGTTGAAGTCCACAAGTCTTAAAGTTCCCAAGTTTGGACACCCCTGCTGTAGAGAAAAGCAGTCTGAGGAGAGGGATGGCCGATGCCTTGGAAGGCCTGTCACTCATTTCAGAGCCTGCCTCTTGTCACTGGATAGAATGGCCCATTCTTCACCCCATGGGTGGACTCTCACATCTTTTAAAAGGCCAAGTTACTTCCAGTCTGTTTTGAAAAAACAAAGCCTAATTAAAGTCGGAGAAGAAGGAAAACCTCATTAGAAATATGTTTTTTTTTAAAGGGCTGGCCTTTTTTTAAAAAAAAGTTGAATATACATTCAGAGATAGAATGAGGATGTTGCCAGATTATGGGTAAACAGGATAGTTATGTCATTCAATGTCATTTCCCCCCGAGTTGGTCTGAATGTTAATTGCAAACCAATAGTTGCTGTTCTGCACTGCAGATGAATAACTCTGCCATATGACGTAATGCAATAATCACTTTCAGAATCATTGCATATACATCTCTACAACAAATATAGAGGTATATTTATTTATATTTATATATTCATTTATTTATATCTCACATTTTTGAACCGCCCATGTGGTTCAGAGGGAGAATCCCTTGTTTTAAAAGACTCTGAAATGCGAACATTCCTTGGGGCAACATTTCAACAGAATTCAAGATTCAAGATCTTTCAGTCTTTCAATTTTCCTCTTTCCCAGAAACCCCTCTCCCAATTTGCCCAGCTTAACTCTTTCCCAGAAATTTCAAAGTTTAATAAAACCTCAATACATGCATGGCATTTTACCAAAAACAGACTGGTTAAATTGTGTACATCAGCTGAAATTTTGGTGCAATGAGAACACCCAACGGAAGGCTGCTGCAAGGAGTTTTTAATGAACTATTTGCTTATCATTCAAATCTGGACAAATTGTGGTTAAGTCTTAACTATATTTAGTGGAAACAAGCAAGACTTTAGCCAGAAGTGATCAAACTGTCTTGCTTTTTCTAATCATGAATCATAGTTTAGAGTTTATGGTGGCATGATACACTCTAATGAATAGGGGAAGCAGAAGAACTGGATAGGGAGTGGTTCATTGTAATAGCACTTGGTCATGTTTAGCATCTGAATACAGTCACTGATGTAAGAACAAGTGAAGTAAATGCTCTCCCTTATGGATAACAAATTTATTGGTCCAAAGGCAAGCAACACGAAAGGGGAATTTGCTCTAACTTAGCTTGAGGAATTGTGCTGGTGGTGGTTTATTCGCTTCTTTCCAAAAAGCTGAACTGGCCAGTTAGTTTAAAAAAGAGAGATGAAGTTAGCAGATGAGTGAAAGAATAGCTGCTGGGCATGGACTCATAGGATTGTCACCCCTTTTCCAGATTGATTTATGCAGCATCCATCCTGCTTCACTTTCTAATTCTATAATGCCCTCCAAGTGATTGGTCAAAACAGAAAAGAGAGCCCACACAGCTTCCTTGTCAAATAAAGGAACATTCCCCCTACTAAAAGTTCCCAGGGAAAGTAAGGATTTGCTACTGCACCCACAGCTCGGAATTGTACCAGAAAAATTCTTTTGAATCAACTTATTATCCTTGTATTGTATGTTAACAAGACTTTTTCTGACCTTGTTGCCAGCAGCTCAGGGGAGAATTTAAATGAACCTTGATACAGAGAACAATGGTCTTTGAGAAGAATGGACACAGTGTATTTACTAGACGGAACTGACCAGTCCCTTATGCGAAGCTACAGTGGGATAACAATCCAGTTGGGAAATAGGACTATGAGATCATCATGACTGGCTAGAAAGAAAGCATCACAATAAAATGTGTTCAGTTCCACTGCCTTTAATGAATGAAATAATGCTGTGCCTATTACTTAAAGAGCCCTCTCCTGCCACTACATTTTGAGTTTTTCTTTCTTTCTTATTTCTAGGGGAACCTTAGAGATGGACAAATGGAGATTAATCCTGAAAGCCCTTCTAGCCCTATGACCTTGTCTCCTTCTTCAACTCTAAGTGAACCTTCCATTGAGGTATGAACACAGTCTGGGTGTAGTAGGCAAATGGGAGTGGTGAGTTATTTGGGTCATCCAATGCGAGGTGTAGGTAAATATTCCTTCGACTGTCTCAAAAGACCAGAAGGATACATATGGTACTATTCTGCAGTGATAGAGAAGCTAAGTCCCAGTTTGTTTGGTAGAAGAAACATTTTTCTCTTAATTAATCAGCAATAGCACTTAGACTTATATTCCACCTTGCAGTGCTTTTACAGCCCTCTCTAAGCAGTTTACAGAGTCAGCATATTGGCCCCATCAATCTGGCTCCTCATTTTACCAATCTTGGAAAGATAGAAGGCTGAGTCAAACCTTGAATCGGTCAGGATGAAACTCCTGGCTGTGGGCAGAGTCAGCCTGCAATACTGCATTCTAACCACCATGCACCACCATGGCTCAATGATAAGTAAAACTTTTGTCGTTTCTTTTTGTGACCGCTTGGAAAGATTACATTATCCATATTTTTTTAAAAAAAAAACAGGTTTGTTAAATACTTTTTATTTGATGAGAAATAGCTATTGGAGACTTAGTTACAGATTAGGAACTGTCAGATGTTCCTGCTGAAAAGAGTTGAAGGGATGTGATTTGCTATTTGTACCAGAGGTGGATTACTGTCGGTTTGGCCAAACCAGGCCAAACCGGCAGTGGAAGTCAGACCCGGGTCACAGAACCGGCAGCGACCCAGGCCTGCCATGCTCCTGAATTGGTTCCCTTGCCACCACTGGACCTCTGCCATTTTGGATTTTAGTGTTTAGAACAATTTACATTGAAGAGCACACACGTGCGGGGTTGTAAACCGGTAGTAAAACCGTCAGCAATACCCCTGATTTGTACCCAACACTAATCTAAGGATCTACTTGTGTCCAGGGAGAGTTATTGAAAAAAGAGGGACTAATATCCCCTTTGGCCATAAAGCTAATTTGATAATTAGGGAGAGTCACCCAACCTATTTCTGCATATATCCAGTGGAAAACCCCAAATGGGGCATATTTTAATACTGCGTGAGTGTGGCTTTTGTGATCCCGAAAGTGGATGAGGCTGAATTCTGCAAATGCTTAAAAGAGAGTTATTTAGACTAGCCTTTTTCTGCAGGCTCCCGAAATGGATTAGATCCTTTTTGCAAATTACGGTGCGGTTGTGATCTTGCAGAACAACTTGGCGTTGCTGTGTGGTTTAAACACTAAGACTAAACTGACTTTTACTTTGATTTCCTTTGATCAGCCTAAAGCTACCTGTCTTTAAAGTAATTTTTAAAAAACAAAAAAAACAAAAATTGACAGTTTAATAGCAATCAATAGATGTGTTTCCATGTTAACATGAATTAGGGCTATAGTGATCTTTGGAAGGATGTGGGTATTAAGATAGCGAGCATTAACCAATCTAGAATCATGGCTTATAATCGTGACTGTGTTAGTTCCTGAACCCAGACAGGAAATTAAAGAACAGTGACCCACCTCACTGCTCTCTTACCCTCCAGCCTGTGGTCACAGAGCAGGACAACAGAAAGAGACCACAAGCACAACTGCTTCCACTGCAGTGTTTCCATTGTCACGTGGTTGCTCCTTTTATTCATAAATTCACAACAGGTTCTGTACAATAAAAATTTAAAAAGTAACCTTTTTAAGGTTAATCTTTTCCCATCCTGCAGCAAACCAAAATATTCCAGGCCCTTTAATACCAGGAGATGAAAATAATCTGCCTGCTAGATGCCTTCATAGGCTTCATACTCATTGCTACTCCAAACTATAGAGAGTTGTGTCATGTAAATGCACCCAGTAATAAGTGTGTGGGCTTTGGGTCACCCATAAAACAGAGGTTGTTTCAGCAGAATAGCTGATAGCTGTTGGGTACTCTATTGTCTGTTTTTGCACCCTTTCGTTTCTTACAGCTGTACTCTCATGAGAAGGAGGACAAACTCAGCACCACATCCGATCCCATTCTTGACTTGGACATCCCACTGGCAGTAGCCAAAGAGCGCGCCCATCAGAAACGCACCAGCAAACGGGCACCACAAATGGACTGGAGCAAGAAAAACGAACTCTTTAGCAATCTGTGAAGCACCCCAAGCCCCCGAGCAGGGAGGTGATGTAAGGGCAATATTGGAAACACTGGCCAGATCATGCCTCCCCTTCCCCTTCCCCTACGCATTCCTGTCCCCTAGATACATTTCCTTGCCCTTCTTCTCTTCCCCTCCCTTTGCTTGGAAATGTAGATGCAAGATCTCGTCTTGCCCTGGGTCACCTGAAAGGGCAAACACATGGCCTGGTAATTCTGCCTGCACTGTTTTGGAGAAGCAGGTGTATTTAAAGAGGAGGATGAGACATTTTCATATACCCTCTATAAATAGCTTAAGCTAGCTTGTGGATGTGAATCCAAAATGAATTTGGTGTCTCTGTTGGATCTGTAGCAGGAGACACGTACACATATCTATATATAAAGAGAATGTATGCACAGGACAAGGATGTAATACGTCAGGTGCCACACTGAAAAGGGGGACAGTGTGATGCATAGCTGTACTGTAGGTCCATTAACTCTTAAGATAGCTGAAGTTAAACATCTAAAACCATTAATCCCTATAGATCTCAACTGGCTCTCTTCAGAGAGAAATCATGTTGGATGCTGATTGAACTATTCCAGACTATGTCCTGTTAGGACCATAGTCTAAGCTTGCATAGAGTACTTTAATTCCTAATTTGATTACAAATGAACGTCCATTTGTGGGGCAGTTCCTCTGTCCTCTTTTCAAGGAACTGCTTTGCTACGAGTGGAGAGAAGCATTTCTGATGCTCCACCGTCTTCTCTCTTTTTGGGTAAGGACATTCCTGGATTGCCACTGCAAGAAAGGGCTTAGTAGGCAAGACCCAATACTTCTTGCTTCATGCTTTGGAGGTTTCAAAGTGTAAGAAGTAGAATAATTGAAAGCTGTTGTAGCAGCCAGCCTGTGAGGTTCACTTTCTTTTGGCCAGGTGGAGGTGGTAAGGAATTGTGCCTAATGCAGCAATCGAAAGCACACAAGGGTAATATCCTATGCTCAATTTACTCCAGAAATGGAGCCAATCAGGGTTTTCAATACTCATGATGAATTAACAACTTACTGATAATAGTATTTTCATTTCTGGAATTGTTTTCTAATTATGGCTCATTTCCCTGTATCTGTGTATAGTATAAAAATCATTCCTCTTCCATAAATATTTCTTTTGTTTTTGTTTTCCTTGATTAATGTTTGATGTCAAATGTAAGAGAATCTGTTTACTGGAGCAAAATGCTGCCTTGATTTTGTGTGCTTATTTAAAATTAAGGATTTTTTTTTTTTGAAAGCCACATACGCAGATCACAGTGTATGCAAAAGTTGAAGTCTGCATGAGATTAACCAATCTCTCTAGTCTTTCGTAATAAAATTTTATTGGTTTTTCAAAATTTATAGGGAAAAGGGTAAATGGACAGGTATACAAATTTTGGCAGTTGCAAAGTGTGTGAGGCCCCCCTCCCTCCATACCCATAGCGTACATTTATATATAATGCATTAGTATATAGTTGATTATAATCAGCATATTAGTTCTATTATTAAATTCAATCAAATTAAACATTACAATATAAAATCCAAATATAATTCCATTTTCACTTTCGGTCAATTTATAATAATATGATTTTCATATTTATTTCTGTGATCTGAGTCTTCTTGCTATTGCCCCATCTCCCTCCACTGGCAGAGCTCTGGCCCCTCCCGTGTCCTGCGTGTCCGTTGTAGTGTCTGGTGGTTTCTCTAGGAGTGTTTTATTTTTTTCCATAAAGGCCTGCGCCTCTATGGGTGAATTAATTCTGATTCTTGTCTCCTCCCAGAATATCAGCATACCTTCAGGCATCAACCATCTAAACCACACCCCTTTCTGGTATAATTTATTCGCTAATTGCGAATAATTTTTTCTTTTTTCTCTAATCTTCTTAGGGATCTGCTTCAGAATGGTTATCTCCATATCATGATATGTCAATGCTTGCCCCCTTTGTACACCCAGAATTTCATCTCTTGTGGTTTTTCTAAGGAATTTAATGTGAACCTCCCTGGGTAAATTGTGTGTTCTAGCATAAGCTGAGTTCACTCTATAAACCAGATCTATATCCCACCCCATCTGTTGTTTTTCTTTGTGTGTATAGTCAGCCAGAATGTTTGTCATGATGTCCCTTATATTTTCCCCATCTTCTTCTATAACATTTTGAAATCTAAGATAATAGGACATTCTCTCAAATTCTAATTTCATCTGTTGGATGTCAAGATCTTTGTTCCCTTTCTGCACAGCTTCCACCACCCCCCTCACCTCCTCCACCCCCCCTTCCACAAGATTCAGTCTTTGTGAGTTCTTATATATTTGGGCTTGATTTTCTTTAATTTCATCTTTCATTTCCCTTAACTGTTTCTTGATTTCCTCCTGGCCCTGTAGAATTTGTTGAAGCATTTGTTGAAAGTCCATCTCTGTAGTCTTATGTTGCATCAGTTCTGTTATCTTTGACTGTGTGGCTAGACTGGATGTTGCGGATGTTGGAGCAGAAGTGGCAAAGCCAGGTTTTCCAGGAGGGGGTCTTTTAGATGCCATCCTTTATAACGTTAAAAGTTCAGTCCAAATATGAAGTAAGCAATTAGAAAAGAAGGGTAGCCAGGTGAATCCGGGAGCAGAATAACCAGGCAGAAGAGAATCTCTCCAATAAGTCTGGCAATAGATAGAAAATTTCCCCTAGAAGGTTAAAAAAATACCAATCCACAAGAGGTTCCTCTGGGAGACACGGAGACAAAGACCGGAAGCCTGAATTTTAAAGGTGGAGTCAGGTTTCAGAGTTCATAAAGACAACGGAAGTGTGCCATCTTGCCCTGCCAGTTTTGGGCACAGAGGCGTAACAAAGTTTTAAAAAGTTCCAAAAGTCCTCAAATCATTGTAATATGTAAAATTAAATTGAAAAGAAAATCATCTCAGCCTAAGTGAGGCTTCATTCGTTGGCTCTCCCCCCTCCTCCTTCCCCGGGGGCTGAGAGCAAAATTGTTTCTTGCCGCTTGTCCAAGGGGGGGGGGGAAAACCCCCCTCCCTCCAGCCGCACCTCCAAAATGCTCCGAAAGTTGTTTTAAAGTTTTAAAAGCTGAATCAAATCTTCATGCAAAGTAAGGGATGAAGAGAGAGGCAACCTCACCTCACCGCAGCTGCTTCCTTCAATTGTAGCATTCTCCAGTCGGCTTGTAGCGAGGCGCGAGGCGTGGAAACGCGATGCGCCCTCCGAGCTTGCTCCCCGGTGCCTTGGGCGCGCGAGAGAGCCCCCGCCGGCTGCCGCCGCTGCAGGAGACCTCCGCGATGCCGCCCCTCCGGCAGGACCCCTCTGCGGGGTGTCCTGTGCCCCCCAAGGAGTGGGGAAGCCCACCGGGGAGCCGGAGCGGGCAAAGAGCTGCCCGTCGCCGCCGCCGCCGGAACCGGAACTCCAATCTCTCTAGTCTTATAATTTAATTTATAACCTTAACTGGGTAGAGTGAGAGCTGTAAATCCAAGGCCGGCAGCTGGCTGATGTAATACAAATAACACGCACACGCACACACAGACATTTTTTCCACTCTCCAAATAAGAATAGATGAGCTTCTGTCTCTGCCTGTTGGGCTGGATAATATATCGGACTTCGGGATGATAGAAATTACCATTTTACTTGCAATTGTTTTCCTTCCCCCTCCCCCTTGCCAAATTAGGTGAGCAGAGCCACGTCAATACTCAACCAAAACTAAAAATAAGATTGGTACGACAACATGTAGGAGAAACTGGGCACCATCATCAACTTCTTTTTCAGCCTAGCTCTGTTTCTGGGGCTGGAGAGATGCATTACAGGATCTGCTTCTGTTTGAAATTAGAATCGCAAGCCAGCATATTCTGTAAATTCCAAGGGTTGTGTTTGTAGAATGAAGTCTTGTTAAAACAAGCTGTGCATTTAAGGCCAATATGCGCTCTTAGCCAGAAAATTCAAGTAAGAGATTACAATTTCGCATTCATATTCATCAGGTGATGCCGGTAAGAGTAGAGAAACAATTTGTCCACAAGACAAATTGCCTTTCATTTTCCATGCATTGTTTGCTATCAAATGTGATATAATGTGATTATCTCAAGTAGATCCCAAATCAATGTTCTGGGCCTTGTACTTGGGAACCATTTTACAACAGGCAATCAGGCAAAGGCCAAAGAAGATTAGGAAATTAAAGGCTTTATTAAATGGCTCTCCCATTCTTCATTAAAGCCCACAAGGACCTTGTTTGATAAAGAGTTGACCAATCTGAATTGTGTGTGTGTGTGAAAATTATTAAAAATGACTGAATGAGTTAGAGTAGGAGAGACTAAGTATCCAGGTTTAGAGTAGGTAGAAGTAAAGGCAGTTTACACGTGAATCCAAGATGGCTCCCAATTTAGGCAGTGATCAGATTTAGGGCCGCTTGGTTTCAAAGATGTTTTGAAATAGGCCGTAAGGTTTGGAGAGTGCTTGGGGTTTGCGAATGTAATTATAAATCAGCTGATTGTAGCATTCCATTGGCCCCAAAGGATTTTCCCGTGAGATGGTTGCCAGAGAAACCATGATAATATGTTGCTGCAAAAATAGCCAAGAGCAGTGGTGAAATTCAAATTTTTTTACTACCGGTTCTGTGGACATGGTTTAGTGGGCATGGCAGGGGAAGGATACTGCAAAATCCCCATTCCCTCCCCACTCCTGGGGGAAGAATATTGCAAAATCTCCATTCCCACCCCACTCTGGAGCCAGCCAGAGATAGTATTTGCCGGTTCTCCGGACTACTCAAAATTTCCGCTACCAGTTCTCCAGAACCTGTCAGAATCAGCTGAATTTCACCCCTGGCCAAGAGCCTTATGTTCCCTTAAAAGCCAATCTTTTTAATGCATCTGTGACTTATTACTCACTTAATCAAATGCACAGTAATAAACCCATCATTTTTCTGATGAAGTGGACTTGGATTCCTTGGGAAGTTTACGGCATAATCAGTTGATTACATTAATCTACCAGTGGGGCCTGCAATAAAATGCAAAGTGCTTCTGGGCACAGCTACTTCACTTAGCTTCCTTCCTGAACTCTTCATTTCAAAATATTTCCCTTTCAATTCCTGCTACTCAAGATCATGAACGGTAAACAGGATCCATCCTAGAGAGAATTGTTTGAAGTATGTTTGCTTTTAGAGCTCTGGTTTTTCCTCCCACTGATGAAAAATGGTTTGTGCTTTGCAATTATTTTCTTTCGGAGAGCCTTGAAAACCCACCATTCTTATCAGTGGTGGGATTCAATTTTTTTTACTACCGGTTCTGTGGGCCTGGCTTGGTGGGCATGGCAGGGGAAGGTTACTGCAAAATCCCCATTTCCTCCCGATCAGCTGGGACTCAGGAGGCAGAGAATAGATGGGGATGGGGCCAGTCAGAGGTGGTCATTACCAGTTCTCCGAATTACTCAAAATTTCCGCTACTGGTTCTCCAGAACTGGTCAGAAGTTGGTGAATACCACCTCTGATCCTTATGTGTTCACATAACATTAATATTGCCTGAAAGAGAAGCCAGCAGATCCAGCTTTTCATGACATTGGGAATAGCTTGAGATGAGGCTTCTTATTACAAGTCAAACTGCTTTCGAAGGGCAAAGGGCAGGTAGGGATGAGGGTAGATCATGAAGCAACACCACATTCAAATCTTTGAAGAATTCCCCATGATGCCCTAATAGTTTTAAGCCAATAAGATCTTAGAAAGAGTCACCCTATAATAGTTAAAATCTCCAAACTCTTTCTTTTTAGCTAGGCAAGGCCTGAATATCCAGCTTTCACTGTCTGCTTGCCAGAAGGGTATAAGTCATCTCCTGGACATCAGTTTGCAAACTATTTCCATTTTATCGTGAGGCCAGAGCTGTCACACAAATCTTAAGCCCAGTAATAATATAAAGAGTTTGGCCCATGTCAAATCAGCATTAGCATTTACTAGGCTGAAACCTGCTTTATAATTCTCCTGTGTACCAGGTTGCTCAGCTAATTCATGTGTTCCCTGAAAACTGTGTAATTTACAGCACAATCCTAGGCAAATTTAATGACTGAATAAATCCCATTGTGTACAGTACAGCTTATTCCCAGATAAGTAGATATTAAACTTTCTGCCTTTGCTTAACAAATTCTGCCAGGCTTCTAAGTGCAATGTCCAATGTAGTAGAAACTGATAACAATTTACCTGCCATTTTTCTGTCAGTGAACTCCAGAGCATCAGGACTTCATTCATGCATCAATAATATATAAACACCAATGCAAACGTCCCAAAACAGCTTTAGAAATGCTAGCCAAGGTCTGGGGGTTTTTTTGGGAGGGGGGAGGGGGGGACCAAACAGGTTTTGGCTTTTCACTCAAAGCCAGCAAATGGACATTGTTCCTCATTCCATCATGGTAGGTTGCATTAAAGTGTTATCGTCAGGGTCACATCAATGTTCCTCCTCCTCCTCCTCCTCCTCCTCCTCCTCCTCCTCCTCCTCCTCCTCCTCCTCCTCCTCCTCCTCCTCCTCCTCCTCCTCCTCCTCCTCCTCCTCCTCCTCTCTGTCAGCATATGTCAAATGTGTTTTATGCTGCCCTGATGACAAAACTAACCTACCTCAGTAAAGAAGCAAGTAATCCTGTCTGCATAACTTAAATTAGGTAAAGATAAAGGTTCCCCTCGCATTTATATGCTAGTCATTCCTGACTCTAGGGGGCAGTGCTCATCTCTGTTTCAAAGCTGAAGAGCCAGCACTATCTGAAGACATCTCCATGGTCATGTGGCTGGCATAACTAAACGCCCAAGGCGCACGGAACGCTGTCACCTTCCCACCAAAGGGGGTTCCCATTTTTCTATTTGCATTTTTCCATGCTTTCGAACTCTAGGTTGGCAGAAGCTGGGACAAGTAACAGGAGCTCACTCCGTTACGTGGCACTAAGGATTTGAACCACCAAACTGCTGACCTTTCTGATCGACCAGCTCAGCATCTTAGCCACTGAGCCACCGTGTCCCATAATTTAATTATGTGGCCATTTTTAAGGGCAGCACTCCTATCCAGTGTATGGGAGGATAGGGGTGGGGAACAGGTGTCCATGAGATGGAAGCATTAGTTTCTGAGGTGCTTCGCCTTTGTAAGTTCTCACTTAGTTTTTTTTTCTGAAGAAGAAAGAAGAATAAACCAGTCTACCGGTCTTCTGAAAGACTGGTAAATCCCTGTCTAAATGTAGTCCTGCTGATAGATTGGAGGTGGGGTGAAGGATGAAGTGGGAGGAATTTCACATTCCATTTTAAGAGAGTTCCTTCCCACTTTGTCCTGTCAGTTTTACCAGTCCTCTAAGCAGACATGTTCTTTCTTCCTATCACTGGAGCTGGAATAACGTAGTCAATTTTGCCCTAGCTTCCAAATATTCAAAAGCAATACATGCTCCAAGGTAACAAAACAAGGAAGAAAATCAGCAGGTTTCTCAATAGAAATCAAGTTTCTCTTACAACTAATGCTAAAATGATCGTGGTGAGTCATACTTCACTGGAGAGACAAGAGTTATGCTTGCAGCAATCTCAACTAACAAATAGGAGTTTACACAATCCAATATCTGATTATGTCATTACCAAGATTATGATTGGGAAGTTGCACATCATTTGCGAACTGAGCCTTGTGTGGGGAGAAGAAGGAAATGCTACTGCTTTGGAATAAAAATGGCTGTATCCATGGTGAACTGGGGACAATATGGAGGCTACATCCTCTAAATTTCATTAGTGGGTCCAATCATTGTTGGAAACATGGAAAACCTGAAGAATCATTTAACCATGCATGGTGTGCAAGAAATGAATTACTGGATATAAACACACACAATGGTACAATGTTAAAAATAATTATTAACTGGAACTTTCTTTTATTGAGACTTATGAATAGCAAGTTTAAAAAAAACCTATGGAAGGTTGGTTTTGTATATAATAAATGCAGCAAGACTGCTGCCTGCACAAAATGGAAAAAACACTGAAATACCCACAATAGAGAAAAGGACCTGTGGAGATAATGGAATGAGTAGAAATGGCAAAATTGAACTGTTTGATCGGGAACAAGATAATGTTAATCTCTATTATTAAAGATTTGAAACATTTTGTGGACTTTTTCTTACTGAGAATTGGGGAAAAAATGAAGCGATTTGGTGGTTTATGTTTTTCTGATTAAAAGGGCTGAATAATGGGAAGAAGAGAAATGTGTAATTTTAAAGAGGGAGGCACGAAGATTGATTCTAACTGCTGTAAAGGAGATCAGGAATTGCTCTTTGAGTACTTTTCTTGTTTCTATCATACTTTTTTCGCTGAATTGTTTTCTTCTTTAAATTTCTTCTTATCTTTTACATCTGAAAAAAAACATTTTAATCAAACTATTATAAATGTGATTAGAGGGGTGTGTCCATGCCATGATTAGCAGGATATATGGAGATCCTGAATATGAATGTAGTGAGCTTTGGTTACAACCTGGGGCTCTGCTATGTTAGTGTTCAGAGACAAGCAAGCATAAGTAAAATCAGAGCTGCCCCTTGAAGTTGGGAGGTTGGAAAGAGCTGCACTTGCCAAGCCCAATTGGTGCTCTCCAAACACTCAGCGAGTGGTGATGAATATGAAACAGCCATATCTATAGCCACAACTGTTGCCTTCCCCCCCACCCCCTGCTCCTTCATAGATGATTGCTAAATAATTCGTGTCTCCTTGTACCTCTGAATTTATGCATGGACTAATCAGGAATTAGAAACACAAATTTCCATATTATTAAAAAAGATCACTCTTAAGGTAAGGCTTGGTCTTCTTGATATGTTGGATTCAACATTTGTTGCAATCAGCATAAATTTTTCATCATGGCAAGGGTCAAATTGAAGGTCAAACCTTATGTTAAGTTGTTAAGTACATCTGATTTTCTAGTCTAGAATCAAACCTTTTCTGACAACTTGATATTTATTTACAGAATAACAGAGTTGGAAGGGAACTTGGAAGTCTCCTAGTCCAATCCCCTGCTCAAGCAGGAGACCATATATGATTTCAGACAAGTGCCTGTCCAGTCTTTTCTTAAAAGCCTCCAGTGATGAAGCACCCACAACCTCCATTCCACTTGCTAATTCTCCTGTCAGGAAATTTCTTCTTAGTTCTAGGTTTGCTTCTCTCGTTGATTACTTTCCACCCATTGTTTCTTCTTTTGCTTTCTGGTGCTTTGAAAAATAGATTGACAGCCCCCCCCACTCTTTCTTCTTTATGGCATCCCTCAAATTGAACTAAATTACATAATGCATGGGTGAGAAGTTTGAAGCTATCTCCACTGAGTTCTGCTTTTCCCTTCCTCATTTGCCTCTTCAGCAAGTGTAGGTTCTGAACCCACCAGCACCTAAAATGTTGATTTGATGAAGGAAAATGTTTTTGGGTCCCCAACAAGTTACAGAGTTTCCATCACAAGACTAAAGCTGGGTCTACAAAGAGATCTTTGCTTATGAGACACTGAGGACGGCAATTATCCAAATGTAGCCATGGTTTCAGTGAACACGTGCTGTATCTCCTGGTTTATTAGCATGTCCTCATGTGAAGCTCAGGAGTATAATTTAAAAGGAAGTAGATTGTGTTAGAAAAATCACATGTGCTTTCTTTCTTCAAATGTACTGAAGGACTCTCATTACTGCCGATGTCCTTTATTTCCCTGTTCCTTCCATCTTTTAATTATATGTCCTACTTTTGACACATACAGCATCCAACGGACCTTGTTGGAGCTCAGAAACTAAACGAATTTTGGCCTAATTGCTGCTTGGATGTGAGAAACTCAGGAAATACCTAGAGCTGTAGACTACACTAGGAAATGGACAGATTACCCTCCAAAGAAAACAATGACAAACCATTTCTGCACTGTCGCCAATAAACTTATAATGATACAGCCATGTATTCAGTCTTGACTCAAACAAGCCTTTACCTTCACAATTTTTGCAGAGGAATGAAGTCAGAACAACCTTTGATTATTTGCCTCTGAGCACTAGAAATGAATTTAGTTTTAAAATACTAAAATAGTTCCTCTCTATCTCCCACACTTCTTAACCAAACTAGCTAATGACCAACAAATAACCCTGTTTTGAGCATCAGTATTTCTCTGCTTGTATGTCCTTTTCCACAGTGCAGTCTTCCTTTCATTTCACAATGACAAAATGAGGATGTTTTATCTAGAGTCTGCAGTTCAATTAAATTTGTCTACTTTCCATAGGTTAGTGTTACAATAGCACATTTTTGTAAACTGCAAATCAACCTTCAAGTGAGAAGAGAGGGTTAACAACTTCAGTGAAGTTTTCAAATATTCTACAGACAGGAATGGCATCTCGCTCCATGGCTGCCCTCTTGTGGTCAGTCCTTGGCACAGGGGTCAACTTGGCACAATTTGCTGCTCTATATTGGTTTAAAGCAGGGGCCACCCAGCTAGATCCTAAAAAGCATGCTATTAGGAATCACAGGTGAGCCTCGGTAACACCCAGCAAACTTAACTTGCGAATTCATTCTTTCTTGATTAAATCCTTCAATTTGGAAGATTTGGGCGATCGTTTTCTTCACCCTTGCTGTCAAGTATGGAGCTAAGGCAGGGGTGTCAAACTCGCATTGTCATGTGACATACCACAACTTTGCTAAAATGAGGGTAGGCATGACCCGCACATGATGCATTTGGGCCGTGGGCGGCATGTTTGACACCCCTGAGCTAAGGAATGATGTGATTTAAAACTACAGATTGCAAAATCACCGGGAGATTGCCAGTACTGCTGGAAGATTATAGAAGTACTATGCATCTTATGAGCACAAAATTATCATTTTAACAAAATTTAGTTGGAAAAGGTACAATTCCTCCTGAATTTTGGAAATAACAGAAAGTCTAAGTAGGTCAAGGAGAAGCAAGATAGCATTGCATTTTTTTTTCCTGCAAGAAAGTATTCTTTGGGGAAATCTCTTGGGGACTATTCAGGAGGTAAAGCTAAAGGAAAGGGAGTTAGCTAGAGCCAAGAATAGGTGCAAGTAATTATTTTTATTTTGATTAATGCATTTTATTGAGGCCTAAATTTATATGCCATTTCTTGCAATGGCTCTAGGTGGCTTATTTTAAAACCAATTTTAAAATGACTGAAAGCAGCAGTGATACTAAAAGCTTAAAAAACCCCTCATAATTCTAATGAGCCTACCAAAAAAAGGTAGTGGTTAAACTCCACCCCCTTCTGAACTGCAGAGAAGAGGGGGGGACTGGCTCAATTACAAAAGCAATTTATTCCATTTTTTTCTGTCTGTTTTCCAGACTGCAGGGAAAGGAAGCCAACTCTTATCAGAAGCTTCACAGTTCTCTCGCATAAGTATGTCACCCTTACTTTATAGGGAACCAGTGGCAGTGTTCAGCCAGTTTGGACAGGTTCAGTTGAACCGGTGGTGGTGACCTGTGGATGGGCGACCCACCCTGCCCCCGCCCCCGCCCATCCCGCCCCCGCTCACCCGCCTTGGCTCTATACAATACAATACAATACAATAGTAGAGTTGGAAGGGACCTTGGAGGTCTTCTAGTCCAACCCCCTGCCTAGGCAGGAAACCCTATACCGTTTCAGACAAATAGCTATCCAACATCTTCTTAAAGACTTCCAGTGTTGGGGCATTCACAACTTCTATGCCGTCCTATTTAGCCACATTTTCTAAGCTGCGCTCATGCGTGCAAGCTGCGGCCATGAGCAAAGTGCATGCACAGAGGGACGCACTCAGAGTTTTGGTGCACGGCGAACCAGTGGTAAAATGATGTGAAACCCACCTCTGTAGGGAAGGGATTCTTCGTGATATATACTTTTATCCAATTAGCTAGTAGCTGGACATTTCATCTTGGTGGAAAACTACTTTAGCAGACTTAAAAGTAGCTCTTCTCGTCTGGGAAGAACAGGCAGAGATTTGCTGCTGATGTGCAATGTCATTGACTCAGCTGAGAAAAGACAATACCCCTTCAGCAAATCCTGGGATGAAAGAAGTCACCTCTTGAAAGTTGGCAAACGCCTCCCTTTTATAGCCGTTTGCAGCATCCTGTGATCACGTGACCATGATTTGTGACCTTTTTTGCTGGTTTCTAGCATTTATTTCCAGTTTACGACAAAAAAAAACCCTCCACCAATTGGTAGGAAATGGATTCAATTAACAACTGCATGATTCACTTAATGACAATGGCATTTGCTGACTGACCAGTGCAAAAACTGTCAAAAAATTGGGTCTGGTCTTGTGATATCTTTACTGCAATGGCTTATGGCCGTAACTCATTTACAACCTTAAGTCGAGGACTATCTGTGTTATCGCTACCCAATGGTACATTTTATGTGTATTACCTTGGTAACACTCCAGAGTAGCAGAAAACAAAAAGAAAACAAAAGGGAGCCACAATTTGCATATGTTTTGCAAATGGAAATCAATCTGCTTAAAGGGACATTTAGAAGTACTAATATTAAAATAGCAACATATCTCCCTCTGGGAAGGATGAGATCAGATGACCTCTATGTTAACTTATCCAGATGTTCTGGACCAGGTCCAGATGCTAAATGTTGCCAGGCAACGTCAGCACCTGTGTCCTTCCTTCTTGCCCTTCTTTATGTTTTAACTGGATCTGGCTCAGACAGCTGTTCCAACACAATAGGGCAAGGTGCCGTTTCCCTGCCCTTTGAATGGCACACTGGAAGCCCCATCCTGTTAAGATGAGGTTACTTCAAAGTGAGGCCTCTGCTGGAGAGTCTAAAATATTGCTGATGGTCAGATGAAAAGAGCCTTCTGGTTTTCTGGAGAACTGCACGAAGCCTTTTGGTGAAGTAGTGATGTCGCTGGAAAGAAAGTGGCCAAACATTTTCAGCTTTAGGTACAAAGCCAGGTGGGTGACCTTGGGCCAGTCACTTTATTTCAGCCCTCAGAAGGAGGCAATGGCAAACCACTTCTGACAAACCTGGCCAAGAAAACTGCAGGGACTTGTTCAGGAGGTTTTGGAGAATCAGACACAGTTGAGCGAAAGGGAAAGGGAGAAGGTAGAGGCTTGTGTTCAACTAGATGGCATCAACCGGCCAACCTTGGCTGATTTCCATCTGATTAGTATTTGGATACCCTAAGAAAACATCAAAAGTGTAGCTAGATTGGAGAATTGAAGAAAAATGATACCCCAGAAGAAGGCATATTATAGTTTCCCTGTGACAATTTAATGGGCAATTCTAATTGAAATGGAGTTGTGTCTGCACCACAATCCTTCTAACACACTTTAAAGCTATTGTCTTCATTCCTGCCAACCTCCAAAGCATCCTCTGGGTTCTCCCAAGCCCTTCTCAGTGGTTTTGCCATCTTTAGTTTCAGCACTAAAGCAATTGTGCTCAGTATACAGTATGTGAGGGCTAAACACCAAGGGCTCAGTAATGTACTATGCAAAATTGTTTCTTCTTGTGTAACTCATTTTGTTGACTTCATAGATGTCACATTTTTGCCTATGATTAAGGTGCATGGATGAGAGAAGATACAGTATCTGAGTAGCCAGGGAAGGAAGGAAAGAAGGAAGGATCCTAGGGCCCTTTATGGTTATAGTGGTGTGACCTAATTCAGAATAGCAACCAAAGACTTGACTGCTTTCATTGATCAGTGGTTTTGCTAATTTTCTGCCCTTTTCTCAGGAAGGGTAGACTTGTGTGCCATTGATTAAATAAGCAGTGTGGCAAAGCAAACAATATATAGCTTAGCTTTCCTCTCTTTTCTTAGAAATGTCTGTGGGGAATCTCTTTAGATTTGTAATAGCAGAAAAACTTCCTTAGCCCTGGGCTTAAATACACTTTGCTGCATCCTTATTTGCAAAGGTTTGCCAGTTGGTTTTGCCACTGTACAAATAAGCATAAGCGATAAGAATCACACTCTCAGCTTTGAAGAATTTGGAATAGCTTTGAATAGAAATAGAAAGTATAGAGCATGAACCTGTGTAAGGTGCAAGGAGTTAAGCATAAACATCATATGCTGCATTTCTAACACAGTGACTACCCAAACGTGTTTGTCATTCTTGTTGCTTATCCATTATCCTATTTCCTACTTTTTCATGGATGCTGGGGGAAAAAGGGGGAAATGTTAGTTTAAGAAGATCAGGAAGAGAGAAATTCTAGAATCATTTATAATATTTCCAGTCAGCTGAAGTAGAATGGTTTCACCCCACGTCAGTTACTGGTGGACTTATTATTTTTAAAAGACCAATGAATACTTAGGTAGACTAGGGAAGGAAAAATTGTAAATTATATATATATATATATATATATATATATGTATGTATGTATGTATGTATGTATGTATGTATGTATGTATGTATGTATGTATGTATGTATGTATATATATATATATATATATATATATATATATATATATATATATATATATATATATATATATATATATATATATATATATATATATATATATATATATATGTTGTATTTGTGCTGATATATATGTGTTGTATTTGTGCTGCCTGGATGGTTTTCTGTGATGAGCCGAAAGGACAGAAAGAGGGAGGAGTGAGCTCCCTCCCATATTAGGTCATACCAGGGGTTGTAACACAAACACACACACATATATATATATATATATATATATATATATATATATATACACATACATACATACATACATACATACATACATACATACATACATACATATATATATATGTTTGTGTTGTATTTGTGCTGATAAATGAATAAAGGGAGACTAGTATAGATCTATTTCAAGCTATTTGGGCATACCAGGGGGTTGTAACACAACAGATAGATAGATAGATAGATAGAGATAGAGATAGAGATAGAGATAGAGATAGAGATAGAGGAGATAGAGATAGAGGAGATAGAGATAGAGATAGAAATAGATATTGATATAGTAGATTTTCATGGGTGTAGGTATATGCTAGTCTTGTTGTATTTGGGTCTTTTCCTGTGTAAGATTGGGACTGTCTTGGCAAGGTTTCAGTGAGGTCTCACTCGCCATTTTCAGGCTGGTGTTTTGGGCTCAAGCCTGAAGATGGCGAGTGAGACCTCGCTGAAATGTTTCCAAGACAGTCCCAATCTTACACAGGAAAAGACCCGAATACAACAAGATCAGCAAATATTATAATGTAATGTAATGTAATGTAATGTAATGTAATGTAATGTAATATAATAATTAGATTTATTTAATATAAAATATAATATAAAATATAATATAATAATAAAGAAACAAACCCTACAACCCAGTGACCTACTCCTGAGCTTTGATGTCATATCCCTCTTCACCCAAGTGCCTATAAAAGAAGCCTTGACAGCTATCCAGAACAAACACAACCCCCCTAAACACATCCTGGACCTGACCAACCACTGCCTAACCAACACATACTTCATCAATAATGGACAAAGATACAAACAGATAGAAGGAGCACCCATGGGATCACCCCTCTCACCCATCATCGCAAGCTTATACATGGAACATTTTGAAACTAATGCCTTAGATAAATCTGAACACAAAACCAAACTCTGGTGTAGATAAGTTGATGACACTTTCGTGATTTGGCCACATGGGAAAGAAAAACTGGACAACTTCCTCACACATCTCAACAGCCTACACTCCAAAATACAATTCACCATGGAAATAGAAGCTAACAACCAACTTCCCTTTCTGGACATCCTAATCTACAAAAAGCCCAATGGCTCCCTAGGACACACCATCTACCAGAAAAAAACACACACCAACCGCTACTTAAATGCACAATCCCATCACCACCCTGCACAGATCAACTCTGTAGCCAAGACCCTTATCTCCAGAACCAAATGCCTAGCCGACAAAGACCACCTGAAAACTGAAGTAAACACTCTCACAAACATATTAATCTCCAACGGATTCCAAAGAAACACAATTACCAACCTAATCTAAAGGGAGACTCCCACCAAAAACCAAGACACAGAACAGGACAACTGCATCGCCCTCCTCCCTTACATCAAAGGCACCACAGATAAAATTCTCCACAAACACAATATCAAGACAGCCTTCAACACTGACCAAAAAATAGTGAACATCTTAAGAAACCCCAAAGACAAAGGCCAGCTAGAAAACCAAGGAGTCTACAAAATACCATGCAAAATCTGTCCTGCAACATACAGTACATAGGACAAACGAACAGGAGAATAAATGCATGCATCGCTGAATACAAGAATGCAGTAAGAAAAAAAGAAAAAAACTTCCTCCCTTTTCCAGCACCTTAAAGCTACAGGACATGAAATTAATTTTGAAGGAACCAGGTTAATCTCCAAAACAGAACACTTCAACAAGAGAATAATTATGGAAGCTATCGAAACAGAGAAACACCCCCAAAACATGAATAAACGTGACAATACCTCCTGCCTCCCAGACATCTGGAAACCAGCCCTAGTCAACAAACGAGCCCCACCCACCACCCAGGCCGTTACAACATGAAACAACAACGGACACACAGCCAGCACCAATCAGCACCAATCTACCAATCATGATACAACCACACAACCAATCATTCCACTTACTGAAACAAAGCCAGCACTCCACAAACCCCCACCAAGATTTATAGAAAGATGGCAGCTCCGATCACACTTTAAGCCCAAAACCCAGCCTGAAGATGGTGAGTGAGACATCGCTGAAACGTTGCCAAGACAATCTCAATCTTACACAGGAAAAGACCTGAATGCAACAAGACCAGCATGTTTTTGAACAGTAAGTGCAGCAGAAATTAGGGTGCTTCAGGGAGGCAACCAGTGGCACAAGTGAAAGGATGTTTCTGCCTCTGCCCAGGGTGCAAAGGGTTGCCTGGAAGAAAGCAAAGCATAGTAGCAAGGCTTACTGGGGATAGCTTATGTCCTGTGATGATACCTTTAACATTATGAACCCACAATATCTGTCTATCCACGCACTGAGCCCTCCTTGGGAAGGGCTCATTGTGTGGATAAAAGTGCATCTGGCTTACTATGTAACCAATCATAATAATAATACCTAAAACATCAACTCCATTTCTTGGAAATTAATTCAATGAAGAATACGTTATGTACAAGGCAATGAAATTTATATGTAGCAATGATTCTGTTATGCAACTTTCCCAACCCAGTTTAAGAGTTGTATTTAAGCCCAATATAACTGAAGGATAACAGCCGACTGAGAACAACTACAGTATTTTGTACTTGTAGATAATCTGCAAAAGTTACACTCTTTCCAATTGCATGCAGCTGTAAGAGACATGTGCCTACCATCTTGTAGGCACCGTCTTATAATTTACAAAAGATTCAGTGCCTGATTGCCCTTGAGGTGATCTTTAGCTACCACATTGAATCAAAATGAATCAAACAGTGCTAGGATCTGCTCATCATTAAAACTGGCTAGCCCTACCATTCGAACGGTGAAGTGGCTGCCGCAGGACACTGTTGTTGGCTAACATGGAGACAATAGCAAATTGTTGAACTAGGTTAGCTTATGATTGCAAGTTTACTCAGGGAGTTGGGACAGGAGAGGAGCCAATGCACAAATAATTCGGTGGGTGTGGCATACTTTGACATGCATGAGGCAGTGAGTCCTCTATTGCTGCTATGACTTAGCCTGCAAGTTGATCGAGTAATTTCTGAGTGGAAAATGGATTTCTAGTTGCTCCCATTTTTCAATCCCACTCCTGTTCTCTATCCATTGGTGAACCTGTTTATGTTCATACCCAGGCACCGAGTGGGAGAAACTGCAGGCAATCTTTCCAATATGTTTGGTTTTATTGAAGACATTTGCGATTAATTACTAAACCCCCAAATTTTTTAGAGTACCTAAGGATAAATGTTCAAAAGCAAAATGTTTCTACATCACTTCTATCTTCTGCACGTGCTCTGATGCAAATAACCTCTATTCTTCTCATGGTACGAGAGAAAATATTTTCTTTTAAAACTTTGTTACTCCCTAAATGTTCTATGTTGATATTAGTCTGGGTAAATTAGGCATCACTTTATGCAGATAAAACTGAGAGGCCACTGTTTTGTCAGAGATGTGGGGAACTCTGTTAGAAAGGTAATCTCTTAAGGTTTATTCTCTCAGTCGCGCAGAGAGATGAACCTCTTCTTAAATCACTCTTGCTGTTTTTCTCCTCCTTTCTTGGAAAAGAACAATAGCAGAGGAAAGTCAGACTCCATGGGAACAATAACAAACTTTATTAAACAATGTTTGGGAAGCCTAAACAAAGGCCTTATAAGAACACCTGAATGCCAGCTATCAGAAAGGATAGGAGTGGGGACCTGAAGTCATTTACATTAGGGTAAGGATTTATGGGGCTATAAAAATAAGCAGATAAAACCTGGTTTGGAGTTGTTATGGCAACTTTTTTTAGCTGCTTATGGAACAGCTTCCCATTGTTGCTGGGATTACTGGGAATGTTAGGCAGGGACTCTTGTCTTTCTAAAGGACAAATGGCAACATGGTAATTAATAGCCTGTTTTGCTTTCCTTATACAATCTCTGGTTTCCAGTTCTAATATGCACTGTGCTTGTATCTAATGCAAATGGAAGCATGGATGAGTTTCTTTAAGGCCCAGCCTTTGCCAATGGGCTTATAGACCTGGGATCAGGGGGGGGGGCTGCTTCGGGTTCACCTGATCCTCTAGCAAAGATTCTGCACGGTTCAGCGAACCCCCAAATCCCACTCCTCGCTGGCCCCATCCCTTCCCGCCCCTCCTAGAAGTCTCCACGCTGTGGATGCCAAGTAAGTGCAGGGCCCATGTAGAGGCTCGGGACGGGCGAAAAACAGGCCTCCCGGAGGCTCCGGAAGGCCACAAATGGACCAGTTTCTGACCTCCAGGGAGCCCGGGAGTGGCCATTTTCGCCCTCCCAGAGGCTCAAGGAAAGCCTCTGGAGCCCGGGGAGGGGAAAAAATGGGCCTCCTTCCATGGTGCAAGAGGCCTACTAGGCCATGCAACCATGGCCACACCCACCGGGCAGAGAACCCATTGCTAAAATTTTTGAGGCCTACTCCTGCCTGGGATGTTGCTAGTTTAATATGGGCCTTTGCAGAACTTGAAGGGGTACTTTGTGTCAGCATTCCGAATAATGCACCCATTGAAAGCAGAACTCCGAGGCAGGTAGATTCCTCTAAGAACAGGTTTATTGGATACATCATATCAGCACAGCCGGTAAAAACCAACTCTGAAAGTTCCCGTGGTTTTCATCTAATTAAAGATAAATGCTTCCCCCCTCCCCAGTGTCATCATCAGTCACATTGTCCAATGAATACGGCTGGCAGGGTCCTCTCCTCCTTCACCAGCCACCTGTTACGATGACTTTGGTTCCCACAGGAAAACTTTTTATTTTGACTGTAAACTGGGCTATCTACTCCCCCCTCCCCTCCTGTCTCAAGGTTTGTGACAACTGTGAGGCAGCTTCAGCCAGGTTCGCTTCAGAGTTGACCCTTTGATTCAAAGAAATGTCAAACTATTTTGATGAAATCTAGCATCAAAACACCAGTCTGGCATAGCCATACTATTTCGTTTAGATGAGGCATGAATAATTTGTCAAGAGCAAAGTAGCTAGTTGTAGAAAATCAATATGGTTCAAATGGAGTAACTCACCATGCACTGCTTTGAATGAAATCACATTGATGACCTGAATAAACTGCAGCCAACCTGCATATTTTCAGTCCATAGGGTGTGGTGGGGGGGGGGCAGGGGGGGCACATTCAGAGGTGGTATTCAGCTGGTTCAGACCAGTTGAATAGGGTTGGATTGAGAGCCACACGCAGGCGTCAAATGGGTTGTGCTCCAAAGAAAATAGGTGGGTCCAAGAGAGAAACTAAAATAGATTTAAGTTAATTAAAATAAAATATCACAGGATTATTGTGAGAACAAAGAAGGTTTTCTTTTCTTTGTATGCAGACATCAGATATTGTAAAATACTGTCCAGGCTCCTTGAAGTTCTTCCCGGTTGCGCTAATTCAGATTGACTGCTGTGCACCCAAGTGAATTCATTTATTCATAACTCAACATTTGCAGCCAGTTTTGTTTACAGATTTGTCTATGAGGTCTTCAGAGCTGTGCCTTCTCTGGGTAAATGGTTGTTTTTTGCTAAATTTCACTGCAAAACTAAAAGAGTATTCTGAGATTGACCCCGTGGATTAGATTCTTGGCCATCTTGACTATTTCAACCTGCCTGGAAGATAATTTGTCCACTCCTGAGGACCGTAGTGAACCCTTCCATTAAGGAACACAGAAAATACACATGCACTATCACCCCCAATGCTTCATTTAAAAAAATGAAATAAAATAAAGTTTGCAGCACCTACTCAAGAATTTTTCTCTTAAGTCATCTGTTTCCTGAAATTATTACCAGCCAGTTTCTAGCCTGTTGGTTTTAGGTAACTTTAAAAAAAACCTGCTGCTTAAGGGGCTTTGGGATCATCAGTCTAGATTTAAGTTTAAGTACCATTGTCTGTGATGATCTCCATATGGCAGGGGAGAAAACCCATCTGTTGTTCTTGCTGTAGTTAAGTCTATTGGCAGCATTAAATAAGATGTTAGTCAGGAAACTCCAAGCTCTGGTTAGTGAGATGGTTTGTTTATATATATAAAGAATATATATAAGGTCGGCAGTTTGGTGTTTCGAATCCCTAGTGCCATGTAACAGAGTGAGCTCTCATTACTTGTCCCAGCTTCTGCTAACCTAGCAGTTCAAAAGCACATAAAAAATGCAAGTAGAAAAATAGGGACCACCTTTGGTGGGAAGGTAACAGCGTTCCATGCGCCTTCGGCATTTAGTGATGCTGGCCACATGACCACGGAGATGTCTTCGGACAGCGCTGGCTCTTCGGCTTTGAAACGGAGATGAGTATCACCCCCTAGAGTCAGGAACAACTAGCACATATATGCGAGGGGAACCTTTACCTTTATATATTTATAATATCAAAGTTACAATTCTATGTATAATTATCTAACACAATTAGTGTGTATATGTGTGTATATACATATACAAACAATAACTGTGTTAGATAATTGTTCTGACCCCCCTTCCTCCGTTGCCCACACAGCACACACACTCCGGAACAGTACAAGGGAACAAGGTTTATTACACGAACAGACAAGAGGTTTCGTGGCAACAAGCCACCAAGACAGAACTCACAGGGACAGAACACAAAAGCAGCTATCCAGCTTGCCAGGATCCCAGACTAGAGTTGCTGGCATAAGTCCTTTGTTGACTGCTACGCAGAGCCTCTCCAGAGTCAACCCTTTTATAACCTAAAAAGGGCGTCTCCCAAACAGCACCTGAGAGCTCTTTACTGCCTATAATTATGCCCACGCTCCTTGCGTCTGTGGGCGTGCCGGAAACGGGCATCTAGAAACGCCCTGCTAAGTCCTGAGTCACTGTCCTCCCTGCTGCTCCAAGGCAGGGCATCGGGAGTCCTCCTCCTCTGGCTCTCACCGCTGCTCCATGCCTCTCGCGCCACCTGGTGGCCGACCAGACTCTCGGATTCCTGCTCAGCCTCCGAATCCTGTCCAGGATCGCCCATCTCCTCTGGAGCTGACTCGTATGGACTATCACTCTCGGAGTCTGGTGACAGCGGCACCGGCTGGGCCACAACAGATAATTATACACAGAATTGCATCTAGGATATTATACCCTTTTCCTTTTGTTGCAATTTTTCATTTAAAAATATTTACTTTGACAATGCGTGGATTTTTATCTTTGTGTTTTTTCCTATTCTCTGTCATTACTTTAAAAGAACAAATTACAAAAAAAGAGAGAAGGCCTTTGCTTTTGGGGTGTTGCCAAGGTAATGATCTGTCATTAATAGAGAAACAGATCAAGGATACAAGTCAACTTTTGCTGGCAACAGCAGCTTGGCAATCTTTGGTAGATATTCACATGGGCAAAAAAAATCCCATTTGCAGCGGAAGTAGCTGATCAATATACTTGATAAGCTGGAACCCCTGATGCATATCTTTCAGACATTTCTCTATCCCTTTTCCCTTATTAGAACTACTGGGAAAAGCTGAAGAAATAGTCTGGCACTCAGTTATTACAGGGTGTTTTCTACCTGGTTTAAATTAATCTGTGAGAATTGTTATTTATATTTTCATAAATACTGCTAAGCTAATACCTCACGTTTTTCTTGCTTTGCAGGTAGAGTTGGTAGAAAAGTCCACAGCATATCTGGAAAGGATTGGGTTTCCACCCAGGCAGAGCCCAGCCCCAGACAGGGGTCTGGGACTTTTGACTTGTCCAAGCAGAGCATGAAAAATGTGAAGTTTTGGTTGACCTATAATAATACAGGGACTTAAGCAACTAATAAAGAATTTAACTTCAATTGATTCCTCTTAATAAAAAATGAGCTATACAATTATATTTTATGGATGAAAATTTCAGGAGGAAGAGGAGGAAGAAGAACTTAATTCAGTAGGACTTTGGGTATAAAACAGCTTGTTTTTTAACCTTTATAGAATTGATTGAGCTTTTTAAAATATGCATTGTAATTATTAACTACACATATTTCTTATTTTGAAGAGCTAATGTGCCAAATTATTACTGGAGGCAAATTGTTGCTTATTTAAACAGCACTTGTGAAATGTTAAAGTATAACAGAATAACAGAATTGAAAGGGAATTTGGAAGTCTTCTAGTCCAACCCTCTGCTCAAGCAGGAAACTCTATATCCATGATGGCGAACCTATGGCACGCGTGCCCGAAGAGCCAGGTGTTGCCCGTTCCTTTTCTGGGTTTCTGGCATGCATGTACACACGATGATCAGCTGGCTTCTGTGTGTGTGGCAGTACCGGAAACTGGAAAAGCTGGTCTACCGTTTTCCGGCGTGAGCATGTGCGCTAGCCAGATGATCGTCACGCATGTATGCACCCCAGAAGCCGGAAGACTAGCTGGCTGGCATGTATGCGGGTGCCGGAAACCGGAAATTCATTTTTTGCCTGGGCAGCTCCTCTTCTGGGTTGCAGTCTCGAAGAGCGCGCATGCTCGCTTTCCCTTTTCAGCACTCGGTACCGAAAAGGTTCGCCATCACTACTTTATACTATTTCAGACAAATGGTGGTCCATTAAAAGGCCTTTTCTCTTAACTGGAATGAATCAGAATATACTTATAATTAGATTTTCTTCATGGCACCATGGATCCTAGAATTTAATTCGGGTAATATAAACGGATCAAAGTACAAAACGACATACAAAGATATATAGTTTTTAGATCAAAGAGAGAAAAATGGTGGGATAGAACTAGGAGGGAAGGGAGAGGACCTCTCTCCTTGCTTGTTTTCCTTCAGGTCTTCAGCCTAACCTCTAGTTAGTAGCTTTCCTCGGGGGATTTCAAATTCTTGCTTGCTATTGAAGGTGGCAGATAGCCAATATACAAATACATTAAGAGTGTAAACAAAACCCCTTATCAGACAACAAGCCCTCACTTATTTCAGTGAGACCACTTCTAAGTAAATATGCATGGATTGCCACTTTATCAGCAATACAGAACATGCAGAAGGTATGATTTCAACAAATCACCATGCTGAATTTACAGAATAAAACCTACATAATCATCCTCCATTCTCTCTATATATTTTTAGCTAAGTAATATATCTGCACTCTACTTTTTCCCATTCACTGATCTTTAAACCATTAAGTTAGTCATGTATCTAACCTCGCAAATAAATAAGGTGTCCTTGAGTTGGTTTTGATTCCTGATGACAAGTTCCTCCTGCTTTCTTGGCAAGATTTCCAAAAGTAGTTTGTCACTCCCTTCTTCTTTAGGCTAAGATAGAGTGATTGGTTCAAGATCACCCAGCTGGCTTTAAATCTAAGACAGGACTAGAACTCCTGGTCTCCCAGTTTCTAGCCTGGTCCCTTTAACATACACTTAAATTACAGTGTAATGCAATTTGTAGTACTCTATGCTAGCTGGACGCTGAGCTTGTCAATTAGAAAGTTTGGCGCTTCGAATCCCTAGCGCTGCATAATGGGAGTGAGCTCCCAGCTTCTGCTAACCTAGCAGTTCAAAAGCACATAAAAATGCAAGTAGAAAATTAGGGACCACCTTTGGTAGGAAGGTAACAGCATTCCGTGCACCTTTGGCGTTTAGTCATGCCACCCACATGACCACAGAGACGTCTTCGGACAGCGCTGGCTCTTTGACTTTGAAAGAGAGATGAGCACCGCCCCCTAGAGTCAGGAACAACTAGCACATATGTGCGAGGGGAACCGTTACCTTTATCTTTACCTTTATGCTTGCTGGAAGGTTTCAGGTTATGGAATAAAACAATAATACACAAGAGACAACTAAAATATGTACACTGGTGCTCACAAAATAACTGAGGATCAACTGTTTTATAACTCAATATGCAGAGAGGTCTGCATCATGTGAAACCCGGGGTGGGGGGATTGTCATAAAATCTGATATAGAAAAAGAGGTTTCTTTATTTCAAACTGGTATTTTGAAATCTTGATGGGAAAAAGTGTCCTGGCACAATTTATTTCTCTCAGAAGAGCCCCAAGTGACATGCATAATATATATCATCCAAGAAATTGAAGAGGAAAAGAGTATATCTTTTCCAATAAATGTTAGTAAGGAATGCCTACAACTGTTTCTTTCTCTATTTTCCCTTTTCATTCGTGCAACTAAAAGCAAGAGAATCAATGACTATTATCATTAGCAGCTGCAAGGATTGATTCCAAAAAGACACATAGCTAAGCTGCGTTATCACATTGCATAGCAACGATAGACAATGGACAAGGCACAAATGCCAAGTGGCGTTCTTACTACAGAGGCGCATAGATTTCTGGAAATGGATTGAGGGAAGTTGGCTTTTTCTTTGCACGTAATCTTGTGCCCAGATTATAAATCAAAACTTATTCTTGGCAGACAGGTTAGAGAATGGAACCACCCAGTCAGCTGGTGTGTTTGTGGATCATTTACAGGAAATAATGGCATTAAATGAAAATAGATATGGAGCATGAAACTAAAATCAAGGCTAGCCCTACTATTAGATGGAATGAATCATCTGCCTTAGAAAGCAGACCCTGGAAAAAGATGGAGAACAGTGGAAACATATTGAAAAACGAAGCTTGGTCCATCCTGCACCCTGTGAGAGCCAATCTATTGCCTTGACCAATGGAAGACACTGCCTTGATTCAACTTACAATCTGTTCTTTTTATGTGGTGAGAAAAAGAGCATGTTGTCCCTTGACAGTATTATAGTTTAGCTGGCCCCGGCTACAAATAATCTTCATCGATGGTGCAGTGGTTAGAGTGCAGTACTGCAGGCTACTTCTGCTGACTGCCGGCTGACTGCAATTTAGCAGTTCAAATGTTACCAGGCTCAAGGTTAACTCAGCCTTCCAGCCTTCCGAGGTGGGTAAAATGAGGACCCCAATTGTTGGGGGCAATATGCTGACTCTGTAAACTGCTTAGAAAGGTCTACAAAGCACTGTGAAGTGGTATATAAGCCTAAGTCCTTATTGCTATCTTACAACTACAACTGGGATGAGCATTTCCGTTTCTAAGCAAGGCAGTTGTTAAGTGAGTAGCATTTGATTTTTACAATCTTCTTTGCCACAGTTGTTAAGTGAATCACTGCAGTTGTTAAGTGGCTCATGTAATTGTTAAGCAAACCGGACTACCCCCACTAATTTTGCTTGTCAGAAGCCATCAGGGAAAGTTGCAAATGGTGATCCCATGATCCCATGCATCAAATACTACAACTGTTGTAAATACATGTCGGTTGCCAAATGCCCAAATTTTGCTCACGTGACTGTGAGTGTGCTGCAACAATTGTACGTGAGATGACTGATTGTAAGTCCCCCCCTTTTTAGTGAAGTTGTAACTTTGAACAGTTGCTAAATGAATGGTTGTAGGTGGAGGATTATCTGTATATGTCTTTGTCTTCTAAAGACAATATTATCATTTGTTGCTGTTGTTATTATTATTATTGTGTGGTTAATCTTTGGTGAGATTCACAGCCTTTAGGGCTGGTTGGTAGCTCAACAACTTGAGTCCTAACCAAAGACCTAGGAACTGTTAAGGTAACGTCGGAGGATATAAGTTGTTCCAAGTAGGTGGTTTTTTGTAGAGTTGTTGTTGTTATTATTATTATTATCATCATCATCATCATCATTATTATTATTATACAATTGTATCACAACGGCCAGTTGTTTCGCTGGATTTGGCATTGATTACTAGTTGGGCCCCACCCAGGGGTCGAGGACGTCGTAACGTATTTTCGTAATATACGTGCAGATCCAAGCAGTGCAGCTTTTTGCATTGGACTGATGGTGATTTTGTCAATTTTTAACTGTTTTAAATGTAATTCCAGTGCTTTTGGAATAGCACCCAGTGTGCCGATTACCACTGGAATTACCACTGCTGGTTTGTGCCATAATCGTTGAATTTCAATTTTTAAGTCCTGGTATTTCACGATTTTTTCATGTTCCTTCTCGTCGACCCTGCTATCACCTGGTATTGTGATGTCTATGTTTGTAACCTTATTTTTCTCAACCAGTGTGATGTGTTATGCGCCAGTATTTTGTCTGTTTGTATACGAAAATCCCACAGGATCTTGACCATCTGATTTTCGGTGACTTTTTCAGGCTTCTGTTCCCACCAGTTTGTTGTTGTTTTAATATTATAATTTTTGCACAAATTCCAGTGGATCATTTGTGCTACTGAATTGTGCCGCAATTTATAATCAGTCTGCACAATTTTTTTACAGCAGCTGAGAATGTGGTCAACAGTTTCATCAACTTCTTTGCAGAGTCTGCATTTGGCATCATCAGAGGATTTTTCGATTTTGGCCTTAATGGCATTTGTTCGGATAGCTTGTTCTTGCGCAGCCAGGATTAGTGACTCTTCAATGTACCTGTTGTTAACCATAACCAAGTTTTTTCACTGTCCACTTTATCTTTTATTTTTTCCAGAAATTGACCATGCAATGCTTTGTTCTGCCAACTCTCCATTCTTGATTTTATCACATCTTTTCTGTATTCTTGTTTCATCTGTTGGGCCTTCAATAGATTTTTGTTCTTTACTTCGATTAATAGATGTTCTTGATTTTCTTTTAAATAATCAGCCAGTGCCTGTTTTTTTTCTTCAACTATTTGCTTCACTTGTAATAATCCTCTGCCACATGATTTTCGGGGCAGGTATAGTGTATCAGTGTCACCGCGTGGATGTAAACTGTAGTGCATTGTCATTAGTTTTCTGGTTTTTCGGTCCAAAATGTCCAAATCAGCTTGTGTCCAGTTAACTATACCAGCTGTGTATCTTATAACTGGTATTGCCCAGGTATTTATGGCCTTGATTGTATTTCCACCATTTAATTTAGATTTCAAAATTTTCCTAACTCTGTTGGTGTACTCTCTCCTGACAATAGTTTTTACTTCTCCATGTTTGATGTTATCCAACTGCAGAATGCCTAAGTATTTGTAGGCTTCATTTTCATTGCATTTAATTAGTTGGCCATTGGGCATTTCAATTCCCTCACATGCAGTGATTTTGCCCCTTTTTATGGATACAGTGGCGCATTTTTCTATGCCAAACTGCATTGAAATATCGGTGCTGAATACTCGGACTGTGTTTGTCAGTGATTGGATTTCTATTTCTGACTTTCCATAGAGTTTCAAATCATCCATATATAATAAATGCGAATTTTTTTCAGCTTCTTTGGCTGTTTGGTAGCCTAATTTCATTTTTTAAAAGATTACTGATAGTGGGATCATCACGATGATGAAGAGAAGAGGTGAAAGTGAATTACCCTGGAAAATTCCTCGCTTGATATTAACCATTCCCTAGTTCTCATTCCCTACTGCCAACTCAGTTCTCCATTGTTTCATCGCCTTTTCAGTGAAGGATGTAATATTTTTACTAATGGTGGTTATTATTATTATTATTATTATTATTATTATTATTATTATTATTATTATTATTATTATTATTATTATTATTATTATTATTATTATTATTATTATTATTATTGCATCAACAGAATTGTATCACAGCAGCCAGTTGTTTCGCCGGATTTGGCATTAATTACTAGTCGGGCTCCACCCAGGGGCCTAGGACGTCGTAACGTATTTTCATAATATATGTGCAGATCCAAGCAGTGCAGCTTTTTGCATTTGACTGATGGTGATTTTGTCAAGTTTTAACTGTTTTAAATGTAATTCCAGTGCTTTTGGAATAGCACCCAGTGTGCCGATTACCACTGGAATTACCACTGCTGGTTTGTGCCATAATCGTTGGATTTCGATTTTTAAGTCCTGGTATTTCGCGACTTTTTCATGTTCCTTCTCCTCGACCCTGCTATCACTTGGTATTGTGATGTCTATGATTGTAACCTTCTTTTTCTCAACCAGTGTGATGTCTGGTGTGTTATGCGCTAGTATTTTATCCGTTTGTATGCAAAAATCCCACAGGATCTTGACCATCTGATTTTCGGTGACTTTTTCAGGCTTATGTTCCCACCAGTTTGTTGTTGTTTTAATATTATAATTTTTGCACAAATTCCAGTGGATCATTTGTGCCACTGAATTGTGCCGCAATTTATAATCAGTCTGCGCGATTTTTTTACAGCAGCTGAGTATGTGGTCAACAGTTTCATCAACTTCTTTGCAGAGTCTGCATCATCATCACCATCATCATCATCATCATCATCATCATCATCATCATCATCATTATTATTATTATTATTATTATTATTATTATTATTATTATTATTTGCTCTGAGGGAAGATGTTGTCTTCTGCAGGTACAAGGCTCCATTTAATGGTGAACTGCTGTTTGTCAAGAGAAGAAACCTCCAGAATCATCCACTTTTAGTCTTGTTTAGAACTTGATTCCACCCAGATGAAATTCCATACACTACATAAGGAGGCTTTTAATTATCTATATCTGAGATCCAAGTTGAGGGGAAAGGTCACTTCTGATCACTTGTGGTGAATATTCCTCTCCAATGAGTGTCTCTTCTTTGGATCTTGAATACTTTTTGGGTCATGGGCAAAGTCAGATAGTTGTACACTCATCATGGACTATGCTATCAACCCTGTCATTTCAACTATTTCACTAATGCCCTTATTTCCATCAGTCTTGTACTTCTGGCAAGGGCATGTGCCTTTGTTGTCATCCTATTCAATAAAGGAACTGTCAGCCGAAATTGCTAATTGGATGGCAAAAGCCGCTGAACTAGCCCAAGACCTTGACTCCTGTCCCACCAGGATTGTCAGTTGACATTTCTGCACAAATGACATCAGGAAACAATGTTCCAGAGACTCATATCCATGTCCAACTCATTCTGCAAGAAAGTGAGTGTGACAAAGTAAAGTCAAGGAGAACAATGGAGAGAGAGAAAAAAACTCAGGAGCTTTTTTTCTACACCCCTTTGATTAAGTTTGCCCTGTGCTGAACATCAAGCAAGATTCCCAGAGAGGACCAAACAGGAGCAAGGGCTCCTTTAGCCATTAGGCTAAGTCACAGCACTCTGTTGCCTGACAAAGAGCCTATCTAAACTAGGCTAGGTAATGCCTAACCAATGACTTTGGCACAGCAGCCAAAAAAGCTGATGAATTTGGAGTGGAATGGGAGAACTCACCATGGCCATTTCACCGCCTCCAACCCGCCAGGGCCATCTCACTGTAGCCATCTGTGGCCAACAACTCACCATGGACAATTCCACATGGGATAACTCAACGCAGTAAATGTTACCACCGCTGTTTCTTTGACATTATTTCCATTAACAAAAATGGAAATAATGTTGGAGAAACAGTAGTGGATAACATACAATCCATAAAATAGTTTTTAAATAAACGGTTGGATGTCATTTTTCTAGCCATAAAGTCTTCTACATTTGTTGTACTGGAACCAGATTTTTGTAAGAACAAACAGATTCTGCAGCAAAGTTGGGTTTTAAGGTGCAGATCGATGAGGATTCTCTTATCTGTTTAAAAGGTATCTCATGATAGATGAAGGTTAGTTAACGTTACCCCTAACCCTAACTTATCTTCGGGCTGAGAGAGTAAATACTTCTCTTTGATGTGTTAGCTTTCTATTCAGTGGAGACTTATTTGGGCATCATTAACTCATTCACTCAGGATAGTTTATCATTCTTCCATAGGATGTCTGCCATATTTTCCCGTAGTTCTGGGAATATCACAACAATTTTTATGGGACAGTACAGGTAGTACTCGACTTACAACAGTTCATTTAGTGGCTGTTCAAAGTTACAGCAGCACTGAAAAAAGTGACTTATGAACCATTTTTCGCAGTTACGACCTTTGCAGCATCCCTATGATCATGTGGTCAAAAATCAGATGCTTGGCAACTGGTTCATATTTATGACCATTGCTGTGTCCCAAGGTCATGTGATCTGCTTTTTGTGACCTTCTGACAAGCAAAATCAATGGGGGAGCCAGATTCACTTACAAACTGGGCTAATAACTTATCAACTGCAGTGATTCCCTTAACAACTCTGGCAAGAAAGGTCATAAAATGGGGCAAAACGTACTTAACAACAGACATTTTGGGCTCCCTTGTGGTCATAATTTGAGGACTACCTGTATAAAGACTCTTGCCTTGGCCAGGGAGTTGGACTAGAAGACCTCCAAGGTCTCTTCCAGCCCTATGATTCTATGATTGTCCTGCTTGTTTCGTTTCACTTTGGTTAACATTCATCTGGCATTTATCTGTTCTCTTTATTTACAGAGGATGAGAGTAAGAAGAGCACAGCAGTGTGCTTAATTCGTGGCTCCATTTTAATGTATTTTTATGTCCACTAGGTGTCAGAATAGATTTAGATTGTATTCAAATTAATGAAGGTACCAAAAAGTTCAAGAATTCTATCAGCTCCCTTTAAACAAGTTTGCAGATCTCAAAACCCTGTAAAAACTATTTATTAGAAATGGTTTTATAGACACACAATTATTTATTTAACCATGTTAACATAATTTTAATCCCCCACTTTCAGCTGCTGCTTCCAGCCATAAATTAAGTGATTTTGACTAGGTGGTTTTTGTCTAGGTTTAGCTAAATATTTGCAAATTCTTTAGCTGTAAAGCAATAGTAATAGCACTTAGACTTATATCCATAGTGCTTTACAGCCCTCTCTAAGTGGTTTACAGAGTCAGCCTATTGTCCCCAACAATCTGGGTCCTCATTTTACCCACCTCGGAAGGATGGAAGGCTGAGTCAACCTTGAGCCAGTCGGATTGAATTCCTGCAGTGGGCAGAGTTAGCTTGCAATAGTACATTCTAACCAGTGCATCCCCACACTAGCTCTTAACTAACCCAAGTAACTAACCCAAGTTTCATCTTTCTGAAATTCTCAACAGACTAGCTTTAGAGAAGAGGATATTCTGTTTTGTCAGTTTCTCCAATACTGGTCTGCAGTTAACTACGGTCTCTAGCATTTGAGTAAAATATAATATTTTAATCTTAATTAAAGGGTAGAAATTTTAATTCAATAAATGGAGCCAAATATCAGCACAGTATCCAGTGTTTAATGATAGCTCAGACTAATATCAGACAGCCTCTCTGCAACCGTTTTTTTTCCAAGTTAAAAGATGTTCCTTGCACAGAACCATTTGTATTTAATGCTATTTTCTCACTGGCGGTGCTAGCTGTCATTTGCCAGATGTGCTGTTATAATAAAAGTGACTACTGACTGTCTGCTTTTGTCAAGATCTAGTCACCCTCCAGTGATAAAGGACTTAGTGTCTTGAATGCACAAGTGAACCTTCCAAAGGAAGGTGTAGTATGAGCCACAGTGGTGCGGTGGTTAGCGTGCAGTACTGCAGCCTACTTCTGCTGCCTGCTGGCTACCTGCAATTTGGCAGTTCAAATCTCACCAGGCTCAAGGTTGACCCTTCCTTCCATCCTGCCGAGGTGGATAAAATGAGGATCCAAATTGCTGGGGGAAATATGCTGACTGTGTAAACTGCTTAGAGAGGGCTGTAAAGCACTCTAAAGCAGTATATAAGTCTAAATGCTATTGCTATTATGAGCATAGAGAGGTAGTGCGTACTCCAACACTTAAAACACAAGGAGGCACCATACTGCCCCATGTTCAGATATAATCCATGAGCAAGGAAACTGTTCTTATGGCAATAGTTAGGACAGCATACAATTTTGTAGGCAATCCATTCTCACTCCAAGCCCTGTAGACTCTGTTAACCTCAGCAACCCCTCATCGTTCACAGATGGACCACAGGGACCCCCCCCAATGTGAATCAAGTCAGAGGAGGCAAACAACACAAGCCTCTGCATGTGCTGAAAGCACCCTCAGTGTAGAGACAACATTAACTGCATGAATTCAACCAATAATTTTGTAACAAAGGGGTGTCAAACTCGATTTCATTGAGGGCCGCATCAGGCATGGCCAGGGTGGGCGTGGCCAACTTGACAACACTCATGTCAGGGGCGCCTGTGGTGGCCCAAGTGCTCTGCCAGCAAAAATGGGCTCCCAATCTCCGTTTTCGGCTGGGATGGCCTCCTGTAACCCTCTGCCAGCAAAAATGGAATTTGGGAAGGCCGTATGCACGCACACAGAGGGCCACACGCATGCGGCCCTCCTGAGCTCCATTTTCACTGGCAGAGGGTTGCAGGATGCTGTCCCAGCTGAAAATGGAAATTGGGCGCCCGTTTTTTGCTGGCAGAGGCACCGCAGGCCAGTCCTTCACTATTTCCAGGGCAGCCGTGTGTGCCAGATCTAAGCACCTCGTGGGCTAAATCTGGCCCAAGGGCCTTGAATTTGACACCTGGGGGCTAGAGCAACTTCATATCAATCCTTGCACACAAACACGATGGAAAGAGACCAAGGAAGAACATCTCAGGTTCCTTTGAGAGCCCAGAAAATGTAACGAATTATAGGAGGTACCAAGACCAGTTTTGGGGTTGATGTTACATAAATGAACATCAATGAAGAGCACACCTGGCTGAGGGTTTAACTATCAAAAGAAAGAGGTTGCTAAAAGACCATTAAGTTCAGAGTCCTAGTTTCCATACTCTGTAAATGCTCAAATGAGGCAAGGCTAATGCCAAAAAATCAACCTCATATTTGAAAGAAAGGTTAAATTCCGGTCTTTCATTTCTAAAAAGTAACTAATCTGCTACAGGGAGGGTAAAATTCATACTTACAGAAGAAATGACATGAGAATATGAGAACGTGAGGATATAGTAACAGACAATATTTATTGGTAACATTTATTTTAAAATAAAATTACAAAGTGAAAAAGAAAAATGGACAGAACTGATAAAAGCAAATAAAACACAATATATTAGAACATTGGGCAAAATAAGCTGACAAAGAATCAAACAAAAAAAGAACTAAAAGCTAAATGAAAACTATAGTAAGAAAGACAATAATGCTTTACCACACCAATTATTTCTGTAGAAACATGGTTACACATTAAACAATTGTACATGTAAAATGTATCCTTCTTTCCTCTAAATTTTAAAGACAGAGCCAATTAGCTTTAGTAATTAACAGTGTTGCTGCTTTAGTATTATTACCAGACTTGAAAAACACTGTCTCAACTCATTTATAATTTTACCAGAAAACTATAATTGATTCCCCCAAATGATTCAAATATTTGCATTGTTAACTGCAAGGCTGTTAGGCAAGTTCAGAGTTAATAAGTTATTCATTCTGCTTTTCACTGTTAGATAAACTGGATTGATGGTTTTTTGAGTCTTTTTCGAAATCTTTAGCTTGTCAGAATCCTATAGTCAGGCTATTAGTTGGTGTCTTATTACACCAATATTTTCCAAAGTTGGCAACTGTAAGATATGTATTATTCAGATGTATTTTAATATCTAGAATTTTCCAGCTAGCATGAAAGTCCACACATCTTAAAGTCACCAACTTTGGAAAACATAACTGTATCACTCTGGCTAAAATAGCTGTGTTAGATATCAGCCAGATTTTGAGAACCGTTCCTGATGATTATATTTAATCAAATCTCTTGCGTTGTAATAATGAAAGAAGCCCTCCTATCAAGAAGATAGTATTCCTATTTAGACCTGAGAAGGGATATAACAGCTCCATAAATAATCAAACTAAATATTAAGCCTTCAATAATAAAAAAAAATTGGAAGTCCCCTAAGGCAGATTAATGTGAAAAGGTATTGCTTTGAGAGAGCAATAATTGAAGAGAAGTTTGTTGATTACATAAATCTGTTTTTCTTCCTCATAATCAGTATTCTCATAAAACAGGTGAACAGTCCTCCCCCCTATGATTTCCTTGGGGATGACTCTTGAGGAGAATGGTCATGTGCCTGTGCTGGGGGAGGCAAAGCAGAGCATGGAGCCAAGCATTTTCTCCCCCTCCTTTCTTCTTGTTGACATTTCTCTTTCTCTCTGAAATAATCCATTTTTTTTGTCTTCCGGAGATCTTTTTCCGTCCCCCCCCCTTCCAAGAACACAAATTGATTGCTTCTAAAAACACTTTTATAATTAGGCTGAGAGCGGCTAAAATTAGCCTGCAGCTGCATGAAATTATGGAGGGGTGTGTGTAAGGGAAAATGCTGTTTCCTCTCTCCTAAAAGCAGATGAAAAGGGGGGGGGGGAGTCTAAAAACAAATAAAAACAAAAAGGTGGAGGAAAGGGTATAATTTTTTTTTCTTTTGTTCTCCTATGTCTTGGGGTTTGCTTTTGAATCCTGGCAAATGCCTGGACAAGTCCCTGCCGTTTTCCTGGCAAGGTTTTTCGGAAGTGGTTTATTTCTTTGCTTGTTTTATTTGTATTATTTATTTATTTATATATATATCCCACCCTAATTCTTCTTCTTTAAATAAAGAACTCAAGGCTGTGAAGTGGGATGAGACAGAATGATTGGCCCAAGGTCACCCAGCCGGCTTTCATGTCTATGGTGAGACCAGAACTATGATAGAATTAAAAATCTCCTGATTTCTAGCCTGATGCTGTAATTGCTAGGCCAAATTGGCTCTGCTTCCCCATGGTCACCCAGCTGGCTCTGTGCCCAAAGTGGTACTAGAACTCACAGTCTCCCAGTTTCTGTCCTGGTATCCAGGTCTTAACGCATACCCAAGATGGTGTCCTGTCGTGTTTGAGGAGAGCTTCGGGGAGATGATTGTCCTTCTCGGGGCTTGCAGGGTGTACCCTATCCCATCGTTGGTTCCAGGTCCAGCTATGAGAACTTCCTGGGACCTCGGGGATACCCTTGAGCTGCGATGTCCTGCCTTGTACCCGGAACATTGTGAGTGAAATGGGGCGGTTGGCCGTGAAAGGAGAATGGAGAGCGTCGGTGGCTGCCAGCATGGGTGTGGTCAGCGGCAGCGGCGGGACACCCGGCCTGGGGTCTCTGCAGCCAGTGTGGGTGTGGTCGGCGGCGGCAGCGGGACGCTCGGTCTGGGGTCTCTACAGCCGGTGTGGGTGTGGTCGGCGGCAGCGGTGGCAGGACGCCCAGCCTGGGTCTCTGCAGCTGCTGCTCCTCATGCCGTGGTGTTATACCCACCTGTTCAATTTAGCCGGCCTGGCCTAATTCCTAATTCCCAATTTTAGTCCCTCAAGCCTGCATTTTTTACATTTTCTAGGGGTATGCTTTTAGTTGTTTTTAATTTTTACTTTTTCTGTACAGTTGTATGAGGTTTAATTCGTTTTTAAGGTTATAGGATATTCGTCTTTTGTATTCGTTTTAATGAGACACCTGTACACCACCCCAAGTCCCTTCGGGGAGAGGGGGCAGTCTATAAATCCTGAAAAATAAAAATAAAATAAATAAATAATACCGGTTGCTCCCCTCTTCCACCTTGCTTATGGATGTGATAAATTGGATCAGTAGGAACTGGCTGAGGCAGCTGGCATGGATATTGATAACAGCGGAAGATGGCTTTGATAGTTGGCGTGGGCGTGGTTGGAGTGGGATGTGGTCCTTCGTTGTGGCCCCCTCCAGTATCACCGCTGCTGCCTGGGCCACCATATTGTGCCATTTGGCCATTTGGCCCCTCCTCTTGTGACACTATGGATTGGATCAACGGAGTGTGGCCCTGGTGACGGATATGAATGCGGCTGGCATGGACGGAGCTTAGCTGTTGGAGTTATTGAAGTTGGAGCAGCCATCGCTGCTGCCGCTGTCCTCACCACCGCCATCACTGGCCGCTTCACCACCTCGCAATTTATCATCTGCTGCGATTTTGACATCTGGACGTTACTCTTACATATTGTCCTTAACACCGACCATTGCTATGATGGACATAAGCTTCCCGCTACTCCCTTGAACACTGTTGGCTGCCCCCCCCGCCCCCGTGGACATGTCACCTCCTCGTTCCATCTCCCCATGATGTCATCCCATCTGGTTGATGCCACACTCTCCTCTATGTTATACTGTGACAGAACTTTACTCCCTTTGGGAACTCCCCCTTTCCTGGGGATGGCCTTCTTGCCTATCAAGACACTTCCTTAATGACGGATCTTGGGATCCCGAGAGGTGGCATGCGAAGAAGAGATTTCTTAGGGGTTTCTTACAGGGGTTTTTAAATCAAATTTTAAGGGGGTGGGGTTGATTCGGATGGCTTGGACAGGCTTGGGGGGGAGTATGCCAGGGCACAGGCCAGAGCTAACTAATGGGCACTGGTCGGGAGTGCTGGGAAGGGTTGGGATTCTGGGGAGACATTAAGCTATTCTATTGGGAGGGTTCACCATCTCTATTGTTTGTGGGAGAGGCAGATATGGTGGGGGCCAAGGGCCAAATTATATTTGGGGGATGCGGGTTCGCTGTTTAAGAGCGATCGTGCATTCTGACTCTCATCGCTCTTCTCGCGGGTGCTCAGGATTACAGGACCCTGGACTCCAGCTGGTGTCACTTAATGCCAGGTCTGTGGTACATAAGGCTCCCCTCATTTACGACCTCATACAAGAGGGTAGAGCGGACCTGGCATGCATTATGGAGACCTGGTTGGGCCATGAGGGGGGTGTTCCCCTTAGTGAGCTATGCCCACCAGGCCTCCGGGCGTTTCACCAGCTGAGAGCCCAGGGCAGGGGCGGGGGGTGGCGGTGGTTATTAGAGAAAGTCTCGGACCTCAGGAGGTCACTGTACCTCAGATAGGTGGATGTGAGTCCCTTTTTGTGAAATGGGGCCTTGGAGTTTTTGTTACGTACCTGTCTCCCTGCTACGCTTTATTGGCCCTGCCGGAGCTGCTAAATATGTTAGCTGGATTGGTGGTTGATTTCCCCAGACTTATGATCCTGGGGGATTTCAATCTGCCTTCCATTGGAGAGACATCCAAGTCAGCTCGGGAGTTCATGGCTTCCATGACGGCTATGGACCTTGTCAGGGGAAAAATTTCACCCTGAACTAGATGAGGTCTTAGATCGCAGCTTTTCCAAACAGCATTTTCTTTAAGATGCGAAAATGAAAATAAAATCCCAGAAACATATTCTAATGAAAAACAAAACTTTTAATACAAAAATAATAAAATAAAGAAATAAACAAATCTATCTAATTGTTACATTTTGGCAAGAACAGTTTGTCTACCAGCTTCCTGGCAGACGTACAAAGATCAAAAGGGAAGAAGTCTCTGGAATGTGTGATGTAATAAACATGTTAAGCATGAGCAATATATCATTGTCAGATAAGAACTTATGACCTGCGCAGTAACTCATCAGTAATTATTCAGTTCAGTTTCGACTAGCAAACATTTTAACGCAGTGACAGACCTAACTCAGTTAATCCAAGACCCCACCCATAATGGGGGACACACGCTCGACTTGATTTTTGTCTCTGGGCAGTGGATGAATGATCTAGATTTAGGGGATCTTTCTATCCAACCCTTGTCATGGTCTGATCATTTCTTCATTAGGCTTGACTTCCACGACTATATGGTTCCACCCCAGGTGCCTGATGGACCCTGAAAGGTTCCTGATGGAGCTTGGAACTTTTCCTGAATCCCTTGCTCACAACTCGACCGAAGCCCTAATGGAAGCCTGGGATAGGCCGGCCACTGGGGCCTTGGATCGTGTTGTGCCTTTGCGGCCTCTGACCCAGTGTCAATCCCGGGTAGCTCCCTGGTTTACCGAGGAGCTCCGGGAGATGAAATGCCGGAAAAGATGTCTAGAGAGTGGTTCGAGGGCCAGCAGATCGGAATCTGATCCAACACTAGTAAGAATTCATATTAAATCCTACTTAGTGGCAATAAAAGCGGCAAAACAGCAACATTTTTCCGCTCTTATCACATCCGCAGACAACTGCCCAGCAACCCTGTTTAGGGGGACCCACTCCTTACTTAACCAAGGAACTGGGAAAGACCCCTTGCAGGGTAGGGCTGAAGAATTTGTTCAGTATCTGCAGGATAAAATCGCTCAGACCCGGACAGGCTTGGACTCTGACTGGGTAGATTCGGGCGAGTCGATGGGGATGAATCTTGTGGAGACAATCTGGGATGAGTTTGACCCTGTGACCCCTGAGGGCTTGGACAGGATTATGGGGAGACTCAGTGCTGCCACTTGTGTGCTGGACCCGTGTCCCTCTTGGTTAGTTTTGGCTTCCCAGGAGGTGACACGAGGCTGGCTCCAGGCGATTACCAATGCTTCATTGAGAGAGGGGTTCTTTCCCACCGCCTTGAGGGAGGCGGTGGTGAGGCCCCTCCTTAAGAAGCCCTCCCTGAACCCAGCTTCTTTAGCCAACTATCATCCGGTCTCCAACCTTCGCTTTGTAGCGAAGGTTGTCGAGAGTGTGGTAGCACGTCAGCTTCCCCAGTACCTGGATGAAGCTGTCTACCTGGATCCGTTTCAGTCGGGTTTTAGGCCCGGGTACAGCACAGAGACGGCATTGGTCACGTTGGTTGATGATCTCTGGCGGGCCCGGGACCAATGTTCCCTCTAATTTTTTTTCAGTGTGGGCGGAAAAGTATAGTGTTTGAGCGGCACATTTTCATGCCTGAGCACCTGAATTTTTTTCACAGATGTCACCCAAGACAACAACAAAATCAGTGGCTCTTAAGACTGGTGGACTTCAACTCCCAGAATTCTGAGAGTTGAAGTCCACCAAGGGCATCAATCATATTAGCCCAGGGATCTGCAAAATTGGCTCTTAAGACTGGTGGACTTCAACTCCCAGAATTCTGAGAGTTGAAGTCCACCAAGGGCATCAATCATATTAGCCCAGGGATCTGCAAAATTGGCTCTTAAGACTGGTGGACTTCAACTCCCAAAATTCTGAGAATTGAAGTCCACCAGTCTTAAAACAGCCAACTTTGCAGACCCCTGTGTTAGCCCAAAGCCTGGCGCTGGGCGGGCCTTGCTCCCCCATTGGTGGAGCCCCAAGAAGCGAGGAGGGAGAAAAAGAGACGGAGGCCAAGGACCTTCTCCCCCCCCCCGCAAAAATCTTATCAGGGAGCCGGCGGGCAGTAGCAAATTAGCTGATCACGCGGCACGTGCGGAAAGCGAGGTTTGACCGGGTGGGGCAGTGAAACTCCAGGGCTCTCTGACCTAATTCCCCATGAGAACTGTTGCCTCTGAAGCGATATTTTGCTCCAATATTTTGAACCTTTAAAAGCGGCGTGATCGGCTAATTTGCTACTGCCCGCACGGCTCCCCGGTTAGATTTTTGCTGGGAGGGGGCGGGGGGGAAGCTCCTTGGCCTCTGTCTCCTTTTCTGCCTCCTCGCTTCTCAGCCCCGCCCGACTTCAGGATCCTCCCTAATCATTGTGGGTTGAAAAGAAAAAAGGGAAAGGGGGGCTTGTTTTGAAGTGCCCCTTTCCCTTTTTTATTTTTGACCTACACTGATTAAGGAGAATCCTGAAGTCACAAGTCAGGCGGCAATGTACTGCGTTTAGCTGGAGCTGGCTGGAGAGTGTTTCGATTGTGATGTGATTCCCTAGTCGCTCCGCTCTAGTCCGTGTGTCCACAGCAAATACGTGACACTGCGCGGCAGTTAGAAATTACTGCGTGGCGTATTCTAGGCACATGCGCGGCCACGCAGGCGTGCACCTTAGAGGGAACAGTGCCCGGGACAGGGGCTGCTCCTCTGTCCTGGTCCTATTAGACCTCTCGGCGGCTTTCTATACCATCGACCATGGTATCCTACTGCGATGACTCGGGGGGTTGGGAGTGGGGGGGCACCGTTTTACGGTGGTTCTCCTCCTACCTATTGGATTGGTCACAGTTCATGTTGACTGGAGGGCAGAGATCGACCCCGAGGCGCATCATTTGCGGGGTGCCCCAGGGGTCGGTTCTCTCACCCCTCCTGTTCAATATATATATGAAACCGCTGGGTGTGATCATCCGTGGTTTTGGGATATGGTAAGCAGCCACCATGAGAAAAAGTTGGCAAAACAGCTCAGTTCAAATTGGATCTGACCGAGAAGGAGGCTCAGCAGAAGCACCTCACTGAGAACTATGAGCCTAGGCTTTTCAAGCAGAGGGAAGATCTGTGGGAGTGCGAGGCCAGGTACTGGTGCTTGGAGGCTCAGCGGGCTGAGATGATCAGCCAATTCCAGGCCATGATGCAGTCCCTCTAGAACAAGGCCCTCTGGATCTTCTCCACCAGCAGCACTTCCCTCCGGCTTGCGCCCAAAGCCCCACATCAGGAGGCCGAAGCAGATATGTTGAATGCCATTGTGATATTGAAGCCTCTGTGGCTTCATCATGGCTCTGCAGGTCCCTAAGCCTGAGATCTGCTCCATCACTGTTCTCTTTACAGGGAATCTCAGAAAACATTCACCTATCTTATTTTTAAAAAACTATTCTGGTAGAGAGCACAAAGCTAATTGGGCATTTCATCTATTTGACCAGCATCCTGACAGATCTTTTCCAAATTTGCCTGCTTTTATGCTATTAAACAAATAAACAGTTAATGGTTGTCCTACCAATGATTGAAATTTAGCATAAATTTTAGTGATTGCCACTGTTGTCGGTATTACTGTTGCTACATTAATTTATTCTTATGTATTCTTATTGTATTTTGCAACCAACTTTTAGCTATGTATATTAATAACTATAGGTGTATGCATTTTTATTGTAGTGTCTTTGACTTAAAGCTCATAAAAATGGTTTTAAATTGATTTTATTTGTAAGCCTCCCCCAGCACATGAATGATTGAATTATGGTGCCATGGAATATCTTCATATCTTTGGAGATTGACTATGTATTGTCGCTGCCAGAGATTATCCTTCTTAATCGAAAAATGAGGTGATGGGAGATGAGGCTGCTGACTAATATGTGATAACATTAAAGAGATGCTCCATGAAATTACTGTAACCTTGAGCCACGAGAAAAGTCCTTCTTGGAAACAGGCAACATCAATGAGTAAGACACAGGAGCTCTTTTACTGAGGTTTGTTAATACCTAATCACACGCATACGGTAGATGTCTGGGCAGGGCCAAAGGGGGCAAATGATGAAACATGCATGATGATGTCCCAACGCAAATTCTGTCCTTCACACGCAAGACAACAAATGAAAGACTGCTCTGGTGTCACAATGTCCATGTCATCATTTTGCATTATCTTAAGAATGGACATTTATGGCCACAGGGTTAATAATCTGTTCCAGTCCTTTTGCTTCTGCAATTAGTCTAACTGCTCTATTAGAACAAATCCATTTTGGCTGGTCTATTCAAATACCTTTTCAGCAACCCTTGATAACACTGGTGACAATGCCTCTACTGTCTACCCCAACAGAACAAGTCCAAAGGTGGATCTAATGGGTCGAGTCAATGGGAGATAGAACCTCCTGTGCTATTAAAGATGTCTTGGTGGCCTGAAAAGAGAATAAAAGAAAATGGGGAAAAGCCAATCTCTGTGTTCTTTATGTATGAAATCCTAAATATGCAACATAGAGAATAACAGTTAGTCCCCTTTAACAATGTCAACAAAGCAGTTAAAAGATGAATGGCTGTGAATGCAAGGATTTTGTGTGGACTCATCAATACCAAACTTATAACAACACATTTTTTATCTGTGTTATTGTAAGTTTGGTACTGACGAGTCCATACGAAATGCTTGCATCTACAGCCATTCATCTTTTAACTGCTTTGTTCAAATAGAGAATAGCGCCTGGTTTTGACAGCTGGAAAAAAAACAACTCTGTCCACTCTTTCCCCAATTTCTCCCAAGCCTAGAACTTCCTCAACCTTGATTTGCATTTTGGATTGTCAACAGACTATCTATTGGACTGTGCTATTTGCTATGGTCCAGATCGGAGTCATCTCAAAGTAGCTAGTAATGCCACTATGATGGCTTGATTTTTCTGGTTTACAATCCAGGATTTGTTATAAGGTGGGTGACTACAAAAATCTTTTAAATGAATAAAGTGGCAGTCCATCTGTGTTAAAATTTTGATATTTTGCCATTTGGCGAACCAATTATATGAATGCTGACATCCCATGCTAAAGTTACCAGGTCTAGCTTGTGACTTATACTTGCAACTACTTCAGGGGTGGGTTCCAGCAGCTACTATTGCCGTTCACTCGTGGGCGCACAGCAATAAAAATTGTTCCGCACATGCGCAGAAGCCAAAAACAAGGAGAACCGCTTCGGGGACATGGCAGGCCTGGGTTGCTGCTGGTTCCAGCGACCCAGGCAGCCAAACCACTACTGGTTCGGCTAAACTGGTCCGAACCAGTAGGAACCCACCACTGAACTACTCAAATAGTTGCACTTGCACATTTGTGCTATCCTACATAATCTGCATTCATATAACTGTTTCAGTACGTGACAGTGTAGTTGTAGAACAGCTTGGGTGGTCAGTTCAAAGGGCAAGGATGCAATGGAAAATTCTCAGAAGTCTTGAGGATGATCCAAAGGGATTCTTAGCAGAGGCTCTTTATCCTCAGTGAAAGGAAATGACTGTTTTAATAAAGATTTATATTGCTCACGAGAGCAATATAAAATACTATCTAATGTGGTTTTGTTGCTAGTGTTTGAATCTGGAGGATCTGGCAGGAATTCTCTAATTGAATAGTGGCTGCTCCAGGGATTGACAAATAACTCTGCAACAATCCAGAGGTTGTTGCATGACCTACAAGCAAGGAACTGGATCTGCAAAAAACAAACTGCCTTTCTTTTTATTTTAAACTCACCCTTCAGGAAGAAACTAAAATCAATGCAGACTTGTAATTTTTTGCTTTTACAGTGGAATTTCCCCCCCAAAATAAGTTTTCTCTTGTTCACTTAGTCTGTCAAGCTATGCATAAATATCTTATATATTGTTTCTCTCTAGTGATTGATTTGCTAATTATACATAAAAGACAGGTGGAAATCTGATGATAAGTAGATATTTATTCTTAATCTAAAGCTGTTTCCCGTGGGCTTCAATAAGCCATTTTCTTGCAGCTCTGTAAATATTGAAGGCACAATTTGACAGATTTTAAAGCAAGGACAATTTATGTCCCACTACTGATCCACAGGTGCAGTGTAGAAAGTCAAACCTGGGAACCCTTATACCTATAGGAGACCATAACCTCTGTATTTTGAAAATGTCATACGATTTGTCCCAGTGGTGGGTTCCAGATACTGTTCCAACCAGTACAGTTGGAATGGACCCAGCGGCATTCACACGGACATGCGCAGCGCCTCCGCGATGCTCCAGCTGCTCAGCGGAGCATTGCGCAGGCGCTGTACACGCCATGAGCATGCACGGAAGCGCCAATGACTTAAAAGACTGGTAAGGAGCTCAGGTGGGTGAGTGTGCCCTCCGGAGCACTGTACCGAAACAGTATCCAGTGTTCCGGGCAGGCTCCGGTACGCCCTTACCAGGGCGTACTGGCTGCAACCCACCCCTGATTTGTCCATTCCTAAGTGAGCATAGCTTGTCACAAAACATCTATTTGCCAGATCTTGAATGAGTGCAGGTGGTTTTTCAATTCAAGTTTCATTTATTCTCTCTCTCTCTCTTAATTCAACTATCATTACAATAGAATCAAGTTTAAGGACACATAACAAGCAATATAATAAACTCATTACATAAGCTTTAAAAATGTTTATTTCTTGGATTTATACGGTTGCCCGATTCACAATAGTGATTTGCTGTTACAGCAGATAAAAACAATGCAAAAATAGAACAGAATATATAATACACGGCAATACATGTAACTGATGAGGAACCAACCAGTCTAAGCAATACAATAAGCATATCATGGTATCCCATTAACACCCAATCCCCCTTTATGGCTGCATTTCTTTGTTCATGAGCTTTATCTACGGCCTTGGTTCTAAAAGATTCTAGCTGTTACATAAATACATAAATTACTAATAAAGTAATGTTAAATAATAAATGATAGAACAATAAAATCAATTTTGGTGTTGGAAACGCCACAAAAAGTGTCTAAAGGACTACTGGAAGCATTGAGTTTTTAAAAACTTCCTGAGGTAACCTCAAGTCAAGCTGTTCCCTAGGAAGGGAGTTCCCAAAGACAAAACCGTTGACAGATTTCCTCCTATCACATCTCACAGGAGAGGGAACCCCTTTGCTGGGGCTCTGTCATCCAAATTGGGCAGTTAAAATCGATCTGGGAAAGACTACGCCGGTACCAGGCCACATCAAATTGTAAAGCTGGCAGTTGGCATCTTGAATTGCACTCAGAAACACAATGGTAGAACAGATACCATAGCAACGTTGTCATGACATAAGACTGTAGGCCTCTGCATTTTGGATCTGCATATTGGTCTTTAAAGGCAGCCCCAGGATCAGCACACTACACTAGCCTAGGAAAGAGATGTCAAAGGTGATTGTCCTCAGTGTATCCTGTTCCACTTAAGGCTGCAATTGGCACGCTATCAGAAACCAGGGCAAAAGCTGTTTGGTTTTGGTTTCCACCATGCTCTTTCAGCAGGAGTTGCGAGTCCAGAACTCCCCAGATTGCATATCTGTTCTGTTTGAAGGGCAGACCTTTGTCAGTCAAGGCTGGCATTTCTCTAAAAGGTTGAACCTTGGGACACTCCAAAACAGTGTTCAAAGACCCACTTATCTCAGTTGTCACCACTGTTTGGACGGAGATAGAATAGACCATATAACATGGTGCCTCCAACTCCCAAGCCTTACATATGATTAATCCTAAATGGGGCACCTAATGAACTCTTTGGTTGAAGAGGCTGAAGGCCCAGATCAATGGGTGGTGGACTAATGATTAAAAGTCAATTTCACATGGGTAGAGCTGGCCCATACACTTCCTCAGCCATGAAGTTCACGGAGTCTTGACCGATTATTCTTCCCTAAGAAAGCTTTCTTATAGGAGCCTTATGAAAACCTGGAAGAGTGGAGAATCATGGCATAGAAGTGAGAAAGTAATAATAGAAAAACATCATTGACCAGATAAAAGGAAAATCCATCTTCCATTGACACTTTCACGACCAACAACGGATCAATGAAGCTTAGAACATGGTGCTTTGATTGAGCAGCATTTCATTTAGAGGAAATACATTTAATGCTGCAATTTGCTGCATAGGTACCCAGACATATGCTCTACACAGTAAGTTATAACTAGATCTGAGTGTATGTGCAAAGGACTGCATTGTTAGTACCTAATTCTACGTAAAGCAATTGGAGGTCATTTGCTGTTTTCTCCCCACAAATCAGTGGACTTTCATATTACTAAACCTATTCACATCTCAAGAACAGAGGCATAATAGCTTCTGACTACTACTGGCCCTCCTTTTTGTTCATTGTTGCTGTCCTGCACTTTGCCAAGTGTGTTATTCATTTGTTATCAGACGGATTGTACTGCTTTCACCAGCTTCTACAAAGAGGCAAGAAGCTTGGTGCCGATTGTCACCACTTTGAAGGCAAGAACAAAACAGCACAGGAGCAGCACACTCCAGGCCATCAGACATATGAACACTCTGCCTAAACTAATCTCTACTATTTTAAAATTTTATTTATTATTGTGTATTTTATATTTCCAGGCAACAGCGTAGCAATTTATGTTGAGGTACTTGGAATCGGGACTGAAAACCATAGGATATATCCAGATCTATTGAATTGCCTATGCTTTTTAAAGGGATCATACCTGTCATTGTGCTTATCATTAAAAAACTAAAAAGACAATTAGAAGCACAATTAAACAGGTTGAAGGTTCAGCTTTATGCAACAGTGCTGACAAATGAAGTTTCCCACCCTTCCATTACAGTGAATGCTCATCCATCTCTTTTACCAAATGGAGCTTACAAGGATGGTTTTATTATATTCCTCCGTGTTCCCTCCTCCTTTGAAGATAGCATGTTGGAGTTTAAAAAAAATACTGCAAATATATTTTTAGACTATTTGCATAAGGGTGCTTAGTGTATAGATTAGAAAAAGTTAGCAATAGATTAAGCGTCCAGAGGGATTTGGAATTATAGCCTTGAATTCATTAAAAAATTCACATGGGAAAATTATGGTCTCTTTGTATTTTTATGATAAGGAGACCTTGAAAATTGGTCAGTAGGATAAAAAAATGAAGCAGACATCAATTATCTGGTTTTTTTTAACATGCTTCTTCACAAAATGAACTTAATTAAAAATGGACCAAGTATGTTTTATTGGAATTATAGAAAAATAACAAGTTCCACTGGATGTTTAAGAAATCACTCTGAAGGAGGACTTAAATGTAATACAAATGGAATTGATGAATGACTGATTCCCTAATGGAGATGTATAGATATGGGACCATTATAATGTATAATACCCATAAAACATACACACATACACATACACATACACATACATACATACATGCGGGCAGAGTCAGCTCTCTTCATTAGCAGGTCTATTCCACTAATTTCTTTTTTAAAAAAACCTGCAGTGTTGGCCTGGGTTAATACTGGGTTGGGATGCCAAACACTGTGTTGTAGACTGGGAAGTTGGAAAACATCCTAGAAGTTAAGTTAGGGTTTTTGGTGAAATGCAGCCATTATAGTGAGCGCAGTCTCAACCTACTTGTAACACCTTCCTTGAGTTCTTTGCCTCAAAATGCAGCTCAGTCATACTTTGCTATTTGCATTGAATTAAACAGTAAACAAGTCCAGGACATCGTTTTGAAAGCAGCTGCTGATCAAACACAGTTCAAGCTGGATGAGTTTTCAGCTGAAAATTCTTTTTTGCTCACTTAAGATGAGGCAGTTTATTGTAACTATCCTAGATGTTGATATCCTTAGAAAAAAGTACCTAAGGCAATTACAAGGCAGAGGTCACACTTCATTTTTCTTCTTCAGCAAGAGACAGTGCCATGGATTCGGGACACGATTCCAATTTTGGACAATAAAAAGCCATCTTTCTAAATTTGAGACAAATTGAGCGTAGCTTCTCAGCTGTCACAATTGTGGTGCAGTTTCATGGCACTGTATTTTGTTTCAATCATTCCATTAGTTTGCTCAAGAAGCCACTGTTTCTCCTGTTCGTCCATAATCAATTTCAGTGTCACTTCTTGGAAGGTACTATTTACTCCCACCTGGATAATATGGAAGATAAAGTTATCATTGAAACAAACACAATTTAATATCAACTCGACATGCAGTAGGAGAGCTTCCAGTTACCATACCTCTTTAAAATGAATTTTTTTGAACATGCCAATACTGGTTTCATTTTCCAATTTAATTTTTGCCTCAAAAGTGGTGAGTCCAAGATGCGTAATTCCTACAGACCAAGATAATAATGAAGATAGAGCTTTATTTGGAAAAGGAATGATTATACACTAATGGTAGAATACAAACTTTGAATGTAAACATCCCTATGCTGAATTCCTGGCATCTCCAAGTGGGTCCATTGACTCCTTAGAAACGGTACCATCTTACACAGATAAGTAATTCGATTTGGTTCTGCTAACTAACTAAAGGTATGCTTACAATGTTCCTACTGTTAAAGACAAGTTGAAATTTTGTTTTTAGCATATTTTGGGCGAGTTGGAAGAAAAGTTTCCAACTCCATCTCCTTGAGTACAGGTTCCCCACAGGGCTGTGTCTTGAATCGGCTACTGTTCACCTTGATGACCCACGACTGCTGTGCAACATCTGCTATGAATCAAATTGTGAAGCATGCGGATCACACGGGAGTGGTGGGTCTTATCCAGGATGACAATGAAGATGCTTATAGGGAAGAGGTGAAGGCTCTGGTGGACTGGTGCAATAAAAGTAACCTGGTTCTAAATGTTAATAAAACAAAGGGGACCTTTTAGAAAGAGCCAACATGGTCATACTCGACTCAGTATCAAGGGTGCAGCTGCACAGGTGGTCAACAGTATTAAGTATATGAGGGTGCACATAACTAACAATCTGAATTGGACTCTCCACACATCATCCTTAGTGAAGTGTGCAAACCAGCACCTGCATTATCTGCGTCGGATAAGAACTTATCTTTATCCTTCTGTCCTGGCCACTTTTTACAGAGGCACGATTGAGAGCGTTTTAACAAACTGCATGACTGTTTGGTTTGGCAGCAGCAGTGCCTCAGATAGAAAGTCCATTCAGAGAGTGATAAGGACAGCTGAGAAGATTATAGGAAGCTCACTTCCTGTTATTCAGGATACTGCTTATAAGTGCTATGTGCTTACAGCTCAAAGCATTGTTAGAGACTCCACACACCCACTTTACGGTCTGTTTTTTATTGCTCCCCTCTGGGAGGAGGTTTCTGTAACAGCTTTGTTCCCGTCTGGTAAACTCAGAAGATTCATTTTTCTCGCCATGTAACATGTATACATTTGAACTGTGCTATGCTGTTTCTCTGTGACATATAATATGTGGGTATATGTTTATTTATTGTCATGTTTATGTAGTGTATATTAGAGGTGGTGACCCTATGCGAGCTGTATGCAATGAAATTTCATTTTAGTGTATGCCGATTAGTGTATATTTAAAGTGACAATAAAGTTATTCTAAGTCTAAATAAACAATACTCATTCATAAAGTACTTTACATATTTGAAGCTAGAATTCAACATCAATTAGAATGTAAATACACCACACTAATTCAAAACAATTGAATTGCACTTTGGCATTTTTTAAGACACAAAGAAGTTGAACAGAAGACACACACAGATCTGAAGTAAAGGTGATATGGAAACAATTTCCCATTCTCCCAACATTAAATCTTTTGCTCAACTGTTAATATGCTCTGTCAGAAAATCTGTTCTGTTGGGCACCCTTTTTGACCATACAAATTCCTTAATTTCTTTGCTCATTCTGTTCCTCTCACATTGTAACAACTAAAAATCAGAGTTTGCACATTCTATGTTAGGCAATCTTACCATAAAATATCATGATCAGAGTGGCCTCCTTGCCAAACCCTCTGCCACGGTAGCTGGGCTCTGAAAGAGGAAACAGGTGCCAAAGTCTCTTTTTAGGAAAATTATATGATTCTTCCTACATTTTACAAAATTTAGTATTACACAAGACGCATTTTTAGAAAGCATAAGATTGGCAATAAAAAAAAGGGGGGGGGGGACACAAAGCTTTCTCGCTCTATATCTAATCCAGGGTTGGGTTTCTGCTGGCATTACTGCTGGTTCGGTGGGCGTGTGAAGTTGCCTATAAATAGGTCTATGCATGTGCAGAACATTAAAACAGGTTAAAAATAAAGAGGAATCGGAATATTATGAAATCTGGAATAATTGGTATGAATGGTTAGAAAACAAGAAAAACAATTAAGCCAAAAACAATATATATAAATACGTATAGAACTGTGTATAAAAGTATGTAAATATAGAAGCGGAATATTATAAACAGGTATAGATAAGATGATATAACAAGGTACAAATGTTAACATAATGACTGTAATACATGGTGAAAAGAGAAAAACATGTATAGATAAGACGATATGACAATGTACAAAATGTTGACATAACGACTGTAACATGTTGAAAAGAGAAAAACAATAAAAATTACTAGGCAAAAAAAAAAACAGGTTAAAAAAAGATGTTGTGGTTACCGGGAACCAGTTCGGGGGTGTGGCGAGCATGATGTCCCTACCGGTTCAGAGACCCAGTCACCATTTCCACTGAACTGGTGCGAACCGGTAGGAACCCACCTCTGATCTAATCCTATTCATCAAGATGTATCCTATAGGTTCAAAACATTAACAATATTGTCTAGACAACCTTCACTGGCCTGCTAAAAAACATTTGAAGGCCATTCTTTTAAACTTCCCTCTTTGTCTCTCATATAAACGACTAAATATACTCAATTTGATTCTGGTAGGTTTCAGATGCAAAGGCATGTTGCTATAAACTTAAAAGATTATTTCAAGATGTAAAGGAGTATTTGAAAGAATTTTCTCCACCAATATGATCCAACTTCTACTCTAAGCTTTATTGGGCAGGCCCCAATGAGTTTGGTTTACAATATGATGCCAAGAGTAGTTTTCTCATTGGCAGCGGTGAAATAATAAAACCATATCCTAAAAGGAATTTGGGTCAATAAAATAGTTGAAGATATCCTTGTGTGCCTAGGCATTTATGAAAATTCATTCCATTTAAACATTTTATTTTATTTATTTATTATTCACACTTATAGACCGCCCCCTCTCCCGGAGAGGACTCGGGGCGGTGTACAGTCACTAAAATACGTTGTAAAATACATACATAAACAGTTAAATAATTAAATACGTAGGTGAAGGAGGTTGTGAGACTGTAATAGAATAATAAATATAATACGTTAAAAGCCTATTAAAACCCCAAACCCAATTAAAATAAATGAATCCCGGGAGGTAAAACTAAGAAAGTGCCAGGCCAGCTGATTGAAATAGGTGAGTCTTTAACTTTTGCCGGAAGGAACAGAGGTCTGTGATTTAAGTTTTTTGATTTTTAAACAATGAGAGCTGATTTTAATTTATTATTATTATTATTATTAAGCACTGTTGCATTTGATTGTTGCATTTAAGATCCATCTTTTTTTTTTGGTCGTGGAAATCTCCTTGGCTCTACTTGGAAGAAAAATGATATAGTAACAAAATAAATACTGGGAGACATGAAATAAATTAGATGACCTGCAATCATGATTTCTATCTCTCCCACTGTTGGATCTTCAGAATTGGTAAGGAATAAGTTCACATCTCCCACCATACAGTCTTCTTCTGTGGCTTTCTGGCTAGACCACTTTTCAGCATCAAGTATTATAAATGTGCATTCTGGGAAACGTAAAAAAAAGCAGAATAAGAAAAGATTATAATGAATCTCTGGAAGAAGCATAATATATAAAATCAAGGTAAATATACATGATTACTAGAATCAATATTATCTAGCTTTTGCCACTATTCTACTCTCTTACCAGCACTCCACTTCACATTCTGCAGTTATAGAAAATTGAATTAAAGATTTCTCATTTTACATAAATATATACAGTATCTTCTAAGGGCATTGATAGCATTTTTCTGAAATACTACAAACAATTGGCATCAGATAAAAAATAAATATCTGGTTTTACAATAAAATTGAAGACAACATTGTAGCTAATGAGCTTTTAAATTAATAATAAATAAATCATAATAATTAATAATCTAATAATTAATGACTAATGTTAAAAAGCCAAGGAAAACAGTTCTGTACAATATTTCAAAAGAAAGACTGACAAACTCCCAATGGCAACCAGAATAATACAATATTATAGGAAACACTTCCAGCTTGCAGTCCAATTTCATGCACCACAAAAGTTTGAAAGAGATGTTTGTTTCATGTCCGAACAGTCGAGATCTGTTTCTAAATACATAATACCATATAGAGTGTGTTACAAAAGTCTAGCCTGAATGCCATCAGGTTGCACACTTAGGTTTTTGATAGGAGTACAACCTCATTTAAGAACTGTAGAGCTCCATAAAAATATTTAGTTTCCCAAACTTTAACTCCACTGTCTTGTTATCTTATATTTACCCAAAAGAGCTTTCAAATCCTGAAACAAAAATTCTAGGGCCATCCTGGAATAAGTAGGTATGTATAAATAGTAAACAGATTCTCACGATGACTGTGTGAACCTTCAGGATAGCTTCCTTGAAGGATTTCAGAGAAATGTTAAAACAAGGTAGATAGAAGCTTGTTCACAGATTAATATTGTCCTTGGACAAACAATGCTGTGGTAAAATAAAAATAAAATTTTCCTAGCATCTCATTTTGAGACTTCTCTTCCAGGAAGAACTGTAATCAATATTAATATCATGTCTCCTAATGGTAATACAAGCAAATGATGTAGAAGGATATCAAAAAAGCTGAAAAGATTAGAACCATCAATTAATTTGTATTCCTTCAGAAGCCTTTCACCGAGTATAATCGAATGCCCCATAATATACTGTACATAAACATTTAAATAAGATTTTCTATTATATTACAATATCCCTTTGTATTTGATCATGATTGAACTGAGTTACAATAAAAAGCATTTCCAGAACTGAAAATTATGAAATTGCAAAGTTTAAACTGTAACAATGAGCAGTAATGGTCTAAAAATGCCACTTTTAACTACCTGTGGGGCTTGTCATGCGTGTGTGTCATACTGAGGTGGTTAACAGACTGAGATGAGACCCCACCCCCCTCCCTGTGTGCATCTTGCTCCCTTCTTTGCCATCTTTGTTAATTTTAAAGTCAATTTTAGTGTCAATATTTGATGTTTTATCTTGTTGCTTATATCGGTTGTAAGCTGCCTAAGCCAGATGAGCAGCATATACGTTTCACAGATAAATAACATCTGTGAAATGAACCACGCAACATATGTGTAGACTACCCCTTTCCAGGTCTTCCCAAATATTCAGAAATCTCACTGTCTGCATCTTCCCGCCAGCTGCACTGCATCTCATATTCCTGTTCAAGGCTTAGTGGTTCAGATGCAGTCAGACGCTGTAGTTCTTCAGACTTCATCCACTCATGGTATCTAATCAGAAAATTGAGGAAAAAGTAAGTAGGCTTCTTTAGAATATTATCCCCTATAACCAGGATGGCGAACCTATAGTACACGGAGCCATTTGTCAGGGGACGTGAGGCGTTGCATGAGCGCACTGGCCAGCTGAGTTCAGCCTTTTTTAAAGCCATTTTTCGCCCTCCTCAGGCTCCAGAAGCTTTATAGGAGCCTGGGGAGGGTGAAAACATCCCCCCCCCCAGAGGCCCTTCGGAGGCTTCAGGAGCTTCCCTGAAGCCTCCGGAGCACAAAAAAACGGCCCTATGGGCAAACCGGAAGTTCAGGAACAGACTTCCGGTTTGCTCATAGGGCCAGTTTAAGCCCTCTGGAGCCTTCAGGAGACTTCCCTAAAGACTCCGGAGGACAAAAAACGGCCCTATGAGCAAACCGGAAGTCACTTCATATGTGCTGGGGGGGGGAGTAGCGCATTGCATTATGGGTGCGGCACGCCCATGCACGACCCCCCCCCTGCGCTCCCCCCGCTTATGGCACGCAAGCCAAAAAAGGTTCGCCATCGCCGCCCTATAAGCTGGTATGGGGTTAAGTACACTTCTTGATGAACTGTTAGTGATACAATGTAACTCATATAGGCATTGTGAGAGCCCCCATTCAGATTAAGAGCTGCCATCTCAAATTCTGCACACTAGTCCTTTCCTCCAGTTAGAGGTTGAACTTACAGGTAGTCCTCGATTTACAACAGCTCGTTTAGTGACCGTTCAAATTTACAATGGCACTGAAAAAGTGACTTACAATAGCCTTTCACAATTACAACCGCGATAGCATTCCCCTGGTCACGTGATTAAAATTCAGATGCTTGGCAACTGACTCATATTTATGACGGTTGCAGTGTCCTGGGGTCACGTGATCTCCTTTTGCGACCTTCCGACAAGCAAAGTCAATGGGGTAGCCAGATTAACGTAAAATAACTGCAGTACTTTACACAACTGTGACAAGAAAGGTCATAAAATGAGGCAAAATTCACCTATCTCACTTAACAACATAAATTTTGGGCTAAATTGTGCTTGTAAGTAGACGACTACCTGTACTTGATGCTTAGAAAGTGGGTTTCCAGTTATCACAAGAGGAGAGAAACTGAATTTATTACTGTACCTTTTCTTTTTACAAAAAAAAAACACCACCCTAATAAACATTTATCACAGAAACTGGCATTTTGTTGAATTCACAGAATGACCTTATGAAAAAAACAGGGTTAATGGCTGCACCTGGCATATGATCCTTGGGTTTCCTATCGCTGCTCTAGAGTTAGCCAGTAATACAATTTAGGATAAAGACTAAGCAAGTATGCAGAGCCCATTTCATAAGTACTGAGTGAAGTCCCTTTTCATCTTCAGTTGCCATTCATTTTTACAAGAAAGGGGGAAAAGATTTCACGTGGTGAAAATCTTGCACATAGAGGAAAAAATGGGATCTTCCTCTGATAGTTGAAAGCCATTCAGAAATTATTTTCAGATATTTATTCTGTTGCAACAGCATATAATAAACATGTAGGTGTCTACGTTAGAATTCTCATTCTTACTACTTGCAATTCTAATTTCCAAATTTTAAGATCAACGATGAAACTTAAATGTATGTTAGTTTTGGAGTAAGCACCTCTGGATATAGTTTACTTGGCCTATACAGCAATCTACCATATATTTGAAGGGAGGAAGATGATTCAGAGTGTGTATGCATGCTGCATCTGTCTGAAACGCCTTAATTTAGTAGAAAAATGTGGGTTAGACAGCATCACCACCACATGAATTTGTAACTGGCTGACCAACCGGGCTCAATGTGTAGTTCTCAAGGGAACTGCATGTACATGGAGGGAAATATGCAGTGGAGAACCCCAAGGCTCTGTTTTAGGCCCAGTACTCTTCAACACCTTCATCAATGACTTGAACGAGGAGATAGATGGGGAACTAATCAAATTTTCAGATGACACCAAGCTGGCAGGAATAGCCAACACTCCAGAAGATAGGCTTAAGATACAGAAGGGCCTTGACAAACTTAAACATTGGGCGCTATCTAACAAAATGAAATTCAATGGTGAAAAAAAGTAAGGTTCTATATTTAGGCAAGAAAAACAAAATGCACAAGTACAGTATAAGCAGTACCTTGCTCAATAGTAGTAACTGTGAGAGGGATCTTGGAGTCCTAGTGGACAACCATTTAAATATGAGCCAGCCGTGTGCAGCAGCTGCCAAAAAAGCCAACACAGTTCTAGGATACATGAACAGAGGGATAGAATCAAGATCACGTCAAGTGTTAATACCACTTTATAATGCCTTGGTAAGGCCGCACTTGGAATACTGCATTCAGTTTTGGTCACCACGATGTAGAAAAGATGTGGAGATTCTAGAAAGAGTGCAGAGAAGAGCAACAAAGATGATTAGGGGACTGAGACTAAAAGAACAGTTGCAGGAACTGGGTATGTCTAGTTTAATAGAAAGAAGGACTAGGGGTGACATGATAGCAGTGTTCCAATATCTCAGGGGCTGCCACAAAGAAGAGAGAGTCAAGCTATTCTCCAAAGCACCTGAGGGTAGGACAAGAAGCAATGGGAGGAAACTAATCAAGGAGAGAAGCAACTTAGAACTGAGGAGAAATTTCCTGACAGTTAGAACAATTAATCAGTGGAACAGCTTGCCTCTAGAAGTTGTGAATGCTCCAACACTGGAAGTTTTTAAGAAGATGTTGGATAACCATTTGTCTGAAGTGGTGTAGGGTTTCCTGCCTAAGCAGGGGGTTGGATTAGAAGACCTCCAAGGTCCCTTCCAACTGTTATTCTATTCTATTCTATTCTATTCTATTCTATTCTATTCCTATATTTTTCTTTGATTGCAGGTCAATCACAGAAAATATGCAGCTTTTAAAAAAAGAATTGCGTACAGTTGCAAGGTGAACAAACATTCCAAATAACATGTTTAGTTTTGAATCTGAATAAATATGAAATAAGTCAGCTGTATATTATTTATAGCTGCACCAGTCATTTTTCAGACAAAAAATTCTCATGATTTTAAACATTAATATAATGTTTTCTCTATGTGCCCAATGATTTTGTGCATGTATTTCGAAACTGAACATCTTGGGAATTTGTTGTGGCACTTTGAATGGAAAACATAAACTTGTAAAATGAATATATTTTCAAACCAGAGCTCTCAAATCAAGATCACCCCCCAAACGAAGTTATTTATTGCACACCTGGGTACATGAGCAGACATGTATGGTACAAGGGCCACCCTCTTCCCCTGCAGTACAGTGTTTTGGTTAATCTTCATAGTCTGAATCCTGAAACAACAATAAGTGAGAAATAAAATCTGAGTAGAAATCGTATTAGAATTAACTCAAGACATTTACTGAATGTTTTATTTTATTTGTATTACAGTATGCTTAATTAAAAATGTGTGAAATACAAAGCTGTGTGTATCTATATGAGTAATGAGACAAAAGTATATTATAATAACCAATCTAATAATAGTTTATTCTCTATGGCGGCTACAAAAGGCAATTTATAATATTTCATTTCCATTTTGATTTTTTTCAACTACTTTTAACTTTTAAAAATCCAGTTATCTCAAAGTTAAACAAAATAAAGATTTGGAACCATGAACTAATATCTAGATAGGACAGTGTCCACAGCATTCTTTGGAAAACAGTTTTAAAACTTACATACAATAACCGGATAAAACACATAAGAGAATGAATGTATCATTGGATGTTGATCATGAATATGGAATATGGAATTTTTTGGCCCAAAACTCTTTGAAGTGCCACATATTTCCATCCTTGTTTTATACTGTTTTTTTCCTTTTTAGGGACTTTTCCCTACTTAGAAAGCTTATAAGCAAGCTAAAAAAGACTAAACTCATTTTCTTCTTCCCCCACCATTTACGTACTAGTGTTTGCTAAACTAATGTTTGTCCTCTGATAAGCCAAGATCATAATCCTTTTTGAACCCTATGGGATGTCAAAAGATATAGATATAACAAAGTTTGTTTTTTTTAAAGCCGTCACACTTTTTCCTTACACAACGAATATCTATATCCTTACAGAAAGCATGTTGACTAAATGAGAGGGACAATAGTATAATTACTGGTATTTTCTAAGATGGAAAATGTCAATGCTTACGTAGCACTGATAAGTCACGAGTTAAATCACGAATGGTGAGAATATGAAGGTAATGTGGAGAACAACTGGAAGGCTGAGGATTCATTAAAACCCACTATGAAGTGTTTTAGATGTAGAAAAAAAATAGGTTAGAAGGGGAAAAAAGATCAAGCCAACTCTAAGCTTAAGTTTGTATAGCACTTTGTAGCTGCTGGTTAAATAAGCTCCTCCAGCTTCTGATTTTGAATGTTGAACAAGCAATATAAGAAGAGTAGTGAAGCTTTTGAGCCATTTGTGTTGGACAATATTCTATGGGCAGCCAAGTAAACAAATCAATGGATCATCGAACAAATCAAACCAGACTAATCACTCAAGGCACAAATTATGTGCCACCAAATCATTTTTGACTCTTAGTGACCACGTAATTTTCTCCACGATCCCTCACTGATTCTTTAGTTTCCCAGTGGATCCCTCACTGGCACCATAATGCTGGTCCACTCTGCTTTTTTTCTCATCTTTCCCAACATTAGAGCTTTTTTCCAAAGTTCTGAGTCTTTACATGTGTCTGAAGTAGGGTAACTTGAGCCTTTGTCATTTGCACCCCAGAGAATTATTTGCCCAAAGATCCATTGTCCCAAAAGTGCTTTTTCAAGAGGCAATTGGAGTTTCTGATTTTTTCTTTGAAGACGTTTTATTTCTCATCCAAGAAGTTTCTTCAGCTCTGACTGGATGGTTGGTGATGAACGTCCGAGCTGAAGAAGCTTCTTGGATGAGAAATGACATGTCTTCAAAGAAAAAACCAGAAACTCCAATTGCCTCTTGAAAAAAGCACCTTTGAGACAACCATGACCTGGAAGACTGTGACTCTCCAGACATTCAACGATCCATTGGTTTATTTTCTTGACTGTCCAGAGTATCCTCCACCAAAATCCAAAGGCGTCAATACTCTTAAGAACCAGCTTTTTCAAAGTCCAACTTTTGCTTTCACAGGGGAATGCCATGGCTTGTACTATTCCGATTTTGTGATGTATCACAGCTCAAATTATCCATCTCATCCTCATGGAGAAAATCTGTCTATGTGTTTGATGTTTCAATCAGAATAAGAGAGTTGGAAGGGACTTTGGAGGTCTTCTAGTCCAACCCTTTGCTCAAGCAGGAGACCCTAGTATATACCATTTCAGACAAGCTCGCTAAGAGTCGACGCTGACTTGATGGCACACAATAAATCGATCGATCGATCGATCAGTCGAGTCATACACTGGGCAATGTATGTTAGACTTGCGTGCTGACGACCGTACCTCTGAATATTTAGTTAGAGAGAAAGAAATCGCCCCACTGAGTTCCGACAACCGCTCCCTCGAAGCCTAGTGTGGTTCGAGCTAGGCTCTTAAGATCTACGCTCCTGAAGGAGAGCAAAAAGCCAACAGACCTCACGAAAGGATACAAAGCCCATCCGCTCCCTCGCCCAAGCCAGCACCAACTGCCGCCCCATTTAAAAGCAACAGGCGACAAGCGCACATCCCACCTCCCATCTCTCAAATCCTCGATCTCCACGCTTGCGCAGTCGTAAGGCCCTCCTATCGTAACTGAACGCTACGGTAGCCGTAGAGCCTCAACCCGCCTCGCGAATCTTCTCCTCGATTGACGTAGGAAGCGTCTCAGACAGCTGTACAGTCGTGGTAGTAAAAGTGGGCCCCTTTTTTTGGCCGGGGTGGCGCATGCGCTGTCCGCGGCTTCGCTTCCCCGGGCGCAGCATGAAGGGAACCGGCTTGGAGTTGCGGGTGAAGAAGCCTCTACCTTGGGGTTTCCCTGCGCTTGTGGTTGTTACCGGTAAAGGCTTTTTTTTTTTTTTGAGAGAGAGAGAGAGAGAGATAAGGAAGGGCGTTTCGTGGTGGTTTGGGAGGAACGGCGGGAAGCGGCACGGCAAAGCAGCAGCCCTGGGAGGCAGAATTGGAAGAGGAAGCCGCGGCTGGGCGAGCTTAAGGGACGTGGCATGCCCGGAGCAGCTCCGGCAGAGGTTTCCTTTGGCTTTCTAACAGCAGGGACTGCAACCCCGAAATGCTTTTCTAAAGGGGCCCATGTAGGATGATGCCTAAAGTACCCTGAAACCAGCTTTGGGCGTTTCCGTGGCATTGTTAAACCGAGGGGGTGACTTCGTGTTAGGACGGTCGTCAGCATCGTTTGAGGGGCTGACACGCGTATGCACGGGCGGGTCTGTGTTTACACTTGATGAAAAGGTCCGCCTCGGCGTACTTGATCGCCTATTACGCCGAAGGATGTAATCTAGAAAAAGGTGTGCAATACGGTATAATAAGCAAATTGTGCAATACTATATAATAAGCGAAGAGTAAGCAAAGGGACTAAGGGACTAGTTAGTCACATCTTTATGCCTATTGCTTTTCCAAAATCCATATTCTGTAATCTGAACTGCATTCCTAAAGTTAGATTTTATATCTATCTATCTATCTATCTATCTATCTATCTATCTATCTATCTATCTATCTATCTATCTATCTATCATCTATCTATCTATCTATCTATCTATCTATCTATCTATCTATCTATCTATCTATCTATCTATCTATCTATCTATCATCTATCTATCTATCATCTATCTATCATCTATCATCTGTCTATAACCCTACCTACTTACCTACCTACCTACCTACCTACCTATCTATCTAAAAGAAGAGACAGACATTGCGATCTTGGGAACTTAAAATATATTACCCACTTAGTTTTTGTTAGCCTCTGCCAACATCGTCAGAGTGTAAAAACTACCATTGATGAGATATCTGCCTTTATACACCATATATATATATTCTTTTATAAGTACACCTGGAACTTGTGTTTTTAGGATAATTTGCAATATTTAGTCATATATAATTATGGATTTAGTGAGCACAGGGTGAAGTGGAAAAAAATATTGGAGTCCTACCCTGTAGTTCTGGATTCAAGATACATTCATGACTGATTTATGAATTGGCTCTATATCAGTGTTATAGAAAGATTGCTCAATTTTATTACATATGATAAAGGGGTAATGTGTTTGAAACAGGAGTGGATGGTCTATATGTACCGTACAGGTAATCCTTGACTTACAATACTTCATTTAATGATTGTCCAAGTTACAGTAGCACTGAAAAAGTGACTTATGATACACTTTCACACTTATGATAAGCATCCCTGTGGTCATGTGATCAAAATTCAGATGGTTGGCAACTGACTCATATTTATGACAGTCACAGTGTCTAGAAGTCACGTGATCAGCTTTTACAATCTTCTGACAAGCAAAGTCAATGGGAAATCCAGATTCACTTAACAATTGTTAAGAATTGCAAAGGATTGTTAAGAACTACTGCAAAGGATTACTTAACAACTATAGCAAAAAAGATAATAAAAGGGGGCAAAATTCACTTAAGAACTGTCTACTTAGGAACAGAAATCTTGGCGCTAGCTATGGTCATAAGTCTACTACCTTGTACTTTTTATTCATTGTGTATGTTTGTTGTTAAAGCAGTTTTTAAAAAGACAAAGTTGTGCTTAATTGACATTATGTAGTTTCACATGGGAGTCAGGTGACCCGTGCCACCATACTTTCTGAAAGCTGACTTTTGAGTCCTGTAGAAAGCCTGTATGGAATGGATGATGTCAGTCGGGGAAGAGGTTAATGAGTATTTTGTCTTTTAAAGATAAAACCTATTGTAGATGCAAGACAATTAGTTTTTTTCCTGCTTAGTGAAAAGGGTATCCATTTATTTTACTGTAAAGTTCAGAGATATTGATAAAAAGAGGATTATTTTGGGGGAAACACTTCATTTAATATTTTTGTTGATAGAAGAAAAATACCTGCAATTTGAGGAGGGTTTTCGAAAAAACAAAGTGCACAAAAAGAAGAGAGTATTGGTGTTTATCATGAACACCCTTATATTTAAATTGGAGTCAGTGTGAATATGATGACTTGGGTATAAATATGAAGAGTAAGATTCTGCTTTTTGAAAAAAATATCACTAGCAGTCATAGGCCACCAAGATTTCTAGATTAAAACGCAAGCTTTTTGCCTAATACTTGTATGAATTTGGTTTAGTACTTGATTGGGAAAATAGATTAGATTGCAAAGTCGAAGAAATATCTTGGAAGAATCTGATGGCAAAACACTTTGTATTATTCTAGGAAAACAACATGGACTTGGCCAAATGAAAAATAAAAGCATCCTGAGGCTAGCCTATGTCACACAAAACCCATTTTCCCATGCCAAATTGCATCATAATAAACCAGTAGCTTTTATCAATGGTTTTGCATAGAATCATAAGTGATAGAAGGAAGCTCAGAGGTCTTGTCCAGCCTCTGACCTGTGCAGGATTTTGTGTGCCTAATTTCCTGATTGAACAATTGATGCAATAAGAATCTACTAGCAAGAGTGCTCTCAAGAGCAAGTCTTTCCTCCCTGTTACTTTTCCCAGAACAGTTATAAATTCTGCCCTCTCTTCCTATTAGCTTTAAAAGTAGCATTTTAAACCTGTATGAGGGATTGGCTTGCTGCTGAGTAGTGCATAAAAAAGTGGTTAGGAGGAGAGCTCAAAGAAGGCTTTACTTCCTAATAGCCTAAGTCTTCATTCACTCTTCCTGATTTATTTCCTGACTGACAAAAGCGCCCTTTCAAGCAGCTATAGTACCTTGGGGTTGTCCTCCACCCTAAGGAACAATGAGAGAAAGAAGAGCATAGCAGTCTACTAAACACACACACACACACACACACACACACTTACTTTCCCTGACAATAAGACCTCCCTGGATAATAAGCCCAATCGGGCTTTTGAGTGCCCTCCCCTGAAAATAAGCCCTCCTTGAAAATATTGCAACATAGCAGCAGCCATGAGGTGACCACGCTTAAAAAGTCATTGTTCTCCATGCAGTGAGACTAAGTTGAGAACATCAGTGTGTTCAGAATAAGATGGTCAGGGAATACTTCTGTATTGTAGTATACACTGAATCTGAATTTGAACACAGACTCCTAATGCCATTCTGTCTCTAAACTTACCTTTTCTAATCCAAAATGATAGCCTTACTTACTTAGTTCATGATAGAGGTAGATAGAAAGGGTATTGGAGAGGAAATACATTTTTTTCTCGAGAGCTAAAGTAACATGTAAAGCCTATTGAATAAAGGTGAAAAGTAATCCCTGTTTATTATTAAAGCTTAAAGAAATATATAGCAGTACTTAATACAATACAATACAATAGTAGAGTTGGAAGGGACCTTGGAGGTCTTCTAGTCCAACCCCCTGCCTAGGCAGGAAACCCTATACCGTTTCAGACAGATGGCTATCCAACATCTTCTTAAAGACTTCCAGTGTTGGGGCATTCACAACTTCTGGAGGCAAGCTGTTCCACTGATTAATTGTTCTAACTGTCAGGAAGTTTCTCTTCAGTTCTAAGTTGCTTCTCTCCTTGATTAGTTTCCACCCATTGCTTCTACCCTCAGGTGCCTTGGAGAATAGTTTGACTCCCTCTTCTTTGTGGCAACCCCTGAGATATTGGAACACTGCTATCATGTCTCCCCTAGTCCTTCTTTCTCTTAAGCTAAACATACCCAGTTCCTGCAACCGTTCTTCATATGTTTCAGTCTCCAGTCCCCTAATCATCTTTGTTGCTTTTCTCTGCACTCTTTCTAGAGTCTCCACATCTTTTTTACTTCGTGGCGACCAGAACTGAATGCAGTATTCCAAGTGTGGCCTTACCAAGGCATTATAAAGTGGTATTAACGTCAGTGCAAAGATAGAAAATGGGATAAAAGCAGAGTTAGATGACTAGTGCTACTATTGGCCAACTTTCCTCTGATATATCAGTCCTGCTCTTTATGAGAAATACAACATAACTTCTCATTTATCCTTACAGTAGTTATAATTATAGTGGTAATTATTGCAAACTCACTATCATTGATAGACTTGTTTTAATAATGATGAAAGATAAATAATTTGAATGAGCATGGTAATGGGATTCTAGTACCTTTGATAATGTTAAACAAGCTTTGTTATAAGTTGGAAAATATTTATAATGGATTTCAGACTTGGAACGATTAAATATTTCTTATGCTACACTTCAAAATGAAAATATTGACAAAAGAGATTTTCATTATGAAATATGTAAAACTGATGACTGAGAATAAATAATACATTTTAAAAAGAAAATCTGATTGTATCCCATATAAGCTATGCCTATTTGACAGGATGCTCTATTAACAAAAAAGATGGATCAACTTTCAGTCTGATTTCTGAGAAGTTTTGCAACTTTTTAAACATTATGCTTTTGACCAAAAAAAAAAAAAATTCTGACAAGGGAAACAGTACTTTGCATTAAGGTCTTTGGGATTTATTATATGAAATATTTTATGTCTTTGGTCAGAAATATCCAATTAAGGAGCTATCTATGGATATTTTAAAGTCACATTTGTGCTTTTAACAGAAAGATGGGCTATAAATCCAGTTTTCTTCTTCTGTAGAAAATATTTTGTTTAACCAGAGTCTTGTCCTGTTTGATTGACTGACTTTATTTGCAACTGATATATTGTATTCTCTTTACTTACTTTACTTTTCTATTATGAAGTAATTTCATAGATTACTAGGATCTCATAATTAGCTTTCCCTTGAAATAATGCTAGTTTTGCCCTAGGATGCAGACTCAATTAGGAACTAACAATTAGGGGGAAGAGTGCCTTTTACTTACTGCAATCTAATTTCAAGCAGAGAAAATCTTTAAGAGTTGTTTAATAAAGCAATGGCATGGAAACTGGTGATTTTTTTTAATTGGTTAAAGCCATGATGGTTAAGTCTCTGATTCTATCTTTATCTCAGTAAAATTTGGTATGTGGTGGATTCAATTCTTAATAATTATAAGTAACTTTGTAAAAAAGCTGAGTGTTTTATGTTTTTCAGGTTAACTGGAACAAGAACGACTGACAACATATTTGTCTCAAGTCCTTAAATTCTTTTCAATATGGCTGGAAGCATCACCGATACAGGGGAGCTCTACTCTCCTTATGTGAGTGCTTAGCATTGATATAGTCATTTAATGTGTGTTTTATGTTTAGTCCAGTATTAGCATGCAAAATTGTAATTTTATGTAGGACAATTGTGTTCTTGTGCTTGTTTTTTAATTTTTTTCCAAATTATGGAACATATTACAGCCTGTTTATAAATTGGGCTTTGATACCAAATATTGTTGTGATCATATTGTAATCGACCTAGAAAAGGATTTGAAAATACTAGTAAATGATTATATCTATACTTCATATAAATACAAATTTAAAGAAAGTATTAGTGTATAGCACATTTTTAAAATATTTTTTGATGCCAAAGGGTACAGAAACAAATTTATAAATAAGCAGCAATTCCCTCCCGAATTCAGGCAACAAGTTTTTAAAACAAGTTTAAGAATGCTTCCTGCTGACTAGTTATATTACATAATAACAAAATGCAGTGAAAAGCCTTAATTATTAAAATATTATAAATATTATTAGAATATTTTGCTTCATGTTGTTTTTCCATTATATATCTTTGCTTAATGTTAATGGTGTTGTCTTAGCTTTATCTAAGAGGCAGTAAGATTATAAGCTTGGTAGGAATTATTGTATATGTCTCTATAGGTAAGTTAGACATATTCAGACTCCTAATTAGCACAATAAAATGTAATAAAATATAATAAAAAATTGATAAAATATAATATGTTCAAGAGATAAATTGAGATCATGTTCATGACTCAATATTTCCAAATTGGAAATACTAATAGCAGTACTAAGCTTTTAAATTGTTTTTATTCAAAAATATGTTATTCAAAAATAAGTCTTTAGGTGCACAGGCACTCTTACATTATGCTTTAGTAGAAGTGGGCTCCAAATCCAAATCCAAAAAAGAAAAGAGAGGAAAAAGACAAAAACATAACAAAACAAAATAATATGCATAAAGGACAAAGATACGCATAGATTGTCCCCCCTAGTTGAATACTGATAAATACATTTCAACTGTAGCAAGTTTCTCTTGCAAAACAGGTCATCATTTTTTGAATTTCTAAATCTATTTACTAAATTACTATATAACATTAAAAATATTAAAAATATGAAAATCTATTATCAATCAACCAATTCGACCTACCAACTATCTGCTGTAAAAAAGCAGTTAAAAAATAATCACAACAGCAAGCTAAACTTCGATGCCCTCTGTTAATTATCTGCTATTGTATTTAACTCACAGATAGTCCACAAATGGCTTTTAATTCATTATAAACCCACTGCAATCATTATCCCTGATTCATCCAGGATCATGAATCTTGATTGATTCTTGGTAATAAAACTTTTCCTTAAATTATTTGGGATCTTTCCAAATAGTTGCATCTTAGTTGAGATTATCTCTGCAATACTTGTTCAATAAATTTCCCCATCAATCAAAATACAGCTCCCCCAACAGTTGTCTTCTGGTTGCGTATAATAAGCCTATTCTGCAATTTCCATCTGCTTTCAATTTAACAATTAAAATATAGGCTTAAACAAAGGGAAACGTCAAAACGAAATGTTAAAACAGAGACTTGCTTATAAAAAAGCAAACAGTGATAAGAAAAGATGGAGACCCAACCATCCGCTGCTCTTGCAGAAAATCACAATCCATTAGATTCTCTTCCGGGGCAAGTACACAGTCATCCGAGGGCCATCATGGGTTATTCCAGGTTACTCCCGTAACTTAAACCCAGAGAACCGGCTTTGGCAGCAAAGTCAGTGGTTTGTTGGCAGGAGAAAAATAATCATCCTACAGTTTAGCATGCCATTTTCTGGAGACTCAGGAAAAGTGGGGTTTGATAATTTTTATAACAGTTATAAGTACAATTATACATTTACTCTTTGTCTAAAATTACATCCCGACTCTGTCCTTTCTATTATCTGATGTATCCTATCTAACCATCAAAATCATAACTCATAAATTCATTTTTTCTGTTTTATACAAAAATTTTGATAAAAGGTTTCCAGTAATGAACTTTCCACTATTGCATTTTCTCTGATCAAACAAATCAGTTTCTCATTATATACAAAACCAAAATTCTTTTACTTTTTTCCCAACTCTTCATTAATCCCAAGAAGAGGTGATTGCAGCACTTTCTAGATTACTTAGTTCATAGGAGAGTAAGTTTTCCAAATAAAACCAGATCATTGTAATGTTAAATTACAAATTGCATTACATGTTGTGATCCAGTTAAAAGATGCATTTGCTGATCAGATGCTGATCAGAACACAAGGATCTTGTTCTCCCAGAAAGAACATGATGTCTATACATTATTATACAGTCTTTGAAGGGTATTGTTTAAACTTATGCCAGAAATCCTATGCTATATTGTGCTCTTGGTTCATTTTATTCACCATATATTGTAGTACCAGAAATAAATATACTTTGACAGTGAAGATAGGAGTTCTATAGAGAGAGCTGCTTTATATACAGAATTTCTAATAAAGCAGTTGAAGGCAACAGTGATACTTTCTTTTATTTTCCCCTTCTTTTCCCCCTTTTTGTGTTTCCTACAATTCTGATAGGTATGGTAAATTTTACAGGATTTGGCTTTTTTCTGCCATTATCTTGTGCTTTTAGGAAGTGTTCTATGTTTAGTATACTATATGAATTTCTTGCTTAGAATTGGCTTTCTGCCAGACTAATTCTCTTTATACCAAGTGCATTGTGCTTTTGGATGCCTTTTGTGCAATGGTTTCCAAAACCAGCACTATCTGGGTAGGTAGCTCACTTGAGAATTTATTGATTTATTTCAGACTTTAGTAGGAATGCTTCCTTATGATATGCAAAAGAGCTTATACAGGAGTATAACAAAATGGAGTAATCCAGTGTTCTTTGCCATTCTGTCAATTGTCTCGCAGCACATGAACTGTACCTCAAGTTGTTAAACTCTATTTGGGAAATGCTGATAGTGAAACAAATTTAAGGTTTTCACATATATAAAGAGGGAGAGGAAGGTGAAATAGGCTAGAAAGCTGACTGGAAGGAAGTTGCTGAACTTGGAAAAAGGAGCCAAAGATGGTTGGCAAACCAAGTGGGATTTAAGCAGTTTTGGCTGCTGAAGAAGTGTAGGTTCTAGAATAGATGGAACACAAGATTACCAAAAATGTAGGCAGACCAGGCTTCAAGAAATAAATCCAGAGAATTATGGAAGGAAAAAATAGCGATACGTAATACCAATGAAAAGTAATATATTGCTAGATAAATTTTATAGGAAACCCTTGGTTAATTTTAAGGATATTTTTTATGTCTTGCAGGAAACATGATGAGAATTAATGCAAGTAGGAAGTTCTGGATAGGTAGGAACAGATGGTAGCAAGCCAGATTTAGATTGCTTTGTCCATGGTGACCTTATTTAGTTCCACCCACTGCTCTACAGGCCCCATTAAGCACATCAGATGCATTTGGCAAAGTCATTGACTGAGACATTTCTTTGCAGGCCTATACTAGCCAAATGAACCACCTCCATGAGTTGAGGAAAAAAACCCTTCATATCATAAAGCAATATTATTACTGGAACAGTTAATATGAACTAACAAAGATTATTTTCATTGGGCAGTTAGACTTCTGAAATCACATAGTCATAATACCTGAGTTTGGATTGCTCATGTGGAGATTGGTACTGTATACTGTATACCCAATTTGTCCAAAGATGGAACTAATTTAAATGGTTTCTATTAAATGTTTCTATTCTTTCATTGCAGGTTGGCTTGATTTATATGTTCAACCTCATAGTTGGCACAGGAGCTCTAACTATGCCAAAGGCCTTTGCTGCTGCTGGTTGGCTTGTCAGCCTTATTCTAATAATGTTCTTGGGATTTATGAGGTAAGATTTTGCTACATGTTACTTCTGCTAAAACAAAAGGTATGTAGAGATATACCTGGGATTAGCTGCAGCTCATTGGACACCAACTTTCTTTGTTGTATATTTTCAGTATGATCACCAGCAAGTAGGGTCAACATAAAATATACTGCTTTAACTTAATATAGTTCTGTAAATCAAATTCAGTAGCATCTTTGGACCCAGTGGAATCACATCTTGAAAACTAAGGTTAAAAAAGTTGAGCTGGTAAAAGACCTGAGCAACAGTGACATGACCCACAGAATGGAATTGGGGATCCCTGTGGAAGAAATAAGAAACCGTGTCTTTTGATAACAAAATACCTACTGTGTGACCTACTTTTGCTGCCAGCAGACTGAACTCTTGTTTTAATTGATTTTTGGCAAATTGAAATAGCACAGTAAATAGCAATAGCAATATCACTTAGACTTACATACCACTTCACAGTGTTTAACAGCCCTCTCTAAGCAGTTTGCAGAGTCAGCCTATTGCCCCCTACAATCTGGGTTCTCACTTTACCCACCTCGGAAGGATGGAAGGCTGAGTCAACCTTGAGCCTGGTGAGATTCGATCTGCCAAATTGCAGGCAGCCGGCAGTCAGCAGAAGTAGCCTGCAGTACTGCACTCCAACCACTGTGCCATCGTGGCTCATACACACTCAATACACACTTATTTTAAGTATAATGATATGATTAAAAAAATATTTCCTATGTCAAGTTTTATTCTTAGTAATTACATAGATACATCTATGTTCTTTGTTATTGCTGCCTTTAAAAAATATATCTCAGTTTAATCTATATCCTTGAAATTTCCTGGTGTTCTGTCCAGGTATGTGACCTGGTTTTTTTCAGCCTAGACCTACTAATGTTTCACCTCCTGGAACTATATGAAAATATAATTGCCCTGAAAATTAGATGCCATTCCTAAATTTTATGAACAACACTCTTTGAACAAATGTATCCTATTTTAATGCCATTCTTTTTATACTGTTACATAGGCACTTCTAATGCTTTACTGGGTTGTTTACTTAGCTGCTATTGTTAAAATTAATGGAAGCTGTTTATTAGGCAACTAACACATGAAGATAGCTTAGGAATTTCTTGGTGAATTATTATATACTGAATATCACAGAAGAAATGTTTCTGAATAGTCTAATACAGGCCTGTCAAATTGGCGGCCTGTGGGCCGGATGAGTCATGCGCAGCCCAGCCCAGCTCAGCTTCGCAAAGGCAAAAGATGTCTCAATACGTCACGATACATCATGTGACACAATTAAGTTTGACACCTGTGGTTTAATACATGCAGAAAATTCTATTTTACACATGTGGTATATCCAGTAATCATTGTTTCAATGAAAATTAATTTGCTGCAATCGGATTGTCTTTTTAAAATTATGTTTCATAACTAAAGTTCCATGTCTTTCTTTGCCTATTGCATACATTGAAATTTTAGTTCATTTCTCCTGAGCTCTGGTTTCACAGTAGTTAGAATGCAGTATTACTGGCAAACTATGTCCACAGGTTGGAGTTCGATCCTGGCGGGCTTAAGGTTGACTCAGCCTTCCACTCTTCCGAGGGTGGAAATGAGGACTCAGATTTTTAAAGGCAATATGTTGACATTGCAACCCACTCAGAGAGTGCTGTAAAGTATAAGAAGTGGTATAAAAGTCTAAGTGCTACTGCTATTTAAAATAACTCTTGTAAAGCAAGGAGGTTACAGATCTCACTGTGAAAACTAAATGCAGCGCAAATGCATTGCTTAAAAGTATCTATGGTAAAACAAGAAAACATTGAGTTGCAATGGAAAGAAGAAGAGATACAGTAAGAATGTGTAGTGATGCCTGAATGTAGAAAAATGACTGCCTGGAACAAAAGAAGTCCATTCAGACGGTTTAGTCCCATAGAGAGAATGAATGAGAATTAAATCATGAAACCAAAACATGAAGGAAAAGTGAATGGGTAAAGAGGAGGGAGAGTTGGAATTGGATGAGATCTTGGAAAAAGAGAAACATAAGAAATTCACAACACACCTGAGCAGCCATGATCCCCTCCCCAGCCAGCCAGTCCTGCCTGACCTACTCCTTGTCTGGCCGTCCGGCTGGCATAAAACCTCACCTCTCTCCTCCTTCTTGTCCTCCCTGCTCAAGCGGCAACATATGCAGGCAGGGGCTGGCTTTCTGGGTGAAAGGGAGACACTCCGAATATAGTTAGCCTGCAGGATAAGACAGTCCCCAGGGATGCCAGGCCCCGTGCATGCTCGCTGCCTCCTGTTTGGGTGCCCGTGGGGTGGGGGCAGCCCCACAGATCTAAGGCTGGCCACTTTCCGGCCTGGATGGCCACCACCGGGTTGTAGATCATCGCCCAGTTGACCTGGGTGGGCCAAGGTGCCATGGGCCTGTCCTTTGCTGTTTCTAGGAAGGTTCCACGGGCCACATCTAACCAGATCACGGGTTGGATCTGGCCAATGGGCCTTGAGTTTGACACCCCTGCTCTAGATCATGGTTGCCCAACCTTTTGGTTTGCTTGGGCCTTATTGAGTGAAGAGGAATTGCATTGGACTGTATGTAAAATATATAACATATTTAACATATTTAATATACATAAATAATAAATTTCCTTTATTTTTCAATTTTTTTATTACCTTGCGGGGCCTGATTATTAGCTGTCCAGGACCTAGTCTAGATGATATAGTTCTTCCCCCTACCCCGACCAGTAATGTCCCCTGGAGTGGAGTAGGGAGGCAAAGATTGTATGTTGTGCAGAATAAAAAAATAGATTTAACCTCTCCCATGAATGTTTGCCTTAAGTATAGAGAATTAATGGTAATGGATCAGTTTTATACCTCTGAATGAACTTTAAAAATGCACAGAACATGCAAGAATTTGTTCTGTACCATGCACAAAAAAAAAGATGTAAATAAAAAAAATGACCTAGCTCCCCTCTTAAATGCTTTCTATACACTGTGGTCATTAATGGTCTGTTTAAATTTGTGGATTTGTTAGATAACTGCAACTAATTATTTACAATTTATGCCTACATTTAATTGTTCTACTGTGAGCATCATTACCTTCCATTGTAAAAGTATTTCCTTAAACAGATTTTCTTGTATTCTTTCTCCCTCAGTTGAGACCATGTTGTTTGCAAATTAATCTTATAAATTACTAGTGAAGGCATTGAAAAAGTGCTGGTTTCTTTGGATGGAAAACATAAATCTTTATAGATTGCTTCTGAGCTTTGTAAAATAGATTATTTTAAAACCTTAAGGCTTATCTCCTACCTTGTTCTTTGATTTCTCTTCCTGTTCATTTCTTTGTATTGATAGGTTCTGTTCCAATTTGTAATTATTTGTTCTATTTGTATTGCATTATCCTTCAAATTTTTCTTACTGCTGTCAATTTGAAAATGTTTCCTACAGTATTACCCTGATACTTTCATTTCTGTATAAGCACTTCTGAATCTGTGATATCCCTGAAATATGTTTGATATAGTGAGAAGTCCTTAGGGGGAATCGTTATTTAGGCCCCAGGGAATGAATGAGTGTGTGTGTGTGGGGGGGGAGTAGGTATGTACATACACACATATGTATACATAAAATATATATTAATTATAGCAGAAATGATTTCTCATTCAATTTTTGTAAATTAGTTCAAATTGTAAAGCAGCAAAATATTATTTTTGAGAATTACATTATTCTATCCTTTGCTCATTTTTGCTAAAAATAAGAAACAAAATAACTACCTGTGGGTGAAAGCTCAACAAATCAAATTGTAACATTGATCTCTTATTAAAGGATCGCTTCTCCCAGTTATGGTCTTAGTAGATCTTAAAAAGTATTTTCAATCCTTAATACATAGCATTGTATGTGAACCACTGACCTATTTCCATATACTATGGTAAATTAGGATTTTTAAATTATGGTTTGTAAAATAAATATAACCTGATTTATATATGCTAAAGTGTAATTGGTAGCTCAAACCTGCCACATGTATGACTTAATATGATGTGTGAAACCAGCCCTAGCATATCCATATAATCTAACTATTGATGTTCTATCCTTTTCTGTAAAGAATGGCATAAATACATGAATTGTCCCCATGATTATTATCTACTATCTCTGTGATACAACTGCTATCTGACTAAATAATAAAATCGATGTAATAAAAATCTATGAAAGAGAGCCAATTTGACATAGTGGTTAAGGTATCAGGCTACAAATCATGAGTTTTAGTCCTGTCTTTTGTATGAAGCCAGCTGGGTGACTTCGGCCCAGTCACTTTCTTTCAGCCCTAGGAAATAGGCAATGGCAAACTTCTGAAAAACCTTGCCAAGAAAACTTCAAGGACTTGACGAGGCAATTGGACAAAATTGAACAGGGGTGGGGGGTGGAGGAGGTACCTATTCTATCTTTAATTTCGGTTTTGTAGTTCTTTGAAAATGTTGGAATAAAATCTGTCACAAATACATAACATTGCATTTTCCAAATGTGTCTTTTCCATCCATCTACAATATTTTGGTCCGTTTAATTTTATTAAGCTTTGCCATTTGACTCCCACCGTTGAAGCTGGCTGGGAGAAAAGCAGTGTCAAGGGAAGCCAAGAATTGGGAAACAAACTAACTTGAGTTCTCCAAATCACCACTGATACACCACAGTGTAAAAATTAAAGTCCCACCCCTTCTTTATACAAAGGAATTTTGGAAAAAAAGTTGGCTGCCTGCATTTTATCTAACTTTGCTTTCAATATTTAACATTATTTGAAACTTCCTCAGAATAGAGCTTGAAAATGAGCGTGTTAATATAAATAGAATATTGTGAATCATTTCTGTTTTTAAATATCTGACATTTTCTAATTCTCTTATAGCTACATGACGACAACTTTTGTAATGGAGGCCATGGCTGCAGCTAATGCTCAGCTTCACTTAAAGAGAATGGAAAAGCACAAGGTTTGTGTGGCACATCTTAATCTGATATCTTTCCAATCATACTGTTACATAGTAGGAAACTTTTAATATTGCTCTTGTGCCTGCCCTTAAAATACAGCAATAAATTCCTTATCATTCTGCAATTTTTTTTTGTAAACAGCATTCTTTTCTCTCACTAAATTGGATATTCAGTATGTTGGAGGAACTGGAATTCTAAGCATCTTAAAGACCCCATAGCTAAACAGTTTTGCTTTTTTTCCAGCTAGTAAATGCATTTTTAATTTAGTACTTAATTCTGTTTTACTTAGAATTCTACAATAATCCTTCATTTTTGAGATCTAGATTAATGTCTTGCTCTTCTAGGAAGATAATGATGAAGAAGATTCTTCATCTGAAGTTTCTGATAGTGAAGTTCTCCCAGATGTCTATGAACGATCAGAAACACGGCCTATTCTATCTGTGCGTAAGTATCTAGCTGATTCTACTTTCATCTTGATAATATGTAAGAATCAATCTCTCTCTACAGTTTTTTGTCAAAGGCAAGTGAAAAAAGATCCTCGTCCTTTATTTAAACTTTCTGTAAATAATACAAGTGTGTCAGGAAATCAAACATTAACGTGTTTCCCCGAAAATAAGACATGCCCTGCTAATAAGTCCTATCGGGCTTTTCAGAGCATGCGCCATAATAAGCCCTCCTCCCAAAATGAGCCCATCCCCAACTATTTAAACGCATGCGCAACTGGTCCTCACCATTACCACTGTACCACCTACCGGTACAGCTTGCGGGGCAAAAAGAGGGCTCACTGCAAATCAATGGCAGGCGAAACAAAGTGCTTCCACCCCCCCGCACTTCACTCCCGCGCAAAAAGAGCCTGCTGCAAAAACAGCGGCAGGCCAGCAATGCGATCACCCCCTCCCGCCTGTTCCTTCTCGCGCAAAAAAACACTGCCCACCCCAATGGTAAAGGCAGCCTGCCTGGTTCCCTTCCCCGCCATCTCTTTAGCGAGGGGTGGCAGGTAGGGGGGGAGAAGCGAGTGTGCTTCTTACCATTCCAGGCTCTCATATCAAACAAGCTCATTGTTGAATTGCTTTGTATCAATATTATAATCTTCAATATTCTCCAGATTATAATCTTCCAAGATCCCCATGACAGCTCCTCTCCAACTAACATATTTCCTTGAAACATGGAATAATTTTCAGCCTTGTACAAAATGCTTGAAGACAATATCTGCACCATGTTGCTTTCTTCCCTTCTTAGAAGTTATAGAGTTTAACTGTTAGTAAACTCTGGTTTCCTCCTTCCCTCATGTCTTGGATTAATAGCATATCAAAAGGGAAGAAAATATTGTTGCTAAATAAATGTTACTGAATAACTTCTGCTTTTGAATTCTTTGCAAAAGCAAGTGTAGAAAAATTATCTTTTTCACATTTCATTCCAAAGATTTTACATACTTTGATAAATTCAAGATATGGCTTTTTGTATTACAACAATAGCACTGGTTTCTTTGTGCAAGATAAGCAGTTTCAATTTTAACCTTATATTCTAGCAGTAGTGGGGGAGAGGGGGAATCATACGTATGCTATGGAGTGATCTTGTTGAATATTATAAGAACTATGTAGAAATAGTGGATATTTCTACAGTGTAGTCCTCCTAATGGCTTTATGTCATCCTGAAATTATTTACTGTGCTTCACATCTGTGGCATGTTGTTTGTCAAATTTTTCAAGCAGATTATTGTATCGTGTATATTAATTATGAAGGAATTACATTTTGAACTCAAACATCAAAACTCTGCCTGAGCTCCAAAACATTCTACTCTCATGTTTTGCACATTTACCTTCATAAATCAAAACATCTAAAATTTGTAAATCATGGAAAAAATGTCTTTAAAATGGTGAACATAGCTCTGCCCCCCTGGTTACTTACTCTTTTGGGTCATCAACCAAATCTTTCAGCCATTCTCTAGCCTATTTAAGCAGCTGTTCTCCTTCAGAGAGGGAAGAAGGAGAGACTTTCTTTTCTTAATTCTGGCCCATAATTAATCATATACATTACTCAGTAGTACAACCAAAGGAGTCATTTAAAGGATGAAAAATAAGAGAAGATTGAGCAATTTAACTACAAAGCAGTTTAAAATGAGTTTTAAAACTATGTCTCTATTGTAACATTTATCTCTTTTTATTATATGAATATATGCCTACCCTGTTTCCCTGAAAATAAGACCTCCCTGGATAATAAACCCAATTGGACTTTTGAATGCATGCACTAAAACAAGCCCTCCCTGAAAATATTGAAACACAACAGCAGCCATGAGGTGACCACACTCGCCGCCTCCTGCACCTCAAAAATAATAAGACCTCCCTGAAAATAAGGCCAAGTGCTTATTTTGGGGTTCAAAAGAAAACAAGTCTGTCCTATTTTGGGGGAAACATGGTATTGGTACCTCATAAACAAGATACAGGTAGTCCTTGACAAATGACCAGAATTGGGATCAGAATTTCCATTGCTAAGCAAGGCGGCAGTTAAATGAGTCGTGTACAATTTTAAGACCTTTTTAGCTGCAGTTGTTAAGTGAATCACTGCGGTTGATAAGGGAATCATGTTGTTGTTAAGCAAATCCAGCTTTTCCCATTGACCTTGGTTGTTGGAAGCTGGCTGGAAGAACCACAGATGGTGATCATGTGACCTCAGGACGCTGCAACCATTGTAAATACATGCTAGTTGCCAGGTGGCTGAATTTTGATCAGGTGGTTATGGGGATGCTTTGATGGTCATAAGTGTGAGGATCGGCCATAAGTCATTTATTCAGTGTTATTGTAACTTTTAATAGTTGCTAAACACATAGTTGTAAATTGAAGACTTTACCTGTGAAGGAAATGGTTTATAATATGAATAGCTTGGACTTATTATGGGTCTAAAATATTCCTTCTAATTTTCAGAGAGACGAGGAGCACCTAATATTTTTGAAATCACAGAAAGGGTAGAAATGGGTCAGATGGCATCCATGTTCTTCAATAAAGGTAACTATTTTTAAGGCTCTGTTTTATAATTCAGATATGTTTTTTGAGTTTTTATTTAAACCTTATCTGGTTCATTTCCTAAAACATGCTTACAGTTTTTATTTGTGGAATACTTTCAAGTAAACCCAAACTAGGAAACACCTGTACATTAATACAGAGAATGAAGTACTGCTAAATTATTGCCAAAAAGCTTTCAATTTCCCTCTACCCCCTCCTTCCCCCCTTTCCTCTTCCTCCCTCAAATTTCCCCCTAAGTATGAGGTTTTTGGTGATGGCCTGGCTAAGAACATCTACATTATCCATACCTATGTGATGGAAAATAGATCAAACGTATGTAAGTGATAGTTCCCAAGATCTGGGACTGAATAAGCTTTTGTATGGAATCAGGGGCCTTTGGCTTCCTCTTCATTAAGCTTTGTATTCATAGCAAAGGTTGAAGTATCATTCTGGTCAGTGTCATCCAAAGTGAGCTTCATCCAAAGTGAGCTACTAAGGGGTTAAGATGTGTTGGCTAACTTTATCTTCCCACCCTTCCAAAGTTGGCTCCTTTGACTTTACACCATATCTAACTATCTGGTGAGAAGTAATAGTTAATGAATGAAGTTGTAGGCAATGAAGGAGAGTGAGATAATGAGGATAAATGGGATGCAAAACTACGTTTTGTTTATGCTTCTTGTACGCAGGAGTACCTTTATTCCACCATGTCTATATTTTTGCTTTCATTTGAAGTATACCTTAGCGATTAAATGTCTTCCTTGGGATGGATTTTGAGATTTTGCTTTTATCATGGGGTTGTTTTTTTTTTTTTTTTTTGATAGGGTGGCTAGAGGGATGTTTACATTGGAGAAATACAGCTCTGGAATAATATGGTAGCATTAATTCTCGATTTCTGCTATGAATAATTTTACACAGTAGAGGGTGCTCAAATCACATATGTGAATGCAGGTTAAGCATAGTTAATTTTTTTTTTAACAAATGCTTTCTTTGGTTGACAGTTCAAACAAAATTTATTCTGCTCTTTTTCACTTATAGGCAGCATACTAGCTTTCTTTCTCAGAGGGAAACGTTTTCAAAAATGAACAGTTATAGCAAAATAAAAGTGCCCCTTCAAAGATAGGGACGGCCCTAATTTGCGTCATATGATTTTTCTGTTCTTTTGATCTGTAGAAAGATACTTGGTGCATTAGAATGCTTTGGAAAGATCATAGAGATTTCCAAATCCAGGCATACATTATCAAGCACTGAATTTAGCTAGGAGAATAATAAATTCTCTTCCTGCCATTCCTTCTTTTGACTTCTTGTCTATAGAGGTTTTACATTATAGATGTCAGTATTGGCAAAATATTTTAGTGTGCACCCAGTGTAGTGTTTTGAATGGTCTCTAAATAGTGTTCCGTTAGAAATACATCATTGTCTAATAGTCTAGTGAAATGAAGCAAAAATGTACACACTGAAACTGAAGATAGAACCATGACATCTGTACATATTTATTCGCCTGTGCAGCATTGCTTTCTATGGGAATGTGGAAATCCTAGAGGGTGTCTCTAGTTCAAACATATCTAGATAGCAAGATAATTCTAAATAATTTACATAAGTGAAAGACTCTTTGTTTTTTTTTAAATATAAAAGTTTGAATGACTGCCTCTTACTAAATGTTCTAGTTTTCTTGTTCAGCTAGACTAAAATTGACTGCTTCTGTTGCTGATTCATATATTTTGTCTGGATTAGATGCAGTTGCATCTTTTTACAAACAGAAATAAATGCAGGCAGTCCTCGATATATGAGAACAGTTGTGACCAGAATTTCCATTGCTAAGCAAAGTGGTTGTTAAGTGAGTCATGCTTTTTTTGTCACTGTTGTTAACTGAATCATTGCAGTTGTTAAATAAATTGTGTAGTCGCTACGCAAATCCAGCTTCCCCCATTGACCTTGCTTGTTGGAAGCCGGCTGGGAAGGCCACAAATGATGATTACACGACGCTGGTTACACTGCAGCCATCGTCAATACGTGCTGGTTGCCAAGCACCTGAATTTTGACCATGTGACTGTAGGGATGTTGCAACAGTTGTAAGTGCAGCACCGTCATAAGTCACTTTTTTCAGTGTGGTGGTAAGTTCGAATGGTTGCTAAGCGAATAGTTGTGAATTGAGGAGTACCTGTACTGCTGAAAAATCAAATTTCTCAAATGCATAGTTTTGCAATTGTCTTCCCTGCTATTCCCTTACCAGGGATTTCACTCAGTATTCCTTGGAGGTTATTGGGTGTCAGAAATGCTATCCATCGTTTCCAGTTTGCTCTTTCCTTGCCTCACTTTGGCATTTGCCAGGCTTCCTGCAACTGTGGAAATACTGCATCATTTTTCAGTGAATGAAATCAGCACTACATCAATTACTTGCTTTTAAGAGCTGACTTCTGACCTTGCTTTCTATGTGATGGTAGTTTTAGAACAGGCTAAAACAAATGTATGCAGTCATGCTGAATATATCTAATATAATGCCCAATTAAAACCTGGCAAGTTTTGCTACCGGGATAAAAAGATATAGTCCAGGCAAAGAGTAAGATTTTCAGAATATCATGTTCTATTATAATTGCTGATATAGGTTTGTTTAAAAAGGACGTCTTTGTATTCGCTGCATATCCTGCACATTTCCTTTGGTAATCTTATAAGAATCAATGCTTGTCAAATTGTTATCTTACCAATTTAAGCTGAGACACATAAGACTTCAGGCTGTACTTTGTAGGAAATTGGTATGTAGTCTTAAAGAGAAAGAATGTCTTCTGACGATTTCTATGAAAGGTGTCTAACTCTGAAGGATAGTTTGGCCTGCTCTAACAGGGACTCTGGAGTCATTTATTGTAGTAATGAATTCTAGGCATATATGTCATGTACCACTCCTGGAGAAATTCATTGATCTTTTTTTTGTGTCTAGTAATGAAAGTATCAGTCAATGAAGACCCATGATTATTTATAAAACAGAACAGGCACAATGTTTACCTTAATTGAAAAACAAAAACAAATGGTAAACCAAAACCATAACTTTATTGCAAAAATTAATATTTTTTTGCAATACTAATAATTTTTTGAAACACTAATTTTGTTGAAGAATTAAGAAAGGGAAGCCAAAATGTTCTTCAGGGGAACTACAGGATTGCTTAAAAAGCAGTGGTTTCAAACCCTAACCCTAGTGAACTGACCTATCTAACATTTGCAGAAAACTATAAAACTTCCTGGGAAACTGTGATCCAAAAGAAACCAAGTTTGTGTAGTTTCTCCAGTGATGCCAACTTAACCTTATAGTTAGATCACGCTAGATCCGTGATGGCGAACCTATGGCACGCGTGCCACAAGTGGCACGCGGAGCCATTTGTCAGGGCATGCAAGGCGCTGCCCTGTCAGCTGGCCAGCGCGCATGCGCGCGCTGGCCAGCTGAGTTCACCTTTTTAAAAGCTATTTTTCGCCTTCCCCAGGCTCCAGAGGCTTTATAGGAGCCTGGGGAGGGCGAAAAGAGCCTCCCCCGCCCCCCGGAGGCTTCAGGGACCGTCCCTGAAGCCTTCGGAACGCTTAAAACGACCCTCCGAGCAACCCGAAAGTGACTTCCGGGTTGCTCGTGGGTCGTTTTAAGCGTTCCGAAGGCTTCAGGGACTGTCCGAGGCTTCCCTGATGCATTCGGAGCGCTTCAAACGGCCCTCCGAGCAACCCGGAAGTCACTTCCGGTTTGCTCGGAGGGTGGTTTTAAGCTCTCCGAAGACTTCAGGGGCTGTCCAAGGCTTCTCTGATGCCTTCGGAGCGCTTAAAACCACCCTCCGAGCAACCCAGAAGTCACTTTCGGTTTGCTCGGAGGGTCGTTTTAAGCGTTCCGAAGGCTTCAGGGACCATCCGAGGCTTCCCTGATGCCTTCGGAGCGCTTAAAACGACCCTCCGAGCAACCCAGAAGTCACTTCCGGTTTGCTCGGAGGGTGGTTTTAAGCGCTCCGAAGGCTTCAGGGACTTCGGACAATCCCTGAAGCCTCAGGACGGCCTCCGGGGGGTCGGGGCAGGCTCTTTTTGCCCTCCCCAGGCTCCTATAAAGCCCCTGGAGCCTGGGGAGGGCAAAAAAATGTAAAAAGGGGTGGGGGGTCACGCGTTGTGCGCGCATGCACACTGGGGGGGTCACGCGTTGCATTATGGGTGCGGCACGCCCGCATTTGACCCCCCTGCTCTCCCCCCACTTGTGGCACACGAGCCAAAAAAGGTTCGCCATCACTGCGCTAGATCAATACTACAACAAAGGATCTTAGATGTAGAAGATCAAACAGAAATTGCTGCTTTCTTTCACAATCTTCTCTATTATATTGTAACTGTAAATAACCAAATTTTAATACCTTAACCTGCCAGCCTGTCATAGCACAGTTCCCAAATTTGGGAGAGCTTTATTTTTAGCTTGATTTCATGTTCTTCCCACAGCTGTGCTGAAAGGGAAATACAGAAAACCCCATATGAAATACCAGTTGTTTAACTGGTGATCAGTTTCTTTTATTGAAATTCCTGGGGGACTCTAATTTTATCTGCATTATCTATAAAACAATGAAGATAAGTGTATTTATCTAAAAGTAGCAAAATTTTGCTATATTATGTATAAGCTTCTCATACAAATGGTTGATAGTAGTTCTTGTTGTTAGAAGATAGTTTTCATTTTATTGATAGTATTTTTATTAGTCAACAACCAAAATAAAGTTCTGTCTGTCAAATGAATAATACAGAACATTAAAACAGAAATATGTTCTTAGAGTTACCTTAAATCATAAGCAGGAGTCAAGGCATAACCATTTTTGTAGCCCAAAGAATGAGTAATGTGAGCATTTTTGTTTTACTTTCTATTTAAGTAACTAGATTATAATCTACTGAACTAAAATTCCTATGAGAAGCATTATTAAATATACATTCAAGTCTGCAATCAAATGATCTAAGTAGTGAGCAATATATTTAGTTGGTTTGATTTTAACAATGAACAATGGCAGCCCTTTCATAATCCCCCTATCTTACATGTTGTCCTTGGCCTGTTAAATGGACTATTTGAAAAATGACAGTCTAATTTTACTGTATATCTCTGATTAAATTACAGCTGTTCCTAATTCAGTTTTTTTCCCTGAGAATCCAAGTATTAGCTTTTAAAATAGCTGCTATCTTGTTCTTACATTTACTGAGGTGTATTCAAAATACCCTTCCAGGAGATTATCACCTTGATATGGTAGAAAGGCTCAGATCAGGTACAAATGATTAGAACATTATTAGAGAGGATCTTGAATAAACCTGCCTTATTAAAACCTCAGATATTTAGTTTGATTTGCTCTTTGTTGTTGAAGTGGGAGGTATCACTGTGTCTAGATTAAAAGAGCTCTCGTAATCTTCAAAAAGAAGATTACAGGCACCTATGCTTCTGGAAAAGGGATTGAAAAAGATTGCCAACAATTGTACATCAATCATGACACTGTCAAGACGATGATTAAGAGGTGGAAAAGATTTCAAACAAGTGCCAACTTACCCAGGGCAGGCCACCCCAGCAAGTTCACAAGATGCCTAAAAGATCCCTAAACCCCCCAGAATTTTACCATGTAACTGTAGGTAACTCTCACTACTATTGGTGTCAAAGTGCATTCCATTAGAAAGAAGCTGCACAAATTAGATCAAATGGGAGGTGTGCCAGGAGAAAACCATTGCTTACTGAAAATATTTGAGGGCAAAACTAAAGTTTGCTCATGAACACCTAGGCAAAAATTGGGGCTTCCGGACCAGTGTTTTGTGAACATGCAAGATAAAGAATTGAGATTCTTGGTCACAATATCAGAAGACATGTAAAAAGCCAAAGCCATCATTTTACCAGAAGAAACTGATTCTAACTATAAAGCAGGCAGTGGCGAGGTTATGATATGGAGTGCTTGGTGTCCATCATAGAATATATTGTTCATTGTGCCAGAGGGTGTTTGAGGATAACGTAAGATCATCTGTCAAAAGCTTAACTAAAAGTGAACCTTGCAACGTGACAATGGCAATAACCATTCTAGTAAATCCACCAAAGAATGGCTGCCAAAAAGAGAAGGGAAATAGAGGATTCTGGAATTGTCAAGTCAAAGCCTAGGTCCAGATCTCATCAAGATTCTGTGGAGTGATTTGAAACAACTTGTGCATGCAAGAAATCCCTCCCAACATTGCACAAGTAAAAACAAATCTGCATGAAGGAGTGAGGAAAAAATTAGTCCTATTTAATGTCAGAAACTAGTAGACAGTTATAAGAAATGTCTACTTGAAGTTGTTTCTGCCAGAGGGGTAATAATCAAATATTAAAGGTGGATTTATTTTTTCTATGGAAGGAAATGGCATATCTGTTAATTTTATGTTGAATAGACAATATTTTATTTTGTAGGTTTTTGTTCAGTTACATTATCTTTATATTTATGTTGATATGTCTACATTAGTTAAAAAAGAAAATGATTTAATGTGAATATACTTGTTCACATGACTGTAAAAGACTAGCAAAAACAATTAAGTGTGGGGTGGATGAGAAAAATAAAAGCAAGGGGAGACAGCAAGTAAAGTGGAAGGCCAGATCACTGGGATGTCTTATTAGTAGGGGCAGATAAAATGATAAAATAATGAATCTGTGGCTCAAATTCACCAGAGTCGAGATTCAACCTGATAGACTGTGTAGGACAGACAGGGAAGAATCTAACCACCAGATTGCAAGAATATGAGCAGTCAGACAAGTAGACCCGAATTCATTGGTAGTTTCACATTGCAGTGAACAAGGACATGCGTTCAATTTTACAACTACTAAGATTGTTGGCCAAGCAGGTACAAAAATAGCCAGGGAAATGATTGAAGCCTGGAAAACGGGCCCCTTGACAGTCAACAGGTGTGTTGATTTACCACCAGCTTATCAGGTATTAGGAGCTGAGAACTTGGCAGCACAAGGAAAACCAGGCAACGATTTAATAGTCAGCATCCCAATCAACAATTAAAAAGGCGCACACAGCCAGGCACCGCATAAATACTATGTATAGAATAGCCCAAAGCACACATTGTAGTAGAGAGAAGTTCCCTGATGATTGGCTCCAGCACAAGTCCAAAAGCTCGAAACAGTAAACTTCTGGTCCCAGTGATCTGTTCTAGAAAGATGAAAGTGCTGTCTTGAACTTGCTAGATGAGACAGTCTTAGCTTGACTTGAATGTTAGTCCGAACTCATTTTCTTGTCAGAGTTTCATGAGACTAATTTCTCTTTCTCCTAATTAAGAGTATTTTTTTTCTATAATGGGACTATATATTCAATTTAGCATTTACAAAAAGGCTGACAAAAATCCATTATAGTTTAATAAATAATATATATGAATAATGACTTTAATGTTCAAGTTTTATTTGGTTTTATATTAATTTGAATTTTTTTTCTTTGAATAAGATTTTAGTAAGCATTTATAGCTGCAGTTGTTTGTACATTTAGCTGGGGGAAAAGCTGCAATGAGTCTTAAAGTATTAATGAATATTTTAATCTATTTACTATTTTAAAAATAATAAAGCCCAAGCTGGGAATAAGTATGCTTTTGATTACCATGCTGCTCTTGTCTCATTTTAATGTTATGAATATCTAAATGTGGGGACATAATTACTGATTATTATTGCAGAGAAATAATTTTGCTTTTATTCTACTGATAGACATATCAGTATTAACAGATAACTAGTATTTTGTGTGTTTTTAATTTGTTTTTTATGCTTTCCTCTTAAGTTACACTAAGAGATTTAATACTTTAAAGAACCAAAATATTTTTATAAGAAGAAGAGAAAGAAGAATATGTTGTAGGCATAAACAAGAATTTGTCTGGTTTCCATCTATTAGCATACCCTAAAATTATTCGGCTTATTCATTATGAAATATCGTTGCTTTAGAACCATTTCTGGCCTATACAATGGCATAGATATGCTAGCAATAAATGAACTGATGATTCTTTGTGTAGAAGTTACATAATGAATGCAGGTTTTATAAATGGGATGGCTATTCTATTGCACTGCCCACTTAATTGCAATATACAATTAGCAATTGAAACTGACGTGCACTGTGATTTTTGCATGTTCATGATGGTACACATTTTAGTGGCCTTTGACAGAACACTTGCCCGGAAAGTGGAAAGTGAATTTCATCTAGTGTTACAATGTGAACTTGTGTATGCAACAGACTTTTCGCACCTAGCATCATTGGTTTCAGTTGGATGTTGAAGTCAAACTCTGATCTCTGATAGTCATAAGGAACTCTCAAATAAGTATCTAGAGAGGAACATGTTATAAGGCAAGTGAAAAGCAACAGACCTCAGCAGGCATAAATATATTGGCGATTACCATAGTTCATAGATAATTATTTGTTTAAAAAAAACATATAATTGACATTGATCATGTTTCAGTGTATCATGCATGGAGGAAACTAGAAAGCTGGTCACTTATTAGTGAACCAGATGCTTAAAATAAATGACTGCCTGTCCATGTTTTGCATCAGGTCAAGCTTCAACTTACTTGTGGTACTGATTCATAAAATAATTTGGTATTTCAGGAAGTGAGACAAATTATAATGGGGAAAATATATGCTAAACAGTTATAGAATTAATACTGCTGAATAGTGGCATAAGTGAATAGGGCCCATTTCCATTTATCTTTTGAACAAAGTGTTCTGATGAAATACAAGACTTTTTCCTTGACCCCATTTAGAAGACATGTAGTTACTGAGTACACCATGTTGTTTCTGTTTGGGGAGATTTTTTTTAAATGTAAAAGACATTATTTTGGCCAAGAAACGAGGGTTGCCATTTGTCGTAGTACTTGTATTTTTTTAGCAGTGACCTTGGCTGATCTCAAAACCTGAATAGAGTCAGATGCGTTTTATACTCAAATAGGAGACTATCAAGAAAAATAAGGATAATTAATAGATTAGATTGGAAGCCAAAACTCTTATAAAGTTAATCCAGTACCTCAACACTGGTGGAGATATAGGTGATTTGCAAATGTTGCCAAAACATATAGAAACATATTTATGAAATCACCAAGCATTAAACTTGACTGAAGAGTACTTTATGTTTTAACAGAGTTGTGCATGCGTATATGCATACAGCCTGTGCATATGTATATAACTGTATGCACATATATTCCATCCTCACAAATAGATTGCAGAAGACCATTCCTAGTGCCAAGCTGAATATACTCCATTTTTGTACTTCTTATATTCTTTTTTTCTTCCTGACTTTGAATTAATGCCTTCTGTCCTTGGCCTGATTACTTTGAAAATGAAATATGTTTAGATTGAGTTATTTCAGTTCCTTTTTGAAAAACAAGCTGATGTGTTTTGGAATTTCTTTATCTTTCCTGATGTCTGATCATAAAAGCTTCTTGGCATACCAATAATTTTGTCCCCAAATTGTAAAGAAAAAGTATTACATCATAGCCTTTTATAAATCATATAGTAATTTGGCAAGATTAGAATTACATCCAGTTTTGGAAACTGGAAGTAAATGCTGGTTTTCAGCAAATCGGTTGCAAAACACATCATGGAAATCTGCCAGGGTTTGTAAATGTGGCCCAATTGCCAGGTGCCCAAAGTGAAGTCACATGACTGCAGGGGGGGGGGATGACAACCGTCAGAATTTTGAATCCAGGTTGTAAGTATTCCCCAGGTAGAACTTTGGAAATTCAAACCAGTCTGAAGACAAGGACTACATGTAATCCATCAAAGAGGTTACGCTTTATATGCTTTGATAAAATGAAATTTAAATGTGATTGTACGGCACTTATCATAATTTTTATATACTCTGAGTGAAATAATTGATGCAAATTGTAGTCAAATGAAGTAGGTATTCTACTCTAGACACACACACACACACACAAACACACACACACACACGGTAAAATCCTTTACTTCTGCCTGGAAGTTTGTCATAGTGAGAGCGTTATATTTAATGTAACATTTTGAAATACTTAATTATAGAAAATAATGTTAATAGATTTTAAGATACTAGATAGGGTACCATATTTTCCCCTCTAAGATTTAATTCCAGTATGCATTGACAATGTTCTTTTTTTCAAGCAATGTTTTGGAACAATTTCATTTCAGCATGGTGCCATGGCTTCTAAAAAAACAACTTTCAACAAGAAATGACTAAAATATTAAACTTTTTAAAAAAGTGATACAATTTTGTGAATTGCAATGGTATATCTTTTTTCTCATTTTTCTTCTTTGCAGTGGGAGTGAATTTGTTTTACTTCTGTATAATCATCTATTTATATGGTGATCTGGCAATCTATGCAGCTGCTGTCCCAGTTTCTCTCATGCAAGTGACTTGGTAGGTATGCGTCTGGTAACAATATTGTGGATGTGTTCATTTTCTTAAAAAGCTAAAAGATAATATAGTTATTTCATATTGATGGTTTTGACTTTGTATTGATGTCTACAACTATCCCAGTTTTCAAGTCAATTTCAAGCTGTACAAAACTTAAAAGAGCCCCAATGTACTTAAAAACCATTATTAGAAATAATCATGAATCCAGCTCATGATAATCAGCAGGAAAGGAGAAGAACTCTGTTACAATGGCAATGGGTATGCCATTGGGAAACTTGAAAGCTGAGGACAGATCATCTTGGAGAAGATCTATCCAAGTGGTTGCTGAAAGTTGATAACACACAAATCAAACTAATGGCAAATTTTAGTGTCTAGATATATTTGTTTACAGCCCGCCTGGTGGGCAGCCTGTGCGTGCCTGTTGCCAGCGTTCGGTGGAAAGACGCGTCCCGGAGCCGCCTCTGCCGCCCGCCGGAGCGCCGCCTCATCTCTCCCAGGTGCCGCCTTTGAAAACGCCTCGATGGCTGCCCACCAGGCGGGCGAAGCTCCCCCCGCTTCTTTTGGTGCCTTTTCGGGCTTTTCCTTTCCGCCTCCTTGCAAGGCTCTCCTCGGCATCAGGGCTGCCTTTTTCATCGCGACGAGCCCCGCTGCTTTCTGGGGGGTGAGGGGAGCTGTTGCCTTCCTTACTCCGAGGAAGCCTGCAGAGCCTCGCAAGGATCTCTTTCGGCTTCGCTTCTATGCTGGACCTTCTGTAGGTAGAACAAGCGACGATTCCTTGGTTTAAACGGCGGCAGCAGCGGCTGCAATAGTTGCAACTCAGCGGCGGGCCGCCCCGGCTGGGAGACAAAGAAGGGGAAAGGCAGCAGGCAGCTGAGTTGCGACTATTGAGCACGGTGCGGCGCCGCCTGAGGCCGGGATCGAGGCTGCAGTGCGGAAATTTACAATTTACAATTCGCCACTGCCACCCCACCCCAGCCCTCGTTTATAACGCGCACGCACACTTTGATTTCTTTTTTTGGTACAAAATTTTGCGCGTTATACTCGAATAAATACGGGTAACTGCAGAATGGAAAACCATTGCCTTAACCAACTAGCTAAGGAATAGTTGCAGTTGTCTTACTAGCTATTTCATCTGCTGCTTAAAAAGCGATTATTTGACCTGCAACTGTTTCCTGGACATACCTGTATGGTATATTTATTAATAAGGGTCTCTTCACATATTCAGATGAACATTAATACTCTGCTTTGCTTTTTTTGTCAGTACTGTGACTGGCAATCATTCATGCAGTGTGGAAGATGGGACAAAGTATAATGACACAGACAAGTGCTGGGGGCCAATCAGGAGGATTGATGCTTACAGGATTTATCTGGTAGGTATCACTAACCAAAGGCACAGTGTGAATTTTGCTTTGTTCTTAAACAAAATAACATTGTGAAAGAATGATTGATTTAAATTTTAAGGGTATAATCTGCTGCTGTTTTCAGCCTCTTTCTCTTTTTTTTTTCTCCTGGAAGTTTGTTAACTTTATACCTTTCAGTAGGTCAGCCTTGTACTGTAGTAGTCCCTTGAGATACACATAGATGGTGGAAAATTAATGATACTTTTCAATGGAAATTACCTCCGCCTCAACTCATATTTATCAGGCTGTCTACACCTCACTTCAGGCACGGTATCCTGTTGAGTGTTAGCTTTGGCTAACTGTAGTGCCTCCTTCCTAATTTTCCTCTTTTCCTGTGTAAGGCAATAAATTTAAGTAGCTCTTCTTTTCCAGGCCAGAAATATTTACAATACTAATGAAGTGATAAAAGCTTGAAAAGGGTGGTCAGACTACCTTGGAAAAGCAACTTAATACTGGAAAAGCAACTGAATTGTATTAATATTGCCAGTCGGGTCTGAGAAATATTTGATGCTTCATATATATACTTCAGCAGTTAAAGTAGGACTGCTTGTTGTATGTTGGCATTTTATAAATGAGTGTGATTTTTAGCAAATATGTTCACTGGTCCTGCTTTACCAATATTTCAGTATATATTAAAAGATTTTACCAAAGCAGGTGTGTGTAAATTTTCAGCATGGGATCCATTTCATTTTATTCCAAACTTGTGTTACACCATTTGAAGCTGCACGTGAAAAATACATTGCATGCTTAGAAAAAAACCAACTGAGCCCAAGAACTTGTTTCAGTATTTGAACTAATTTCATTCTTTCTATGGAGAAATCAACTAACTATCTTGATTTTAGAAGTATAATTTAAGATGTTAGAAGAGAGATTGTTTTGCTGTTGTAGTTAATCAGGTGACAGACTGAGGAGTTTGCTTGTCTACGGCAGTTTATCCAGAGATTACCCTCTTCATACTTCTATTGTAATGTTTGTTATGAATTTACTTTTGACATTCAGCTGTAAGTTGGTAACAATCAAGCGTTAAACGTAGTAATTAGGGAAAAGAGTGCTAAAACAAAAATCTTTTTAAAAAGTTTATCAGGTTTTAGTGCTAAAATCATGGCAGTGGCAGATGGTAAGTAAATCATGCAGATGGCAAAGAAGAAACAAACCTGAAGCAATAAATACAGTTTTCCTTCAGGGTGCTCTGTGCATCTTAAACTTTGTTCCTGCACTCCTGACTAGATTATTACTATGAACAGCACACTTCGGGAGGATGGGTGACACACAGTAATAATGCTGAAACAGGAAGAAAGCCTCGGTAATATTAAGAAATGCCATAGCCTGGTTAATTATTTAAAAGAAGTATTGTTTTATTAAATTGTGCCTAGGCCTGTTTCTCCAGAATTTTTATACCACTGAAGGTTTCCTTTGTACTGAGTTTCAGTAACAGTTTGATCCAGCAGAAGGAAAGGCGTGCAGGCATTAATTATGGCCTGTATCTCTGAGATATTGCACCTATAATTCATAAGGTAATATTTTAAAGCAGGGATGGAAGAAAATGTGTCTTTATGGAAGCAGTAGGTTGAGTATTCTGTGAAAGCAATAATAGTCTATAATAATACAGTTCTGTAATGCTGTCTTTCCTTGGCTTTATGATGCATTTGGCATCTTTAATGTTGCAGCTTTAACAGTATGTAAAAATTGGTGGTAGAATCAATGAACCTTCTGTGCTCAATTGCTGACTGACTCTAAACCATTAGGAAGAATGATTGGATTGAGTATTTGGGAATCATTGCTCATGGCCTGCTGTGCATTCATACTTTGAGATGAAGTGTTTAAAATGAAACAACCTGATTCCCAAAGTTGCATGTGATCTCTTTCCTTTATGGGCTTCAGAGTTTCATATGATCACCGTAGCAGTAAACCAGCAATATGATTTACTGCTGTTCGAAAGTAGAAAACATATACATTGTAATATAAGGTTGATCTGATATTTTAAAAACCTTCCAAACCTCCTCCAAATACAGATTTTAAAAAGTAGCATAAGTTTGCTCCCATGTGTTACAGCTTTCCCATGTTTTTTTGAATTTACTTCATTATTGTATGTACTGTGGCCTTTGCTTTATTAAAAAGAAGCAGCAGCAGCAGTAACAGTAGCAGTAATAGTTAAATAGAATCCTTGGCCACCCCTCAAAGTTGTCCTTCCCCGATCTAGATCACTAAATATTTTCCTCAGTTTTCAGTGTTCTCAGACAGTTGTAAGTATTATTGTAAAAACAGTTTCCCTAATAGGTTCATTGGGAAGGAGAAAATAAGTCTTCCAATGGAGTCCACTTTCAGTCTTCCATTTTCAGTAAATGTGGTAAAGATTTCAGTGTGTGTGAGTTCTCAAACTGTCCACTTTTGCCCCCCAGAAAGTTGAAGTTTGCATTCTGACTTCCTATATTGTACTTTATTTTGCCAGTTTCTTATATATTACTATATTTAAAAGCTCAAAATTGCTGTTTGTCTATTATGGTAATTTATTAAATGTACACGTGTGTACTCACACACACAAGCACATATATACTCTTTTTCTTCTAAGATTTCTGTTTCTTTGTAGTCATATCCCTCTTCTCTTGCAGTATTAACTTTTTTTATTACACATTAATTGTATCCTGAAGCTAGGAAAGAAGAAGATAGAATGATGGACATTATTTTGTAGTTTAATGTGCAAAAGCTCCTCCAGAAATAGTCTGCATTCCTATGCCTTGAATGAAGGCTGAGTGCCATGCACGTAGTGAAAATATTTAGACAGATTAAGCTGCTCTCTGATGAGTTTCCTTCCTGCGCAGCATCTTAATATTACTCTGCAGGCTCCAGCAACCTAAACATAACTCCACTGTCTGGTAGGCTTACGTTTAAACTTCGTCTTTCACAAATTTCATACTTGATTCTCTTGTAAACTTCTCCTGGGAAACTACAATTCCAAAGTATAACCTTGATAAACAAGTAATTAAATAAAAGTTGTTTAGAAGATAAATGATTAAACTGATTCCCTTACTCTCAAACATCATTTTGTAGGTTTTTTTTTACAGGTGGGTTTTGAATCTGGGTTCACTCATAAAGTGTTATCAATACTTTTTCTCTCTCTAATAACTGGTATATTTGGTGGCATGAATTCATGGCAATGGAGATTTATTGGTTAAAGCAAATGTTAAAGATTGACCATGTTTTCTGGTTCTTATTTATTGTTTCTTGGCACCACAGCATTCAGATTCCAAGTGGTTTTGGAAGCACTTGCAACCTCCGGTTGAGTTAATTTTTCCCATTTTAGCTCAGATAATAGTTTGAAGCCATATTAGAAATTAACTTGCAATACTGCTTCGGAGGGCATATATTTTCCTAGTTTGGATGTAAACAGTTTGTTATATAGAAGGAGCAATTAATTGACATAAAGTCAAGAGAAAGGTTGAGGGAGTTTATAGCTTTCTTGAATAATAACAGACTATGGCTTGGCATTATGCCTGAAAATCTCAGTATTATTTATAAGCTGTCATAAATATTTTTTCTTAGTCCAGAGTGATGAGGCAATTATGCAGCATACATTATTTAAGAATGGATAGTTCTCTTTGCTATACATTCTTGAATAAGCTCTTGGCTTTGTTCTGCATCAATTCTACATGTGGATTATGAATTAACGAATTAGCATCCCATCCAGCCTATTTATTCTTAATCTTATTATATCAGGCTCTTTGGCAGGGGCTAAAAGTGAAAGTGATTTCCCCCCCAAGGAATATTTTCATATAATTCTCATTAGCAAGATTTATTGTAATGAATGGGATATGGTTAAAAGAACTGTAGCAACCAAACCTATTATTTGTTTAAATCCAATATGTCCATGTGCATATTAGGACCAAGACATTCTCCTTTTGCTTTCCAACAGGTGTTTTGGGATCTGTTGAGAAGGCAGGTTTCTTCATTGATGATGGAGAGGGTGGCCCCTGGCTTTTACATAGTGGCCTTCTAAATATTTATCAAAGTAGAATCAGCCCTCACAAACGACAGCTTTGCCATTATCTTTGTGGCATAGATCTTTGTCTTGGCTGTTACGTTAGAATTTAAACTGGAACAATTAGCAAAGGGATACAACACAAGAATGTCAAACAGTTCTTTTGGTATCTGCCTGTCCAAGTTGCTTTAGTTTTCACTCTACTGTTCAACTATTTTTCAAGCGCAGGGAAATATGCAATGCTTTCCAGATAGGAGAACAAAATATTGATTTGATCTAGAGGGTTGCAAAAGATGTTATCTCCAATCTGGCTTGGTCTGTTTGAGACATTTTATTACATCCGTTCTGTCAGAGCTTGGGATGAAATTTTTGAGTTAAATTAGGACGAGGGCTGTATTCAGGCATGTCGTTTCAGAGATGCTGCAGTGTTACAGGGAGCCCAGCAGGTGCAGGCTGAGCAAAGAGAGACATGCAGATGGTTTGATGGACGTTATCCCAGTTGGAAGCATACCAGTGCAGTGAGTAAAATTAGGGTTGCACAAACTTAAATTTTCATTAGGAAGAGGCAATGCTACTCCAGGCGGATGCTGATTAGAATCACAAACAGGTATAGCTCTTCTGGTTTGATAGAATGGTGATTCTGATTTGAGATAAACCAGATAAATACTAAAGCCTCACTTCTTATTTTCTCTCATTTTGATTTACTTCAAGAACTTTACTTAAGAGAAACAAACCCTATAATAAACTATGTATTATTCTTATTTTTCCCCCTCTGTTTTCCCCCACCTCCCATTCCAGTCACTGGAGATGTCTCTTCTCCTGTCCATGGATTGTGAATAACACTTTTGATATGCAGAACAAGCCTAGCAAAAATCTAGGTGCTTTGCAGTGGAAAGCTCACCTAATTTAGCATATTTTATGAATTAAGTAATATCCCTGAGAATTTTATCAGACCTTTTGTTTCTGGAAAATGTTTCCATCTTAGTCTTTGCAAAATATCTGGATTTATTTATTTATTTATTTTTGCTATTCTTAGCTATTTTACTTAGATGTCGTTGTTGAAGCCCCAAAAATAATTTCCAGTATTTAGATACAGGCTCTAAACAGACTCGTTATGGTATTTTCCCCACATGAGTACACACACCCTTTCAATTTTCTTAGTATGGTCTGGCATTATGCACTGAAAAATTGTGATTAAAGAATGCAAAGGAAGTTATTTACATTTGATCCAATAATAAGTAAATGGTCTGAGATTTTTGTAAGCTAACATTTCCTAAATACTTTAAAAGTGAATCCCTTACCAAACATTTTTTTAAATGCTCTGGGTGTATATTGTTCCTGCACTCAACTATAAGCTTGTGACAATTGAATGCAGATAGATTAACAACAGAACAATTGTGGTTGAACAATTGTGTGGACTGGGATAAAGTAATGAAAGTTCTTTAGTGTCTAACACAGCCATATCTTTTGGGATTTGGAAAGGAAATAGTTAACAAAATGGTCATCCATATATTTTTGTAGGATTTGTAGTTGTTGAAATAATTCAATCTAGGTTATCATCTGATTTTTGTTGTCCTGATGGAACATTTTTTTCAGAGACACAGGGATACATTTTAATGCAATACTTTATTACATTGCCTTCAAGATTTAGGTGGCAGTTTAATATTATTATGAAGCTTGGTGGTAGATAGTAGGAGCATGTTAGCATGCTAATTATTGGTAGCCGTATTTCTCTGTTATTTATGAATTAAGAGATGATATGGAAATCCTACACAATTGTCTAGATGTGGGAATAGATGAGGTTCTGTAATCTGGGACTAAATTATGATACGATAAAGAATGGTTATGTAGCTTATAGTATTCATAGAACCATCCCATTCATTGGAAGTCCAACGGCAATATTGAGAAGCAACCCCCTTTAGTGCTTATGGTTGGTGTGTCATGTATACCCATTCTGGACTTTGAAAACTGTAGCCATAGTGAGCTTTGCTGTTGCCCTTATAAAGAATTCATAAACTGCAGGTAATGGAAAACAAGATAGCAGAGCTTACTGTCTAATATTGTCCTGAAGAGAATTCCAGTGTTTATTGCTTTGCTACTGGATTATGTTCAAAATTTGGCAGTAACGTGCAAGATCCTAAACAACTTTGGATTAGGATATCTACATGAAAGTTCCTTTAAAAAACTGATAAAAATGCATGATCCAAAATGTTGGCATGTAGCACACTTTGTCTACTATATAACATCTATTTTCTATTATTATATACTTTATTCGTTAAACATGAAACTCAGTCAACATTAAAAAATGCATCACAAATACCATTGGCTGGTACTAATGGGTTGCTGTCAGCGTCCTTGGTATCAACCAAGTACCTTCTTAAGATGTATGATGTTCTGAGTAGTGCAGTTTTTTGCAGTTCTGCAGGTAGTATTGCAGGAAGCTGCAATTTCTTGATGTATTTTATAAAATTCTTGGACATGGTACCAAGTGCCCCAATGACAATGGGCGTCACTGTTACATTATTATTTATACTTTATTCATTAAACATGAAACTCAGCCAACTGAGCATTCAAAAATGCATCACAAATACCATTAACTAATGCTAAAGGTTGATACGGTTTGCTGCCAGCGTCCTAGGTATCAACCAAGTACCTTCTTAAAATATAAGATGTTCAGAGTAGCACAGTTTTTTGCAGTTCTGCTGGTGTTATTGCAGGAAGCTGCAATTTGTTGATGTATCTTACAAAATTCTTGGACATGGTGCCAAGTGCCCCGATGACAATGGGTATCACTGTTACATGCTTCATCCATTGCCGTGTAGTGTCGATGGCCAGGTCGCGATATTTCATTATTTTTTCTAGTTTTTTTTCTTCGACTGGCATCTCCAGGAACAGCGATATCAATAAACTGTACACTTTGTTACATCATCATCATCATCATCATCATCATCATCATCATCATCATCATCATTTTAGTTACTGTTTTAAAATCCAGTACAAAATGCTGAGTTTTAGTTATGAAGTTCTAAATGATTTGACTTAAAATTCCTTTAAGTAGAATCAGTTTGGTTAGCATACTAATTATTGTGTGCATGCTTGTATGGAAGGAAGGCTTAAGTCTTGTTTATATTCATATCAGAGCTATGTGAGCCCAAATACAGTTCTTCTCCACAGCAGCTCCCGTGCTTTAGAATATGCTTTCTTTGGACTTATCCTTGCACCCTTCCTGCTGGTATTAGGGTCTTTTTCACTTTTTATTTAAACAATACATTAAAAATGAAAAGAAAAAAACATAATAAGAAGCAGCATTTTGTAGACTATCCACAATACTGTGGAGAGATATGACATTTCATATATATTTTCAATATTTTTGTCCAAAACATTTATATTGGCAGAGGTATTAAGTTTTGGGAGAATGTGTTTGTTAATATACTAAAAATGGAAACCAATACATCAACTGTTCTTATCCTAAGGAATCTTCAAACAGTTTTGCTATATTAACATTTAGCAAGTTAGCTTTTAGCTTCTCACACTTTTAAATGTATTGGCACACAAACCAAAAAAAACCCCAAGAACAGTCTTACATTGTACTTATTTTGGGATTAATTACCAGAGGTTATGATACTATATATCAACTGATTCCAACATGATCTAGAAAAAGTTTGATTAATGTACTTTTAAAAGGATGTGATATAATTTATGAATTATTTTGTTTTTAACTTTTTGATGAGACACTAAAAGTAGATTTGAAGGGAATTTAGACTAAAAATAGTCCAAGATGATTTAAGTCCTTTAAAGATTTTAAATAAAATATTTTATTTATTGGTTTTGTTCTTGTCATGACTATTACTCTTTCATTATTTTAGTAAATTTATTCTAACCATACCCTGTTTTACAAATACAAATAACTGTTCTCTTAAAGGCTTTTTGTACAGTAGACCTAATCCTAATCCTATCCTATCCTATTCTCTACCCTACCATACCCCACTCCATTCCACTCTCCTCTCTACTCCATTTTCCCTTCTCCTTCTCCTTTCCAATTCTAAATTCAATTCAATTCAATACTCTACTCTGTATTCTGTATTCTATTCATTTGATAAGGCCAAATCTATCTTTCCTGATGCTTCATCCTACATTACAAACCAAGTATAAACTTCAGAATTAGCTTCTGAGGTCAGATTTTAAAGTGGAATTTGGTTGGATTAGAATGAGAAAAATAGACTTTGGTGATATGGCTCTGAAGTGGATACTGAGCTTGCCATGTACTGCAAAACTTGAGATGGTTGGAAGGAGGGTTTTAAGAGAAAAGTGATCCTATCTGGTTTTATTGGTTTATCTCAATTTACAGATAAATAGTAACAAAGAGGGCTTAAGAATATTCTTTGCGCAGACAAAGCTGTCTTTGTACTTCACAAGAGGCCCAATTATATTTATTCGTTTGTTTCCTTGGTTGCTTGCTCAATTTATATTGCTCTGCATGGCTAGGATTTTGGTTTGTGCCTTATTTTCATTTAAAGCATGGCTTGTGTTGTCATTATAGATCAGACTGTTTTGGAATAGTCTTATAAGGAGATTTTTATAGGTTTCCTCTTTCCAATCCTATAGCCAGAACATTTATGCAAGGCAAAAAATATATTATACATAGCAGTTCAAAACTACATAGTTTGATTTATTACTTACGGGCCATGAAATCTGTAGGAATACAGCCAAACTATGGTAACTGGTCATATCAATTGAAGGCTTACTGTTACAAAACCATAGTGTGTTAGATTCAGAGATTTATTCATTTTAGAATTTGACAGTTTAAGAATATGCTAGGATTTGTCAGAAGAAACTATCATTTTATATAGTATTAAGTTTTCTAGAGCATGTCCTTTGGAAGAAATATACAAGCCTTGATTGGGGCTGTATACATTCTGCATGCTTGGTAGCCAATTTCTATATGGTCATAACTACTAAAACTTTAACTAAAGAAATTTTTGTGTTTCTTGTTTGGTAATTTAGGACCAGGGGAACAGAGCCATAGTAAGTGTAGTGTAATTGTGTTTAAGAAGAAAATTCACAGTTGAGTAATATATTAAGAACAACAAAAGTGCAAGTATGTTTTGAGTTTTCCACCTCCATGGGGAAAGGGTCTAACCCTAACCCTTTCTATTGTCAACCCTTATTCAACTTGCTCAAATTTACCTTAGTCGCAGGTACGTTTTTATTATTTTCAGTTCACTTAATAAAATATAATGAAGGTATTTATTTTCATACAGAAGCAGTTGAAATCATTTTAGCAGTTGAAATATTAAAGGATAGAACCGTATATTTTGTTTCAAGAAAGAATACTTCGATCTAGTAATCACATGAGCTAATTTTGGATTTGGCTGATTTCCATCTGTCTGTGTTGCTTCCTTTAAATGTGCTTGAACTTTTTGCGAATTGATTGTAGTCTCTATTTCTCAGGGATTTTTTTTGTATTATTTAATAGTAATATTTTATTATACTCTTTCATTGAATTGTTTATGCTTCAAAACCTACCCCAAAATGTTATTAGGCAATTATGCAACTACTAGAAACAATTTATTGAATTTCTACATTTAATTAATAGTTATATACTTTTGTTCGTTATTTTGGCTAATTTATTCCAGAGCAATTCCATGGTATATAATACAGATAGTTCTCGAGTTATGATCATAATGAAGCCTGCCCATCATGTCGTAACTTGTGAGAGACATAAAGTGGGTAGGTCATGCAACTAACTTGATTTTATTATCTTTTTTGTGTCAGTTGTAAAGCAAATGCTGCTGTAATTAAGTGAAAGCTGTAGTTATTAAGCAAACCAGTGGCTTGCTATGGTTGCAATTTTGCTGAAAACCAGGAATAAATGCTAGTTTTTGTCAAAATCATCACAAAATGCAATCAAGTGATCACAGGGCACTGCAAACAATTATAAATGTGTCCCAACTGCTGAGCGTCTGAAGCAGAGGTGGTTTTCTACTGGTTCGGTGCGGTTAAGCCAAACCAGTCGTGGATGTCAGCATTGGTTACTGGAACCGGCAGCGACCTAGGCCGGCCACGCCCCCAAACTGGTTCTCCGGTCAGCGCTGTTGGTGCCGCCATCTTGTTTTTAAGTTCTGCGTATGCACAGAACAAGTTTAACTGAACTGTGTATGTGCACACAACGCGCAGCAAGTGTGTGCACAAGTGAACCAGCAGTAAAGCTGGCCGGAACCACCCCTGGTCTGAGGTGTGGTCATGTGACTGGGGCAGGGATGGGTTCCGGCTGGCTTTACTGCCGGTTTGCTCATGCACGTGCTTTGTGCGCACACCTGTTCAATTAAACTTGTTCTGAACATGCACAGAACTTAAAAACAGGACAGCGGTGCCAAGCGGAGAACTGGTTCAGGGGTGTGGCAGGCCTGGGTCTCTTCCAGTTCCAGTGAGCCACGCTGCCATACCACTTTATCGCTTTGGCTAAACCGGGCCAAACCAGTAGGAACCCATCTCTAGACTGGGGGAGTGTGTGTAACCATTGGAACCTTGAATCCAGATCATAAGTACCTCCAAGTTAGGTCAGATGTCTTAGGTGACCTGTTGTAAGTCGAGATCTATCTGTATTGTTGCCACATTCTTCTTATGTTTTCTTATTAGTTTTCTTTTCTTTTCTCCCTTCTCTATCATGATATATTTACATTTAGAATAGTAAAAATATAAGCAAAATGGTGCCAAAGTGATTCCTGATACAGCACTATAAATTTCTGAAAAATAGCATCTTTGCCATTTTCCAGGAATGGGCTTCAAAACTTTTAGCAACAGGTTATTTGCCCAGTTGCAAATAACTGCCTCCTGCACCATGAGGGTGGGGCGTTTTCACCCTCCTCATGCTCCAGAGGGTTTCCTTGAGCCTCAGGGAGGGAGAAAATGGCCTCCAGGCTCCAAAGCCCCCCTGGAGGCCAGAAACGGGCCCATTTCCAGGCTTCGCCCTCCCTGAGCCTCCGCGAGGGCCCTGCCTTTACCTGGCATCCAAACTAGATCGTGTGGAGACTCCTGGGAGGGGAGGGGCAGGGTGGGCCAGCCAGGAGTAGGATTTGGGGGTTCGCTGAACCACGCAGAATCTTCTCTAGAGGATCGCCCGAACCCGGGCAAACCCGGAGCAGGTCACCATTATCTCCTTTCTATGGGTGAGAGAAAAAGTCTGGCCCAAGGTCACCCATCTGATTTTGTGCCTAAACCAAAATTATAACCCACAGCCTCCTTACCAAGCTGCTTACAAATCTGTGCCCAGAAATGCATAGATCAAACCTTGGATCAAACTGACTCTCAAGTGAGTGCCCAGCACCTTGCAGATTCTTACCGAAGCCTTTGAGTAGTGCTGCCTTTCTGGCGCAGGAATCTGTGCCTTCCTTACGCTGCAGGGTTACAGCTCCTAGAGTCCCTCAGTATTGACCACACTGGCTCAGACTGCTGCTTGGTAGGTGGGTGGGGGATCAGCATCATCTGAAAAGTCCCCTCCTTCATTTTTTTGGTAGTTATAATTTCCTAAAACATTTAAAGTAGAAGAATAAATAGGTGCATAAAAGAATAAAAGGTAGAGAGATGGTGGAAAAGAATAAAGTATCAATAAATAACAGAGGAAATAGAACAATTTATACTGACTAGAGGTGCTTAGCCGTAAATGAGAATAACTGCCTTGCTTGATCTGATTTTAAAATATTTTCCTTAGGGGACAATAAAATTCATTCCTTGTTGTCTCTTGTCTTGTTTAGTCTGATGTGAATGTCTCTTTTGAATCAGTTGTTGTAAACCATCAGTAAATTAATGCATTCCAATTATGAAGATTTGTCTGTTCCGGCTCATTATATGTCTGCGTCTTTGTCTGTCTGTCCGTCTATGTATCTATCTTATCTAGTAGTGTTAGATTTAATTGCTTCTTTTCAGCATGGTAATCACTTTCATTTTTATTGATTCAGCTTATGAGGTTATGAAACAGACATTGACTGTGCAGCCAGCCTGTTGATAACAATTTCTAAAGAATCCATTTTTAATTTCCTCACTTCAGTTCAGGTACTCTGGCTCCTGATTTGCATTTTTATTTCCTATATTCTATCCCATATGAGAGTCATGTTTTAAGACTGTATTTTTATGCCATATTTTAGTTGCTTACCTTATTTTTTCCAATTCCTTTGTTGCACTTGCCCTGGGGCTCATCCTAATAGGGCAGAGCTCCCCAGCTTTTTCAGCTTTGCAGACTGGCAGGGCGGGGGAGAGGGGTTGGCTGCCCACGTGATGAGCGTGTGCGCCTGTGCTCATACAAGTGGTTATGCACACACACGCACGCGTCTGCTCTCGCCTACCACTTCCATCGCCCGGTTCAGAAAGGCGCTCAAGGCCCAATTGTGGACTGTGGTCAGGGGGTTTGGGACCCTTGTAAAAGGGGTGTAGATAATTGGCTTGATGTCATGCATCAGATGTTCATACTTCTGACATATACATTTATTGCCCTCTTTTTGCTGATACCTTCTCTTTTAAGTATCCCACTGAATACCACAAAATCTTATTGCTTTATCTGTAGAGCGTTGAAAGATTTTAAAGAGTCCTGGTAGTCAGGTTGTTACCCTTAGGATGAAAGAGATAAAGCCCAAGCTCACATTTTCAGAAGGTTTGTCACTTTTGTTCTGGGTTGGGGGTGGGGGGGTTCCTCATTAGAAGAAGTGTTCCAAATGTATGTTGCCGGTGTGTCTTCCATCTTTGATTATGCATGTCGAAGAAATATAAGAATATTCTTGTTCAGGGCATAAGAGCAACAGGAGTGAATTGATTCTGTCAAATTAACAGTTGTGAATAGTATCGAAAACCAGGCTGCATTTTCTGCCTTCAACCCTGGCACAGAATAAATCGGATGATAGTCTCTTGAGCCAGGAATCTACGAAACATAAGCCTAGATAATCCTGCTTGGATTCCGACACAGAGAACTTTCAGCCGCAGAGTAGGATGGTTTCAGAAGCTTCTCTAGGGCTGAAAATCCAAGCTGTTCTAAGGGTCTTGTGCACCCTCCCAGGCACTCCCTCCCTCCTCCATCTGTCCTGCCTGGGTTTCACAACTTCCTGTCAGTTTCCTCGCCTAATCACCAGCACATTCACTTAATGATGGCAAACAGGACTAGCCGAATTGCTTTCCCTAACAAAGCAGTCACACTTTATGACCACGTTGCTTAGTGACAGCAATTCTGGTCCCCATTGTGGTTTGTGAGTTGAGAATTATCTGTATGGTTGTTCCTTAGTGAGGGGCTGACTTATGTGTGTGAGAGATTGGGAGAAGAATTAATTTTCTAAATGGGGTACTCTTACAGGCAATTAACTTTAATTATTAGTGATTGGGGTGGGTTTGCTCATTGCTCTGTTCTTTTTTTGGACTGCGGTTCCTTGCAAATATACATGCACGTACAAGTATCATATGTCACACACATTTTTTAGAGAAGTTGGAAATATCCTGGATTGGTTTCTGCTGGTGTTGACAGTTTTAGATTAATCGTAAAGGGAACTTGGGCAATGGCTCTATTTTAAAGAGAGAGAGGGAGAGAGGGAGAGGGAGAGAGAATGTTACAAAATATGGTACAAATCTATTTCCAATTCCTTTATACTGATTTTTCTGTTTGGGAGACAATACACTTATTGCACAATTAATAATTATATCCGATAGAAATTACTAAAGATTTATTCTTAAATGTCATGGATTGAAGAGTGTAGTATATTGTTTAGTTCATTGTATGGGTTGTTTTGTTTTGTTTTTTGGATGCTGATTATTAGACATAACCGCTTTGGGCTTTTTAATAGTGCCTATATGAAACCCTTCTGAATAAAAAGTTTAGGCATTATTTTTTCAGCATCAAGTACATTCTCTTTCCTCTCTCAGATAAGGCTTATTCATTCATGCTTACTGGTGTGATACACCAATAAGCATTTGTTATTTGTACTCACATTCATCAAACATTCCTTCAAACTTTTAGCTTAATTTAAAATGCATGAAGAACAAAACATTATTTCTTAATAAAGGAAATGAAAACAAAATTCATAATTCAGCTGCAGCGATTTGTGACTATTCATTCTGGTAATGAACTTATGGTAGAACCCTTTAGGAGAAAGAAGTTTTTGAAGATATGATCTTATGCAAATTAATGGCAAAGTTTGCTTCAGAATTAATAACCAAGCAAAAGTAAGATAGATTTCCAATCCGAAAAAGGGTTTATTTCAAAAAATCTTATAGCAATAAATCAGACAGCACTTTTTTTCTCCAATGAGGAAGACCATTGTGCCTTTAAGTAACAGTCAATGTGTTCAACTTTAGGTTTCCCATGCTTCAACTTTGTTGATGGCAATTTCCTGTCCTTTTTGGAGTTGAAGCAAGTTGCAGATTTTGATGGTTTTGGTGTGTTCCAATTTGCTAAGAACACCTGTTCTTTAATTATCCACATCCCTTGTCTGTCTCTTTGTTTCACCTCTTTTTGATCTATGGGCTAATCTTTTTTTTCCAGTGGGAATTTTATTAGTAGTCCAATCATGTTTTGCTAAGAAAATTGAATAGGGACCTGAATTATAATTTCTAGACACAGAAGATAGCTATTCTCCTTTTGGCACTGATACAAGCTTTATACTTACTTAGTGTGGCTATGAATCATGATCCTTTTTTTTATCTTCATTGTAATATGAAGTTTCAGGACACTTCAGATAATTTTTGTAGATCAAATATTTAAAAGAGAAAGCATTCTAAAATTTTACAGGCTCCATAGCTGCTCATATTATGGCTTAAAACATTAGCTTTGCAACATCAATTGTCACATTGCTAACTCAAAATGTTTCATTTGCATTCCACAATAAATATACAGGTAGTCTTCGCTTAATGTAACTGAATGTGTGGATGACCTTGGGGAATGGGGGTAGAGATGCTGCCTAAGAAGCAATCAGACAAGACAAGTAGGAGCCCATGGTGGCTTAACACTCAGAGAAAGAAACGTAGGAAGGACCTGCCCAAATGGATCAAACAGTTAAAAGTGGTGGCAGGACTTGCCAATTCATTTAATGTAGCCTTACAATAAAGACTTGCCAATTCATTTAATGTAGCCTTACAATAAAGTAGAATTAGTCGTTATGTGTCCTGTCTAGGAGTTACCTGAGAGGGTTGACACTTCAGTTGGGACTGGTAACTCTGTTGCTAAACAACATGATCCTTCAGAAAAACATCAAGTGACCATGTCCAACATTTGACATGTTTGTTTGTTTGTTTTATTGGATTTATATGCCGCCCTTCTCCCAAAGGACTCAGGGCGGCGTACAACATTAAAAAACACATATCACAAAAGTTCAAAGGAAATTAGATAAATATCCAAAAAACCAAACCCAATTAATATGATAATAACATTTAAAAAATTAGATAAAATTAACAGGCCAGGCCGGCTTGCTGGAAAAGCCAACTTTTTAGGGCGCATTGGAGGGACCAGAGGTCAGGGATTATGCGAAGCTCCGGGGGCAGCTCATTCCAGAGGGAAGGCGCTCCCACAGAGAAGGCTCTCCCCCTGGGGGTCACCAGCCGACACTGTCGGGCCGACAGCACCCTGAGGAGGCCAACTCTGCCATCATTTTCACTTCAATTGTTAAGCAATTTACCCATGGTCATTTAGTGTGATGTCACATGACTGCAACTTGCAACTTATTGCTGGAAGTAAGCAATATATTTTATTGGAAGCCAGTTGTGAAGGTCATAAATGGCAATCATATGACCGCAGGATACTGTGATAATTGTAAATCAAAGTAGTTTCAAAGTGCCTGAATTGCGCTCATGCGACCTCAGGATGCTTGTGATGGCCATAAATTTGATCATCAGTCATAAATCTTTTTCAACATTATTGAAAAAGTTTGAATATTTGCTGAATGAGACAATGGGTAAGTGAGTACTACCTGTATCATTTGGCCTCTTCCTGGTTTCACATTTTTGACTCTAGTTGTAGAGACAACTCATTGAGAGTTAAAGTTAGTCCTCGGCTTATGACCACAATTGAGTCCAAAATTTATGTTGCTAAGTGAGAAATTTGTTAAGTTGAGTTTTCCCCCTTTTTTGACTTTTCTTGCCACATTTGTTAAGTGAGTCTTTGCAGTTGTTAAATTAGTAACACCGTTCTTAAGTGCATCTGGCTTCCCCATTGACTTTTCTTGTCAGAAAGTTGCAAAAAGGGATCATATGATTTTGGGACATTGCAACCGTCATAAATATGAACCAGTGGTTAAGCATCTGAATGTAAATACAAATGATCATGGGGACTTCAGGAACTTAATTTCCTGATGGTTGCCAATCTATAAAATACATATTTAATGTAGGTAACTTAGTTTCTATATGGCCATTGGACAAGTATTTTTAACAATTGCATTGTAACTTCATTCTTGGTTCTGCAGAAAAAGGAAGGACATAGAAGGAAAAGAATATTTCTCTTGCAGCAAAAGGCAAATTGTCCTATCAGATGTGAGATTAGATTAGTTTTGTGGTCCGTGAGATCAGAAATGCAATCCCTTGAAAAATATGCAGCTAATTTTTAGGGTTAAAGGAATATATTGGCTAAAAAGGAAAAGGAATAGGTTAGCTAAGAAAGAAGATCATAGGAGGCCCTTTTCTGTATGTTTAAGAGTTTTAAGACATTGGACACATCTTCAGACTTGGTATAACAGGAGAGCAGATCTTACCTGCAGCAAAAGGGTATCAGAATTCATGCATTTTATATATCCTTTCTATTTTGAAAATGCTTGTGATATTAGCTGCCTGTGTTGTTTATAGATTTGTCATGTTGAGTTGTTTATTGTGGTTTGCTGAGTGTCCAGCTGAAAGATAGACCAGTGAAAAATACGATAAAAATGCTATTGTAATCTCTGCTTAATACTCTGTTTAATTCCTTCATTTGTTCATAATGAGTTCAGAAATGAGTTCATAATATTGCATTTGTTTTTTAACCTTAAAACATGTCCTGAAATCTTTGAAGAAAAGTAGTAAAGATGATTTACATGAAAATACATGCATTCTTGCAGCTACTGATACACAAAGCACATGAACTGTCACTCAGAATGTAGACTGCATTGCTGCTTATACGATGTTCTAGTGTTGTTGGAGAACGAGAAGACAGCACCACCACCAGATGGATTCATAACTGGCTGACCAACCGCACTCAATGTGTAATCCTCAATGGAACTGCATCTACATGGAGGGAAGTATGTAGTCTCTGTTTTAGGCCCAGTACTCTTCAACATCTTCATCAATGATTTGGATGAGAGAATAAATGGGGAACTCATCAAATTTGCAGATGACACCAAGCTGGCAGGAATAGCCAACCCTCCAGAAGACAGGCTAAAGATACAGAAGGATCTTGACAGACTTGAACATTGGGCGCTATCTAACAAAATGAAATGGTGAAAAAAGTAATGTTCTACATTTAGGCAAGAAAAACAAAATGCACAGGTACAGTATATGTGGTACCTCACTCAATATTAGTAACTGTGAGAGGGATCTTGGAGTCCTAGTGGACAACCATTTAAAAATGAGTCAGCAGTGTGCTGCAGCTGCCAAAAACCCAACAGTTCTAGGCTGCATAAACAGAGGGATAGAATCAAGATCATGTGAAGTGTTAATACCTCTTTATAATGCCTTGGTAAGGCCACACTTGGAATATTGCCTACAGTTTTGGTCACCACGATGTAAATAAGGTGTGGAGACTCTAGAAAGAGTGCAGAGAAGTGCAGCAAAGATGATTAGGGGACTGGAGACAAAAACATATGAAGAACGGTTGCAGGAACTGGGTATGTCTAGTTTAATGAAAAGAAGGACTAGGGGTGGCATGATAGCAATATTCCAATATCTCAGGGGCTGCCACAAAGAAGAAGGAATCAAGCTATTCTCCAAAGCACCTGAGGGAAGGACAAGAAGCAATGGGAGGAAACTAATCAAGGAGAGAAGCAACTTGGAACTAAGGAGAAATTTCCTGACAGAACAATTAATCAATGGAACAACTTGCCTCCAGAAGTTGTGAATGCTCCAACACTGGAAGTGTTTAAGAAGATATTGGATAACCATTTGTCTGAAGTGATGTAGGGTTTCCTGCCTAAGCAGGGGGTTGGACTAGAAGACCTCCAAGGTCCCTTCCAACTCTGTTATTCTGTTAACATCAAGCATGGATAAATTTAAAAAGCTATTAATAAAGAATACATCCAAAGAATGAGAAAAACACTAAAGACAAAATTGAATGATACAAACACCATCAAAGCTATCAATTCCTGGGCTAAACCTGTGATATGACACGAACTTGGAGTAATTAACTGGACACAAGCTGAACTGGACAGTTTGGATTGAAAAACAAGAAAACTAATGACTATTTGCTATGCATTATGTCCCTGAAGTGATAATGATAGATTATACCTCTGCAAAAATAGAGGCAGAGATTTACTTTAGGTCAAACAAACTGTGAAGCATGCATATGGTTGTGTAAAAGTCAGTAAAAAAGGCGACTGAAGCAAGATAAAAATTGGAACTTACTGAATGTACAGAAAAAATATTTGAATACCAAAATAATACATGAACAAAATGCCAGCAAGGTAAAGCATTACATGGTCAATTTCTTTAAAAGATGGAGGGAAAAGTGGAAAAGATAAAACATGGCAATAGCTTACAGTTGGAAGAATTAGAAAAGGAAGCTGAAGGCTTGATTTTGGCTGTTCAAGAACAAGCTATTTGAACTAATACAATCAAGGCCAGAACTGGAAAAAAATCATCAAATGATTCAAAGTGCAGATTGTGCAAAGAAGAAGGAGGAATAGTAGATCATATACACAGCTCAAACCTATTATGAAAAATTATCATGGCTCAGTAATGTAAATTAATGGGAAGAAATAGTTGGAAAAAATTAATTGAACATGAGCAGTTTAAAATATTGTGGGATTTCTAAATATAAACCGATAAAGTCTTTCCACATAACACAACAGATTTAAGTGTGGTTGAAAAGAAGAATAATGGGTAATTATTATGTGGATAATTGATGTGACAATATCGGGATAGTAGAATAGAAGACAAAGAATTGGAGATCACCAAGTATCACAAATATCACAAAGTTGATATTTGGCTGTGGTCACAGTGGTTATCGGTACACTGGATGGTATATGAAAAAGCCTTGGATGACACTTAGTAAATCTACACATTGACAAAATTTCCATCTACTAATTAGAAAAGGCCATATGACTTAGATCTGCATATATACCACCCTGATACGTTACAACATCCTAGGTTCTTGGGAAGAACTAAACGCTTATGAAGGCTAGTGCAAGTTAAAGAACTGGCAGCTGTAATTTCATATTGTTGTATATATAATAATAATCTAGATAATTTATAAAATGTTTATGATATGCTTTAAGAGAAACTTCTGAACATTTTGGAAGTCCCTTGAAAGGAAATATGGAAACAGGTTATTGATAATCCCATAAAACTATTGATTCTGACAATACTGTTGAAGCATCACTGCTGTCAGTTTTTGAAAATATGGCCATGAGATAAGTTCCTGAACCAAATATTTAAAAGAAGTGAAATTTGAATCTCCCATCATTTTTCTCAACACCTTGGTTAACAAGGAAAGACAGGACTACACCTGGGATATATTTCCAAATGAAAATGAAATGCATGCTCATGCCCACATTCACTTTCTTCTATCCCAGGTGACAAAACATGAATATTCAGTAGGACAAACAACAAGTTAGGGGTGATTTTCATTGAGTCAAGCAGAGTGAAAAGAAAGTCTCTTTTAGACTTCAGTCCCAACTGGATTTGTCCACCTTTCTGTCAATTAAAAAAAACCCCAAAAATAATGGATGATTAGTCATTTTAATCACGACAACCTCTTTAAAGTCAGTAGTGAAATGTGCAAGAAATATTGGGCTGCTTTTGCACCTACATAAATGTATATTCTGAATTTTTATTTTGCTATTTATCACTTTTTCTGACAATGTATTCTATATGGCATATTTTAGTATTAATGATATAAGTTTAATAAACTATTTTAGAATAAATTTGAGTCTTACTAAAAATGCCAAAATGTGTTTCTTCCTAGGAGAAATTTGCAAAAAAATATTAATAATGGATACTAGGTATAATCTGAGGTAGAGTAGCTTGTCTATCAGCTGTAGCCAATGTGATGAAGCCTATTAGTATTACGCCTCTACCTTAATCAAAAAAATAAGTAAATTGTTTACTAAGCAAATTTATTCTTTTTTTAAGTGACTAATAATTGGTAAAACTATATATCAGTGAACTCTTTATACTTCTACCAGGAAGCTGCTTTTCCTAATCTGCATTGTTTTTCTCAATTGTTTTTCTTCCAGGCAGTATTTACTCTTCTTTTGGGTCCTTTCACCTTTTTTAATGTGCAGAAAACTAAATATCTTCAGATCATGACGTCTCTAATGAGGTGGTTAGGTAAGTGTACAAATCACAGATAATGTTTGTGTGCGTGCGCGTGCACGCGCGTGTGTGCCCTCTCCAGATTGTGTACAATATTAATTGAATAGACTTTCACTTGACCAATAGGATTTCCCTTTATTCATCCATATGTGTCCCACATCTGTTTTCGAATATCCCCAACTCTCTGGATAGGATTTGGCCAGCTGTGGGAAGATAGAGGGAGGAAGAATACCATTCTGTGTTGTTGGTACAAAAATGTATGTGATTGCTTCACTTATGTTGCAGTTGTGATGATGGTTTAATGCAGAAAGAATATGAAAGGAACATACATTGGACTTTTTTATCTTAAGGGTTAATTTCCTCCCCAAATTTCTGTCATTTCCCAGTACTTCCCTACAAACCAAACCAGGGGTGGTCATTTATTTTTAATATAACCAAACACTCTTATGAATCAATTAGCTTACTCCATGCTTGTTGGAGTTGCCTGCTCCCACAGTCTCTGCCACCTCTTAGCTGCCTCCATGGCATCTCCTCTATTCAGTCATTCTGCCCTTGGTTGCCCTCCTCCTTGATCATACAATGACTCCATTTGTCACTCAGTATTGCTGTTTTAACTGCAATTAGTCCATAATGTGCCATTTATCATCTGTAGCTTACTTGTGGATGAGCAAGTTAAACAGTTACATATTATGAATCTTGAATGTGTAGAGTAGAGACAAGGCTCCTCAGTTTTGACTGTATAAGTTATACTCAAGAAGAATGGGATTGCTGTAAGACTCTCAAGAACTTACCTTGAGTTTGTGTACCTCGTGCTAGATTAGGGGTCGGCAATCTTAAACACTCAAAGAACCACAAAAGTCCTAACCGGAATCCCCCTGTTCAATTCTGGAGCTGACCGGAAGTCCAGTTCCCCCACCATAGAGTCTCCTCCTAGCGCAGCATCCTTTTTCCTGTACGTGTCCTAACTGAAAGCCTTATCAATTGGGGTGCTGACCAGCAACAGGGAGCCGCAGCAGTGGGATAAAAGAGCCACATGCAGCTCCAGAGCCACGGATTGCTGACCTCTGTGCTGGATCAACAGAAGAATTAGACATTCTGTTTGGCAGCAAAATGGTTGCCACACCATCAGTATCTTCTCTCCCAGGTGGCAGAAGTTTTTAAAATAGAAAATCTCCCAGAACAATGGGAGTGATTTATTAGAATTGCTGTGATATCTTTTAACAAAATATAAATAGATGCATTGTATTCTGTATGCAGGAATTAATTAAAATTCAGTATTTTATGCAAGAAAACAGGTAGGATTTAATAATCAGCATTTTAAGGACTGCTGAAATGATATAAGCTGATATGGTATAAAGTTCTCTATGATTACATCAGAAAAAATACAGTGGACAGTGGTTTAATACATATAGTATAAGGTTATCCTTATGCAAAATCAGCCCTAAAGATATATTAACTAAAATAGTTGATTGTGCTTGATCCAGTTAGTTAATAAAGCTTCCCCATACTTTTCTCCTTTGTGTCAATTATATTTCAGACTCTAAAAAGTCTTTTATGTTACAAAATTAAATCAGTCTACTTCTGATTTTTTGTATACTACATGAAAGTAAGCAGGTAAATTAAAGTTTTATTACTTTTTTCTAAACACAAGAAGAATTAAAATGTACTCTTAAATAATTGAATGTAGAAGCCTAATGAAGAAATAAATCTGAGTCATAAGGGGAAAAGTTCATTTCATCATTAAGAGGGAAAGCTGGCTTCATACGTACATGTTGAACACAAAGTGATTTGCTTAATTTTGCCATAGTGTGTTGTGTGAACTCATTTAAGGAATCACAGTTTAAGTTTTAACATTCCATATGATACTAACCATTATGGTGTTTTCAATAAATCATGGTTTAGCATAATGACTGAACTCCATCATTATTCTTTAAAAAAAAAATTTTTTTTATTGGTTTTTAAACATTTATAGGAAAGGGTAGGTGGATATACAAAAACTTTTGGCAGCTACAGCGTGCTAAAGATAGAAATCTCCAAATCTCACAACTTTTACAGAGAAAAAAAACAAAAGATAAAAGATAAGCAGTAACAGCATCTTGTTATACATTGTATCAACCATATGTTCAATCATCTCTTTTGCCACTTTCTAATATATCAACAATTACAATAATATTTCAAATACATTTATTTTTGTAACCTGTGTCTTTTCAATATTGCTCCCTCCCCCCTGTCCCCTGGCGGAGCCAAAGCCCCTCCCTCCCTCATATCTTGTGTATTGTCACCTTTTTCACTACCTCTTATGATTTCGTCCTCTAGGAGGGCACTATGTTTTTTCATGAAGGCCTCTCCCTCCACAACTGTATTGATTTTAATTTTGTTTCCCTCCCAGAAGATCAACATTCCTTCTGGCAATAACCATCTAAACCAAACTCCTTTGTTATATAATTTCTTTGATAAGGAGGAATACTTCCTCCTCTTATCTCTTATTTTTTTCGGAATTTGTTTAAGAATGGCAAATTCTTTATCTTTATATTTAGTGGTCCCACCCTTGGGCCCCTAAAACCTCATCCCTCATGGTCTTCCTAAGAAATTTAACGTGTACTTCCCTTGGAACATTATGTGTTCTGGCATATTCTGAATTGATCCTGTAAACCAGGTCCATATCCCACCGCAACTGTTTTTTATCTCTCTTAATATATTCTGCTAAGATTGTACACATAGTATCTTTAAGATCTTTATCTTCTGTCTCCGGTAGGTTCTGGAATATGAGAAAAAGGGACATTCTTTCAAGTTTCATCTTTACTATGAAATTTTCCAATTCTCTATTCCCCTTCTGAATTGCCTTCACCTCCTCCTTCACCTTATGGTGTTTTCAATAAATCATGGTTTAGCATAATGACTGAACTCCATCATTATTCTTGATTTAACAATAAACTCAGTTCAGAAAACAATTTCAAAGTCAAAAGCTTAAGACATACATATAGATTATTCTTATGTTTCTGAAAGACTCCAAACTTTGACACTTATCCAAGTTGCTTTCTCCAGCAAACTGACCATTTTAGAAATAGATTTGAGATTTGCAGTTGTTTCAGAACCAAGTGACCAATATATAAACATTCACATTAAATTAAATGACAGGCATGAGGATACAACATATTCCAGACACTTTCAGCAAGAATCTGAATTTGGATGACATTAAAATGAAATAGAGTTTGGTAAACCTATTGTTATTAGTAATCACATCTGGTTTTGGTGTAATTGAGATTCACAATAGTCGGTGGCTCTGAAAAGCTTACTTTGTGCATGGTGACACTAAAAATCATTATTTTTACACCTCTGGTGTTGTTGTATAGACTTTGAATTCTTAGCTGTGGCCTTCATGTATTTTAAAATTAAAATGTATCTAGCAGACCCATTTCTGAATTAGTTTTGCTATTATGCAAATTGAAACTGGGGAGAACTGTTCTCAATATTTAGTGCCACGGCTAATATAATGATATATAAAAATATGTTACTAAGTTAATGACATTAATCTGTCTATATCATTACATTTTACCCAGGTGAAGTGGGGAAAAAAGCTGAATGCTCATGAAAAGCTTGTATGATTTATTCTTCCTTAGATTTTAATTTACATAGAAGCCTGAACCATCTTATGTATGTTTAGGTTTTAAACTGGTATCTTTAGCTCATAAAGTTTTTATATGTGCCCACATAAAACCATTTTTCTTGATCCTTTCAGAGAGGACAAGAGTGGCTCTCATAAATAATACGATGAGAGAAGAACCTATTTTCACAGATACAGAATTGAAATATTCTCCATTTTATAGTATAAATATGATTGGTAGAGTAAAATGGGGCCATCTTGCTTCTTAGTCTTTCCTTTACCCCAGGGCTTTTCAACCCTCAAAAGGAAAATAGGGGCTTTGGGGCAATGGGATGTTGTTTTGTCAATGGTGTTCATTTTACCATAGAGACGTTAATCCTAAAATAATTCTGTTTTTTTCCAGAGTCAGCTTCAAGTTCATCAAGGGAGGTTTTCTCTCTGTTACTTGTTAGTACAGGTAGACCTCAACTTACAACAGTTTGTTTAGGGACCATTCAAAGTTACAACGGCACTGCAAAAATTGACTTAGGATCATTTTTCACACAACCGTTGCAACATTCCCATGATCACATGATCCAAATCGGGACACTTGGCAAGTGACTCATAGTTATGATGGATGATATGGTGATATCTGACATTCCCTTTTGTGACATTCTGACAAGCAGAGTCAATGGGGAAACCAGATTCACTGAACAGTTGTGTGACTTAACAACTGCAGTGATTCAGTTAACAAATGGGGCAAGAAATGTCATATAATGGGGCAAAATGTACTTAATTGTCTCAGCTTAGCACCTGGGATATTGGAAATTTTGCATTTGGAAGTGGACATAAATCGAGGCTACCTGTAGGATTTTTCTGAAGACTGGAAAAAATCTCTCTGTACAGGACAGGAAATGTAGTAGGATTTTTTTCCTGATAGATATAAAACTTTTGCAGCTTAAAAAATGAAAAAGTCCAGCCTGCTTTTAAAACCAATCTCTGCTTTTTCCTGGAAAAAGGCCTTTAAGGTTTTTTTTTTTCAAAAGCCACAGGGGACCTGTCAGCTAGTACTTTATACCTCTGTGATTTTTATGTACAATGGAGAAGATAACATTCTACTGGATTCTGCTTGTGTAGGATATTTTTTGACAAGCAAAGTATCTAGAATCCAGTTCCAGATGAAAGAAAGATGAAAATTCTTTTACATCCATTAGTGGTAAAGTTGCATATCACCCATGAGTGTGCCTATAAAATGCAAACAGAAATATTTGGTTCCAATTTTAATTTGGTTAAGATACTTTTTTTCTCTCAGTATTGTAGACTTTGAAGATAAATTTTGTAAATAATTTCTAAAATCACTCTTAATTCCAGTGTTACAATATTTAACCTCATCAGTTAAGTACAGTACTACGTAGCATAATCAGCATAAAATTTGTTTAAATTTAGCAAATTTCAAACAGGCCTCTTTTCATATTTTAAGATGTAGTTTTTAAAGTCCGTCACTCTAAAATACTTTGTTATAAGAGACAGCCTGTTGTGAGCCAAAGAGCCTTCCTTTCCTTAAAATATGTTTGAAGGAGAATTTTTCCAGAGAGATCATGATTTGGTCTCATCTGCCTTCTCTTTCCCTCAAGATTCTTCTTCCCACAAAAATCCTGCTACTTTTTCCATGAAGAATGAAGCAAGAAGCACATATTTAAAGAGGGTGATTCATTATCATTAAGCTCTAGAATATTGACTCTCAGCTTTGAAGGGAATATGTGTCACGCCAGGAGCTAGTACTGATAGATAGCTCTGTCATAAATGTGTCAAAATGGTTAATAGTTGTTTGCTTAAACAAATGGTTTTAAATTGGATCAAGAGAGCAATGTGGTTTAGGCTCCTCCCTTTCTGTCATGATGATACGGTATGATTTTATGCTCTGATCTAATCTTGATTGTTTGTAGCAACGACAACTAGAGTAAGATATATTCTGTTGATTAATATTAAGGCTCCCGAGCTCTAAAATTTGTAACATAAAATAAGGTAGAATTGCTAAAAGGATTGGAAATGGAAATCTTAATTTTCATCTACTCCTCTACATGTTTGTCACTTTGTTAAAATGTAGGGACCTCGGGATCATCCTTTCAGTCTGTTTTAGGGAGAGCCCTTTTGACATTGGCTCTGTTCTATAAGCTTTTAGAGTTGTTTCTAGAATTGCCAAAGTACTGTGTCAAGTGCTTGAGGAAGAATACAACATCTGCTGGATTCTTAATTGGCATTTTTGAGAAGGCTAGACATGTTGCTCAATTCCTCTCTCCCAAAATGCTCTGTGATATCCCAGAAAGGACAAAAACAACCCCTGCAAATAAATGGGATGCTAGAGGCAGATGTTTGCTTTGCAGATGCCACCTGTCCATTTATTTTATTTTTAATTATAATAATTTTGAGGGGCCTTGTGAAAGTAAAGTGAGAAAGAAAACTAAGTGAACATTGAAAAAAAAGGCACATTTGGAGGAGCATCAAACCTGGACGGCAAGACAGTCTTAAACAGAATTTGTTTTTCCTTTTCTTGAAAATGTGTGTACTTTTTTTTTTACTTGATGAAACTTTGTAGAGCTATTTCTTATCCTGCTTGTTTCTTTTGTGTTCATTTTTCACCTTTATTCCTTTTATTTTCTCTGGATTTCTCAGTTTATTTATTTCTGCATACATATATTTGTTTTATGTTGCCCTACATCCAACAATTAAATTTGTTTCCAGTTATAACACTCTAGAAGTAGAATTATAGAAGTACAGTGTTGTACTACCCAAAATATCTAGCAGTCTATTTAATTCTTAAACCACGTGTATTCAGGGCTGCATTTAATTGCAGATGCAGCTTATGTTTTGACAAACTGAAAGTTCTATCAATTTTCTAATAAAGACATGTAGGTAACAGTGGTAGGTTGCAAATATTTTTACTACCAGTTTGGGTGCGCTCCCACATGCACACAATGCTTCTGCACATGTGCAGAAGTGGGTGGGCGGGGCCTCCTGCCACCGCTACAATGGGGCAACCCATCACTGGTAGGTAAGTATTTTAACATTTTTTATTTAAAGAGGAATAGCTAGTAATACTCACTTACTTTTCATAGTTAACTTTCATAAAATTGGATGTTTGTATTCTTTCTCATTACTTGAGGATCTTGAAGTTAGATGAACAGAGCATATCCCATATGCCACCAAATCCAAGCTTTAATACTTGTTCTCAAGAGTTATTACCCTCTTTTGTTTTGATTTAGTGTTGGACATAACTGGGTTTTGAAACATTGTCTTCATCTTGCTGCCTTTCAGGACAGAAAGATAAATTTAGCATATGAATATTCAGCTTTGCAGTACCTGTACCACAAGCAAGAATATGTTCCAATTATCCCCTTCACTCGGAAAGAAATTACTAAGATAATTGCTAAATATCTTGAATTGCATTAGGCTTTTGTGAATTGTAGATCAGAAAAAATAAACATTTCCAGCAAAACCTTTGGTTTACAGCTTATAAAATATAAGGTAAACCAGATCACTCCTAGAGGGGAAAAAATCTAACATTTTAGTGATGTTTTTGCACATTTTAAAAATAACTAGCACTGATAATGCCACCTACTTTGGATAATGAAAATTCTGCAAGAAAATAATCAAATTCAGAGAGCACCAATCATATCTTGGTTTGAAAAGTTTGAGACTCATTATAGGTAGTTTGCATTTTGTTCATATATCCTATACAAAAATGGAGTCAGATGTTATAAATAATTATCATATAAAAATAATTGTGTATGTCTATTTGTGGGTGAGTTTTCTGTTGCATAGCTGTTGGTGAATTCATTTTTTTTAAAAATCTGAACTTATGGTAATGTCATAAATCAGTTACCAGATACAAACCATTTAACTGCAGAGGTGCGAAGTTAGGCATGCATTCATATGAACATATCATATGCGTGCATTCATATGAGTAGAATAGTAGAATACGAAGAGCAGAATAGACATATTCTCTGAGTAGAGCAAGCATATTCTTATGGCAGTAGAAAATACATAGTCTCTGTCATCCTAGGGGACAGATGCAGAATAATGGGTCTAATTATATGAAGGCAGATTCCAGGTATTGTAAATGATATGAATATTTTTTCTAACAGAAAAAGCATTTAGATAGTGGAACCAATTTAGAAAATTGGCGGTTACCCTGTCACTGGATTTGTTCAGTAGAGGCTGGACAGGGGACAGCTATAGTCACAGATATCTTTATATAGATTTCCATATATAGCAAAGATTGGGACGATGGCGTAAATTGTCTCTTCTAACTCCATTGATTCTGTAAAGTATCAATTCACTGTTGCCTGTGGTCTCTAAGCTTGGCCCTGCCTTTCCAGCACAGAAATAATGCATTCTCTCTCTCTCTCTCTCTCTCTCTCTCTCTCTCTCTCTCTCTCTCTTTCTCTTTCTCTTTCTCTTTCTCTTTCTCTTTCTTTTAAAACAAATTCAAATGTTACAAAATGAACATCAGAATTATTCCCAAACTGGTGGGTTCAAGCTACACCTGAGTGATTGGTGACTTGCCTCCTGCAAGTGAACTTGAGAATGCTATATATAAAGTTGCTAGGTGACTTTAAACCAAAGGGGTTTTTGAAACACTGTTTGCTGGGGCACACCGCTGATACTCACATGCTACTATTATGGGAAATAATGAACAGTCTCTACCTGATAAAGGGAGCTTTGGGAGGATATAGGTCAGATCTTCATCCTTGAATGAACAGAAAGAGTAGAGATATATCGTTTCACTCTCCAGCAGGAGGAGAGGTACAGAGGTCTTATGGTTAAATATAATTAAGCTCCAGCAGTGTTTATGGGACTATGTACCATAAATTAAACTCTTTCCTCCAAATAGAGAGTTAGGTATTTTCTACTTGCATTTTCTGAAAAGACTAACTTGTCTTGCTGGATCTTTCTTTGAAGCTACCATTTGGTATTGCACCCGCTGTCCTATTCCTGTCAGGATGTGTGGGCTTGCAATTCTTGCTGCCTTACTGATAATATTTTATGTCTTTGTGAGAGTTCTAGATAATTTGAAGAGCTTTGTACCTTTCCTGCGGTGATTTAGAGCTTTTGTACATAATTGTTTTTAGAAGCAATAAGAGACTTGTAACTGTTACAGGTTGAGCTTTAAGGTTGCTTTCTTCAACAAAGGGGGGGGGGACCTCCAAAACAGAAAAAAAGCTGCTTTCTCCATGTAGAATATGTTAACATAATATATTCAAAAAAAACTTTATGGTCCCATGGATAGACAGTTGGATTTGGAAAATGAAAACCAAGATTCAATCTTCTTTCTGTATTGAAATGATATTATAGCAGTTTGTAAGAGCCAATAAAGGAGAACATTTGCAGCTCAGCTGTTTGTGCAAGCAAGTTCAGAGAGCACCAAGGACCCCTCTGTTTGTAAGAAAAAAAATGGGAGCTGAGGAATTCTAATTTAGTTTTTATTATTTTATATTTTACTGAGCCATTGAGAAAGATACCTTTTCCAGTGCAAACCAAAATTACTTTATTGGAGGAAGGCATTATTTATTTCATATGAACATTGTCTGTGGTGTAACATAGAATCCTTGTGGAAGTAACAGCAAAAAAGAAAAAAAAACTACCCTATATACAATTTGTGCCTTGTCCAGAATTAAAACAAGGGAAGATGTAACCAGTAAATAATAATCTAGGTTAAGAAAAGAGAAGGAATCCTGGCTCTCCAGAGGCAACAGACCACCAAAGGTCTCCTGGAAAGAAAGACCTCAATACTCCTGGAAAGAACCAGCTTTTTAGACTTCCAGAATGTGAGGAGTGTAGGAGCCTGCTGGATCTTAGGGGAAAGGATATTCCACAGGACATGGACTGCTGTGATACACAACCTAAGTCCCATGAAGTGGTAGCATTTAAAGGAAAGGACATGAAGTGGGCCCACCCTATCAGATCTGGTTGGACAGGCAGATTTTTCCATTCATAAATGCAGAAAGGGTTATACCAATATTGCAGAATATTTTTCACATTAAGGACACAATTCTGTGGTTCCTGATGAGGTACCAGCATCCATAGGCTGGTATTTGGACATTTTCCCCTTGCAGGCACAGGCATCTTTTTACTCCTTGTTACTCCTTGTTACTCACTTGTTTACATCCTTGTTACTCTGCTTTTGGGCTGTAGTAGAAGTAAAATAAAATGGAATATTGTGAATATAGTCTGCCTGCCAGAATGCAGACTTAAAGATTCACAGTCTACAACTGTGAAATAGCCCTTTGTCAAATACAGTATTCAGTGCCAGATACCCAACTGCTTTCTCTGTTGGATAAAGACATCTTTAGTTTTTTTTTAATAACAAAGTTGTTGGATAAGGAACAGAGTTTTTATGCCCCCAGGAGCCTCTCCAAGAAGCTGCAGAAGTTGAAGCAGTAATTGAAGTGGCAGAATATTTACTTTAGGAAGCTTCTGTTTTTTTGTTTTAGAAACAGGTAGATAAGTATAGCTAGGAATTTGTGCCAGCTAGTTTTTTTTTATTAATGTCTGCGTTCTGTGCTGTTGAGTCTTATTAATTTTTCTGCACAAGTTATAGAATTCAGTCTTTAATTTCACCCTTCATATTTTCAGCTATTTACTGAGTTCTCTGCTGTTTTGGCCTGCAATACATTTCATCTGAAGATCAAAAACATACAAAACAGCAGCAGCCCTATTTACATTTCACAGTTTGATTGTTTAAAAAGAAAGAAAAGAAAATGGAGTCTTCGGGTTAAAAGTGGTTCTAAACATTATTATCAGTTATTGGAAACATGTCATTATAAATCCTAAGAAAATTAGCTTTAGGTTTTGTTTACAGTTAAGATTTTTATAGAGATGGATTTGTCCTGGGCTATGTGGAATGCCTTTGTGATCTTGAAACAATGAACCACTTTGAAGTGTGGAGTCACCTGTTCAATTTAGCCGGCCTGGCCTAATTCCAACTTCCCACCCCATGCCTGTATTTTTAAATTTGAGGGGTTGGTTTTAGGTCGTGTTTTAATTTTTAACAACTTGTACAGGGCTCTAGGTTTAATCTGGTTTTAAGAGTATTTACTATGTATATGGTTTTTAATGTGGTTCCTGTACACGGCCCCGAGTCCCTTCGGGGAGAGGGGGCGGTCTATAAATCAAATAAACTTGAAACTTGAGTAAATACCTCGTCTCGGAGAACAGATGATTGAGAGCAAACTTCGAAAATACTGTAGTCTTATTTGATCTCCTTAGATTTGCTACAATAACTAAAGCAGGTGACCAACAGAAGGTAGACCAGTTTGGGGAGGCAGTAATCAGAAATTGATTTTTGCGAAAGCTCATACATTATTGAAATCAAATCCAGAGCCTAACGTCTATGTTCAGTAACTCACTGCTCCTTAATTCTATTTGTGGTGTTTTGAGCTGAGCCACCTTGTCCCTACAATTGGTCGGTCTTGAAATCCTCAGGAAGAAAAAGAGTACATTCTGTAAGACAGAGAAGTCTGCTCACATTGGGCAAACATGATGAAAATCAGTACTGAAAGAATCCAGGTGGGAGCTGAGGGGGAGCTAGTTCCTTAGAGTGAAATATTTTATTATGAAACAATAAACTGCAGTGGTACATCTTCTAAGGTGCATACATTTTAATGCAAAAAAGAAAAGAGGAAAATAATAGAAAATAAAATGCACAATGAATGATAATTTACCCAAGTTTGTTGCGATTGCAGGTAGCCATAGGCAGTAAATTTGATTGTTCTTGATTCAGAACAATGCCGGTGATTTCTTTATTCCATTTACAAGAATTCGTGTCCTGTTGTTTTTTTAAAAAAATTAACAAATGCTGCCCTGAACCACAGGGCACGTACTCTTACACTGCCTGAGGCAATTTTTCAAATGACCTTTCATCTTGAAGTGGTATATGCTTATGCTGAGAAGTTTTTTTCCATGCAACTTTATTAGCACAAACGAGGCAAGAACCCTCAAATGAAGGGACCATGTACATTCTTCTACAATTCAAATGTGAAGTAGGTGCTCCTGAGGAAAAAATAGGGGTATTTAGAAGAGCCTAAACAGAGCCTTATTTATTTATTATTATTTATTTATTAATCCAATTTATAGGCCGCTCCCTCTCCACCAAGGGACTTGGGAAAAGGGACTTATACAATCCCTTTTCAATCTTCAGTACAATCAGGGGGGTTGTTTATGTACTGATAACTCCTCATGACTCACAACTCCTAAAAAAGATGTGGAGACTCTAGAATGAGTGCAGAGAAGAGCAAACAAAGATGATTAGGGGACTGGAGACTAAAACATATGAAGAACAGTTGCAGGAACTGGGTATGTCTAGTTTGATGAAAAGAAGGACTAGGGGAGACATGATAGCAGTGTTCAGATATCTCAGGGGTTGCCACGAAGAAGGGAGTGTCAACTTGTGATCCAGAGCACCCGAGGGCAGACAAAGTAATGGATGGAAACTAACCAAGGAGAGAAGCAGCCTAGAACTAAGGAGAAATTTCCTGACAGTTGGAACAATTCATTAATGGAACAACTTGGCTCCAAAAGTTGTGAATGCTCCGACACTGGAAGTTTTTAAGAAGATGTTGTGTAATCATCTTGTCTTAAGTGGTGTAGTGTTTCCTGCCTGAGCAGGGGGTTGGACTAGAAGACCTCCAAGGTCCCTTCCAACTCTGTTATTCTATTTTATTCATGGAGCAGCTTTATCCAGATGAGTGTTTTTTCCTTGTCCCTTCAGCTACAGACTAGGAAAGATCCAGCAAAGATAGAGGGGAAAAGTCACAAAAGCTAGGATCCTGTCTTTTTTCTGTGACCTAACTCTGTTCCTTCTCTCTTCTTCCCTTCCCCCTCCCCCTTTTTGTTTCAGCATTCATCATCATGATCATTGTGGCCCTCCTCCGCATCGCCAAGGGTCAAGGGGAAGGTCACCCCCCTCTGGCTCAGCTCTCAGGAGTACGGAATCTCTTCGGAGTCTGCGTTTATTCCTTCATGTGTCAGCATTCCCTGCCATCCCTCATCACTCCCATCTCTAAGAAGAAGCATGTTAACAAGCTAGTCCTGCTGGATTATGTCTTGATCCTGGGTTTCTATAGTCTTCTGTCTTTCACTGCTATCTATTGTTTCCGCAATGGGACTCTAATGGACATGTATACACTCAACTTCACAAACTGTGAAATTGTCAGCATTGCGTTTATACGCTACTTCCTGGGACTCTTCCCTGTCTTCACCATCAGTACAAACTTTCCTATAATTGCTGTGACTCTGAGAAATAATTGGAAAACTCTCTTCCACCGGGAAGGGGGAACCTACCCATGGGTAGTGGACAGGATTTTTTTCCCAACCATCACACTAATTCCTCCAATTATTGTGGCTTTCTGTACTCATGATCTGGAATCCTTGGTGGGAATCACTGGCGCCTATGCTGGAAATGGGATCCAGTACATCATTCCTGCTTTTTTAGCATACTATAGTCGGAAAGAAACACAAACGACCTTTAGAAACCACACACTCAATAAACATTTGTCCCCTTTCCGGCACACCTTCTGGATTGGGTTTGTGCTGCTCTGGGGACTTTTTTGTTTTTTGTTTGTGACTGCAAATATCATTTTGAGTGAAACAAAAAACTGATGGAGCAATATTGCTGGTTAAGATGATCTCTTAAGACTTCTGCTCCAGGTGTTGCACCTAATAAGGATATTTTTAAGATAACTTAAGATTAAACTACTTTTAAACTACTAATACAATATTGAGCTTGATGCTCATTTGAAGCACCTTGCTATTTGTTCAGTTACCTTTCAGATTCTGATTTTCCATTTCATGCACAAAACAAATGGACTCTGTCCTACATCAGGCTTTGATGATCACTTTTTAAGCAGGGTATTTTCCTCTATCAGAAGATATCAGAGACTATTGGATATGCATCTAATCCCTCACGTGATGGAAAAAGACCAGTTTTACTAAAAGTTTTAGTAATCAAGTCAATAGCTAGTGACTCAAGCAAGATCTGACTTCCCTAACCATTCGTATTCCTTGTGAAGCGGCTTTTTATCCTGCCAACTCATTGAACATTAGGAGCAAAAGGATGGTACTTGGTTTCATAACTGTTAATATTGCATGATGTATGTGGCAACCTAAGCGCTCTGAAATGAGTAGAGGAGCCCCACCGCTTCTCCTTCTCCCCTAGTCCTGCTTTGATCGTTTTCCCCATTTGTTTTTCAGCCTTTCCAATGCCTTTCCATGTTGCCTTGTTTCATATAATGCAGTCCTGAGACTGAAACTTGACAAGCTTTAAGCTTTGTTGTTCTTTTATCTCTGATATTTCCCTCCTCGATTGTTTATGTACAATATAGGTCTGACCAGGAAGTCCTATCATGAACTATACACTCAGTTGATACAAAGCCATCTCTTAATAAGTAATGAATGTTTCCCAGTATAATGCTTTGTTTTCTCTTTATACTGCTAACGGAATCATGCTAGTGTCACAGTAGCAGGGCAGGCCCCGTGCTTTCTATATGGGTGTGAAAATGTTGATTTCTTACTAAAGGACTACTTTGATAAAAGTGGAGAGCAGCTGATATTGTCTGGATACAATATATTATGACTAAATCTACCCTGTTTCCCTGAAAATAAAACCTCCCCGGATAATAAGCCCAATCGGGTTTTTGAACGCATGCGCTAAAATAAGCCCTCCCTGAAAATATTGCAACACAGCAGCAGTCATGAGGTGACCACGCTCGCCGCCTCCTGCACCTCAAAAATAATGAGACCTCCCCAAAAATAAGGCCAAGTGCTTATTTCGGGGGGGGGGGGGAGACCCTGTCTTATTTTCGGGGAAACACGGTATGTAAATAATTTTCTAAATTTAGGGTGAGGGGAGAAACTATAGAAAGTGGAAAGAGACTTGTTCTGAAAGCCATGCCATCTTCTAACAGAATATTGCAAATGATGCCTCCTGATTCTTGCTAAATCATGAACTTCAGTCCATGAAATCTCATTTCTCTCTCTCCTTAAAGCGATGATCACATCATAAAATGTAAAGGTTGAAGGAGACTTTAGAGAGTGTTGAGTCCAATGCCATCCCAGGGCATGATTCCACACTGTGTAAACACCTCTTGTGAAGTCAGTCATCATCTGAAGGAATCTGTTCCATTGTTGAGCAGCTCCTACTATAAGGAAATTCAGACAACCCATTACTAATTTCTTCCATTGTTTGCCATTCTGTCTTCTGAAATAACTTTGAACAATGCTGTACACCACCCAGAGTCACTTCCTGTGAGATGGGTGGCCATATAAATTTGATTAATGAATAAATAAATAGAAACAATTCCCCTTCTACATGACAGTTATTCAGCTACTTAAAGACAACTCCCTGCAGTCTTCTCTTCTCCAGGTTATCTATCTCCTCATAACTTTTTCCTTCCAGGTTCCTTAACATCTTAGTTGCTGTTTATGGAAGCGGATCTGTGTAAACCAAGCTAAATAAGTAAATATCAGTTTGCCAAACTCATCACTAAAATGCACTGGATGCAGTATTCTAGGCATAGTGGGGTTCTCTTTTTCTCTTGAATCAGGCTGTTATGTGACAACTAAGCCCTTTGGGGAGAAAATGGGGTGGGGGAGTTTGAAAGAGAATTCCCAATATCCATCACCTATTACAGTATTTGGATCTTAAACCCGATATCTACATCCAACTGGATACATGATGGACAAAATACTAGATTTCGATTTCTTCTAGTTGGGACCATAAGACTTTGTTAAGAAGGGATAGTTCTTCAACTGCTTTGATACAAAGTCACAAGAGGCGTTTGGGTCACAACTCGCAAGGTTATACGTATAAGGAGAGTATTATTTTTTCTTTCCTTTGGCTATAGATGTGTTGAAAGTGCTTTTTCTGTTATTAAATTCCATCTTCCAAACAGGTGGATGATGATGCTCTTCTCCAGGCTGGTTGTACCCGTGATATTAAATTTGATGTTCACCAAGGTTAGTTGATAAATTCGGTGGCGTTAGGATTTTTTTTTAAAAAAAGAATGATTAAGTAGAATGATTTTTTTTTAAACCCCAAATTGCTTTTGTTACAGAGATTGGCAGCGGCTGTGCTTTAAAAAAAAAAAAAGAGAGAGAGAGACAGTATCTTTTCTTCAGTGAAACTCAGCTGTCTCCAAAAGAAGGCTGTGTCTTTGCTAGATTGCATAAGGTTAGGCTTGGCAGCTAGGGACGTTTGCTGCAGACACATCAAGACCTGATGACAGCACCCTCTCGATGTCAGGCTGTTCTTGGCAGCCCTTTTGGTGCATCAGAGAATCACGTACACAACCTGCAAAGCTTGCAAATGGATAAGGCTGGATCCCGGACACCAGGTTGCAAGGAGCTCTTAATGACTGAGCCCATAAGAGTCAGATTTCTGCCCTGGTTCAGGGAGAACGAAAACAGTTTTTTTTAAAAAAAAAAACCATATCCACCCTCCATTGAAATAGGAAATCATCTATCTCAACAAGCACGTAGATTTAACATTGTTCATTTCTGTGATTCTTGCCTGCCATTGCCGTAAACCTTCCTAAGCGGCAGAAGAGAGATCACGGAGAGTCATGTCAAGAGCTGTCAGGTACTGCACCAATCTATCCTCGGAATAATAAGATACCCACAAAGATAGGATGACTGCTAGTATTTTAGTAGCAAAATATCCTGTGCCTTAGGGATCACCTATACGCGATGAGAATGCACATTTTGGCTATTGCGGCTTAATCTTCAGGCCTTGGGTGATTTGAAAGATGAACAAATGTCCTATTTCACCTAAAGGAATTTACCATGTATTTTATTTCTTTTTTTCTTCTGGAGAGAGGATTACTCATTTCCTGCATGAATCCCTCTCGAATCTTCACAGGGTTTTTCTTCTCTTCCCCCTTTGTTTTGACTTTCACCCTTGACACTCAGCTTAGAAGAACCTCCTCTGAAGATAGAGTTGGCCATCGCTTGATTCTGGAAGGAGGTAAGAAGGGCTGGGTTTCAGCAAAAGCAGAATTCCTGCAACTGTCTTCTGTTAAGCAGGCACTCATTTTTCCTTCTTGAAAAGAGGAAACCACAGGCTTCAAGTGCACTCATTTCCTATCGTTTACTTAAATGCACTCTTTGTGGTCACTCCACAGCTCCTGCCTCTGGTATGCTTTGCGGGATTTCCCCTGGCAGCTCCTTCCCAGTTCCATGTTGTTTGAAATGTATTTTCAACCAACATTAGCTATCCCAAAATTCTGCTCTGAGGGTTGCAAAGCACAACATTGTAGTAGTTTGTTTTTTTCCTGATTTCAGAACAATTCTCTAGATCAGGGGTATCCAACCTCGACAACTTTTAAGATCTTTGGATCCACCCCTGCTCTTGATAAATGTTTCTTGCTTTCTGCATGAATGGGTACCAGATTTTTCCCATGGGCCTAATAATAGTGCCCTCCATTAGGCCCCAGTTTGGTGGGAGATATTTTTAATGGATTATTCTAATGCAAAAGATCTCCCCTATGGCTCTTCACTGCTCTGTGTCCTTGATTTGTCCCTAAGGGTGATTATTTTTCCAAAACATTATGCATCTGTAGTGTCTGGCCTTCCTCCAGGGGTTAGGGGAAATCTAAAATTGGTTTCTATCGCCAGAAGCAAAGAAGGGCAGCCTCGTGGCAGCAGCTCATGGAAAAGTTTTGTGTTTGTGTGTGTGTTCCTTTTCATTCCATATTAGCCTCCTACTTCCAGCAGCAGTAGGTACTCTCTGAAAACTCAATTAAAACAGCTGTACCTCACCCATCTCAATTACATTTTCTCGAACTGAAAAACGGAGCAAATCAAATCATTCCACAGTCTTGGGCAACAAATGAAGTGTTGTTGGTTTTCTTCCTGGTAAATTTATTATAATCATAAACCACAGCTTGATTTATATTGAAATATTAAAAGGCATCTTTATGACGGAAATAAACAGTTTCTACTTTCCCCTTTTGTGGCTCACACATTATTTCTGTCTGAGGGATTAAAGCACTGGCAGATTTATTGAGGAACTGGAGTGTAAATCTGAAATCAAAGTGATGCTAGAGCTGATGGCCATTTTTTCTTCCCTCCCTTCAAAGATCGCGTGGGCAAAGAGCCACCTCCAAAAGTAGGGTAGTTGGAGATACCAAATTTGAGGAAGAGGACCATAGGGAGAATTGTCAACATTTCACCCTTATTGTTCCACTGAAGCTTGTGAAATCAGAATATTTTGGTGATTGCCATGGTCCAGTCAATCTGTTTCTTGAGATCAGTCACATCTCTGGAAAGTTCTGGAGGAACCATTCCCTTTTTCTCTTTAGAATCCTGTCTGTAAAATTGGGTTGAAATTCCCTCTTAGAAGAATTCTTTTATTTTAAACGTAAAACACTTGCTATATTTTTAAACTACAGTATTTCCCTGAAAATAAGACAAGGTCTTCTTTTCTTTTGACCCCTGAAATAAGCGCTTGGCCTCATTTTTGGGGTGATCTTATTATTTTTGAGGTGCAGGAGGCGGCGAGCGTGGTTACCTCATGGCTGCTGCTGTGTTGTAATATTTTGGGGAGGGCTTGTTTTCGGGAGAGGGCTTATTTTAGCACATGTGCTCAAAAGCCCAACTGGGCTTATTATCCGGGGAGGTCTTATTTTCGGGGAAAGGTACTTTCTGGGTGTGAAATAAAACTTCTTCAACAAAGTGTTAAATAACCCTTGATTTTAAAAAAATGCTTAAAGAGGGAATATCATGGGGAAAAAACTTTCTATAATTAAAATGCACAGAGTACATAATGAGATAATGTTTTTCTTCCTGAAGTACTTATATTTCATATGTCCCTGTTTCTTTGCAGATAGTCTAATAATAGCAGAAGTAGGGTTTTTTAAATATATATTTCCAAATAAATCCAGGCCTTCTAAAGTACTCAAGATGATTAACAATAATAATTATTGTTAATTAAAATGTCAAAAAAAACAAAATGACAATCAAATAAAACAAAAAAAAATGTGACCAAAGTGGAAGCAGTATACAGATCTAGGCCTCTTTCCCTGTTACAAAAGTCTGGTTTTGTACAACAAGATCTATAAATTGGCAGTGTGATGTATTCTGAAAAACTCTGTATGTCCTCCAACTGTCAATCAAAATAATCTTTACTGCATCCACCTGCTGTAGATCTGTTTATTTTGGAAGGAACAATTATCAAATAATTGGCTCTTGGCTTTACATCTTATAGCACTTGAAATAAAATGCCATAGTGAGGGACAAAGCAGAAAAGAAAAAAACATTTTTTTACTCCCATTGTCATCCAGCAGGTCCATCTCCTTTGAACAGCAAGGAACCTGCTTTATCTGCTATTACTCTAAATGTAAATGAAGTTTTTGTTGTGCAGTTGTGCACAAACTGCTTTTTTTAAAGATAAAAGGTTCTCGCATATTGAAGTTTGTTTTAGCATAGTAATAACATTTGTTGGCACCCAGTGCCTAAAAGAAGAAAAAGATCTGACATAGGGATGAAAAGGATAAATGTGTTTTTGTATGGAGCAGAATTCTTTTATGATCAGATCTGATCACTATTTGAAGCTTCTTTTGATTAGTTATGCTACCTTTAAGTAGAAGCCTGATGGAGGGATCAATAGCACTTACTTATATACCGCTTCACAGTGCTTTTACAGCCCTCTCTAAGTGATTTACAGAGTCAGCATTTTGCCCCCAACAATCTGGGTCCTCATTTTACCCATCTCGGAAGGATGGAAGGCTGAGTCAACCTTGAGTCAGGATCGAACTGCTGACAGTCAGCAGAGTTGGCCTGCAGTACTGCATTCCAACCACTGCGCCACCACGGCTCATATAAAGATAAGGAGGCTGTGCTGTGTTCTCTGCTCTTGCCCCAAGTCAGCTATTTTCTTTACTATTGCCAGTTTACCTTATTAAATACCTTCAGATAGTAAAATGATTTAAAGAGAATCTTAAGGAGAATCTGCTCAAAGCCAAGGGAATCAAAGCTTATTTGGAAGACCCGAAAGACTTTCAGGAGCCTCTTCCCAGCAATAAAGAAGAAGCAATGGAGGAAGGAAGCACTGTCCACCAATGTGGACAGACATCCAATAGGGTGGTAATCGGACAATTAATAAAACAAAGAATAGAAGGCAGAGCAGGATAAACACACTATGTGAATAATTAAAGACTTATTGTAGATATGCCTGAGCAAATGAATAAACAATTTAAGGAAATGTCACAGCAAATAGCAGATACAGGTCAGGTTATTACCAGTAAAGCTGCAATCAATACGTTAGAGATAGGCAGGGCTCAAAAGAGTATTTCTGAAATAAAGATTGAGTTGGCAGATTTACAGAATCGTAGCAAGAGATAACTTAAGGATGAAAGCAGAGAAAACTGCAATGACCAATCTGACTACTTATCTCTTCTCTAAAATTAATGACCTGAGCTTTGATTTGAAGTTAAGGACAAAGGTATTGAACGTGCTCACCGGGTTTGACTCTCCTAGGAACACACAGAAATCTAGACACATTTTGGTGAGCTTTGTAAATTTAAATCTAAATTGGGTGAAAATTCCCATGATTTAGTTTTTTATAGTCCCATCTCACTTCTCAATATGGATTATAAAATGTGCATTAAACTGTTAGCTGACCAATTAAAAGTGATTATAGGTATAATAATAGTAATGGATCAGTCTGACTTCATTCCAAACCATACTGTATATACACCAATTAAGAAATTATTAAATAATATACAAATTAGAAAAATTTATAATGAACATAATAATCTTCATTAGCCATATATTCTTCGAATATAGGAAAAGGTTTGGATATACAATTTTGAAAACAAAGATTTGTTGTTGTTGGTTGCAAAGTCATGTCCAACCCATCGCAACCCCATGGACAATGTTCCTCCAGGCCTTCCTGTCCTCTACCATCCTCTGGAGTCCATTTATTCTCACGCCGACTACTTCAGTGACTCCATCCAGCCACCTCATTCTATGTCAGTCCCCTTCTTTTGCCCTCAATCTTTCCCAGCATTAGGCTCTTCACCAGTGAGTCCTTCCTTCCCATTTGGTGGCCAAAGTATTTGAGTTTCATTTTTAGGATCTGGCCTTCTAAAGAGCAGTCAGGGTTGATTTCCTCTAGGACTGACCGGTCTGATCACCTTGTAGTCCAAGGGACTTGCAGGAGTCTTAAACAAAGATTAATTGCACTTAAATTTGTGGCTGTTTTCTATAAGATGATTGAACATATTTATGGACCAAATAAACTTCAAATGCAACTTGATAGTTATGATTCAGGTCCCATCACAATTTTAAGAGGAAGCAAGCAGGATTGTCCTTTATCACCTTTGCTATTCAACCTGGCTATAGAAGCCCTAGAACTGGCACTTCAGTCCAATAATCAGATTAAAAGGATAAAAATGGGATATAAGACATATCTTTTAAATCGATTTGCAGAGGATAGGATCTTGATGCTCTCAAATGCTTCTCATTCTGCTAGCTATATTAGGAAGGAATTAGAAGAATTTGTAGAAGTGCAAAGGCCAGTTTAACGACATTGCCTCCAATGTCCATGTTGTAAAGCTGCTTAAAAGTAAAGTTTAAGGTACATCTGGAGGATTCTTGTGATGCATTGATTTCAGCCTTCTTACTTTAACCCAGTGGTTCCCAACTTTTTTTTGGTCATGCCCCACCTAAGCATCTCTAAAATCCCGATGCCTCCCCTTTGACATATAATTCTTACTTTACTCAAAAAGTGAACTCTACTCACACGGAGGAAGCCTAAAAGGCCATTAACTTGGTTTAAACAAGGTTCAAATTGCCCCCATTAAAAATCAAATTGCCCCTCTGGTGTAGCGTGGGCCCCACATTGGGAACCACTGGTCTAATCTTAGCAGCCAAAATAATAATTGTGCAACATTGGACAACTCTGAATAACACAACAATTGAGTTGTGGATTAACAACATGGAGGGAAGTATGCAGTGGAGTACCCCAAGGCTCTGTTTTAGTCCCAGTACTCTTCAACATCTTCATCAATGATTTGGATGAGGGAATAAATGGGGAACTCATCAAATTTGCAGATGACACCAAGCTGGCAGGAATAGCCAACACTCCAGAAGATAGGCTTAAGATGCAGAAGGATCTTGACAAACTTGAACATTGGGCACTATCTAATAAAATGAAATTAACTATGGATTGAGGATGGCTTCCTATTTTTATACCCTAACCATTCCCAAGTATAGAAGAGCTTTTTTCCCTAGCTCGCTTCAATGTCTTGCCCTCAGCACTTCTGGATGGTCGTTTCAAGAGGCTCCCGATTAATAAGCGGCTGTGCCCTTGTGACAGAGCCAAGGTTGAGACAGCGGAGCATGTCCTTCTATTTTGCCCTATGTATAGCGCGGACAGATCTAGGTAACTGTCTCTTCCTGAAATCGTCCCTTCTGGTCCTGATGGCTGTGATTTGTTTGTGCATTGCCTTGGGGATGTCTCCTCGTACATCACCTCTCAGGTTTCCAGGTTTTTCTTGAGAGCTGTGACCATTAGAGGAGAGAGCTGTAACCTCCCTTAGTTGGGCTTTTGGTGACTGGCTGCTGTGTCTCTTTTACAGTGGTCGTGTTTTGGTCTGTGACTGTAAATAAAGTATTATTATTATAATAAAATGAAATTCAATGGTTAAAAGAGTAAAGTTCTACATTTAGGCAAGAAAAACAAAATACACAGGTACAGTATAGGTGGTACCTTGCTCAATAGTAGTAACTGTGAGAGGGATCTTGGAGTCCTAGTGGACAACCATTTAAATATGAGCCAGCAATGTGCAGCAGCTGCCAAAAAAGCCAACACAGTTCTAGGCTATGAAACAGAGGGATAGAATCAAGATCACATGAAGTGTTAATACCACTTTATAATGCCTTGGTAAGGCCACACTTGGAATACTGCATTCAGTTTTGGTCGCCACGATGTAGAAAAGATGTGGAGACTCTAGAAAGAGTGCAGAGAAGAGCAACAAAGATGATTAGGGGACTGGAGGAAAAAAAACATATGAAGAATGGTTGCAGGAACTGGGTATGTCTAGTTTAATGAAAAGAAGGACTAGGGTCCCTTCCAACTCTGCTATTGTATTATTGTATAACAAGGCCTCTTCAATTTCTACATTAGGAAAAAAATCACAGACAAAAGTTAAATTAGCGAGATGAGAGGCATAAACCACCATTTTATCAAATTTGGATGGTTTTTATGGTTTACATCAGGGGTGTCAAACTCAAGGCCTGGGGGCCAGATCCAACCTGCGGGTTGCTTAGATCTGGCCCATGAAGCTACCCTGGAAACAGCAAAGGACCGGCCCGCAATGCCTCTGCCAATGAAAATGGAGCTTGGGAGGGACATGTGCGGCCCTCACGAACTCCTTTTTTGCTGGCAAACGGTTACATGAGTCTGTTGCAGCCAAAAACAGAGCTCAGGAGCCTGTTTTTGCTGGCAAAGCACTCGGGTCGCCACAAGCGCCCCCAAAATGAGTGATGTCAAGCTGGCCACATCCATCTTGGCTGCACCCACCCTGGCTCCCCAAGGTAAACACAACCCCTATATACATATCCACATATATATATGGTCTTGTTGTATTCAGGTCTTTTCCCATGTAAGATTGAGATTGTCTTGGCAACGTTTCGGTGAGGTCCCACTCGCTATCTTCAGGCTGGTGTTTTTGGCTTTGTGCTTGTGTGAGTAAGGCGTGGTCAGAGCTGCCGTCTCTCTATAAATCTTGGTGGGGGTGTGTGGAGTGCTGGTTTTGTTGCTGTAAGTGGGTTGATTGGCTGTGTACTTGCATCCTGATTGGTAGATGGAGTTGATGTTTGTAGATTAGTCAGCTGTTTCGTATCATCCTGTGTGGCTGAGGTGTGTGTCCGTTGTTCTTTTGTGTTGCAATGACCTGGGTGGTGGGTGGGGATCGTTTGTTGACTAGGGCTGGTTTCCAGATGTCTGGGAGGCGGGAGGTATCGTCACGTTTATTCATGTTGTGGGGGTGTTTTTCTATTTCGATAGCTTCCATAATTATTCTTTTGTTGAAGTGTTCAGTTTTGGAGATTAATTTGGTTTCTTCAAAATCAATTTCATGTCCTGTAGCTTTAAGGTGCTGGAAAAGGGAGGAAGTTTTTTCTTTTTTTCTGACTGCGTTCTTGTGTTCTGCAATGCGTACATTTATTTTCCTGTTCATTTGTCCCATGTATGTTACACGGCAGATTTTGCATGGTATTTCGTAGACTCCTTGGTTTTCTAGCTGGATCTTGTCTTTGGGGTTTGTTAAGATGTTGGCTGTTTTTTGGTCAGTGCTGAAGGCTGTCTTGATATTGTGCTTGTGGAGAATTTTGCTGATTTTATCCCTGGTACCCTTGATGTAAGGGAGGAGGGAGATGCCATTGTCCTGTTCTGTGTCTCGGTTCTTGGGAGGTGTCTCCTTTTGGATTAGGTTGGTAATTGTTTTTCTTTGGAATCCGTTGGAGATTAATACGTTTGTGAGAGTGTGTAATTCAGTTTTCACTTGGTTTTTGTTGGCTAGGCGTTTGGTTCTGGAGATGAGGGTCTTGGCTACAGAGTTGATCTGTGCAGGGTGGTGATGGGATTGTGCATTTAAGTAGCGGTTGGTGTGGTTTTTTTCCGGTAGATGGTGTGTCCTAGGGAGCCATTGGGTTTTTTGTAGATTAGGACATCCAGAAAGAGAAATTGGTTGTTTGCTTCTATTTCCATGGTGAATTGTATTTTGGGGTATAGGCTGTTGAGATGTGTGAGGAAGTTTTCCAATTTTTCTTTCCCATGTGGCCAGATTACGAAAGTGTCATCAACATATCTAAGCCAGAGTTTGGGTTTGTGTTCAGATTTATCTAAGGTATTAGTTTCAAAATGTTCCATGTATAAGTTTGCGATGACAGGCAATCTCAATCTTACACAGGAAAAGACCCGAATATATATATATATGACAAATGTCCATGTGTACAGTACCTGTCTCTTTATCTTCACTGCAGTACATCTTTTTTGTATATTCTGATTTTTTTTCCTCTATGTGTATCTTGGATTTATGTTACAACATATTATTTGTTAAAAGCTAAAATATAATTTAAAAGGAAGAAGCCTAATTAATCCTGCAGGAGCCGGTCTAAAGTCCACAGCACATGAATAGAATTGCAAAAACAAAACAAACACAATCACTGCACCTGCTTTGGAAAACAAACATCTTTTTCTTGGGGTGAATTTGCTGTTCTTATATGTCAATATGTGTGATTAGCATCCATCAAATGAGTGCAGTACTGCAGGATCCTTCTGCTGACTGCTGATTGCCAGCAGTTTAAGTCCCACCGGCTCAAGATTGATTCAGCCTTCCATTCTTCTGTGGTCGGTAAAATGAGGACCCAGATTGTTGTGGTCAATACGCTGACTCTATAAAATTGCTTAGAGAGGGCTGTGAAGCGGTATATAAGTCTAAGTGCTTATTGCTATTTCTTGTGTCACATATTCTAAAGGCACCCTGCCTTTGGGCTGAGCAAGAGTGGAAATGAAATTAAAATTTATTCCTCTTTAGTCTTTTCTCACTGGATGGTGAGGCTGTCACCATCCAGTGTTTGGATTGCTCTAGAAAGCACCAAAATATTATCTCAAAGGGCTCAGCTTCACATTTAACTACAGCATGTAGATATTCCACTAAATATTTTTAAAGAACAGAACCTCATCACATTGTTGTCTCATCCCAGCTTCAAGTTCAGGTCATCTTCAGCCGACCCAGTTTAAAACAAGTGTGTTTTCTGCTGGCACATATTTTTTTTGCTGTGGGTGCAAACTTGGATGATTCATTGACAGCGTGCTTGGTGGTACATCAAGCATGGGGTCTGCCTAGCTCCAATATAGGTTCTGAAATTTCTCTCTTCTTGAAATAGAAAAATACAATCTAAACTTCTTGAGTCTATATTCATATGCAACGCTTTCCAAAGACACACACACACACACAAACGCAAGCCTCCTCAACAAAATATTTGCAGGAAAGATAAATTGGAGTGGGAAAAAGTTGGTGGATAGGGATGCCACTGTCAATACAAGAAAGTTGAAAACTCTCTTTTCCAGTTTCTGACCGGAGCATTTCATTAGCTTCAAAAGGAGACTGAAAACTGTCTCGAGTTTCACTGGCTGCTTTTAAGAATTCCTGGTTGATGCTGAATATTGGAATTCAGACGTAGGGCAGATCTGCCCTTGTCTCTCAAATTAATGTGGTGTCCAAAAGTCTTTCTCATTTCAAGCAGCTTCCGCCTGGGGAATTCTCTATCGGTTTTCAAGCAGCTGGTATCTAATTAGCAAGTCTTTATAAAATAAATATGTGTGGGATGTATTTTACTCAGGGTCTGTTGTTGAAGAAATTGGTTTTTCCTCTGTTTGACTGGCCTGGAGACTTCCCCTGCTGGCAATCTTTTGACAAGACGTGCTGAGGAACCGATACATTCTAAACAATAAAAGTCTTAATAATGCGTCTAAATATACTATGCATTGTCATCAGTTGAGCCACTTTATAATTTTACAAAAACGTTTCTTCGCTTTAGTAAGTAGACAAGAAGAATGCTACCATAATGAAGGAAAATAAATGGCTAGGGAAAATATTAATGTCACAGTGCAAATTGCACTCGTCTGATCTTAGAGAGGAACTCATTCTTAGTAGTTAAGATACTTTATTTTTTTATTTATTTACTAGATTTTTATCCTGCCTTTATTGCTTTATAAGTAACTTGAGGCAGTGACCATAACTAATACTCCTTCCTCCTTCTATTTTCCCCACAATGACTCTATGAGATAGACTCTGCTGAGAGAGAGTAACTGACCCAAAATCACCCAGTCAACTTTTATGCCTAAGGCAGTACTTGAACTCAGAGTCTCCAGGTTTCTAAGCTAGTAACTAACCTTCACCACCAGATGAAACTGGACTCTATCCAATCCCTTACTAAATTTTGCGTTGGAAAGGTCTCAAATTCAGTCAAATCTCTAAACGTTCTGCCTTCTTTTCGTAATTTAAAATTACACGGCTTATATAAAGACATTGGAACTAGCCAGGTGGTTCTGATCATTTTGAAGAGAAAGTCCCAAAGGATTTCTGCAAAATTTGTCTTCTTGGCTGATAAACCTTGCAGTCCATATGATTTATTATTTCTCTACTGACTAAATTTATCTAAATGTTCACTTTCATGGAAATACATGTTTAATAATGAAGTTTGATGAGATCTTGGCCAATTTTTTTTCTGTGATTATCCTATGCATATTATTAAATGATCTCTTACAATTTGTGGGTTTCTGCTTATATCAAAGATTTTTTGTAAAATAACGTTCCCTCGACAGAAGTAATCCTGTGATAAGGCTACGTGATCCAGTCTGTAATCCAAGTGATCCAGTCTGTAATCCAAGTTTGGGATCTAGTTTGATAACAGATTTTGGAATTTGGTGGTGCTAAACTACTTTGTTCTTTTAAATTCTGTACTATCTGACTCCCCCCCCCCTATATAAAATTAATTGTTTGTCTGACAAATTGCCATTTAATATTAATAATCTTTAAGATTATTAATCTTATTTTGTTTTTCTATTAGAATCACTTGAAACAAAGTAATGGCATAGTGAGCATTACAAATCACTTGCATCTTTTCTTCTTAGTCTGGTGTTGGATTATGTTTAAGTGTTAATTCTAATTGCTTTGATTCATTTACTACTATATCCTTTTGTTTTTCCCTTTCTATTTGATTATAGAGAGATAAATAATATTTTCATAAATGCTTTGCTAAAGTCCCACACTATAGATTTGATATCTTCCTGCAATAATAATAGTCCTTTGAGATTGCACCTCTTATATCTAGAGGTTCCTATGTTTAATTTTACAATTATTGAGTAAGATTGTATAGTTAGGAGTTTAATTAATAACCAATTGGAAATTCAGCATGTACCTGTTCTCAAATAAATTTTATGAACTGAAGAGCAATAAAATATTCCTTCTCTATAAGATACTTGTGTCTCCATACATTGAAGTAAGGAAGTAATGACATACACCTAATAAAGCAGATTTGTCTAAGTTTGGAAAAAGAACTCTGATCATATCTCCAAAAATGAAAATATCGCCCTCTGCAATTTCAAGCATGATTGAAAATCTTTAATATAACTTTATTTTGGTACCCTTTGGAACATAAATTGTTGCACAATGCGAAGTAACTATTTTCCCATCTGAAATTGTAATATTACAACTCTTCATTTTGGATTTGTCTGTCTAAATTCTAATGGTAAGTTTTCCACTACTCCATTTTTCCCCATTTGACTAAAACTACACAATTGTGGTCAAAATGTTTTTATGCCAATAAATGTATTTTGTCCTTTTTTGATGTAAGTCTCTTGAAACATAAGGGTATTTTGCATATACAGCTGCATGTTTGTATTTGCATATACATATACAGTTACATTTCAGGGCAAATCAATATTTTTTCACCCTGGATTATTCAGCCTCTTAACATTAGTTGAAAATATTTTGGAATTGATCCATGATAGGAATTATTAAGTTAATATATGAAGAAAAACAATTTTAAGAATGCCTATGAGATCTATGTAGAATTCCTGGTTTTCTGGAATGTAAGGATGATTCTGGAAGTTGATAATTGGTAATCTAGCATTCTGACTTCCCTTTAAATGTTGTTTAAAATTAAAATAACGGGGTTACCAGTACTGCAGGCTTATTCTGCTGATCACCAACTGCCAGCAGTTTGGCAGTTCGGGTCTAACCAGGGTCAAGGTTGACTCAGCCTTCTATCCTTCTGAGGTTGGTAAAACGAGGACCCAGATTGTTGGGGGCAAGATGTTGACTCTGTAAACTGCTTAGAGAAGGCTGTAAAAGCACTATGAAGAGGAATATAAGTCTAAGCACTATTGCTATTATTTCCATGACTTAAAAAAGGCTGAAATATGATGTTCAGTAGAAGAAACAGAAAAATTTCTTCAAGGTCATCTAATAATAGTCATACTGACTTACTTGTAAGTAAAGACTGAGGATTTATTGTCTTATATATACAAGGAACAATTTCCAGGCCAAATAGCCTTTGGTTCATATGGGTGTATCTATATTCATGGCTGGGGAATCAAAGTTTTTTTTTTCCTGCAGTGCTTTAATTAGTTTTTTTTCTTTTTCTTTTTTGCATATTCAAATAGGTCCTTAGTTCACTTAACCAACATATTTGATCGAAATTTCCATTTTTGAACAAGGTCAGATGGTAGTTTTCAATTGTCCAGTGACTTCAGATTAAATGCAAATGTTCATTCACCCGTCCACATTGCACCGTCCACCCATGAAATTCATCCAATTAAAGTTAGCTTTAGGCAACTGTTCCAGATAGGCTCCAAGGTGCTGAGAAAGATTGTCGGAGAGAAAAAAAAATACCAAAAGAATATTTGTCTCATTGAAACTGTTACTGTCCTCTAGACAAATGCAGAAGACGGGACTACGTTTCAACTCCTGCTTGTGAAGGAACTACAACAAGCTTTTTCATTATCATCTTCTCCTATATGTCCTCAGAACTACTGTTCATTCACTTCTAAAATAGGTCTTAGAGTTCGTTGGACATAATCCCACATAGGGACAAAAAAGGAAACAGGAGACAAAAAGTAAATTCAGATATTAATGTGTGAAGTTATGTAAATCGCGAGATCATTCGTGGTTTCGGGGTCGAGTACCACCTGTACGCTGATGACACTCAGCTGTACATCTCTACCCCGAACCACCCCAACGATGCCGTTGAAGTGATATCCCGGTGCCTGGAGGCCGTACGGATCTGGATGGGGAGTAACAGACTCAAGCTCAACCCGTCCAAGACGGAGTGGCTGTGGCTACCGGCACCCCGGTTCAACCAGTTGGTTCCATCACTGGCCATTGGGGGCGAACAGCTGGCCCCCGTGGATCGGGCACGCAATTTGGGCGTCCTCCTGGATGCCCGGCTGTCAATGGATGACCATGTGACGGCCGTGGCAAGGGGGGCGTTTCACCAGGTCCGCCTGGTGCGCCAATTGCGTCCCCTATTGGACCGGAACGCCCTCCACACAGTAACCCATGCGCTTGTGACGTCCCGACTGGACTACTGTAATGCTCTCTACATGGGGCTCCCCCTGAGATGCACCCGAAGGCTGCAGTTGGTTCAGAATGCGGCCGCGCGGGCAATTGTGGGAGTTACTAGGTACTCCCACGTAACACCTCTCCTGCGCGGGCTGCACTGGCTACCTGTGGCTTTTCGGGTGCGTTTCAAGGTGTTGATTATCATCTTTAAAGTGCTCCATGGCACAGGACCTAGGTATTTGCGGGATCGCATCCTGCCCCATACATCCCTTCGGCTGATCTGCTCTCACAGAGAGGGACTCCTCCGGGTGCCGTCCACTAGGCAGTGCCAGCGGGCGACGCCCAGGAGCAGGGCCTTCTCTGTGATGGGCCCGACCCTCTGGAATGACCTCCCCCCCGATATCAGAAAAACCACCGATCTCTGCTCCTTCCGTAAGAAACTAAAAACCCACCTGTTCACTTTAGCCGGCCTGGCCTAATCCCAGCTTAGTCCCTCAAGTCTGTATTTTAAATTTTTAGGGGTGGGTTTTAGGTTGTTTTTAATTTTTATCACTTTGTACAGCCTATTGTTTAATTCGATTTTATGGGAATTTGAGGGTATTTATTTTTGTATACGGTTTTTTAATGAGATGTCTGTACACCGCCCCGAGTCCCTTCGGGGAGAGGGGGCGGTCTATAAATCAAATAAACTTAAACTTAACTTAAACTTAACTTAAATCAATGCATCTCATCTAGACTAGATTGCAGTAGGTCAAATAATGTTCAGTAGGCCTTAAACTCTTGTGTATGGAAAGGAGCCAACTTCTATTTCCATTCAATGCTAAAATCAGGAAGACCACGTAACAGAAGAGGTCTCACAAGAACTGAGTGTGCTTTTTCTGACAAAGGAGGAGGAAGTAAACTCCCTGTTGTATCTTCTCTAGCTGGGCTCAGACTGATTTTTTGTTGTTGTTGTTGTTGTTGTTGTTGTTGTTGTTATGAAAGCATGTAAATTATCCCAGTAGCCTGCTATTAAACCAGTTAAGCTCCCAGTGTAGTAACAGGCGCTGCACGGTGTTTTTGCACAATGAGACATTCAAAAACCATTCAGCTGAAAGGCAGCAAGGACTTTAACAGGTTTCCATCCTCCCTTTATTTAGCGCGCCATACATGGTGACCTTGAATAGTAACATTGCTGAGACAACTCCCCTCTAGCAAGTGCCAGTTTGAGACCGAGCCTGTTTCTTGAAATGCTACCGAATGTACATCGTGATGTCATCTTTAATTAAATGGCACAGAGCCATTTGCGTGCCTTTTAATAAGAGATAAGAGCTTCAGCTAGGCAAAGAGAACCAGAGTTGGGGGCACTTTGCAGGCTAGCCCACTAATTATGGCAGGAGCGTTTGAGAATCTAAATCTGCTTCTGATTTAATCCAAAAGTGACACACACACACGTGTGTGCAGGGGTGGGCTTCAAAAATTTTAGCAAGCTGTTCTCTGCCCAGCTGCTGGGTGAGCGTGGCCATGGCGGGGGTGGCTAGTCAGCCTACTGCACCGTGGAGGGAGGGGTGTTTTTGCCCTCCCTGGGCTCCGGTGTCTTTATTCGAACCTCCAGGAGGCTGAAAATGGGCCAATTTCTGTCCTTCCTGAACTTCCAGTAGACTTGTTTTTTGCCCTCCCTGAGCCTCTGTGCACCCCCTGCACTTACCTGCATCCAAAACAGGCTGTGTGGGGATTCCTGGTAGGGAAGGGGAGGGGCCAGCCAGGAGAGGGATTTGGGAGTTCTCTGAATTGTACAGAATCTTAGCTAGAGGTTCTCCTGAACCCCTGCGAACCCCCAGCAGCCCACCTCTGTGATGTGTGCCTGTGCGCACATGCCGGATCACACCGGATCGCGCGCTCCCTTTCGGCGCTAAAGCCGGAAGTACGGTCTTGCCCCGCCCCTGGCGACGCGACGACGCTTGCCTGCGCTCCACAAGCTCGGCTGGGAACGGAGACATTTCTCTGCTCAGCAATGTCTTCAGTGGAGTGGTGGCAGCCTGGCAGGCTGAGCCTGTGTCCCTTTCAGGCGTTCCGCTCCGCTGGGGAAACGTCTCCGTTCCCAGCCGAGCTGGTGGAGCGCAGGCAAGCATCATCCCGTCACCAGGGGCGGGGCAAGACCGTACTTCCGGGTTTAGCGCCAAAAGGGAGCGTGCGATCTGGTGCGATCCGGCAGGAACCCACCACTGGCGCACATACATACAGTGGTGGAGAAATGAGGCTAGTGGAAATCAAAACAAGACAGGGACAAGGATAAAGACACAATGCAAAAAGCAAAGTGGCTGGCTAATTATTAAATTATTTTTAAATCAAAATAGCTACTGTGAGAATTTATGGACAGATGTTGGGGAGAAGGCCAAAAACTTTGCATTGGTAAGGTAGTGAGATAAAAAGAAGGAAAAAAAACCCAAAATTAAAGTGCGGGTTAAATTGCAATTTGACGATTTCATGCTGGATTTGCCTTCTGAACTTTATGAAAGGACGGCTAATTTAACATTTTTTTTCTCCTTTTTTCTTTTCTTTTTTTAAACCATCCTTGAAGCATTTTCTTCCAGTATTTGCAATAATGACTCTTTTTTTTCTGGAACTGATGGATTTGAATCCAACCAAACCAGTGGCTAATATAAAGAAATAGTCTGCTGCCTCTTACCTTCTGAATATGAGCATTTCTAATATGAAACTGTAACAGTTTATTCTCTCTTTGTCTTATCTAATTTATAAAAAGGCTATTGTTGGCAGAGAAAAATATATATCCTACATATCAATACACTACATATATTTTCTCCCCACTTGGAAGATGAACCTTTGAGTAGATTGGGATTCTTAGGACTGACTAGGTGGCTCAGTGGCTAAGACACTGAGCTTGTCGATCAGAAAGGTCGGCAGTTCAGTGGTTCGAATCCCTAGTACAGGTCTCCTGCGTCAGCAGGGGGTTGGACTAGTTGACCTCCAAGGTCCCTTCCAACTCTGTTACTGCTTAGGACAATGCTAACACTCCAGCTGGCTACAGGGTAAACCCTCATTTGTGGAATTCCTGACAGCTGAAGGGACATAAGCAGATTTTCATTCTTTCTGTCAATTCATATGGCTTATACGTAAAATGCTTAAGAAGCTTCACCATGAAACCATGTGAAATTCACATCAGTTGGAAGAGATTAAATATTAATTAATTTTAAATTTGGGGCTGCTTTTTTGTACTGTGATTGATGATTCTCCAAAACACCTGAGGGTAGAACAAGAAGCAATGGGTGGAAACTAATCAAGGAGAGAAGCAACTTAGAACTGAGGAGAAATTTCCTGACAGTTAGAACAATTGATCAGTGGAACAGCTTGCCTCCAGAAGTTGTAAATGCCCCAACACTGGAAGTCTTTAAGAAGATGTTGGATAGCCATTTGTCTGAAATGGTATAGGGTTTCCTGCCTAGGCAGGGGGTTGGACTAGAAGACCTCCAAGGTCCCTTCCAACTCTGCTATTATATGATACAGCCCAACTGAAGTCCAGATAAGACTTAACAGTTATAATTCAGATCCCATCATGATTTTCAGAAATACCAAGGCGGGTTGCCTCTTATCAGCTTTACTATTCACGCTAGCTCTAGAAACCTTGGCATTAACACTTGGATCCAGGAGTGGGCTGCTGGGGGTTTGCAGGGGTTCGGAAGAACCTCTAGCTAAGATTCTGTGCAGTTTGGAGAACCCCCCAAATCCCAATCCTGGCTGGCCCTGCCCACCCCTTCCAGGAGTCCCCACGGGGTCCATTTTGGATGCAGGGAAGCGCAGGACAGGCGTGGAGGCTTGGGGCGGGTGAAAAACGGGCCTACCAGAAGTTTGGGAAGGTCAGAAACGCCCATTTCTGGCCTTCAGATGGCCTCCAGAGCCTGGGGAGGCTGTTTTCGCACTCCCAGAGGCTCGAGGAAGGTATCCAGAGCCTGAGAAGGGCAAAAACACCCTCCCAGGCGCCGATGCAAGAGGCTGACTAGGCCACGCCCACCATGGCCACGCCCAGCCAGCAACTGGGCAGAACATTTTTGCAACTCCTTGCTAAAATTTTTGAAGCCCACTCCTGCTTGGATCCAATACTTAGATTAACCAGATTAAAAAATGGGAGATAAGTACTATCACTGATCAAAGAACTGAATGCTCTCCAGAGCCAGGCTTACTGCATTTATTTACAGGACGAAATCATAGGCTTAAAAATCAAGAACTAAAGAATCCTCAATGCAGTAGAACCCAATTGTATTTTCTATATTTTTTATTTGTTTGTTCTAGATATACCCTGGTTTTACATTAACATGGTTTACCTGCTATTATATTTAGTTAAAAAATAATGAAAGTATATTTTTTTAAAATAAAAAAACCTTCACACAGAGACAGTTCAATTGCAACTCCAAGTGCAATTCAACATTTCATATCACAGAGTCTGGTTATTTGTGGCACTGTATGTCTCTGATACTTCTGTCCATCCAATAGGATTGGCCAGGATTGGTCTGAGTCCTCCCTATCTCTTAAGCAGTGTCATGAAGGGAAAATGACAGGAGTCATAGCTTCTTAGTGGCTAAGCTTACCTTACAAAGTGGCATTCTCCAGAGTTTCAGAAGCCTCTTAACATCTGGCTGTCGTCCCCCGTTCCCGTCCCCTCCGCCCCACAATACTGAGTTAGCAACAGCAATAGCATTGAGGCTCATATACTGCTCCATAGTGCTTTACAGCATTTTCCGAGCAGTTTAGAACATCAGCATATTGTTCCCATCATGATTTTCAGAAATACCAAGGCGGGTTGCCTCTTATCAGCTTTACTATTCACGCTAGCTCTAGAAACCTTGGCATTAACACTTGGATCCAGGAGTGGGCTGCTGGGGGTTTGCAGGGGTTCGGAAGAACCTCTAGCTAAGATTCTGTGCAGTTTGGAGAACCCCCCAAATCCCAATCCTGGCTGGCCCTGCCCACCCCTTCCAGGAGTCCCCACGGGGTCCATTTTGGATGCAGGGAAGCGCAGGACAGGCGTGGAGGCTTGGGGCGGGTGAAAAACGGGCCTACCAGAAGTTTGGGAAGGTCAGAAACGCCCATTTCTGGCCTTCAGATGGCCTCCAGAGCCTGGGGAGGCTGTTTTCGCACTCCCAGAGGCTCGAGGAAGGTATCCAGAGCCTGAGAAGGGCAAAAACACCCTCCCAGGCGCCGATGCAAGAGGCTGACTAGGCCACGCCCACCATGGCCACGCCCAGCCAGCAACTGGGCAGAACATTTTTGCAACTCCTTGCTAAAATTTTTGAAGCCCACTCCTGCTTGGATCCAATACTTAGATTAACCAGATTAAAAAATGGGAGATAAGTACTATCACTGATCAAAGAACTGAATGCTCTCCAGAGCCAGGCTTACTGCATTTATTTACAGGACGAAATCATAGGCTTAAAAATCAAGAACTAAAGAATCCTCAATGCAGTAGAACCCAATTGTATTTTCTATATTTTTTATTTGTTTGTTCTAGATATACCCTGGTTTTACATTAACATGGTTTACCTGCTATTATATTTAGTTAAAAAATAATGAAAGTATATTTTTTTAAAATAAAAAAACCTTCACACAGAGACAGTTCAATTGCAACTCCAAGTGCAATTCAACATTTCATATCACAGAGTCTGGTTATTTGTGGCACTGTATGTCTCTGATACTTCTGTCCATCCAATAGGATTGGCCAGGATTGGTCTGAGTCCTCCCTATCTCTTAAGCAGTGTCATGAAGGGAAAATGACAGGAGTCATAGCTTCTTAGTGGCTAAGCTTACCTTACAAAGTGGCATTCTCCAGAGTTTCAGAAGCCTCTTAACATCTGGCTGTCGTCCCCCGTTCCCGTCCCCTCCGCCCCACAATACTGAGTTAGCAACAGCAATAGCATTGAGGCTCATATACTGCTCCATAGTGCTTTACAGCATTTTCCGAGCAGTTTAGAACATCAGCATATTGTTCCCAACAATCTGGGCTCTCATTTTACTGGTCTCAGAAGGATGGAAGGCTGAGTCAGCCTTGAGCCAGTGAGAATTGAACTCCTTGCAGCAAGCAGAGTCAGCCTGCAATACTGCACTCCAACCACTCTGCCACCACGGGCCTTTAAATAATGTGTCTTGATTATTTCTAATTGTTTGAACTTGCTCTGATGCTATATGTTGCAAATAGGACGGGGCAGGGCGGGTTGGGTGGGAGGTGGGGGTGATTTTGTTATATTGCACTATGTTAATTTATTTGATTCTTTTTGTTAGTTTTTATTGTTTGGAATGTGGTGTTTTGTTCTGTAAGCCGCCTTGAGTCACCATGGGCAAATAGGTGGCAATATAAAATAATAAATAAACAAATAAACAAACAAATAATAAATAAATAAATAAATGTGTGTATTTACGCACATATGCATTATTTTTGTGTGTGTAACAAATCATACATAAACACACACACATGCATATATACATACTTGTAATCTGTTATTTCTAATTGTCCATGTACTCTGAGTCATATGTCGAGTGGCTAAATGAATTGAATAATAAACAATTTAGGTGGAAAATATGAATGGATGGCAATAAAGTTGGTCTTAAGTTACCCAAGAAGGAAAGGAAATGGTAATTGTTTTGTAAAGCATCTACTTAGAATACGTTTTTGTTGTTTCAGGGTTTAAACACCAATGTATTCATGTATACATACAGAGGATTTGTGAGTGATGAGAAATCCTGAATGTTGAACTGATCATTTTTCACAGTATCAAGAATAGATAATGAATAAAAGAATGTAGAAGAAATGGAAAACTGTTTTCTTTTTTTAAAAAAAATACTGTGAAAGTAGAATCATATATATGTATATTAGATTTGCCCAACAGAATGAATGGAAAAATGATGTGGAAGCTGCTGGGAGAGAATGAAAAAAAATAAATGATAGAGTGCCACTGAAGTGTGTGAAGTTACACTAATGAGATGTGTTAAAAAAAGGAACTTGCTAGAATAGTAAAGTGAAACAGGTTGTGGTTGAGGGGAAAAATGCATATAACAGAATGATTCCTGCAAAAGAGAGAGAGAGAGAGAGAGAATGAATGAAACTTTGCACAAAAGAAGAAAAACAAAAGAGACACAAAGACTGTAAAAGAGCAAGAAATGGTAATGATTAAAAGAAGCAGAGAAAATTAAATAAGAAATGAAAATTAAAAATGTTGTGTGACTGGGTAAATATGCTTGCAGGAAAATCTTCTGGCAAAGAGAAAAATAAATAAATGATTATACAGTAATAATTTGGGATGAAACTGTATGGTATTTGTGTGTGTGTGTGTCCTGGAAGGAATATATAGAAGTTTGCATGGGAATGGTGAAGGATAGAATTTAAAGGAATGCTGTAAATGTTAGCATCCATGAAAATATGACTGACAGGAAGCCATAAATGCTCCCTGAATACTGAACAGTGATAAGGCTGTAGGAATAAATGGTGAAACTACAGTAAAAGAACTGCAGATGTGGTTTGCTTATGACATGGCTAAATGGCTTGTTTTACAGCAGTTTGACTGCATTGGCACCCCTTGGAAGCATGCCAATTTTGTTTCCCTCCTATAAAGAGAGAGGTACAAGTAGTCCTTGACTTGACAGTTTGTTTAGTGGCCATTTGGAGACACAACAGCACTGGGAAAAAATGAATTATGACTGTTTTTCACAATTATGACCCTTGCAGCACCCCCCCCCCCCCCGTGGTGATGTGATCAAAATTCAGATGCTTGGCAACTGGCTCGTACTTATGATGGTTGCAGTGTCCTGGGGTCATGTGATCTGTTTTGTGAACTTCTTACAGGCTAAACCAATGGGGAAGTCAGATTCACTTAACAACCATGTTACTAACTTCACAGCTGCAGTGATTCACCTAACAACTGTGGTAAGGAAGGTCGTAAAATGGGCCAAAATTCACAGAACAACTGTCTCAGTGACAGAAATATCGGGCTCAATTTTGGCCGTAAGTCAAAGACTCTGGTACCTGTAATAAAAATTATTATAAAAAGTCTAGGCAGACTAGTTCATGCTCAGTGGTGGGATTTCAAATCTTTTCCTATTGGTCGCATGACAGAGAGCGCTTTGTATGTGCAGCACTCAAAGACCGTCCTTAGTGTCAGTGCTGGTCAGCTGAGCTATTTTTTAGCTCCGCTGAAGCACGACAATGCGCTCTGCCGTGCTAATCAGCTGAGCTAAAAAACAAGGGAATATAGGACTGGGAACAACGGGGACGGCAGGGCGGGGCCAGCCACTGGTGGTATTTGTCAGTTCTCCGAACTACTCAAAATTTCCACTACTGATTCGCCTGAAGTGGTCCGAACCGACTGAATACCACCTCTGTTCATGCTGCAATAATGTTTTTGGAGGTTCTAGCAAAACGTTGCTAAGCGGTGCTGTAAGCAAGATGTAATGTGTCTTTATGACAGGCAGAGGATGTGCAAAACAGATTTATTTTTTTGGGGGGGGGGGGTTCATTAAGGAAAGTATGGGGGTGAGGAAAAAAGGCTTATTTACACTTCCTTCATTTTGAGAAAGTATCATAAAGTGAATAGTGTGGAAATGCGGAATATTTAACAATGAATATGAAGTTCCCAATTGGTTGCTGAATGGGATGACAGTGGTATATGATAGAAAGAAAGCACATATGAGAGGTGTGAAAAGCTTAGTGGATGGTTCAATATTGAGCAGACAATAAAACAAAGATGTGTAATGTCCCTTGATTAGTTTATATACACCCACATCTATAAGGAAGTGATATAAGGAGGTGATGATAGAGGTGTATCGGTTTGGGAGATGTATTTTTATTTGCAGACAATGCCATGTTGTTGGCTTAGAAGCTGAATAATTAGCAGACAATGTTAGATAGAATCTTCAGTGGTCACCAACCGGTGGTCGGTGAGAAAATGTTGGTGGTCCATAGAAAAATTATTTGCATTTTTGATATTGCACTAAATACTATTTATCTTTTTTTAAAATTCATATTATTGGTCCATGGGATTTAAAATTATGAATTTAGTGGCCCCTGAGGTCCGAAAGATTAGTGACCCCTGAGATAGATTATATAGATGGCAAGGTGTATCCATCTAAAAATTAGTGTAACAGAAACCAAAGTGATAGTGTCTCACTAGGAAAATGGAATGCATAATTGTAGATATATTACAAAAAGCTAAAGCAAACATATTTATTCATTTTATTATTTATCGAAGCTCATCTTATTGATTACATTAATTTGGTTACCTTGGTAGAATGCTTACTAAAAGTGGGGAAACTTTTTAAAGACATGCAGATGTTAGTAGTAAGATAGGGGGTTGTATGTGACATGCTACAAGGATGAGTGTTTAATGTACAAAAGTAAAAATGGATATGTATAGCTATGTACAGCAAGTCCTCAAATTACAACTGTAATGGAGCCTACTCATCATAACAATTGTAATGGGTAAAGCAAATCGCTCACATGACTGACTCAATTTTATGACTCCCCCCTCCCCAGTGGTGATTAAGGGAATACTGCAGTTGTTAAGCAAACCCATAGTTTGCCATGCATCAACTTTGCTGAAAATTGGAAGTAAATGCCATTTTTTCAGTAAAACTGCTGTAAAACACTATCAATGCCCATAATTGCAATCTGAATAGAATAGAATGGAATGGAATGGAATAGAATAGAATAACAGAGTATGTCTAGTTTAATGAAAAGAAGGACTAGGGGAGACATGATAGCAGTGTTCCAATATCTCAGGGGTTGCCACAAAGAAGAGGGAGTCAAACTATTCTCCAAGGCACCTGAGGGTAGAACAAGAAGCAATGGGTGGAAACTAATCAAGGAGAGAAGCAACTTAGAACTGAGGAGAAACTTCCTGACAGAACAATTAATCAATGGAACAGCTTGCCTCCAGAAGTTGTGAATGCCCCAACACTGGAAGTCTTTAAGAAGATGTTGGATAGCCATTTGTCTGGAACGGTATAGAGTTTCCTGCCTAGGCAGGGGGTTGGACTAGAAGACCTCCAAGGTCCCTTCCAACTCTGCTATTGTATTGTATTGTATTGTATTGTCCTTCGTATGTTTTAGCTTCCAGTCCCCTAATCATCTTTGTTGCTCTTCCCTGCACTCTTTCTAGAGTCTCCACATCTTTTTAACATTTTGGCGACCAAAACTGGATGCAGTTTTGGCCTTCCAAGTGTGGCCTTACCAAAGCAATCTGATTGCTGAGCACCCAAAGTGTGATCACATGACTGCAGGAGGGGCCCAACAATTGGAACTTCGAATCCAGGTTGTTAGGGCCATCCAGGTAGGTCCAGACCTACCATATGGTTACTAATCAACCAATCTTAAGTCAAGGGCCACCTGTATTAATCGCTGGCATACTTTATTATAATGAAATGGGGGTACACCAGAAGCAACGTAAAATTACCTTGATTGTTCTCCTGTTCAACACATATATGAAGCCGCTGGGCGAGATCATTCGTGGTTTCGGGGTGGGATATCATCTGTACGCTGATGATACCCAGCTGTACATTTCCACCCCGAACCACCCCAACGAGGCCGTCGAAGTGATGTCCCGGTGCTTGGAAGCCGTACGGGTCTGGATGGATGGCAACCGACTCAAGCTCAACCCCTCCAAGACGGAGTGGCTGTGGGTTCCGGCCCCCAGGTTCAACCAACTGCTTCCATCTTTGGCCATTGGGGGCGTACAACTGGCCCCCGTGGAGCGGGCGCGCAATTTGGGCGTCCTCCTGGATGCCCGGCTGTCCATGGATGACCATGTGACAGCCGTGGCAAGGGGGGCGTTCCACCAGGTTCCCCTGGTGTGCCAATTGCACCCCCTATTGAACCGGGATGCCTTACGCACAGTCACTCATGCGCTGGTGACGTCTCGCCTGGACTACTGCAATGCTCTCTACATGGGGCTTCCCTTGAGATGCACTCGGAGACTGCAGTTGGTCCAGAATGCGGCCGCGCGGGTGATTATGGGGAGGACCAGATACTCCCCTGCAACACCTCTCCTGCGCGAGCTGCACTGGCTTCCTGTGGTCTATCGGGTGCGTTTCAAGGTTCTGATTACGATCTTTAAAGCGCTCCATGGCACAGGACCTAGTTACCTGTGGGATCGCATCCTGCCCCATACATCCCTACGACCAATTTGCTCGCACAGAGAGGGACTTCTCCAGGTGCCATCCACCAAACAGTGTCGGGGGGCGACGCCTAGGAGCAAAGCCTTCTCTGTGACGGGCCCAGCCCTGTGGAATAACCTCCCCCCTGATATCAGGATTACCTCTGACATCCGCTCCTTCCGTGCAAAGCTCAAGACCCACCTCTTCCAATTAGTTGGCCTGGCTCAACCATAGTCTTATCTTATCACTCCTGACGGGTTTTTTAAATTTTGTAATTTAATTGCGGGTGTTTTAAATTGTCTGTTTTAAATTTTAATATATTTGATACCTCCTCTGTGTATGTGTATATGTATATGTGTATGTACGTGTATGTGTTTATTTTTATTTGTGTATGTGTTCTTCATTTGTATATTGTATGTGTTTTTATTGTACGCCGTCCCGAGTCCTTCGGGAGAGGGTGCGGCTAACAAATAAAAATTTATTATTATTATTATTATTGCTGTTTCAACGGAGTAGTGGGGAAATGTGGAAATGTAGAGGGAAGCGCAAGAATGAAATAATGATGAACGAATGTAAACTAAATCTAAAAGTGTGAGACTGGGACAAAAAATACAGTGGGAGAGTTGAGTCACACCGAGAAAATGAATGAGGCTCAAACTGCGGAATTCGTAGACGAAGGAAGGTGACTCAATCAAGAGGAAGAAAACCCGGCAAGTCATGGTTGGATGGAGTTGAAATGATTCTGAGAAGAAAGAGAGATGAAGTTTAAGAACAAAATGATGAATGAAATGGTGCACAAACGTGATAGAAATACTAGAAAGGCATGGAGAAATAGAGTGAGTGCTTTCGTTTAACGCTAGATTCAGCTATATTTCCTATTCTTTTCTCATGTCTAAACAGCTCTCAAGTCTTCTGCTCACTCTTGCTCGTTCATTTTCTTTTGTTTTCTCACCCACAAAAAAAAAAAAAAAAAGAAATAGCCAATTTTCCCTTTCTCCACACATGCAACCTTTCCAAAGGGTTGAAAAATGCTACTTAATGAAGTTGTAGGTTGCAATGGGGATGAGTGGTGTTCCAGATTGAAGATAATATTGTTCCTTAACAAAGCTCAAAGCTAACCTTCTCATGCACCACCTATTTAATAAGATGTTCTCTCTGACAAACTCATAATAATCTTAGTGGCATTATCATAAAACTGACAGAGGGGGGAGGGACAGGGGGGGGAGGGAGGGAGGGAGGGAGGGAGGGAGGGAGAGAGAGAGAGAGAGAGAGAGAGAGAGAGAGAGAGAGAGAATATGGAATGATGACTTCCATCTCTGAACCCAGAGGAGCAGATTTTATTCTTATATTCCCAATTTAGCATAAATTTTAATGAGTTCTTAATTGAAAAGCAAAATAATGTAGGATCTAGGTTTATTAAGCAGAACTAAAGAAAGTATTAAAGGCTGCATGCAAATCAGTCTCTCAATCAAAACATGACACTCATTTTTTTGCATCTACTTAGCTGGATCCTTTGAGAACCCTGAACCTGCAGGAAATGTTGCATTGATTATTGTAGCATGGCTCCAGGACCTGGCCTCGGGCTCTTTGAAACCAGCAGATATTTAGCATAAGGGATTTCTGACTTCTGAATCAATCCTACAGATGACAAGATATTGATGTGAAGTGAATAAATGGTTCCAGTTTCCGTCTTTTAAACTAGCTGGCTGAATCCAAGCAGGCAGTTCTGAAAAAGTAATGATGTTAGACAAACTTACTGGAACAACAACAAATAAAGGAGTTTTAGTAAATAAACAACAAGGTAGGTGCATGGAGAATAAGATTGCTGAACAAAGATATCAAAAGCATAAATGTATATACAAGATAGTGGTGAAATTCAATTGTTTTTACTATCAGTTCTTATGGGCATGGTTTGATGGGCGTAGTGTGGCTTGGTGGGCATGACTTGATGGGCATGGCAGGGGAAGGATACTGCAAAATCCCCATTCCCACCCAACTCTGGGCCCACCCCGAGGTGGCATTTGCCGGTTCTCCAAACTACTCAAAATGTCCACTACCGGTTCTCCAGAACCTCTCCGAACCTACTGGATTTCACCCCGATACAAGAACTAGCTGTATTAAAGAGCAAACATGCAAATAAATAGAGGAACTAAAAAAAATGAGCAAAATTGAAACCATCTAAAATCAAACTGGTACTGCAAAGAAAGAAGGTGCATTTAATGTTCTATCTATTGTATGGCTTTCCTGCCAACTTTACCCTAATGTTCCAGTTCCCCTATTACTTTGGAGGCCTACTCAATAAATATTGCTTCTGAAGTCTTTCATGCTTCCAGGATCCACAGACTCCTTAGTTCCTGATTCCAGGATGGGTTCCATTCCTTGCCTGACAAAGAGAAGGACTGGGAAGTGACACGATAGCAGTCTTCCAATATTTGAGGGGCTGGCACAGAGAAGAGAGGGTCAACCTAGTCTCCCAAGAACCTGAAAGCAGGACAAGAAATAACGGAAATTTATCAAGGAGATATCCAAACTAGAACTAAGGAGAAATTTCCTGACAGTGAGAACAATTAATCAGTGGAACGGCTTGCCTCTAGAAGCTGAAGGTGCTCCATTACTGAAGGTTTTGAAGAAGAGAATGGACACCCATTTGTCCAAAATGGTGTAGGGTCTCCTGCTTGAACAGGGAGTTGGACTAGAAGACCCCCAAGGTCCCTTCCAACTCTGTTATTCTGTTAGTGGAAGAAAGATGTCAATAGTATTAACAGGTTATCTAAAGCAGTATTTTTCAAAATTGGCAACTTGAAGATGTGTGGATTTCAACTCCAAGAATTGTTGGCTGAGGAATTCTGGGAAGTCCACACATCTTCAAATTGCCAATTTTGGGAAAAAAACATTGCTCTTGAGTTACCATCTAGCCTACAGGCTTCCAAATATCCTAAACAAGATAATTAATGTTAGCTATAAAGTCTCAGTAGGGTTGCACGTGTCACTACTGTGCACATATTCTAATTTTCTATACACTGTGTAAGTAAATTCTTTGAAATTATTTTTCAGTTTCTCAGTTTGTAATTAACTATTGAAAAGGCCATCTGGGAGGCAGAGAGAAGAAGCTTGTTGATTTTCTCTGATTCTGACATCCCAAATTATATCCCTTGGGAATGGATTGTGTAAGTTGTACTTTAGGTCAACAACTAAATAGTTATGATTGCGATTTTTTGACATAAGGGGGGGGGGCAATATTTAAAATGTGGAATAGCTTCCACTAAGGAAACCGGACATAATATTTCCTGCTACTGCACTTTTTGGCTAAATAGATCCAAATGATTTACAATTAGTATAAACAATTGTTTACTCCAGATGGTCCTATTTGAGCGATAGTATATAGCTAATTCTTTGCCACAAAATCTGGAATTAGCCAATAGTTTACATAACTTTTAAAGAGATTCAACAAATTAATGGAGGATAAAAGTTGGTAACTATGCCTTGCATTGATTATATAGAATATTACTTTCAGGATCAGAGGTATCATGTTGCTCACTGCTATGTTCTAGGAAACAATGGATGGTGAATGTACAACTTATGACCCGCTGGTGGGACTTACAGGGACAACTATTATTTACTGGCTTGGTGGGCAAACAGATTGGTCAACCATATAAGTCAGTATTTCTCAACCTTGGCCACTTGAAAAGGGGTGGGCTTCAACTCCCAAACCAGTAGTAAAAAAATTGGCAACCCACTACTGATTTAGATGTACAGTGTTGAAAGAAATGTCCTTCTGGGTTCGGCTCCAAGTGGGGAAAAAGACACTGGAGACATGGAGGCTGCTTGGAAAGATGGCTTAATGGTGGACAGGACCACATGGCCTGAGTCCTGAACAGAAAAGGTGATCACATGCTTCAATGTTGGTGGAGAAGAAGAGAAGGAAGGAAGAGAACCTGGGTCCCTGGTTTATGCCCTCTCTGGCCTTTGATCTTGATCTCGTATTCTGATTGGTTGTCAGACTCCCACGGGGCCATGCAGGGGCAACTCTCTAGGCTGTGTTTTGAATCCAGGTTTGGTTGAGTTCTCAGATGCCATGTGGTGAGTTTGGTAAAGTGCTAATATTATCATGCCTTAATCCCATCCCTCTGGAGCTGAAGGGGAGAACTCTTTATGATGTAAAGGAACTGGCTTGGCCACCTTAATGGCCCATTGACAAAGTGGGATGGGCAGGAAGCTACAGGGAGCTATTCTCAATTCTTCCTTTTCACATCCAGGGAAATATAATATTCTGCCTTTTCAATATTTCCTAGGATATTTCATTTTTCTGGGAGGGAGCTGGGTGATAACTTTCCACAACAGTAAATTGTAATGTGGAAAGTAGGTTTAGCTCTTCTAATGAACTGCCCTCCTACGTAATCAGTACATTACATAACATTTGGTTTAATGACATGGAGGCAGTCCAGTAAACACATGGGATTCAATTGTTACGATTAACAAGTTTGACAATCAGCAAAAAATATCTAAGGTGAAACACATTTGGAGAATATAATGGCCAGTGGCTTAACTGGGTGGAGTCAAAATGAGAAGACAAGTGAACAAGGTAATTTTAAGGGAAAGAACGGTGAAGGGAAGTTGGAGAGATTGCCTCTGTAGCAAAAACCTGAGAAATTAAATCATTTGGAGTGGAGAGATATGCTATCTGTGTTTGTCTTTTCCTTGCGGAATTTAGTAAATTAAAACCAAATTTTTACTTCAGGATTTAGGAAATCATCAACAAAGTACCATACAAAAGGAGAAGATGAATACCTCTTTTTTCATTCTCCTCCTTGGGCTAAGGAAGGCAGGCCAGCTAAAGAAATTCTTCAGGATAGTGATCAGTGCCACAAAAGATCTCTACAATTATTATTCTTAAAAATGGTCTAATTTGGCAATATCAGGCAATGATCCAATTGTGAATACAGAATCTGATTTATTCCAATATCTCAAGATTTTTTTTATGGTACAGTGAATATTTGAAAAATGATTCAAATGTTTATCTTTCCTTTCCCCCCTACTTTTTAAAATTATTATTATTATTTTTAATTATCCACTAAGACTGTATTACTATTATCCTTCTCCTCTTTCCTATTACCTATCTCTTACCACTTATGGCTGTATCCATGTTGTTTGTATCTTTGCAATTTATATTGTTTTATTGTTTCCTAGTATGATCTGATTGCTTATTAGTAACCTATGACTATCACTAAGTGTTGTATCTTATGATCCTTGATGAATACAGTATATTTTATTTTTTCTTTATGTACATTGAGAGCATAGGCACCTAAGACAAATTCCTTGTGTGTCCAATCACACTTGGACAATAAAGAATTCTTTTCTATTTTCAGTTTTCTTTGTTTCCTTTTTGTTTTCTCTGGCTATTGCTGGTGGTCATTGTCACAACATTACAAGTATTAATAAAAGAGTAGACTCAAAGACAGTTCACTAAACATGTTCATAGAAATTGCCAATTCATTCATTCAGTCAGTCAGTCATTCAGTCATTTAGTTATTCAATTTGTATAGGTGCCTAATTCAAACAAGTGACTACCATACAGATTACTCAGCGTATGACTGCAATGGAGCCTGTCCATCAGAGTTGCAAGTTATGATGGTTGTAAAATAAGTCGGCCATGTAACTGACATGATTTTACAATCTTTTTTGCGGTGGTCATTAAGCGAACATGGTAGTCGTAAAGTGGCCATCACAGTCATTAAGCAAACACTGCAGCCATTAACCGAACTAACAATTTGTTATGGGCACAGTTTTGCCAAAAATCAGAACTGCCAATTTTTGGCAAAACCATCCTAAAATGCAATGATCATAGGACACCGCAAATGGTTATAAGGAAAAATTTCCTAACAGTGAGAGCAATCAATCAGTGGAACGGCTTGCCTTCAGAAATTGTGGGTGCTCCGTTACTGGAGTCTTTCAAAAAGAGATTGGACATTTGTCTGAAATGGTATAGGGCAGTGATGGCGAACCTATGGCACGCGTGCCACAGGTGGCACACGGAGCCATTTGTCAGGGCACGCGAGGCGCTGCCCTGTCAGCTGGCCAGTGTGCATGTACGCACTGGCCAGCTGAGTTCACCCTTTTTTAAAGCCATTTTTTGCCCTCCCCAGGCTCCAGAGGCTTTATAGGAGCCTGGGGAGGGCGAAAAGAGCCTCTCCCTCCCCCACGGAGGCCCTCCGGGGGCTTCATGAGCTTCCCTGAAGCCTCCAGAGCGCAAAAACCCAGCCCTACAGGCAAACAAGAAGTTCGGGAACGGACTTCAGGTTTGTTCAGAGGTTTGTTTTGACTGTTCCAGAGGCTTCAGGGAAGCCTGAAAGTCCCTGAAGCCTTCGGAGCGCTTAAAACGACCCTCTGAGCAAACCAGAAGTCCGGTTTGCTTGGAGGGTTGTTTTGACTGCTTCAGAGGCTTCAGGGAAGCCTCCTGAAGGTCCCTGAAGCCTCTGGAAGGCTTCCGGGGGGGCGGGGGAGGCTGTTTTTGCCCTCCCCAGGCTCCTATAAAGCCTCTGGAGCCTGGTGTGGGTGAAAAAAGCATGCAAAAATGGAGGGGCGTGCCTGTAGTGTGCGTATGTGCAGTGGGGGGGGGTGCGCATTGCATTATGGGTGCGGCACGCCCGCACACGACCCCCCCTGCGCTCCCCCCACTTATGGCACGCGAGCCAAAAAAGGTTCGCCGTCGCTGGTATAGGGTCTCCTGCTCAAGCAGGGGATTGGACCAGAAAACCTCAGAGGTCCCTTCCAATTCTATTATATTACCTGCAACCAGGTTACCAAGCACCCAGAGTTCGCCCAGAGTCACCCATTCTACAACCATCATAACTTACAACTGTAACGGGCAGGCTCCATTACAGTTGTAACCTGTCAAATCTGGGTCATAAATAGTTGTCAGGTAGGGTAGATCTGTTGTAACTTTGAACGGTCACTAAGTGACTGGCTGCAAATCGAGGATTAACTGTATTTTGCTTCAGACAAATCTTGCATAATATTGGAGAGGCTTCTCTTGTGCCTTTATCGTGCTGGAATAGATCCTCTTCTTTCATCTGTATTTAACAAGCCCCTGTTGTTGAGGTGTAGTTGTAGACCTTGTACAATAGTATCTATAGGCAGTTACCAGTCATCTCTCCATGTTCTGGCTTGAACACACTTGTTGATTCATTCATCATGTCAATGCTACCTCTCCTGTTCTTACAGACCCCTGCATGGCCAAGCTGCTAAATCTCAACTCAGGAAGCGTCTTTTACTGCAGCTGGTTCTTCTAAATGAGATTGATTAGTAACTTGATCAGCTAATTGATTTCTAATACTTCTCTTCTTGTCACTCTTAAAAGAACGGATGAAAGAGAATTTATTTCTGAGGGCAGAGAGAGATTGAACCCAAGACACATCACCTAAAGATGACAGAAAATGATAATTCTGTGTTGCGGTGATGCCCAGATAAATCCAAGTATAAAACTAAACATGAAAAGAATGATTGATGAAGAGAAGCATAAATTGGCCATATCCTTGAGGATATACATAGGAAGAGTTCAAGGGCTTGATTGGTTAATGGCTTCCCTGCTGATAGGGACAGAGATTGCCAAAGCTGATATTTGCTTACCTCCTTGACCTGCCAGGCCAGACATCCAGATGCAAGTGTCTTTCGGCTAAATCTGCCATTGTTTTGGCAAGATCCAGAAATCAGCAATGCAAATAGAGAAGCAGAAGGAGGGGATATTTACACAACCTTGGTACTAAAGTCTCACTCTTGGGTCTCCTTAATATCGTTTTAGTCCCTATTGCTCCCCAGATTTGCTGAGCTAAGGCATTACGGTATGAAGACACCTTGTTTTGCTACCTAACATCCTCTGCCAGCTAACCTACATGCTTTCTTGCCTTTTTTGCAGTGTCTAAGAATGCCAGCTTCCATTATAAGAGTGAATTTTTGCTGCCAACACTTTCTTAATCTGATTATGGCATCGGGGGTACAATTGTGGGAGACCAATTTAGAGAGAGATCTAGTCAAACAGGTGATGCTATGCTTTTTAATTTTCGCCTGGCGTCTTTCATTCTTCCATTTACCTTCTCACCTACTTTTCTGGGTCTTCCATAGTATTTCTTACCCTGAAAGTCACGTACTGCGTTTAATCTATATCTAGCTTATTACATTCGGAAAAAAGGAGGTGGGAAATCAATGATCAGATCACCATGACAGAAAGACTTTTAGATGGAAAGATACATAGGTAGTGAAGGATTTCCAAAGGGTCCCCCCTCCCCTCACACACACATATTGCAGAGTCAGACTGGAAACTTGTTTGAGATGGGCAGCTATTCAAATTGAATAAATACATAAATATTGAAGAAGTATCACCAGAGGAATTGTCTAAAATGTACAAAGGTACTTCAGATTCTTTGCTGGAAATGTGAACAACATACTGTATAGAAACATTTTGTCAGTTTGGTGGACATATAAAAAAACATCAAAACACCAAAATACATATTCAGAAGTTTTTAAAGGTCAAAGTACAACTTTAGAAACCAGAGACTTTTCTTTTGGGACTCAAAACTAGAAAAGTGTCACAGTTCTTTGTTTTTTACATATGATCACTGTAGTGAAACTATTATATGCTCAATGGTGGAAAGACTTGACACCATCCACAATGGTGGAATGACCAGGTGAAGATAATGGAACTTGCAGAGATAGCTAAATTCTCTTTGCTTAGAGAGAATAAAACCAATATCTTCTTTTATGGTTGACTTGGTAACCCCTTATTGACTTTTTGCATGAAACAGGAAAAAAAATGCACAGATGGTTTGTGGTTTTGATGGACAATAGAAAAAAATGAGGTGGTTTTTTTTTTTTGTAATTATAGAGAGAACTTTGTAAATGTACTTATATTTACTGCAAAAAAAACCCAGAAGTTTTTTTTTCTTTCCAATTCTTTCTACACTTTTGCTTTTCTTCTTTTCTTTCTTTACTGCTTTTCCACTTTCTTAGTTTGTGTTACTCTTGATGTGTTTTGTAAAACTTTACTAAAATATTAATTAAAAAAGTAAAGAATCGTATGTATCTCAAGGTCAAATTCGAGTAGGAGATGGACTGTATTTAACTATTATAGGCGGGGGGAAGCTTTCCAATGTCATGGTTGCCTAGTGTACCTGCCCTGTTCAAATCTGAGTGAAATTTCTTCATTTCTTGGAGGTCTGCTTTGCTTTAATTTAATGCACTGTCAACATATCAGGAGTCTTCTTACTCCCTTTTTGTCACACCATTAAAATATGCTGACATATTTGTCTTTTGTTCTGGATAATTTGGCTAATAGGAAAGAAGCAAGACTTCTCTCCCATCAGAAATTGAATAAACCCAGGTTTCCCTTCACTGCTCAAGAAGTAATAGATTCTCTGTTTGGTCTTGGTGGGGCCCACACAGCTAGTATTTCTATATAGAAAATACAGACAAAAAAACACAACATCAGTAAACCTTCTCCGTGGTTCCCACCACTTTTCTTTTCAACTTAAGAAACACTTGGTAAAGATTTCTGTAGGGTTGCAAATGAGGATATGTCAAGTGGTAGGCTATTGATTTTCCTTAAGTGGCTGTAGAGCTCTGAATCAAGCCTCCTTGAGGAACAGCCCCAGTTTTGCATTCCAATCTGAGTTGATTGCTACCTTTGAGGGCTTCCTCTTAATCTTGAGGGGGCCATGACTCCCACTAGTATTTGGAGAAGCCTTTCAAAACCCACAAACCCAGCCCTTCTCTGATCCTTTTCCAATATATTGTCATTTCCTCCAATGAACAGAGACAGAGATAGAAAAATGTAATCTAGTGCATCTGATAGGCATCAGGTTGCTGAAGACTATTATAGTTTTATGTATTATATTATATTATATTATATTATATTATATTAGATTAGAATATATATATATATATATATATATATATATATATATATATATATATATATATATATATATATATATATATATATATATATATATATATATATATATATATATATATATATATATATATATATATATATATATATATATATATATATATATATATATATAATCTCCATACATTGCAAGATTGGACCATAAGGAAGGCTGAGGACCAAAGAATTAAGGCCTTTGAACTATGGTGCTGGAGAAGACTCCTGTGAGTCCGTTGGACTGCAAGGCAATCAAACTGGTCAGTCCTAGAGGAGATCAACCCTGACTGCTCTTTAGAAGGCCAGATCCTGAAGATGAAACTCAAATACTCTGGCCACCTAATGAGAAGGAAGGACTCACTGGAGAAGAGCCTGATGCTGGGAAAGATTGAGGGGAAAAGAAGAAGGGGATCATAGAGAATGAGGTGGCTGGATGGAGTCACTGAAGCAGTAGGCATGAGCTTAAATGGACTCCAGTGGATGGTAGAGGACAGGAGGGCCTGGAGGAACATTGTCCATGGAGTCGCGATGGGTCGGACATGACTTTGCAACTAACAACAACAACATTATAGTTTATATGTCATGCTTTAAGCAAAAGATGCAATAACGTTTAGAAAGTTCTCTCTGAGAATCTGTTTCTCCAATACCTTATAAGGCAGATGGGCAGAATAAAAATGTAATAATTGATTAATTTTAGAGCTTCAAATAAATGTCACTGAAAGGATATGTTTTCAACAAGTCCTAATTAAGTTAGAGAGATTGAGCAAAGTAGTTGTGGCAGGCTTTGGTGATTTATTTTGCACTGCTGTGCTAGAATGGAATTGGTAGAGGAAGAAATGATGAACTATGTATTGTGACATCACAAACAAATCGGGTAATTCACATGCTCGTGTCTGATATCTGGAGCAAGTACAAAAGGGGCTGGTTGCATTGCAACACAATGCAGACTTTGTCAATGTCCATCACCATAGTTTGTACCTGATGCCTGTATTTTCACTGGGACTTGTATGTGTGTGTTTCTAATATATGTTTGCCTTGCTGTTTGACTTTAGGAAGGTCATATGCCCTCTTCCTGCCACCTGTGAGGTGTCTGACAGGAAAACCTCCCATGAAGAGGTGTTGAAAGGCTTAATTACGAATTGTGGCAGGGATATCATCTTAAGGAACACCATGGAAGAGTGATGAAGTGAAGGGACAGCAAAAACTTTTATCAAAAGAGGACTGGCCACTCAACCCAACAACCAACAGAAGCCATAAAAAGAATAATACTGCCATACATCAAGAACATCTCAGAAACCATCAACAGACTACTACAACCACATGGAGTCAGTGCACCACACAAACCATTTGAAACATCCTTAAGTAAATCAAAAGACCCAGTAGCCTCAAAAGAAAATGAAAAACAGGAGTCATTCACAACATACAATGGAATGACTGTAACAGCCACTACATAAGATAAACAGGCAGAAGACTGGCAGAACACATCCACGAATACCAACTAGCAGTCAGAGGATACATGATGAAAACTCTTTAATTTCACAACGTATGGACAGGCTTAACCATAATTCCAACTGGAAAACTGTGACTCTCCTAGACCAAGACAAATCCAAAAATGCCAGGGAACTTTTAGCATCTTGGCACTCTGACAAATTAGCCATCAATAGACACATAGACATAAACAACATCTACATATTATGCAAAGGAGACAATCAACAAGCCAAAATAGAACAAAAAACCAAAACATCTCCTCACCAGCAATCAGCACCCAGATGAGCATAGATTAACTCCAAGATTAACATCAGATCAACAATAAGAAGTAAACAGTGCCCCAATCAAGGAACTGCCAAAGACCCTGACAGCAAACAGGCCTCCTTACTAGCACTGATCTTGTTACCTAGTTTGGGTAATTAAATGTCTGCAAGAAAACTAACAAGTTCAGAGAGCACCAAGAATCTCTCACAGCATAAACTACTTGATGCCTCCCAGCTCCTTGTTGGGGGGGGGGGGGGGGGCATTACATAGCAAGGACCGTGAATCTCTTTTTCTATACCACTGAGTATTGCTGTCTTGCCAAAGAATGAGCCTCTGAAATGATGGTTAGAAGCTGGGTCAGGATTCTTAAAATGTCCTTAAAAACCTTAAACAACTGTATTGAGATGATCAGATGCTTGAAGTGCATTCTGCTCATTCTAAAGCTGCAGGCTGTTTTGTTTTCTTTATAAAATCCTAATTGTCATAAAGTATAACATCCTGAGAGCTATCATAAATGTAAGTGCAGATTATAGATAGAAGTAAGTCACCATAGAATAAGAGATAAATTTATAGTGGCATTTGTTGCAAGAAATGTCCTTCTGGGTTCATTTCCAAGGGGGGGAAAGGCACTGGAAACATGGTGGCTGCTTGGAAAGATGGTTTAATGGTGGACAGGACCACATGGTTTGAGATCCTGGACAAAAGAAAAAACACATGGATGAGAGAGGGAGATAGATTCATATTTTCTCTTGGACCCTGCCTTGGAGCTTCCTGTTCCTGTGTAAGAAATGTATCTCGATTGGTTGTCAGACTCCCATGGGACCATGCAAGGGTAACTTTGTAGATTTGCTAGGTGATGCAATCTTCCCAGGTGCCATGTGGTGAGATGGGTAGAGGGCTAATCCTATCATGCCCTGAGAGCCATGTCTTAATCCCATCACCCTGGAGCTGGGGGGGGGGGCAGGGAGCTGCAGGATGCTGCTGTGTCTTTAAAAACATGTTTCTCCTTTTCTCATTCAGGGAGGTATAATATTCTGCCTTTTTAATATTTCCTAGAATATTTCATTCTTCTAGGAGGGTGATACATTCCTACACATTTATAACTGCTATAAAGCAGATTGGAGATGACTTTCTTTGTACCTTTTTTTCTTTCTTTTCTATTTTTCTTTAACTTTCTTGCACTTTTAGTTTTCTCTTTGATTTCCTTTTAAAGACTTTTATATACTTTATATAATTTGCATTAGCTTTATCTTCCTCTTTTTAAAAAAAATCTTTAATAAAACTTAGATAAAGTTTGTAGGTGCAAATATAGTATTTCTCCTCCTCTGTCTGTCCTGAGTAGCATCTAACGGTCTCCTCATCTTTGCTTTTGTACTTTCCCGAGGAACAAAGGGTACCTGAAATATTGTAACACAAAGAAATCATTAATCCTCACCCAGCATATCTAACAGCTCTCTGGAAATTATAGATGGTCTAACACATCTGCAGGAAAAATTTTCCAGATGGGGAAAATTGATTTATGAGTTTCTGCTCCTCATCTATTGCTTATAAACTCAGGTAGAAGAAGGTTGATCTCTGCTGCAAGAGAATGTTACGGTAAAGCTAAATCCAGAAGATATGTATGGAGTTGGCTATCGTAATGAATCCCCAGATAGGAACCCAAATTCTTTCTTTACTATGATTGATTTTTATTTTATTTACTTATTGTTTATTCATTTTCATCAAATATGAATTAGATAACAGATATAAGCATAGACATGATTATGAATGCATGAAATGAATACAAATACAAGGGAATATTAGGACAGGGATGGTAGGCAGGCTGATGGGCTTATGCACGCGCCCTTCCAGACCTCTTAGGAATGGGGTGAGGTCAACAATAAACAGTCTAAGGTTAAAGTTTTGGGGGTTGAGGGAAGAAACCACTGAGTCAGGTAGTGCATTCCAGGCACTGACCACTCTATTCCTGAAGTATTTTCTGCAATCAAGTTTGGAGTGGTTTACCATAAGTTTATATCTATTGTGAGATCGTGTGGTGCAGAGGTGGGCTCCTCCTGGTCTGGCCTGGTACGCCAGAAGAGGTGATGAGAATCTGGCGTACTGGATAGGACTGGTAGTAATGATGGCCTGGCAACGCCCCCAAACCTGTTCTCTTGTCAGAAGCTTCGCCAGAAGCTTTTTTTTTAAAAGGTTTTTTCCCCTGCCAGTTCAAGCAAGGGAAAAGAGGTTTTAAAAAGTAAGAGAGAGGGGGGGGGGAGGGAGGGAGCGAGGGCAGAAGGAAGGGAAAGGAGAAAGAAAGAAAGAAAGAAAGAAAGAAAGAAAGAAAGAAAGAAAGAAAGAAAAAGAAAGAAAGAAGGAAACTCATTTTTCAGCTGGGAGATTCAGCAAAGGAGAAAAACAAATGCTGTTGCTCTAAATTGGAACTGAGCGTGCCTGGCTGTGGAATTCTGGGCGTTGAAGTCCACAAGTCTTAATGCTGCAAACTTTGAAACCTGCTTTAAATTGAAAAGCTGCTCAGAAGGAGGTTTGCAAAGTGACATTCAGCAATTTGTTTCTGGGTCAGCTGAACAACAAATTGGATAAAAGTTTGGGTTCTTATATGGTTCTATGTTTTTGAAGTTTTGGGGTTTGTACAATATGTTTCTAAAAGAATTTGAATGATTCCCTCCTTGTGAATGGAGCCAAACTTTCTATAGGCTCATTATCTCATTATCTCTATCTGGCAGGAATGTGGAATGAGCCTTTCTGGGAATAACATTTTATTGGGGGGGGGGGGTGGTTGCTTCCCACAGAGGGAAGGGAGAAGGGAAGGAAGGAAGGAAGGAAAACAGCACAGCAATTTAGGGCTAGAAGGCTACTCAGAGGTCATCTAGTCCAACCCCCTGTTGCAGCAGGAAACCTTACATTGTCTGGATTAGTTGGTGCCTCTGAGAGAGAGGAAAATTGCCAGAAAGGAGGAGTTTACTAGGGCAAGGCTGCCACGTAGAGGAGGGCGGAGCTAGTCCTTGACTTATGATTATGATTGAGCCCAAAATTTTGGTTGCTAAGCAAGAGCATTGTTAAGTGAGCTTCATCACATTTTACCCAATCCATGACATCTCCTGGTGAGTGACATCAAGTTGGCCACGCCCATCCAATCACATGACCAACAAGCCTTGCTCACAAAATAGCCCACACCCACATAATAGGTAGTAAAAAAAATTGAAACCCACCCCTGATGGATTGTGGTTGAAGCTGAGGTATTAATTGACAGGTAGGACATTGTAGCAGATAATTTTATGTACTATGCTTAGGTTGGATCGAAGATGGTGAAGTTCTAAATTGTCTAAGCCCAACATTTCAAGTCTGGTGGCATAAGGCATTCTGTTGCGAGCAGAGGAGTAGGGGGCTCTTCTCTTGAAATATCTCTGGACTCATGATACATGAAACAATGGAATACCAAAGCCTGTGAATGGGGTCCAAACTTTAGGTTTGAAAAAAAAAAACCAGTATATGCACAGTCTGTTTCTTATCAGATGCTTTGCCTCTTGTTAGCTCCCGCTTGGCAGCATTTGAATAGAAGTGACATAGCTATCCTACAAGAAGCTCACTGTATTGAAACGAGATGCTAATAAGGTTAGAGATGGGGAGATGGTCACAGGAAACTGGAGAAGAGGCTCTTTTCATCAAGGAATTTACAGTGGCAATTAGCTGTCTTTGCATTTTGATGCTTGCTCTTTCAAGTGAGCCAAATTGGGGGCTGCTTCGACAAGCCATTTGCTTCCAGCCTCTCATCTCTTTAATTTCATTGTGACAAATGTCTCCGGCCTGATTTCATGTTTAAGCTACTGCTTTCTCCTCCCCAACCCCCTCCCCCCTCCTCTTTCTGACTGGGCAATTTATAATACTTGAGGTTATCGCACATTCTCCCACCACCTTCCCCAGCTGCAGGGATGGAAGTCCCAGCCTTGAGAACAGTTGGCAATCTGTTGGCTGGACCGAGAAACTCTCCCTCTCCCCATCTCCATTTCACCCACATGCTTAAAGTGAAGATTGACTCTATCCTGTCTCTCCAAGGATACTAACGAGGAGGCTACTTGTGTCTTTGCAGGGCTCTCTAAGGAAAATAAGCTGGCTGTGGAGCCCAGCAGCAGCACAGTGGGTCATTAGCCTAGTTCAAAAGAGCATTTATAAAACCTTTCTGGTTCGGTAACACAAGCCTTATCAAAATTACATATATTGTAGAAGGTTTTCTCTATGTTCTGGATGTTTCTAGCTGGGACTGAAAGGACATGAGCAAACTTCAGTGGATTTTTTTAAAAATCCACTGTATTAAACACAAGACGAACGGCTCACGTCCCTTCAACCACAACAACCCAATAATCAACAATCGACAACCACAGCCCCCCAACATCTCAACAATCAACAACTACAACACCCCAACATCCAAGACTAGGCATGCACGCCCCCCAGGATCATCCAGGTTCACCGCTACAGACCTTAAATGCGAACTATTCAAGGCCTTGCAAATAAAACACCGGAATTTATCCTCCTACTAAATACGGCTCAATTTGACCTTATATTTGTCTGTGAAACGTGGTTAAACAAATCCTTTCCAGCCTCCATTACCACTACAAGTGACTACCGTGTCCACCGGTCTGACCGTGAAATCCAAAGAGGAGGTGGTATTGCTATCTTCGACAAAAAGTCCCTAGATCTGAAAAATATTCAAGTAACACAAGAGCTTGTTCTTCCTGAGACCATATTCAAATAACACAAGTATTCAAGTAACACAAGAGCTTATTCTTCCTGAGACCATTTTTTTAATTTTTAATTTTATTTTTTTACAAAGCACCGTGTTGGAAGAAAAATTCATCTGGTTCAGTTCCAAGCTGGGAGAAAGACGCTGGAAATAAAATGGAGTCTGGAGGCTGATTGGAAAGAAGGTCCATTTATTGATGAACAGAAGAATCGGGGTTTGTGGTTCTGGTGTACCTGACGAAATGGAATTGAGAATGGGTGGATTTTTATACCTTCTGGATTCTTATGGAGTCATGAAGAGGTCATAGCTGGCTCTATAGGCAAAAGGGGAAATGCACATCCTAGGTTAGTGATGGCGAGCCTTTTTCGCCTCGGGTGCCAAAAGCACACACATGTGTGTGCTCACCCCCATAATTTAATGCCGCCCCTGTGCTGTGCCCCCTGTGCATGTGTGTGTGATCCCCCAGCTGTCCCACGCATGCACGCATGGCTTTCTTGGAGCCTGGGGAGGGCAAAAATGGCCTCCACTGCCCACTGGAGGCCCCCCAGAGACCAGAAATGGCCCATTTTCCAACTTCCAGTGGGACTTGTAGATCTGTTTTTTGCCCTCCCTATGCTCCAGAGGCTTTCTAGGAGTCTGGGGAGGACAAAAAATGGCCCAACACTTCCGGGTTGCCCGTTGTGCTGTTTTTCTCCCTCCAGATACTTCAAGAGTCTTCCCTAAAGCCTCCAGAGGGTGAAAAACGACTGAAAATCAAGGCCGAAAATCAGCTGGCTAGCACATGCATGCGTGCGTGTGTGCTGGAGCTGATAGGGCAATGCCTCGTGTGAGAGAAATGGCTCTGCGTGCCATAGGTTCACCATCACAGCTCTAGGGGCTTGTCTGAGCTAATTTGGTCAACCTTTTATTTGTTGCTTATCTGAGTTTCTGTCTTGATCCAGTCTTTCTGAATGGATTGCCAAATCGGCATTTCTAAATGCTGGCCTCCTCAGTTTCTGCTTGGGGCAGGGAAATTGGGGCTGGTTTCTGCCTCACTTAAGATTATTCCCCCTCTCCTTTAGGGGAAGTATTCTATCCTGCCTTTGTTAGTATCCCCCAAAACATTTCATTCTTCTGGCTTTCTACAACTGGATAACTGCAACAAGGAACATTAAGCTCCCCAAACCAGAATATCTTGTGCAATAAAAATAAAAAGCAAGAGCGGGTTTTGATATAGCAGCTATCAGACAAGTGTAGCTGGACAGCGATGATGGTAATAACTGCCATAATAACTAACCTGAGCAAACATGATGATGATGATGATGACATCCAGCCAGTCGAGTCTGACTCTTGCTGATTCTATGGGCCAAGTCTCTCCACATCTTCTGATCTTGTACTACTTATGTTTTTCTACGTTTTGGCACAGCTTTGATGGTGTCCAGCCACCATGTTCTTTGGAGACCTGGGTTCCCATTACTGCTAGCCCTTCCAAACATAATTGCTTTCTCTAGTGAACTCTCCTGCAAGACATGGCCAAAGTAAGCGAGAGGCAGTTTCGTGATTTTGCCTTCTAGTGACATGTCCGATGTGAGCAAACAATAGCAAGTTGCAACTGGTTTTATGATAGGGTTGCAATTCAAACAGAGGCAGGTAGAACTTTTGGCTGAACGGTTGCACACAAAGTTCAAGAGGAATTCTGGGAAGGGAAGGTCTGTCTGGTAATCAGGGCACAGCCAACCTGACACTTCAGTATCCAGTTCTGGAGTCAGCAGTAAGAGGCAGATCTAGAAGGTGGAGGGCTCAAAGCATAAAAATAGAAATAAGCAACAGCAGAGAACAGCTCGAGATTTTCCAGAAGAGATTGGACTGCCATTTTTCAGAAATAGTGTAGGGTCTCCTGCTTGAACGGAGGGTTGGACTAGATGACCTATAAGGTCCCTTCCAACTCTGTTAATCTGTTAGAAACCAGAGTGGTCTGTCTACCTAGTATTCAGACACCAGGGACTTTTATAAGCTATTCTGAATTGTAAACCTAGAGTCTCAGAGCAAAGAGTAAGGATACAGGCATGCAGAGAGCAACAGAGAGCAAGACTTGGTAGCCACTTCAAAGTAACCTCCGCTGTGGGCACAACTCAGGTAGGCAGGATCGCCTTTGTTCTGTCCTTCAAAATTGGGAATGTGTCTTGGAGCTGGGTGTCATGTTTGAACCCGGCCCCTTGAGATCTGAGTCTACCCCTCCCCTGCTCTGCCGACAGTCTCTCTGCTCTACTTCAGGTGATTGATTGCTTGTCAGTTCCCAAACTGACAACACGTCAGATTAGGCCCTTCAGCCTCTGACTTGGATGAAACAGAAGAGAACATAACTGTGATAATCAAGAACAGGAATAGGAGCATCACCAGTCTATCGTCACCTGTGCCTGCATTCTGAACATGCAGAAGAGTGTACCCTTTTTAGGCATTTTATCCAGAACTGTCTGCTCAGATTTGCTGAGATGTGAGCTGTGGTTTTCTGAATAATTAATCTACTCATTTGAAGGGATGATAGCAAGTTCCAAGTGGTAGCATAGCTTGATAGCACTTCTAAAGGCAAATTATATTAGGTCATGGATTCTTCAATGTATTTCAAGGTCCAGGAGAATTGTGCCCAAAAGTGGGAAAGAGGCAGACTGTTGATGTCTAAGAGAGATGAGCTCAGGGGTGAAATTCAACAGGTTCTGGAGAACCGGTAGCGGAAATTGTGAGTAGTTCAGAGAACTGGCAAATGCCACCTCTGGCTGGCCCCACCCCATCTATTCTCTGCCTCCTGAGTCCCAGCTGATCAGGAGGGAATGGGGGATTTTGCAGTAACCTTCCCCTGGAGTGGGCAGGGAATGGAGATTGTGCAGTATCCTTCCCCTGCCATGCCCGCCAAGCCACGCCCACAGAACCAGTAGTAAAAAAAAATTAAATTCACCACTGAATGAGCTCCTGAGCATGGGGGCTTGATGTGGAAGAGACAAAGTCTGTGGGAAAAGAGAGTCTCATTATGCGCATGGTCTGGGCTACCATCATAGCTTGATAATACCCAATGTTTTAAAGTGAAAGCTGCGTGAAAAAGCCTATGCTTTCACTGTATTGCCCGGTATCTAAGCCAATGGACACATTTCCATAATCCAGTTTTTTTAGCACTTTACTTATTTAAAGCAACTTACACTGGTCCTTTGCAAACTGGCTTTAGTTTCTTCTTGCAGAATGTTTCTGGGGGAGAAAGAATGAAGTTCAGTGGTGGGTTTCAAAATTTTTTAGAACCTCTTCTGTAGATGTGGCCTGCTTTGTGGGAGTGGCTTGCCAGCCATGTAACCGGGTGGGAGTGGCTTGCTGGCCATGTGACCAGGTGGGAGTGGCTTGGCAGTCATGTGACTGGGTGGGTGTGGCCAACTTGTAAAATGTGGTGAAACTCACTTAACAACGCTCTTGCTTAGCAACCAAAATGTTGGCTCAGAAACTCTAGCATTTGAAGCATGCAAGTCTTAAAGCTGTCAAGTTACAAGATCCTTGCACCCCAACCCTTTAGAAAAAAAAACCCAGCAGTGTTCAAACTTGATAGCTTTAAGATTTGTGGACTTCAACTCCCAGAATTCCTCCTCTCGCTCTTCATCTTGATGATGTGCGGACGGGCAGAGGGAGGGAGCTGGAACCAGTTCTAAACGGCACTGTAGATTTGTGGAACCTCTTCTATAGAAGAGGTTAGAACTGGCAGGAACCCACCCCTGATCTAGTTCCAACTCAACATAATTTTGACTTGCCTGAATCAGGTAATCAAGCCTCACTCTAGACTGCAGTTTATGGATTAGGTTCCTTTCTTGGGGCCGTATTTATTCATTGCTGATTTGCAGCATCGTCCAACCCTGAGCACAGCCGCTCTTTTGGAGGTTGAACTAGCAAAGTGCTTGAGGAAATGGGAGTTTTCACATCTGAGTTCAGAAGCAGAATCAATGAAATTGTTTTTTTAACTGTATGATGATATATCACACTTAGACTTATATACCGCTTCACAGTGCTTTACAGTCCTCTCTCTAAGTGGTTTACAGAGTCAGCAACATTTCCCCCAACAATCTAGGTTCTCATTTTACCCACCTTGGAAGGATGGGAGGCTGAGTCAACCTTGAGCCAGTCAGAATCAAAGTCCTGGCTGTGGGCAGAGTCACCCTGCAAACTGCATTCTAACCACTGGACCATCAGGGCTCTTATTTAAGTATGTATATATGCTGTGTAGCAGCAGGATCATCAAGAGAGTGGCTCAGTGGCTAAGATGCTGAGCTTATTGATCAGAAAGGTCGGCGGTTCGAATCCCTAGCGCTACATAACGGGGTGAATTCCCGTTACTTGACCCAGCTTCTGCCAACCTAGCAGTTCGAAAGCATGTAAAAATGCAAGTAGAAAAATAGGGACTATTTTGGGCGGGAAGGTAACAGTATTCCATGCACCTTTGGCATTTAGTCATGCTGGTCACATAACCACAGAGACTTCTTCAGACAGCACTGTCTTTTTGGCTTTGAAACAGAGATAAGCATTGCCCCCTAAAGTCTAGCACAGCGATGGCGAACCTTTTTTGGCTTGCGTGCCACGAGTGGGGGGAGCGCAGGGGGGTCGTGTGCGGACGTGCCGCACCCATAATGCAATGCGCAACCCCCCAGTGCGCATGTGCACACTACAGGCGCTCCCCCCCACATTTGTACATGCTTTTTTCGCCCTCCCCAGGCTCCAGAGGTTTTATAGGAGCCTGGGGAGGGCAAAAAAAGCCTCCCCGCCCCCCCCGAAGGCCCTCCGGAGGCTTCAGGGACTGTCTGGAGGCTTCCCTGAATCCTTTGGAATGCTTAAAGACCCTCCGAGCAACCCGGAAGTGACTTCCGGTTTGCTCGCAGGGTCGTTTTAAGCATTCCGAAGACTTCAGGGACTGTCCGGAGGCTTCAGGGACTGTCCGGAGGCTTCAGGGACCGTCTGGAGGCTTCCCTGAAGCCTTCGCAATGCTTAAAATGACCCTCCGAGCAAACCGGAAGTCACTTCCGGTTTGCTCGGAGGGTCGTTTTGAGTGCTCCAAAGGCTTCAGGGAAGCCTCCAGAAAGTCCCTGAAGCCTTCGGAGTGCTCAAAACGACCCTCCGAGCAAACAGGAAGTCACTTCCGGTTTGCTCGGAGAGTCATTTTAAGCGTTCCAAAGGCTTCAGGGAAGCCTCCAGACGGTCCCTGAAGCCTCCGGAGGGCCTCCGAGGGGGCGGGGGAGGCTCTTTTCATCCTCCCCGGGCTCCAGAGGCTTTATAGGAGCCTGGGGAGGATGAAAAGAGCCTCCCCCGCCCCCTCGGAGGCCCTCCGGAGGCTTCAGGGACCGTCTGGAGGCTTACCTGAATCCTTTGGAATGCTTAAAGACCCTCCGAGCAACCCGGAAGTGACTTCCGGTTTGCTCGCAGGGTCGTTTTAAGCATTCCGAAGACTTCAGGGACTGTCCGGAGGCTTCAGGGACTGTCCGGAGGCTTCAGGGACCGTCTGGAGGCTTCCCTGAAGCCTTCGCAATGCTTAAAATGACCCTCCGAGCAAACCGGAAGTCACTTCCGGTTTGCTCGGAGGGTCGTTTTGAGTGCTCCAAAGGCTTCAGGGAAGCCTCCAGAAAGTCCCTGAAGCCTTCGGAGTGCTCAAAACGACCCTCCGAGCAAACAGGAAGTCACTTCCGGTTTGCTCGGAGAGTCATTTTAAGCGTTCCAAAGGCTTCAGGGAAGCCTCCAGACGGTCCCTGAAGCCTCCGGAGGGCCTCCGAGGGGGCGGGGGAGGCTCTTTTCATCCTCCCCAGGCTCCTATAAAGCCTCTGGAGCCCGGGGAGGGCGAAAAATGGCTTTAAAAAAGGGTGAATTCAGCTGGCCAGCGCGCGCATGAGTGCTGGCCAGCTGACAGGGCAGCGCCTCGCATGCCCTGACAAATGGCTCCGCATGCCACCTGTGGAACGCGTGCCATAGGTTCACCATCACTGGTCTAGCACATACTGTATGTGTAAGGGGAACCTTTACCTTTACCTATGCTGTGTAGTTTGTGTTTTTTTTTTTTTAAATTAAATTTATAAACCGCTCCCTCTCCCCGAAGGGACTCGGGGCGGTGTACAGTCAAAAGTTAAAACACCATATATATACATAGAGGAGGCATCAAAAACCCGTAAAAACGGATTACATAAAAATCTGTACAATCATAATAAAATTAAAACTACGTTAAAATCTACCCCAGAAATTTAAAATAACTGCCAGGAGGATTAAAGAATAAAACTATAATTGGGCCAGGCCGGCAAATTGGAACAGGTGGGTCTTGAGTTTCTTACGGAAGGAGCGGAGATCAGTGGTGGTTCTAATATCGGCGGGGAGGTCATTCCAGAGGGTTGGGCCCATCACAGAGAAGGCCCTACTCCTGGGCGTCGCCCGCTGGCATTGCTTAGTGGACGGCACCCGGAGGAGTTCCTCTCTGTGAGAGCGAATTGGTCGCAGGGATGTATGGGTAGGATGTTATGCGATCCCGCAAGTAACTAGGTCCTGTGCCATGGAGCGCTTTGAAGATGGTAATCAGCACGTGTGTGTGTGTGTATGCATAAGTATATGCATTATGGATAAAATGAAAATAATCTCTGTTATTAATTAAGGGTCCTTAATCTGAGAAATCAATAATCCTGTAAATTATCTCTTGCACATGTTCTGGTGCAAGATATAAGCCTGATATCCAGTCTATCTTGCAGTTACATCACTAAGAGTGCAGGTTGGCCACTCATACATCTCTATCACTGACTTTTGCACACATGTGAACTTTCCTTTTTCAAATAGCTCCACGACACCTTTCCCTTAGGTCTACCTACAATCAGGTATTATCTCTATTTAAAATACTCCAAAGAAGGGGATAAATCTGCCTAGTTTTGCAGTGCTGGAAAAGAGATGGAGATGTCAAGCTCTCAGCTTGCCTGCTCAGGATAAAGTCTTTGATGGAAGATGCCATAGGAGACCTTTCAGTCAAGCAAGTGCTTTATTTGAAGTACCCAGTGGGGTTTCTTGTAATCAACAGAATATAAGCAAGAGATGAAATGCTTTACAGTCCCAAAGGAAGACGGTCCTGTGCTTTCAGTGGGCATCTGTGTAGTAAATCTGGATTAAGGGCTCTGCCTTTAATTTGATGGTGTCTACCATCAACCCTGACTGCTCTTTAGAAGGCCAGATCCTGAAGGTGAAACTCAAATATTTTGGCTACCCAATGAGAAGGAAGGACTCACTGGAGAAGAGCCTAATGCTGGGAAAGATTGAGGGCAAAAAAAGAAGGAGATGACAGAGAATAAGGTGACTGGATGGAGTCACCAAAGCAGTAGTCGTGAGCTTAAGGATGGTAGAGGATAGGAAGGCCTAGAGGAACATGGTCCATGGGGTCGTGATGGGTCAGACATGACTTTGCGACTAACAACAATGACAACCATGCTCTCAGCCCTCGGTGCCACCTCTTTGTGGAGGCTTGGTCTTCCTGGCCTAGAAAATAATAACTACCTGTGACTTTTTAAATCAGAAAGAGGGCATCCTTTATTATTCATCTCTTTCATGAACCAAAATCCCTTCTGCCCTATCTTTTCCACGATGTTCTGAAAGGTAGCGTTCAACTGATTAAAACAAAAATTGTGGTGATTAACAAATAATGCTTAAGTCATCAGGCAGGCTATAAAGCAAAATATCACCCTGATAGCACCCGTGCCCTGTCAGCTGGATAGGGTAAAAAGGAAACGGAAGGAGGAGGAGAGGGCGATGTATTTGTAGAGACTGTTGTAATCATAAGTGAAAGGACTTCCTTTTCCCCCCCACATAATATTGACCCAGAGAAGAGTCAAGAAATTTATTTCAGCATTGTACAGAGAACATCTTGCTGGGTACAAGAGTCCATGGCCATTTTAGCCCTGCGTTTTTTTAAAAAGTGCATCAAGCAAAATGTCCTTTATATGCTGTTCCTAACATCTTGGAATATTTGAGGTCTTCATCTAAATATAAAAACAATGTGGAACATGCAGTTGAGGGAGGAGAGCAGTAAAAAATTGCAGGAAGTTTTCATTCCACCACCTGCCCTGCTGTGAGGATAGCCAAATATTTTTTCCCCTTTCCCAAAAGCCACTCATGTATCATGGATAATTCCCCATAGAAACAACATGGACAAATACACTACACCTGTGTTTCTCAAACTTGGCACCTTTGAAGTATGCGGACTTCAACGTCCAGAATTCCCCAGCCAGCCAGGTTTGAAAAACATCAGACTAGATCCTAGACTAGGGTGATATGATAGTGGGGTTCAAATATTTGAGGGGGCTGCCACAAAAAAGAGGGGGGGGTTAACCTATTTTCCAAAGCACCTGAGGGCAGGACAAGAAGCAATGGGTGGAAACCAATCAAGGAGAGAACCAACCTAGAACTAAGGAGAAATTTCCTGTCAGTAAGAACAATTAATCAGTGGAACAAATTGCCTCCAGAGGTTGTAAATGCTCCAACACTGGAGGTTTAACAAATGTTTGGACAAGCCATTTGTCCAGAATGGTATAGGGCAGGGGTGTCAAATTCGCATCCTCACGGTGGCATCATGTGATGTATTGGGACTCCCTCCTCCTTTGCAGGGCCAGGGCCAGGACCAGCACATGATGCATCAGGCCCACAGGCCTCGAGTTTGACACTCCTGGTATATGGTCTCCTGCTTGTGCAGGGGATTAGACTAGAAGACCTCCAAGGTCCCTTCCAACTTTGTTGTTCTGTTATTTCTCTTATTCTATAGAAAGGATTAGAATTGTCTTTTGCTGAAATTCCAGTTTCATCGCAAATAAAATAAAACCCCTGGAAATTAACATATGCAATATTTATTGTATGCAACCAATCTCTTTTTCTTCTCTTTTGTTGTTGTTGCTCCAATATGCAGTTATCTAATAAATCACTCCAAATTGGACTTTGAGGATGCAGCACTATTTCATGGTTCACTGCTTGGATAACACGATGGCTTTTCAGCAACCATCTAGGCAAGCAGTGAGAGTTACTTACCTGGACCATCTCTTGCAATAAGCTCCATTTTTGCCTTCCTGGCCTAGATGTTCTGGGGTTCTACAGATTTTAAGGCAGGATGAAAGTCATTTTTTGTTTTCTATATGGATTTCAGGGGATTTGACACTTTGTGTGTGTGTATTTTGATTTGATAGAGTCCGAGGGGGCGAAGGGGGTAATTCCCCTCCCCTTTTTTGGATAATGATTTTCTCTTTCTCTGACAGGATGATGGATTAGAGCATGAACCAAAAATACAGTAGACATTTAGAAGTGCTTTCTCCAGCAGATTAGATGTTATTTTCAATTTTCCACCATATTGCAATAGTGAAACACATGTTTAGGGGAAACTATTGCAGCATTCTGAATTGTGAAGAATGCATTTTTTTTCAAAGAAGTATTTGAAGGTATTTGAGTGAAACTTTGAGTTTCCTACACATTTTCATCCAGTTCTTACAGATGGTAAACTTATATTTGCCTATTATCACTGCAGGAAAAATCTTTAGCTATCTTCCTCCTCTGCATAAAGAATATTAATAGAGATATTTCCCTCCCTAGCTTCTTGACTAAACATTTATCTCCAAGTTTGCTAAACATGTCTTTCTTGCATAAGATAAAGAGCAAGTATAGAAATGGGTTCTCTTAGAAATGCAAAAAGTAAGGTACCATTAGATGGCAGATATTAGATATATAAGCATTTTCTTATCGAATCAAGTGGTCAACTGGATTTTTCCAGCTCAGATCTGATTGCCCTTTCAAAGTTGAAAAAACCATACCCTGCAGGGACACAAAAAATTGGATCTGCCAATCCAAATTCTGGTGAACGGCAGTTAGACCTGGCATTTATCTCAGGGCCATCAAATTCCAGTGACTGCAAAAGGCTACATGGTGGCAAAGCAGAGGAGCCTCAAAAAACTGAAACAGCAAACTGAGTTAAATGTTCCAACAGAAGAGATTATTGTCACTCGGGGTTGAACTGTAGGGTCCTCGGTGTTCTCTGAGCTAGGTTTTTTTTTCTTGCAGACATTTCATTAAACAAGGACCCCGATTGTTGGGGGCAATATGCTGACTCTGTAAACCACTCAGAGAGTGCTGTAAGCACTGTGAAGTGGTATGTACCCCATTTCCCTGAAAATAAGACTTTTGAGTGCATGTGCTTTTAAGCGCATGTGCTAAAATAAGCCCTCCCCAAAAATATTGCAACACAGCAGCAGCCTTGAGGTGACCACGCTCGCCGCCTCCTGCCACTCAAAAATAATAAGACCTCCCCAAAAATAAGGCCAAGCGCTTATTTTGAGGGTCAAAAGAAAATAAGACCCTGTCTTATTTTCAGGGAAACATGCTAAGTCTAAACGCTATTGCTATTACTCAACAAGGTAATATCATCAATGCTAGAAGGAAGAGGGATTTGCTCTCTGTTTATCTACAAGTGGCTCACTCTGTCAGTTCTTGGTGGTTCCTTGAATAGGCTGTTGTTTACTAGTTGGTAGTTCCTTGATTTGATATTTATTTTCTGCTTGGTATTAATCTCTGTTTATCTGGATGTTGATTGCTGATCAGGAGATGTTGTGGTTGTTTATTGATTATTTCTTTTGATTGACACATGGATGTTGTTTACGTGCCTGTTGATGATTTGTCCAAATGCCAGGCTCCCAGGAATTCTCTCGTGTTTTTGGACTTGGCTTGGTGTAGGATGCTCACTGCCTCCCAGTTGAAACTATGATTAAGTCTGTCCATGTGTTGTGCAAGTAAGGAGTTTTCATCATGTCCTCTGACTGCTAGTTGATGGTCATGGATGCACTCTGCTACTCTTCTGCCTGTTGAGCTGAGTATTTTGAATAGCTAAACTGTTTAATGAAGCCAATCAGTTACACTTGGATGGATACGGTTCAGTTGCCAGGGCAGGAATCTCTCCCCTTGATGCTCAAGTTAATGTGATTATTTGAGATCTCTAATAGCTTGCTCTTCATTATTTTGTCAATTGGAAAGAACTATTATTGTTTGAACTTCGACTGCACTGGCTTAGGTTTTATTATGAGTTCATCTCCATGGTTGTATTAAGGTGCATTCCTCCAGTACGGGAGTTAAAAGAAAAATAGGATGGCATAATTGCCACAGTTCTAATAGCTGAAATCTGCCTCAGTAGTCTCAAATGTGTTGTTTCTCAAAAGGCAATTTGACTTTGCTTTTTTCTTTGAAAACATTTCGCTTCTTATCGAAATCAAAATTCTTATTCTCATCTGCTAAAGCAGTGGTTCTCAACTTTCCTAATGCCGCGATCCTTTAATACAGTTCCTCATGTTGTGGTGAACTCCAATCATAAAATTATTTCTGTTGCTACTCTATAACTATAATTTTGCTACTGTTATGAATCGCAATGTAAATATTTGATATGCAGGATGTATTTTTATTGTTATAAATTGAACATAATTAAAGCATAGTGATTAATCCCAAAAACAATATGCAATATAGCACAGATTGAGAGAATTTCCACTCCCCCCTTAAATTGGATTAGGGGGATGAACACCAGGTGAGGGGTCTGCAGGAAAATAGATGGTACCAATAAAAGCCACTCAGTTGTGGTCCCATGGTAGTGGGTATCAGAGAAATTCTGAGAGGAAGTCTTTCAATCTGCAGTATGGGCTTAGTGAAAAAATCACAATTCTCGGAGAAGAATTGCCCTGCTTCTCACTGAGAGTTTAAATATCACTTAAAGTGGGGTTTCTTTACAACTGAGGACCCCAGGTGATTTGTTTTCAAAAGGTGTATCATGCAGATTGCCTTTTGTCTCCAAATTACCTTTAGGTTGTTAGAAATTATTGCTTTATTACTGACATTTACACTATATTGAATTGGAGCACTGTGATCTTTAGAAAAAAGGGAAAAGAATATTTCAATCAAAAACATCGGCATTATTATTCAGATCTCTGTCATTTTTATCTTGTAGTGCTAAAGATTTTTTATTACAATGGTGGCATTTTGTCGTATGCTGAATGTTATCAATTTGATTTTCTTTTTATTGCTTAATACATATCATCTGCCAGAATGGCAAAATCATTGACTGATGAACCCTCCTTGGTCTGGTCAGTGATTGAGGTGGTTATAGGAGAGTTATTTCAATAGTGAGATGGGTGGCATATAAATGTATTTATAATACATTTATTTATTTATTTTATATTTTATTTGATTTCTAGACCGCCCCCTCTCCCCGAAGGGACATGTCTAAAGTTCATGACAAATTAGTGTAGAGAAGTGTTTCTCAACCTCAGCAGTTTGAAGATGTATGGACTTCAACTCCAGCTACACACAGTTGAAATCCACACATCTACAAACTGCTAGAGATGAGAAACATTGGTGTAGAGCAGGGGTCAGCAACCTGTGGCTCTGGAGCCACTTGTGGCTCTTTCATCCCTCTGCTGCGGCTCCCTTTGCCAGTTGGCTCCACAATTAATAGGCCTTTCCATTAGGACAAGTAGAAGAAAAAGGACACTGCACTAGGACAAGATTGTATGGTGGGGGAACCGGACTTCTGGTCGGCAGAGGAAAAAGGACGCTGCGCTAGAAGGAGACTCTATGGTGGGGGCAGTGGGCAGGGAGAGAGAAGACAATAGGACTTCCAGTCAGCAAAGGAAAAAGGACGCACTAGGAGGAGACTCTGTGGTGGGGGGACTGGACTTCCGGTCGGCTCCAGAATTGAATGGCGGGCTTCCGGTTAAGGTTGCCAACCCCAGGTGTAAAGGAAAAGGATGGAGATGGTTTAGAGGATTCTAGGTTGCTTTCCTTTGGACACCAACCACAATATTTTCCAAAGAGAGTGAACCCCCCCAAAATTACAACACAATAACATCCAGTTTTGCTGGACCTAATGAGAGTTGAATATCTGGAAGCACAACAGGTTGTTCCTCCTCTGAACAGTACCGATTCTCTGCCAGAGCTTTTGCATTTAAAGTAAATGCTAAAGGTTGCATTGATTAAACCTTGACCTGTTCTACAGAATAGAACCATGAAGTCAGATTATTAAATTTGCAGAAGGCAGAAAACAGTTTGAAAAATAAAAGCGAAGATTCAAAAATATCTAGGCAGGCTTGAACAATGACCTGAAACAGACAAGATGAAATATATCATCTGGGAAGAAAAAGAAATTATACAGGATGGGGGAGACCTGGTTTGAGGGTAGTGTATCTGAAAACAAACTACTGTAGGTGCTTCTAATACATCATGAATTAAACATATGGCAGCAGGGGCCAAAGAGGCATGTGCTACATAGAGTTGTATTAATATACTCCAGATCACAAAAAGCAACTAATCCAACTGCCTCTAGCTTGGTCAGACTCTGCTAGGAAGATTGTACTGTGCCCAGTTCTGGGCACTGCAGTCTAAAAAAGAAAATTACAAACTGGAAGAAACTAACCCCTGTGAGATTGTTTAAAAAAGGAACTGGGTCTATTTAGCTGCAGAACAGAAGATTGAGGGGAGATGCAACAGTACTGTAGTCTTCAGGTATCTACCCTGTTTCCCTGAAAATAAGACCTCCCTGGATAATAAGCCCTCCTCTAAAATATTTAAACGCATGCGCAGCCTGTCCCTGTCATTTCCCGGGGGAGGGGAGAACACGCCCCACGCGCCCCACATGCACCTGCCATCAATGCCGAATGGCCTTGTGGAGGCAGATCCTGCAAACCCTAGCTATTGCGCCCCTTCTCTTAGTGGCGGCCACAAAAATGGAATGGAATACTGCATTCAGTTTTGGTCGCCACGATGTAGAAAAGATGTGGAGACTCTAGAAAGTGTGCAGAGAAGAGCAACAAAGATGATTAGGGGACTGGAAGCTAAAACATGAAGAACCGTTGCAGGAACTGGGTATGTCTAGTTTGATGAAAAGAAGGACTAGGGGAGACATGATAGCAGTGTTCCGATATCTCAGGGGTTGCCACAAAGAAGAGGGAGTCAAACTATTCTCCAAGGCACCTGAGGGTAGAACAAGAACCAATGGGTGGAAACTAATCAAGGAGAGAAGCAACTTAGAACTGAGGAGAAATTTCCTGACCGTTAGAACAATTAATCAGTGGAAGTCTTTAAGAAGATGTTGGATAGCCATTTGTCTGAAACGGTATAGGGTTTCCTGCCTAGGCAGGGGGTTGGACTAGAAGACCTCCAAGGTCCCTTCCAACTCTGCTATTGTATTATTGTATTGTAAAAACAGCAGCACGCCCAGTGGTGCTTGGGCTGGCACGAATGTGCTATTAACTTCAGGCCCTCTCTGGATCAGCTGTGCCACAGGCCGAGGTTAAGGGGCCTCCTGCACCTCAAAAATAATAAACCGCCCCGAAAATAAGGCCAAGCGCTTATTTCGGGAGTCAAAAGAAAATAAGACCCTGTCTTATTTTCGGGGAAACACGGTAAAAGAGTGTCATGTTGAGGAAGATTTGTTCTTTATCGCCCCAGGGGTCAGGACCAGAACTGCTGTGTTCAAATGATAGAAAAGTAGATTTAGATTAGGCATTGTAGGAAGTTAGCACCCACCCCTCTCCTAGGAAAATGAGATATTTTAGGAAATATTAAAAGGGCAGAATATTTCCCCTAAAAAGGAGGCAGAAACTCAGCTCCCCACCACCACCTTTGTCAATTGGTCCATTAAGGCCTGGGTCAGTCTATTCTACATAACAAAGATCTACCTCCTTCAGGCAGAGCCATAATAGAAATCCCAAAGCCCTTTCATTACATCATCACCCAGCAAGAGCCAACCAAGCCTGGGACTCAGGACAGCCTACAGAGTTGCCCCTGCATGGCCTCATGGGAGTCTGACAACCAATCAGAATACAAGCTCAAATTCAAAGCCCAACAGAGGGTATAAATCTCTCTCTCACTTACCCATGTGCTTTTTTGCTCAGGACCTTAAACCATGTGATCCTGTTCATTATTAAACCATCTTTCCAAACAGCCATTATGTTTCTAGTGCCTTTCTCCCCACTTGGAACTGAACCCAGATGGATATTTCTTCCAACAGCCTATTTTTGCACCATAAGTGCTGTGAACCAACTGAATTAGATGTCTTGTGAAGTGATCTATTTCTCCTTCAGCAGAGATCTTCCAACAGAGGCTGGATCACCTTTTGTCCAAAATGGTTTAGCAGATCTAGCATCGGACTTGATAACCTCTGAGATCCCTCCCAACTCTGATTCCAGACAAAATCAAATTGCTTAATAAAACATACACCATGCACACATTTTACCCTCTCTGCGTATATACATATGCCCATGTGGAATTCTAGTAAGCTGCTGTGAAGAACAGATTGCCATCTCATATTTTGTAATATGCAATGTTTCACTGATCAGTTATACATTTCAAAAAGAAGTAGTAAATCAGGCTTCAGTAACAATTGCTGAGAGCCTGTGCGGCGTATTGACTAAGGCAGTGATGGCAAACCTTTTTTGGCTGCCGTGCCAAAAGCGGGGGGAGCACAGGGGGGGGCAGCGTGCCACACCCATAATCTATGCTTGTGACTCCCCCAGCGCGAGTGCATGTGCGCGATCAGCAATCCTCCCCCACTTCTGGTTTGTTCATAAGGCCGATTTTCAACCTCCGGAGCCTTCAGGGGCCTTCAGTAGGCTTCCCTGCAGGCTCCGGAGGGTGAAAAACAACCTACAAGCAAACCGGCTCCTGAACTTTCGGTTTGCCCATAGGGTCAGTTTTTTTGCACTTTGGAGGCTTCAAGGAAGCCTCTGGAGGGCGAAAAATGGCCTCAAAAGAAGGCATGCGCTGGCCAGCTGACACTGCAATGCATCGCTGACAAATGGCTCTGCATGCCACCTGTGGCACGCGTGCCATAGGTTCACCATCACGGGACTAAGGCATCAGGCTAAAAACTGGGAGATGGTGAGTTCTAGTTCCATCTTGGGCACAAAGCCAGCTGGGTGGCCATGGGCCAGTCACTTTCTCTCAGCTGTAGAAAGAAGGCAATGGCAAACCACTTTTGAGAAACTTACTATAGGGATCTGTCCAGGATTTGTGTTGAGAATCAGACTGAGTTAAACAGACATGCACAAAGAAATGCATTTTGGGGGATGGAAAGTGTGTTGGAGCAGGTTTTTCCCATTTTCGCTGCTCAAATTAGGTTAATAACAGTACTGCTCCCGCCATCAAGTGTTTTGTGTATAGAATAAGCATCCATGCTTGCTATTAGTGAGAAGCTCTAAGACATGGTCACAGCATCTCCTCTTACAGGGGAGAACACCTGTCCCCAAGTTCTCACTGCTGAGATAGGGTATCAAAATGTTTAATCTGGGGGCAAAATCATTGCACACAACACCAGAACAGGAAACTAGACCCCTGGGAGGCCAAGAGTTTTCTGCCCATCCTTCAAACCTCCCCAGACTGGTTCCATATCCTTGTGACGATCATCTAAATGCCAGATTTCAACAGCCCAATTTTAGGAGGAGGGTGAAAGGGGGGCAGTTGAGCTGTCAGGGGTACCCTGCTTCCACTTTGCTCTTGTTCTTAAAAGCACTTTTTTAAAAAGGCTGGGAAAATTGGCGCTCCTCTTTTGGATGATGTCATTGAGTCACCAGATGGGGCAGAAACAGCAATTGTGGGCACGTTGCTCACTGTCTAGGAAGTCATCCTTCTGAATGTGAAAAAGTGACCCTGAAACCAAGCCAGCATGCAAAACACCTAATGCTGAGCTTTAAGGTGGATTTGCCTTAAAAAGTTTCAAAGGCAATGGAACAAAGGGACTATGCACTGTTATATTTGCTTTCTTGTTTTCGTTTTTAAGTCAACTGGATGACTCATTTGCAAATGTTACTCTAAAGCAGAGTCAGACAATTATGTTTAGTTTGGAAACAACACTTTTGTGATTTGTGAAGGCTTCCAAAGATAACCTGGAAAAAGATGGTGGGAGCGTTCCTGACACAAAGATAGCACATAGCAGTAGAACTTAGACTTATATACAGCTTCATGGTGCTTTACAGTCCCCTCTAAGAGGTTTACAGAGTCAGCCTATTGCCCCCAACAATCTGGGTCCTCATTTTACCCACCTCGGAAGGATGGGAGGCTGAATCAACCTTGAGCCGGTCAGGATTGAACTCCTGGCAGTGGGCAGAGTTAGCCTGTAATAGTGCATTCCAACCACTTGCCACCACAGCTCACAATGTTGTGGGAAAGGAAAGAGAGAGAGAAAGAGGGAGGGAGGAAGGGGAGAGAGAGAGAGAGAGAGAGAGAGAGAGAGAGAGAGAGAGAGAGAGAGAGAGAGAGAGAGAGAGAGAGAGAGAGAGAGAGAGAGAGAGAGAGAGATGCATTTCCCTTATCACATCTATTTCTGTTCCCCCTTTTTGTGAAATAAAAAACAGCCCCTTTTGCTGACAAATTTAACTGTAATAACTTCAAGAGGGGCTGTGCACTGCCCATCTGCAAAGGCAGACAAGAGTCAGTTGTCCAACAACAACTGGAGGGCCACCAATGTCTACGCTAACCCCAATGGTGGGTTCCAGACCCCTTTGCAACCGGTACCCTGTGCATGGGGCTGGGTGTCCTAGTCGAGCACATGCACATGCCACCGCCCTGCGACACCTAGCTGCTCGGTGGAAGTCAGGCAGGCACTACACGCTGTGCACATGTGTGCAATTGGCCGTTGCGTTATATACAGCTAAGGAACGCCGGCGAGCAGGTGGGCCAAATGAACCACCGTACCGGTACGGTGGCCGCTTCTCCTGGCTACTACCAATATGGCCATACCGGGCCGTACCCCACCCCGAATCCATCACTGGCTAACCCACTATAAAAAGAAAATTTGGCATAGGAGAAATGATTCTCCTCTACCTGCAGGGAAAGCAGGAACTCTCAGTCCCCTTTTCAGTCCAGTTGTGCTGCTCAGTTGCTTTGTCTCCGGTATTTTGCAGGCTGCTTGGGCACTCCGGGCCCCCACTGATTCCATCTGGAAAAAGGGCAGCTCCATCACTGAAGTCAAATGAGCCCCTAGCTAGCAAGTGGCATTAGTGAAAAATTAGCAAGGAGGTGATCTTTCCTTGAGACATTTTTGATCCTGCTGGGATTATAATGAGGCAAAGTGAGAGAAACACACACACAAAAAAACAAGCTTTGTGGAAACGAAGAGACAAAAATATCAAAGGTCCTTCCCCATTCCCCTACCTCTGGCAACATACTGAAGTTAAATTAAATACATTTCTTTTCTTTCTGATTTCTGTTGAAAGCCTGAACGTTCATGCTGTCAGGTTTGCTCTGAATATGTTCAACCAGGCAGGGGGAAGCTGAGGTAAAATATATTCCAGGAGCAGCACTAGCAAGAGCTAGTTTACTCAGCAGTTAAGCCATCAGCCTAGAAACCAGGAAACTCTGCCTACAGCCTTAGGCACAAAGCCGGTTGGGTAACCTTGGGGCCAGTCACTTTTTCTCAGCTCTAGGAAAGAGGTAATGGCAAACCACTTCTGAACAATCTTGCCAAGAAAACTGCAGGGACTAGTCCAGGCAAGCACCACTTTCTCTCATTCTCTACATTTAGTAATAAATCAGGCTTCAGTAACAATCACTCCCTTGTAAAGGGATAGGTAAGAGCCAGTTTGGTGTACTGGCTAAGGCAGGGGTGTCCAAACTTGGGAACTTTAAGACTTGTGGACTTCAACTCCCAGAATTCCTGAGCCAGCCATGCTGGCACAAGAATTCTGGGAATTGAAGTCCACAAGTTATAAAGGGGCCATCGTTCCCCACCTCTGGGTTAAGGCATCAGGCTAGACACTGGGAGATGGTGAGATCTAGTCCCACCTCAGGCATAAAACCAGCTTGGTGATCATGGGCCAGTCATGTTCTCTCAGCCCTAGGAAGGAGGCAATGGCAAAGCACTTCTGAAAAACTTTGCCAATAAAACTTCAGGGACTAGTTAAGCTAGTCACCAAGATTTGTAAAACTGACTCGAAGGTGCATATAGACACACATCAAGTTATCCTCTTCAGAATTTTTTTTTTAATCTAAATTTTCTTTTCTAAAGCAGCACAAATGATGTATGGTACCCAGCTGCATATCCCATGCCTTATCAAACCTTGCCCCTATTGCATATTATTTTATATTTTAATTGATCCTAATAAATATATTGCCCTCGGTGGGGATGGTGGAGGAGTGTCAGTACAGATGGTGTAATAGTGCCTTGAAAGGAAAACAAAAAAGTCAACATTGCAGATCTCAGTGTAATTTTCACAGTTTATGAAGTATGAAGGGTAAACAGTTTTTTCTTCATTTGTTAGAGATATCTCCCAGAATATTAGTAGAGAGGACTGAAGACTGATTATGCATGAAGGACATAGATTACTTCTTATGTCCCCAAGATCTACCCACAAACATACATATCAAATCCTGTGCTCTAGCCCTGGCAATAAACTCCCAGGGGTTTGCAAGCAAAACATTTGCAATTGAGAAATAGGATTAACTGGGGGGGGGGGGAGAGAAAGAAATCTAGCAACTTCAATGACAATACATTTTGAAGACTCAGCATAACTCTTTGCTGTTGTTGTATTGCTCCGAATAGAATATTATTTTAATGTAATGTTTTACTGGATGGCTTTATGGTCAACAATGCTTACATAAGAGAAGCCAAACTAAAACATGAGTGTTGAGTTAGTTACTGCCCCTTTCCTAATTTTTCATTAAGAATTTCTCAGCGGAGGTTACTTTCACAATGGTGAGAAGGGAAAATGGAAATGGAATGCATTGGTCCTTCTTGTAGATGATGCGGGGCAGGACTTGGAAGGGAAGAGGATAAAAGTTTCTGGTCCTGCCAGACCTCTTGACAGTTTTCACTACCATTAATTGAGATATTCTTCTAGATTGCCTGCAAGGTTAGGAGTGGGCAGCACTGAGCTGTACGCTCTTCCTTCTAGAGCAGGTGGGGCATTTGGCCCCTCTTGTTATTTAATGTCTAACCAAAGTTTCTAGAGGAGGTGCCCTACTGCCATAGGAGAGGCATCTTTAACATGCTGATGACAATCCAGTTGCATACTTACACCTTGAACCAAATAAGCAATGCTAAGGCCTGATCTGGTGCCTATAAACTGTTAAAAATTGGAAGGGGAAAGAAAATAGTTTGGGCTTATCCCAGGAAAATGGAGTGGCTGTTGAATTAAAATCTTCTGATTCCAGAAAAAGAAAACCCAACTGACTCTAGAACAAAGCAGTACTCCCGGTTCGGTCCGGTTCGCCCAAACCAGTAGTGGAATTCACGCCTGGGTCGCAGAACCGGCAGTGATGCAGGCCTGCCATGCCCCTGAATTGGTATCCTCGCCGCCGCTAGGCCGCCGCCATTCTGGTTATTAGTGACTATGCATGTGCAGTTCACTGTAAATTGTTCTGCGCATGCGTGAAGAACAATTTACATTGAACAGCACACGTGCACGCGTTGCGAACCGGTAGCAAAACCGGCAGCGACCCACCCCTGAGTACTCCCCTTGTGGAGAGCAAGTTTGCAACCTGGAGCTTTTCCTGTGCGCAAGACTCCTGCTTTAATAACAGTGGAAGTCATGGCAGAAGAATCCTTCTCCAGCTTCAGCTGGTACATTAGTTGTGGCCTTTCATGGAAGAAGAGGTTTTTCTGAGGTAATTCATGCTCTTGTCACTTCATGACAAGATGAATGTAATTCGCTCTATATGGGGCTGCCCTTGAGGGCCAATTGGGAGCTACAGCCAATTCAAAATCCAGCTGCACAGAGTAACAAATGAAGCCTCCTTTAGCCCCGTAACAGTTGGTAACACCACCATTGCAGAACTGCTGTTGGTTGCCAGACAGCTTCTGAGTGGAATTTAAGGTGCTAAATATCTGTGGAGATTCTCAGTCATCCAAGTCACAGTTGTCTCAAAGGTATTTCTCAGAAGGCAGCTGGGATTTTGGTTTTTCAAACAAAGGGAAAACGAAATCCAGTTGCCTTTTGGAAAAGCACCTTTGGGACAATTTAAGGTGCTGATTATCTTCTGCAAAGCCCTATTTGGCTTCAGACTGGCTCTCTGCAAGACTGTCTGCTCTGAGTGGCATATGCCCATCTGATAAGAGCCAGCAGAATGGGCATGGTATGGGTGCCTCCTCGTGCATAGTTTGAGCAAGCAGAAACCTGGGGCAAGCCTCTCGTGGCCCCCTCCTCTGGAAAACAGCTTACCTACAGGGGCAAGGATCTAAGGGATACAAGTCTTCCTATCCCTAAACAGAAGATAGTAGCAAAAAAAATAACATTTCTTTTTGCAATTCTGCCCACAGACAATGTGAGTGAAATAGCTTCCAATTGTTGGTTTGCTTGTTTTTCTCTAGGCTCAACTGTCTATCATCAGCATCCCATTAGTTCTGGAGTTCTTGTTGGCTGCCTTAGTTTTTTTTAAAAAAATCCCAAACCTTTGTCTTTTAATTTACAACAATAAATTTCAGCATGCTTTTAGCGTTCTCCAAATATATAGAAAACTTGTATGTTGGGGATCTCCTTTTATTTGCAAACCGATAAGCCAGTCTGCATTTGCTGTTAACATAAATAGTTTTTAAAGACAGTCAACAGGGCCAATGAAGGCTTCTCTGGTGATCCCTTTTAAACACAGCAGCCTTCACTAGGCTGCTTCAAATACTTGGAATCTACAGAACTGCTGCTTCTAATGCCTTCTTGATATGTAAGAATATTTCTGCCTGAATTTGAATTTTTGGTCATGCTCTGGGAGTAAGAAAGACTGCTGAATGAATCTGGAATGTTAGTCTGCATAATGAGACAATAACATTCTCACGAATACTTTCCTGTATTTGCTCAGCAGTTCAAATTTGACGTGGCAATAGCAGCTATTGTTTTAAAATATGTCTTGTGTATGATGCTGTAGTTTTAAAAAGGCAAGAAAGCCTTTATACTGTTTCAGGGATCGTGTAAAAGACAAGATTTGCCAATGCAGCCAAAAGCTACATGAGAAAAAGAAAGGGGAAGTTAATACATTTTAACACGTGGCATTTGAGGCTCTTTATGAAGAATCAGAGGATAATGTAAAACACTAAAAATATAGCATTTGCCCGTTAATCATTTATATAGTTCCATTTATATCAGTGCATAGGGGTAAACAAGATAGTCCTAATTTTTATTAGGATGCTGTCGGCCGTTTCCAGCTGCGTCACGGACAGCATGCTCTGAAAAATAGCTGGCACTGCGATGTAGATGTTTGACACTGGAATCGATGCGTCTTAAGCTATCCACACAGAGGCTGCATGCTGTGAATTGCCACCAGGAGCCTTTTGCATGAAATGAGGGCTCCAGTGCTCAGCAATGGAAGACTTTGGAATTCAGTCTTTAAAGTGCCTTCGGCTGGGCTTTTGAGTGTTGTTGCTTTGATCTTAATTCCAGCAGGAGATAAAAGAGAAAGGTCACTTGCTCTTGTGTGTACAGAAGAGACCGTGACTTTTTCTTGGTACCGGTATAATAGGGAGAAGGAGATCGATAGTTCAGGATGGTTTGTCATTTGCCCATACGATTCTGTTTCTAGAGTGCCCCCACAGAAGTGGTTTCTTGTGCATGGGAATGATAAGTTGCGCTCCAAGTGCAGGCACTCTTAGCGTAATCCTCTCCCCACCCCACCCCCACCTTTTTCCACAATCAGACTTCAGATTCTAGGCTAGATATGCGCCTCCACGACCTTGTTGCGCAAGGGCTGTGCACCCTCGGGGTTGTCGATGTGTTTCTCCTCTCGGTGTTGCCCATCTGAATAAAGGTTGGATAAACCCTGCTCTGATTTCTGCAGTCTCTCTGTGTGCTATCAAAGTACATGGCCCTCTGCCCGTCCCCGTGGACCAAGAAATCCCTGCTGCACGAGGGCCAGGATGCCTGACTGAAACAGTGCTGGGAGGCACTGGATTGTTCACATAGGTGAGAAGAACCTGGACGAAAGCTTCTCCAATAAATAGGTAAATTAGGGTACGAGTTCACATAGGCGTATTGCTTCTGCACTACAGCTGAAGAAGCCCTGTGTATGCCTGAGATGTTCTGTAGACAGGCCTCTCGATAGGATGGGAGACGCATAGATTGCGAATGTAGCAGCTGTTTCTCCTTCCAACTTACACCATCGGCCTGCATACATTTCCTATTGCACACATTGCTTGGCCTAAGGGCATCAGGAGAATGGTGGTGGACTCCATGATGGATCCCAGGCAGCAGTTTTGCTTTGGGGATCAAGCTAGCTTCGGGAAAGAAGTCCAGGACATCCCTGGAACTGGAACACTTTGGTGGATGCTTCCAGATGCCTAGAGAATGGAACTGTTCATGCTGTTCCAAGGTTGATCTTGAAAGGCTAGCTGTATAGGTTTCCTTTTCTCTCCCCAGCTCTAGTGGGTCGTATTCTTTATGTGTAAAGGGTCTGCAAGTTCTGTTGTCCTTTGGGAAGGAATTATATATACAGGGATGAGGCAAGTAGTGAGCTTCCAAATTCTTCTTCTTCTCAGAAGAGAAACCTAGCCTTGACTCCTGGGTTGCACTGCTATGCTCCCCTTCTTTATACAGATGATCGTTCTGGTGGAATTTTTGTTTCCCATGGCCTCTGGACACGGGAAGCTTATACTTATGATTATGCGGAGAAAGTTCCTGAAGAGCCCTGATTGGGGAATGAGGAGCATCACTAAGAGGACTTCCAATGTGTTTTCTGAGGTTAGCCTGAGATGTGGTTAGTAAATACTGTGGAGAGTGGTACACAGCAAAACCTGGAATAATCTTATCTTCAGAGCAGTGGCCTCTTAATTTCAGTGGATGGAGTATCGGTGAGTGCTCAATTGTCTCTCTGCAGCTTTCACTGGCTGGTCCCACAGTTTGATGAGGTGCCAAAAGCAAAGGTGGAAGGTTCCTCCCAAGCTTCTCGGCTGTTGTAGTGTTGGAGGAATGAGCCGGCCTATTTGACCCACTGGTGTTTTGAATCACAAATTGGGGAGTCCTTAAGGAGAATGTTGTTTGGAAGTTTTCGCTCCTACTAGACCAGTTCTCTATAGTGCGTGTAGCATTTTCCAGTGAGTTCCCAACACTGGCTGTTGATACCATATTCTTGGCTGCCTGCAGCATCTTAAGCACATTGGCTTGAGCAGAGTTAGCAGTGACATCTGGTTTGTAAATACGAACAGGACTCTCCAGGTTCTGGACTCCATTAAAACAGCTGTAAATACCCTGGGAATACAAGATGAAACAAGAAAAGAATGACAAATTGTCTTGAGAAGGAATGACCCATGATGATACTAAACTAGCCTTTTTTCCCCACAGAGAGAACTCGTAAATATTGAATAATTTTCTTTATCTATAAATACGAATAATAATAATAATAAAATATCTGAGCAAAACTAAATGCTAAACCCATATAAACCTGTATATCAGATTTTTCATCCTTGAAATAGGAAGATTCCGAGAAAGCTTTTTCTACTAAAATTAGTTAGGGAAGATTGAACAGAACTTTAAAAAAAATTCCTTTCAATTGTTGATCTTATGTGGAAAATCTTGATTCCACAATGAAGATCCAACAGCTCACTAAATAGTGATTGGAAAGAACTGTTCCCTCTTCTACAATGAGCTGATCATTCAGGCAGATGTTGTAGTATAATGAAGCTATCTTCTCTTTATCTCTCAGTATGGAATCTTGTGTTCAAGTTGTTAGCTTCATAACTGTCTTCATTCTGTATTTTAAAGTGTTTGCTGCTTAATTAAATTTTGTAAAATATTCCTCGAGGACCCTAATAGTGATTGTTAAGAGATGCAATGAATCTAGTGGCTGGTTAAGAAATTTCATGTAACTAGAATTCAGAAAATGGTTCTCAGATACATGACTTTAATTTAGGCATTTAAAGCTTTTAACAACAAAAGGAAATGAATGTTTTAATAGGTTAAAAACTCAAGTTATATAAAGTTATTTTCTGTCTGGCTTCTATTTATGCATGACTTGAAGCATCAGTGTTTTTATTATGTTTTTATTGCTTAGCTAAGGTGTTTATAATGGAAAAGACAAAAGGACTTGAAAATGTATACGCAATATAAGTGTAATAGAACTCAACAGGCAAATAAATTCTTGTTCAATAAGCATGATTTTTTTTCTTTCTTAGTAATTGTGGAAACTGTTTTCTAATTAATTTATTTTCAAATACATTTCACACAAATTAATGTTAGTGGCACCTTTCTAATTTGTTTTTAGAAATTCTGACAGCAGACCCCACCTCATAAGTCTATACCAGGAATGTTTGTTAGGACAGGATTATTAGTAAGGCTGAAAACTCTCCAAAAGCAGTTTAGAATAAGTTTTGGGGGATTTCCCCAAATATCAGAATCCTCTACTGCTCTGCTTGGGGCAAGTTTGAAAACCAATGTAACCATAGTTGAAATATTGGGTGGGAAGTATCTTTAAAATATGACAAGTTATAAACAGTGAAAATTCTTGAGTCTTATATGCACAGGAGTAATTCTCCGTCATCTTCTAGATTTTATTGCATCGTCTGAACTGGCAATCATTTTAGTTTGTATAAACATTGTATTGCCTAAAACACTCATAATTTGCAGCTCTTCACTTCTTGTTGTTGTGAGTGAAGACAGACAAAGTATCTTCCTACCTACTAGAATTACTGAGTTGTTTGGAATCAGACTACTGTTATCCACACAATTTCATGAGAACCCTTACTAAGCATTTAAGCTGTCACAAGTTTAATAAGATTTAAAATACCTAGAGACAGCAGGAGGCCTTATGTGGAGTGGGGGGACGACGACAAATGATTGAATAACAAATAAGATTGCCCCTTATGCATCAGTTAGCTGAAGCTGGGTTTAATTGATTTACGGCAGCACTTTGACTAGACAGACCTAAAGCTGCAAACTTGACAAAGGCACTGAGAGAAGAACAAATTTTTATTGTTATTTATTATCACATTATTATTTACTGTATTAAATTTATTTGCTACTCAACTTGCCACATATTTATCCCAGAATTCCCAGCCAGTTCTGCTCCAAAGGATTTTTTTGGGCTTTGATCACAATTTCCAATCCAAACAGACCATTGAAAATGTAGCCCATCAATTGTACTTTAAGCCCTTAGTCTGTAAACTGACATTCAAGTATCATCTTTGTTCTGGATCTCTCTGGAGACCCAAAGATCCGAAAAACAGGGGGATTTTGCATCTAGAAAAAAAAACTCCTATCTCTTGCACACAATGATTTGAGAGTATTTTAACCAAAATATGGGACGTAAAAATTAATATCCCTTTAAAGAGAGAAACAGTGTGTCATGTGTGCTCCTACTGACAAAATAGCTTTTTGAGGAAATGTCTTGGCAACTCAGAACCTAGAACATCTGAACACATTGATGATACCACTAATGTATTGCTAGATGTCCCGTTGTGTAGAGCCTTTTTTTAATTCTGTTTTTTTATCCGCATACTTGTCTTATTTTCATTTAAAAGAAAAATGTATTTTAAAAAAAGATAGTGTCTAGAAATGGGTAGGTAATTACTAAAGTTATACATCAATGTTCAGTATGGCTTTCGTAAAATATACTAAGCAGATTATATCAAGTTGTTTTTATGATACAAAATTATAATTTATGTAAGTATAAATTGGGAACCTAATGCAAAACGATGACTATATTATTACAAATGTTGAAAAGAAGAAAATGAAAAGCACCCTAAAATATAGATAGTTAATATGTAGAGTCAATTTTAGCATAGAACTTACTGTCTGTAAGGTGATGTTACCCCTAAAATCAAGAAAACAGCATCCAGTGAAGTGATGAGGCTGTTGAAATGGGAATTGGTGCCCTTGGAGGAATTGCTCTCTTCCAGCTTAATCTGTCTTCTCAGGGCAGGTTTACACCTCATGCTGAGGAATATTTTAGTCATGGTTTACCAGATGAACCACAGTTGGTGGAGTCCACCCAAAGTGTTGGACTATAAGTCATGTTTCATAAATCACAGCAGCTGAATCTATATATTACTGCATAGTGCAGTATGTGGAACTCAGCCTCAGAATAGTTGTTGTGGAGCAAGGAGCACACTGACGGGTAGGTAGAACACAAATCTAATGAATGAATTAATACTTTAAATTGTTCTTTTTTAACAAACATTTTTGCAAAAGAATAGCCCTAAAAATAAAGAGTATTTCCTGGGGGAATGGAAGAAGGATTTTGATTATGATTAGTATGATCATCAGATTTGTATCCCACTTTTGTTCATGCAACTCAAGGCCGCTTGCATAATGTTGTTTCCCACCTCCTATTTTCCATACAACCCCACCCCACCCCCCACCCGTGAGATGGGTCAAATTAAATGGCTCAAAGTTTACGGAGCTGGCTCTCATGCCTAACAGAAGACTAGAACTATCAATCTTTCTGATTCAAGGCCTACACCTTCATCCACACCAAGAGCGGGACAGCCCCCATTCTACTTGTGCTTTGAGGATCTGCTGCTTTTCCCAGGCCTTTGGCGAGGTTGAATGAAGTCTCCCTGAATAGTGTGGATTTATTTCTTTTTCCATCCCTGTCCAGCTCTTGTTATTTTTGCCAATCTTTATTTTGGTTTTTTAATTATTATATGCAGGTAGTACATATCAACTTATAACCATTCATTTAGGGACCGTTTGAAGTTACAATGGCACTCAAAAAAAAAAGTGACTTATGACCGTGTTTCACAGTTGCAGCATCCCTATGGTCACATGATCAAAATTCAGACACTTGGCAATTAGAATGCATTCATGACATTTGCAGTGCCCTGGCATCATGTGATCCCCCTTATATTGATCTGACAAGCAAAGCCAATAAAGAAGCCAGATTCACGTGAGAACTGTTAGTAACTTAACAACTACAATGATTTACTTAACAACTGTGGCAAAAAAGAACATAAAATGGGGCAAAACTCACTTAACAACTGTCTCGTTTAGCAATAGAAATTTTAGGCTCAGTTATGATCGTAAGTCGAGGGCTACCTGTACACTGCCAGTTCTTTAGCTGGTGTTGGCCTTCATTTGTACCACTAATTAATACGTAAAAATCATATTATTATTATTATTATTATTATTATTATTATTATTATTATTATTATTATTATTATTAACTTTATTAACTTTATTCATTAAACATGAAACTCAGCCAACTGAACATTCAAAAATGCATTACAAATACCAGTGACTGGTGCTAAAGGTTGATACGGTTTGCTGCCAGCTTCCTAGGTATCAACCAAGTACCTTCTTAAAATATAAGATGTTCCAAGTAGCACAGTTTTTTGCAGTTCCGCTGGCGTTATTGCAGGAAGCTACAATTTGTTTTATATTATTATTATTATTATTATTATTATTATTATTATTGTTGTTGTTGTTGTTGTTGTTGTTGTTGTTGTTGTTGTTGTATCACAGCGGCCAGTTGTTTCGCCGGATTTGGCATTGATTACTAGTCGGGCCCCACCCAGGGGCCTAGGACGTCGTAACATATTTTTGTAATATACGTGCAGATCCAAGCAGTGCAGCTTTTTGCATTTGACTGATGGTGATTTTGTCAAGTTTTAACTGTTTTAAATGTAATTCCAGTGCTTTTGGAATAGCACCCAGTGTGCCAATTACCACTGGAATTACCACTGCTGGTTTGTACCATAATCGTTGAATTTCAATTTTTAAGTCCTGGTATTTCGCGATTTTTTCATGTTCCTTCTCGTTGACCCTGCTATCACCTGGTATTGCGATGTTTATTATTGTAACCTTATTTTTCTCAACCAGTGTGATGTCTGGTGTGTTATGCACTAGTATTTTGTCTGTTTGTATTCAAAAATCCCACAGGATCTTGACCATCTGATTTTCGGTGACTACTACTACTACTACTACTACTACTACTACTACTACTACTACTACTACTACTTCTTCTTCTTCTTCTTCTTCTTCTTCTTCTTCTTCTTCTTCTTCTTCTTCTTCTTCTTCTTCTTCTTATTATTATTATTATTATTATTATTATTATTATTATTATTATTATTATTATATGATTGTATCACAGCGGCCAGTTGTTTCGCCGGATTTGGCATTGATTACTAGTGGGCCCCACCCAGGGGCCTAGGACGTAGTAACGTATTTTCGTAATATACGTGCAGATCCAAGCAGTGCAGCTGTTTGCATTTGACTGATGGTGATTTTGTCAAGTTTTAACTGTTTTAACTGTAATTCCAGTGCTTTTGGAATAGCACCCAGTGTGCCGATTACCACTGGAATTACCACTGCTGGTATTATTATTATTATTATTATTATTATTATTATTATTATTATTATTATTATTATTATTATTATTATTATTATTATTATTATTATTATTAGCAGTTCCAAGTAAAGCCACCTTCTGCAATTGATTGATGGCAAATTTGTCAATGCCTATGGTGTTCAAGTGGTGCTCCAGTTGTTTTGGGACTCCACCCAAGACGCCTATTACTATTGATACTACCCTTGCTTGCCTTTGCCATAGTCGTTCTATTTCTATTTGTAGGTCTTTGTATTTTGTAATCTTCTCCAGTTCTTTCTCTTCTATTCTGCTGTCTCCAGGCTCTGCCACATCCACTATCCAGACTTTTTTTGTCTTTCTTATCGACAACTGTTAAGTCTGGGGTGTTATGTGGCAGGTGCCTGTCTATCTGGATTCTGAAGTCCCAGAACAATTTAACTTTTTCATTTTCTATGACTTCCTCTATTTTATGGTCCCACCAGTTCTTGCTTGCAGGCAAATGATATTTCTTGCAGATCTTCCCATGCACCATTGTTGCTACTTTGTCATGCCGCTGCTTGTAGTCAGTGTATGCAATCTTCTTGCAGCAGCTTACCACTGTTTTTTCAGCTTCTTTGCATAGGCGACATAATATAACAATAACAATAACAATAACAATAACAATAATAATAATAATAATAATAATAATAATAATAATAATAATAATAATAATAATAATAATAATAATAATAATAATAATAATAATAATAATATGGGATTTTCGCATACAAACGGATAAAATACTGGCGCATAATACACCAGACATCACACTGGTTGAGAAAAATAAGGTTACAATCATAGACATTGCAATACCAGGTGATAGCAGGGTCGTCGAGAAGGAACATGAAAAAATCGCGAAATACCAGGACTTAAAAATCGAAATCCAACGATTATGGCACAAACCAGCAGTGGTAATTCCAGTGGTAATCGGCACACTGGGTGCTATTCCAAAAGCACTGGAATTACATTTAAAACACTTAAAACTTGACAAAATCACCATCAGTCAAATGCAAAAAGCTGCACTGCTTGGATCTGCACGTATATTACAAAAATATGTTACGACGTCCTAGGCCCCTGGGTGGGGCCCGACTAGTAATCAATGCCAAATCCGGCAAAACAACTGGCCGCTGTGATACAATCGTATCGTATTATAATAATAATATAATTATATTATTATGTATAATTTTTTATTGTTGTTATAGTTGTTGATTTTACTTGTGAGCCCTCGGAAGGGATGGCATTTGGGCAACACAAAAATGCGATTAAAAAAACAATAAATAAATAAACTGCCTGTGCAGGAAGATCACTTACCCTGCTTATAGCTAGAAGGAAGTCAAGTTTGTGGGACTTTGGCACGGAGTGCCGCAACTTCCAGAACACCAGGTGTTCCCAAGCAAAGACAAGCAGGCTCAGCCCCATTGCCACCAGCAGCATATAAAAGACCCCTGCCATGTTATCGATGTCTAGCTTACTGCTCATCACTTCATTCTTTTCATTTTGGCAGATACCAGACAACCACACAGTCTCCAGTTTTTGGGTTTCACCTGCAAAACGACACACAAACAGACAAAGGGTAGAAGAGGGAATACTTTTAGCTAAAGAATCCATCTGACATTAAATAACTTCCCCTTTGTGGGCCAACTCTTAACATTTCTGGGGGAGGGGATGACGATGTTTGGGGTGCATGAATTTTGCAGAAAAGAGAAAAGAAAGTATTGTCTTGTTTTGAAAAGGTTTTTTGCTGTTATTTTTTTTAATGTCTGCGCCAAGTGACCATTTTAACATGGCCAGATCTGAGGTTGAAAAAAAAAAAAACCATGATAGTAGCTTCTTCTCCTTCAGTGCATCGTATTTGCTTGTTTTTGTTTTTGCTACTTCTGCATTTATGTGGCTGAACTAATGATGTAGGCAAAACACAATTATGATTTCAAGTTTTAACTTCCAAGCAGTGCAAATGTTCAAAGGAACCGGAGTGTAGCTATCATCTTCCTTCGCTCCCATGGAGTTCAAAACCGCGAGCACCTGGTAGGTGCAGCCTTTTAGATCAGTGGAACAGCATGAGTGGGTAGTGACCAGCTCATTATCCTGACTGCCAGTTTCTCACTTAAATCAGGCGATTAACAGCAATGTACATAAAGCTGTGCCTCAAAGTCAAATCTCTGTATCCGAACCAGATATTGAAAACATACCAAATGTAGTGGTACACTCAATTAAGTTGACAGACAATTATAATTGAGCAAGAGGGATCTCTATAAGCTTCCAAGGCAGACTTTTTTCTGGAGCACATTGCCTTATTGAAACCTTCAATCTGCTAACAAATAAAGCTGTACTTTAAACCAGAGATGTCTTTAAAACCTGCAAATGCTGAAGTACATAACTGAATATATGAAAGTCTATTTGTTAAACCTATCTCTTCCTTTACATTAGTTTAGTGTCTCTTTCACAGGAATGGCATCCAGGCAAGCAGCAGTCAGAGTTTTTTTTTTTTCAACAGGCCAATGCTGATAACTAGGATATGCTCATGTTTGCCAGATCAGAGAACCTGGGAGGTTAGATCTAAAGCGCTACCTAGTTCAGCATTGTGTTTGCACCAGTGGTGGGTTCCTGCCAGTTCGGACCAGTTTGGCCGAACTGGTAGTGGTTTGGTGGCCTGGGTCACTGGAACCGGCAGCGACCCAGACCTGCCACACCCCAGGACTGGTTCTCTGGGCAGCGCCATAGGTGCCGCCATTTGATTTTTTGCTTCTACACAGAACAATTTTTATTGTACTGCGCACGAGTGAACCGGAAGTAGTGACTGCCGGAACCCACCTCTGGTTTGCACAGGGGGCAAGTGAGAACCCTAGAAAGAAGAAATCCAATAGGACTTCCATTCAGATTCCAAGGAGTTAGAATAGAATACTAGAGTTGGAAAGGAACTTGGAGGTCTTCTGGTCCAACCCCTGCTCAGGCAAGAAATCCTATACCATTTCAGACAAATAGCTGTCTAATCTCTTCTTAAAAACTTCCCGTGTTGGAGCATTCATAACTTCTGGAGGCAAATGATTCCACTGACTAATTGTTCTAGCTGTCAGGAAATTTCTCCTTAGTTCTAGGTTACTTTTCTCCTTGATTAATTTCCATCCTTGCTTCTTTTCCCTTCAGGTGCTTTGGAGAATAGTTTGACTCCCTCTTCTTTGTGGCAGCCCCTGAGATATTGGAACAATGCTATCATGTCTCCCCTAGTCCTTCTTTCTCTTAAGCTAAACATACCCAGTTCCTGCAACCGTTCTTCATATGTTTTAGTCTCCAGTCCCCTAATCATCTTTGTTGCTCTTCTCTGCACTCTTTCTAGAGTCTCCACATCATTTCTACATCGTGGTGACCAAATCTGAATGCAGTATTCCAAGTGTGGCCTTACCAAGGCATTATAAAGGGGTATTAACACTTCACGTGATCTTGATTTATGATCAAGATACCTTCTGCTTCCTTATAGTCCTTCACCTATGACCACAAATGAGCCCAAAATTTCTGTTGCTGAGGCAGTTGTTAAGTGAATTTTGCCCCAATTTTACAATCTTTCTTGCCATAATTAAGTGAATCACTGCAGTTATTATGTTAGTAACAGGTTGCTAAGGATACCTGATTTCCCCCTTGACTTTCTTGTCAGAAGGTCACAAAAGATTATCACATGCCCCCTGGGATGCTGTAACTGTCATAAATGCATTCTAATTGCCAAGCATCCAAAATTTGATCGTGTGACCACGAAGCTGCTGCAATGGTTGTAAGTGTGAAAAATTGTCATAAGCAGTGGTGGGATTCAGCCAGTTCGCACCCCTTCGGGGGAGAACCGGTTGTTAACTTTCTGAGCAGTTTGGTGAACTGGTGGTTGGAAGAAATAATTAGGGCAGATAACCGGTTGCTAAATTATTTGAATCCCACCACTGGTCATAAGTCACTTTTGTCCATAGTATTGTTAACTTCAAATGGTCACAAAATAAACTGTTGTAAGTCGAGGACTACATATTCATATATGAATGTGAATACTTTATTATTTAGACCAGTGATGGCTAACTTTTTGTTGTTGTGTGCCGAAAGTGCGCGCAAGCATGCCTGTGCGACAGTGGCCCCTCACCCATTATACAATGTGTTCAAGACACCTCCCCATGTGAGCCGCCCCAACCCCCTGCGCATGCACAAATGACCCACCCCCCGTGCTCTCCCCACGCCCCATTTTGGCCTCCCTACTAGGCCTCCCTGCCGCGTCCTGGAAGCAAAAATGGGCTGTGGGGGGCGCACCTCCCTGCACGCACCCCACCTCCTGCGCATGGACATGCGACCCCCTGTACATGTCTCCTGCATGCCATCCGCACATGTGTGGCAGAGACCCAAAAATCAGCTGTCTGGTGGGAGGTGCATGCGCATGCGCGGTGGACCTGAGCTGGGGTGATGGCTTGTGTGCCCGCAGAGATGGCTCTGCCTGCCACCTGTAGCATGCGTGTCATAGGTTCGCTATCACGGACTTAGACAATAAATAAGAGCTAAATAATAATGCTTTGCAGAAAGACACATTCTGTGCATGCGCCAGGACACATCAAAGGTATTCCAAGTTTGTTTTGTAACTTATTGTATTTCCTGTAATTGGCATAAATATTTATTTTGCTTTCCTCTTCTCTTTCTTCTCCTTCTACATGTGGTTAATAAAAGCTCCTAAATTTCCCCAGCTCTAATGCGTATTAAGCACATGCTTGCATGCTTACTTATAGTGTATCAGCCACTTATTAAAGCTGCTGAAGTAGCGGAAAATTTAATTCCTGCGGAAGTGAGGAGAGAGAGAGAAAGACCTTTTCAGGGAACTGCCAGGAGTTTGGCTTCATTTAATATGAATCTTCGTAGGGCAGAGGGGACCAGTTTTCCAAAAACTTTTCAACGTTTTCTCCAATGACTAAGGAATTCATCATCAATATTCAGCACCAGAATTTTGGTGTCTAGGACAACATTCAACCCATATATTAGGAAATAAGAGGAAATAAGAACTAATGATGCTTTTCATAACCGTTGTGTTGTTGTAATAGAAAAAAAATAGCTGAAGAAAATCCTTTCCATTTTAATGAATTTCAGTCTGCTGAAGTTTTGGAGCTACTTTTATTTCCATCTTATAATTCAATTTTAATTTATATGTAACAGAATAAGAGAGTTAGAAGGGACCTTGGAGGTCTTCTAGTCCAACCCCCTGCTTGGGAAAGAAATACTATACTAGTGGTCCGCAGAAAAATTATTTGCATCTTTTATATTACACTAAATACTATTTATCTTTAAAAAAAAATCATATCAGTGGTCTGTGGGATTTAAAATTATGAATTTAGTGGTTCCTGAGGTCCAAAAGTTTGGTGACCCCTGTCCTATACCATTTCAGACAAATGGTTATCCAATATTTTCTTAAAAACTTCCAATGTTGGAGCATTTACAACTTCTGGAGGCAAGTTGTTCCACTGATTAATTGTTCCAACTGTCAGGAAATTCCTCCTTAGTTCTAGGTTGCTTCTCTCCTTGATTAATTTCCACCTATTGCTTCTTGTCTCAGCCTTCAGGTGCCTTGGAGAATAGCTTGACTCCCTCTTCTTTTTTGCAACCCCTGAGATATTGGAAGGCTGCTATCATGTCACCCCTAGTCCTTCTTTTCATCAGACAATGTGAACAGTACATTTGCAAATAACCACCGAGAGAATGGGAGTAGCCATTTGTCTTCTGGTGAAAATATCTGCCCTCTTCCCAACTTGCAGATGCTGCTTTATCCTGCTTTGTTTCTATCAAAGGAAATGGGAAATGCAGATATAAAGTTGAAAAATCATTGAGTGGAAGGACTGACTTACATGCTACAGGCATGTCTCACTATCTCCGATTTTTATTTAATATCCATACTTTTATCTGCCACAACGATATAGATAAATATTTAAATTCTGCAGATAATTTTGTATTACAGGTAGACCTTGACTTACAACAGTCCATTTAGTGACTGTTCAAAATTACAACAGCACTGAAAAAAAGTGAATTATGACTGTTTTTCACATTTACGACCGTTACAGCATCCCCCCCCATGGTCACATGATCAAAATTCAGACGCTTGGGAACTGATGATGGTTGCAATGTTCCAGGGTCATGTGATCCCCTTTTGTGACCTTCTGACAAGCAAGATTCACTTAACAACCTTGTTACTAATTTAATAACTGCACTGATTCACTTAACAACTTTGACAAGAAAGGTTGTAAAATGGGGCAAAATTCATTTAGCAAATGTCTCACTTAGCAACAAACATTTGGGGCTCAATTGAGGACTATCTCTATAGACCCCCCAAAAGTGGAATTTATCAGATATGAAGAATGATGGATTTATCAAGCGTGAGATGTAACAAAAAAGTTTATTATTAAATGTTGGAAAGTTGCGGCCTCAAGGTTACAATCTTGAACCTGTGATACGTGCTCACTTTTTATCTGTAAACGGGCTGGTGTAATGGAAAACAAATCATCAATATTATTCCCTGTGATCAAGGTTTAATGATTGTTTCAAAAATGGACTGCATGTTCCCTACTTTAATCATTGTTTCAAAAATGGACTGCATGTTCCCTACAGAATATGAAATATAATCTCTTTTTGTTGTTTTCTTTTTCCTTTGGTCCTTATGTTTGGGGTTTTGTTATTGTTGTGTTTTTGTTTTATGCCTCTATATTATAATAAAGAAAAAGCTCTACTCTGAACTTGGCAAATCATTGTGACCCTGGAAGAAAACAAATAGGATGAAGCAGTAATTTCTCCTAAATATTAGCTAGCAATGTGTGACTAACAGAGGAAACAACCCACCATCTCCCAGGAATTGCAGGAGAGCTAAATCAATTGTTCTCTTCCACTTGGAGTCCTTCTGGAGGGCAATGCCATAGCCAGTGGTGGCAAAGACTTTCCCACTGCCAATGGTAACCAGCTTGCAACCCTCATCCTTGCCAGCCATGTAATTGAGCACTGCGGCATCATAGATAAAAGCATCCAGCTTTCTGGAATCAAGCAGACAGAAAAAAGCAGATTAGAGAACAATTGCTATGAAACACAATAGGAGGAAACTAGGAACTCTGTCCAAGTTGGGAAAGGCTGTATTAGACAATAGGAATGCCCCCGTTTTTAAAATGACTCTGAAGAAGTGCTTTGAGCTTTGTAACAGTGTAGCATGTCTCTGTTATTTAAGGGAATCTGATCTGTTTTCAGGCTTCTCAGACAAGTCAAGATTTCAAGGCAAACTCAATGCTTCTCCAGGCTTACTTGAAAGCCAGGTAAAAATCAGAATGTGTTCATGAATACTTGTCTTCATGTGAGATCTTAAGCCATGTTCCATGTTCCAAAGCATGCACAATCCTGCATCAGGTACTGCTCAGAGGTGGTATTCACCAGGTTTTGACCAGTTCTGGAGAACCAGTAGTGGAAATTTTGAGTAGTTTAGAGAACTGGTAAATACCACCTCTGACTGTCCCTGTCCCCATCTATTCTCTGCCTCCCGAGTCCCAGCTGATCAGAAGGAAATGGGGATTTTGCAGTAACCTTCCCCTGGAGTGGGGTGGGAATGGGGATTTTACAGAATCCTTCCCTTGCCATGCCTTCCAAGCTACACTGACCAAGCCATGCCATGCGCACAGAACCGGTAGTAAAAAATTTGAATCTCACCACTGGTACTGCTGGGGTTGAACTAATTAGAGAATGCCAACGCTGCAACTTCAGCTGGACTATAGACTACAGGGCCATTCTTCACATAGAAAGAGTGACCCACAGGCCAGGTGAGTACATGAACCTGATCCAGACATCTTTCATCCCATTAGCATTTTCATCAAATATTCTATCTCTCGGGCTTCCCACCAAAGTAAATTGTAAATTAATTCTTGCTTGGTTGATTATTATTTAAACCTATTCAGGGTACTACCAAAACCCTAATCAAAGAACTGCCAAGGAGAACACCCCAGCCCCACCCATACTGATAGGCAAGCTCCTGTACATAAATAGGGAGCAAACCCCACACTCACAATGGAATGGGACAATTCAATACAGCCAACTGCCATGGCCAACTCATCACACTAATTCGCCGTGGCTAACTTGCCACAGCCAACTATGTAAAATAATTTATAAATTATTTTAATTTTTGTAATTCACATTTCATTTTGTCCCTCTTTTGGCATACTTTCTTTCATGATTCTATTCCACTATTTCTTTGATATTAGTATAAGTCTTGTCCCACGGTGAGTTGGCCACGGCGAGTTGTTCCACAGTGAGTTGTCTGTGGCGAGTTGGCCACGGTAAGTTGGCTGTGGTGAATTGGCCATGGTGAGTTATTGTAGACCCCAGTCACTAACATTAATTATGTTTCCTAGCAATTAATGAAATGTCTGCAAGCAAGACAACCCAGCTCAGAGAGCACTAAGGATTCAACAGTTCAACCCTAAGCTACACATATGCTCTTCTATTGGAGACATCAAAGTGTCTCTTCACAGGTTCACCTTTTCAGATGGAGAAGGGAGCAAGTAAGGTTGTCATATGAGAGCATGCAAAAATGCTATCGGTAGGCTGAATACTGGTAGAAGTTCCATTATAGTTAATGCCATAAACATTAGCAATATATAGAAAGCTCGGACATCAAGGAGGTTTTAACACACAAGGAGGCTACCATAGGCTGCCCCTTCTAATATGGTGTTATACTCAACACATGTGCCTACTATTTGAAAGTAATTGTAGATACAACCCGCTCAAATTGGAATGCCTATGTAATTTTTTTCTCACCTAAACGAAGTAATTACTACAACCTGAAAGGACTAAGTCCTAGAAATCAATGTTGGTGCTACTTGAAAAGGAGTAGAGATCTTGTCCTAATCAGATCTGGTTAGAAATAATGTCATTAATTCGCACAGAAATCTTGAGTATGAAGAAATGGAAAGCTACCCCATTTTGAGGCTGACGAGGGCGTCTTCCACTGAGCGCTGGTTGTATTTTACCATGTGGGAATGCATGTCGTGGTAATTGCTCCGGATATTTCTCTCTGTACTACCATTGGGAACTGTTCCAAATCGGAACGGAGGATACTGCTCTTGAGGTTTTTGGAACTGAAAAGGAAGACCAAAAGAAAATAGTTGGTGCATTTTATTCAGCACCAGAGTCTAGTCTAGAAAGAGATGTGTGCATACTTGTGTACCTTCCATTTTACAGGTTGAAAAAGGAGGTTATGTACACATTTATTTTATTTTAGCTGATAACTTTGATTGCCACAATGTTCCAGTTACATTTTACAGAGTCATGATACATTCAAGGAAATGAAGAAAGAAAAACTGCTATCTTCAGTCACATCAAAGTCAAATATAAGAGCACAAAATGGTTTCCCAGAAAATTGCTTGTTGTAATATAGATACAGAGACCATTATTTTTAGTAACTTTTGCTGTTAGCCAAAAATGAGTTTTCACATGGCTGTTCTCCAAAGACTGGTTTCCTATGATAACAAATACTTATGTAAATTCAGGTTCTGACAATTATCATGCCCATGAACAGGGATGTGCGGTCAGGGGAGGCAGGGGAGGCAGAGCCTCACTGCTCTCATCATGAAAAGAAAAAAAGGGAAAAGGGAAAAGGCACACATGGTCCGATTCCCTGCCTTCCTGAGTCAACATGAAGGGGACCGCGGAGCGTGCTCTGCCGGCTCGCGCTCCACGGTCCCCTTCATGTTGACTCAGGAAGGCGGGGAATGGGATCACATGTGCAGGAGGAGCGCACTCCGCGGTCCCATTGCTCGCGCTCCGCGGTCCCCTTCATGTTGACTCAGGAAGGCGGGGAATGGGGCCACGTGTTCAGGAGGCTGAGGCTGCCTCAGCCTCCTGCACTCGTGGTCCCATTCCCCACCTTCCTGATGATGTCACCAGCCTCACCAGCCATAAACCTCACCGCACGTCACTGCCCATGAAAGACAACTGAGTGGTCTCCATGTGTCTTGCATTTTGACTATTTGTCATGTTTATTTATGTGAAGTTATTTGGAAAATTTATAGGGCCATCGATCTGAAAGAAATAACTCTGAGTGACTAACAAATAAAGCATTAAAACGGTGTTCATAAAAAAACTGATACAAAACTATATAGAGTGCAATACTAAAATATTAAATAATAATAAAATAATATAAACATAGCATTATAATCAAGGGAATTCACACATTATTAGCAATTCATACACTGTCATATTGATTGGGCTTTAGTATCTTGGCTCTAATACCTGAGGAAGCCAGGTCCTCCTATCCTTTCAGTGCAGGATCTGGTTATCTGTATGTTCAGGAGTAAGGCCGTCCCAGGGGGGGCAGGCTCTGAAGTAGAGAAAGCATGTCTCCTGGGTCCCATAAGAGAGGGTTTTGTCAGGCGCCAAAGACCAGGTCCACACGGAGCAGTCCATTTAAATGATGTATTGCTAAAAGCCTACGCACATGAATTTTTCTCAACAAACGGTTGAGCATCTGCTTAGAGTTCGATAAGGATCAATGAAAGTCAAGGGTGGGAGTTGGACTTTGTTTGTGGCTATGTAGTGATTCTAGGCTGATTCCTCTTTTCACCTCTTCGGCTGACTCTGCCATTCCTTCTCCTATAGGCAGGGGTAGACCTCCTGCATCATAGTGAGCGGCAGCATTTTTGGCCTCCCCACGCTCCAGAAGCTTTCCTCGAGGCTCCGGGAAGGCAAAAATGGCCTCCCCATGCTCAAGAGGCCCCCTGGAGGCCAGAAATGGACCCATTTCCAGCCTTCCTGAACTTCCAGTAGGCTCGTTTTTCACCCTTCCCGAGCCTCCACACTGCGCTTACCTGCATCCAAAACGGGCTGTGCGGGGACTCCTGGGAGGGGTGGTCGGGACCATCCAGGAGTGAGATTTGGGGTTTCTCTGAACTGCACAGAATCCTAGCTAGAGGTTCTCCCAAACCCCTGTGAACCCCCAGCAGCCCACCCTTACCCATAAGTATCCAGAGCCTGCCCACCTTGATGGACCTGGTTGAAACCACTGGAGAAAAGTTATTCCAAAAATAGCCTGGCTCTGTGACATGCAGGGCTTTAATGGTAAGAACAAGCACCTTGAGTTGAATCTGGAAATCTATTTGAAACCAGTGTGCTCCTTGTCGTATTGATGCATTGATCGAGTTATTTATTTATCACTCTCAAAGGGCAACTCTGAGTGGTGTACAAATAAAATATTAAAATATAAAAACAATTTAACTGTAAATCCAATGTTAATTAAAAGAAGGTCTTCACGGTTGCTCACCAGCCCCATGGCTGCATGATCCTCTGAGAGCCCCCAAGGAAGACAGCAGAGCCGTTAACACTGTTGTGCCTCACACTGCCCTAGACTTCTATTCAAAATGGGGGTAAACCAAATCCAACTTCACAAACCTTCACTGATGAGCAACAGCATCTTAAACAACATGTCTTAAACAACAAACCATACTTGGAGCTCATCAGCTCCCAGCAGCATGGCCGATAACAAGGGATTCTAGGACAAATGGGAGGCGTTAAGTTGCTACCGTTGATCTTTCTGGTGACTTACTCCAAGGTCATTAATGTTGGCTACCACCCTCACATTATCTTAATAAAACCGTCACTATTGCTCACCTTCCTATCGCTCAGTCCAGAGACGGTATCAATATATTGCTCCTGGATCATGAATGCTGCCAGGTTTGCAGTGTAGCTGGCTAAGAAGATGACCGCAAAGAAAGCCCAGACGAGGACCATAATTTTACTGGTGGTGCCTTTGGGATTTTCAATGGGAACAGAATTGTTGAAAACCAGAGCCCAGAGTAGCCAGATCGACTTGCCGATAGTGAAGGATGGCCCACCGGACTCTAGAAGGAGGAACGTAAATAATGAATCTTTCTTGAAATAAGAAACAGGCCTCTTAACACTAAAATAAACTTGCAAGGCATGGTTCTCATCGTCAGTATTATGAGTGATATCTGAGAGATGCAACTCTGAAGACTTTTCATTCATTGATACAAAATTTCGTAAAAATGAGCATTTTTAGAAGCGTACTTTGGAATTTGGATTGCTTTGCTTACTGCTTTAACGCTTTTGGAGATAAAACTACCTCTTTAGGACTAAAGCTAAATGTTGTGGTTTATCTTTGCTAGCTGATGGGAAATAACTAGAAATATTCAAACGCTGGAAAAGGAAAAGCAAACTAGGGAACAGGCACTGAACATCAGCATCAGGAGGATCAATTTAGCTATGATATGAGAAAAAACTCCTAGCTACTTGGGATGGATAAATGTGCTTATCAGTCTTGCAGGTTACAAGCTGACCGTTCTGGATAAAAGAAGAGAAAAAGGAGGCAAAACACAGAGTCAGTCAGGAAAGGCTGAATCAGAAAAGGTGAGATCTGCTGTCGGGACACAAGTGTTCTGACCCAGCCTTAGCAGAAGCAAGAAACAGACTCCTTGTCACAAAAAAACCCCTCTTTATTTACCTCTTGTGAATTAATTGCATTCACCCACTGAAAAGTCCAGGCAATAGTCCTTCAAGGAGTTAACTGCAGTAACAGACCTTATCAGTTCCTTGCAATAATTGCAAAGCCATGAGTTCCCAGCCAAAAGGCTGCAAATTAAGTTCTGGCAAGCAGTCTTTGTGACACGCAATACAAGGAGCAAAATCTTCAGAAATACGAAATGTTGTCTCCTATGACAACCACTCCCCTTTCCTTCTATTAATTCCCCAGCCAGGGAGAGGCCGTTCAGCACCCTTGTTTGCTTCCAGAGTCGCCTCCTTGTCTTCCATTGCTCACCTCTTGTAATTGCTCTGTGCATATGTGCATCTGGAACAGACCCCAGCTGTTCCTCCTCCTCACTCATATCAGCCTCCAAAGGCAGTTGCTTCTCTGGTGGCTGAGAAATGTTGGAAGGCACTGGCTCTATATCTGTATCCGGCTCAGAGCATCCATCAGAGCTTTCCCCAGAACTGGCCAAAGTTCCTCCTCAACCTCCTTATCATCCGAGTCTGCCACCAGCTCTGCTGGGAGTTGGTGGGCCACAACAAGAGGATAAAAAGAACAGGGGTGTGGAGAGGCAGAAGATCATGGCTGTGTACCAGATACACGTGCCCACCCTCTCTCTAACTATTCCCCAGCTTCTTTAGCTCTATAACTCATCTGATCAGAATTCCATTCAAGATTCCTCAACTGGAATCTTCAATTTGATAATCTGCTTGAACGTTCGAGAGACAGAATCCTCCCTGTAGGATCTCTGTGTGTTCTTTGACTCAGTGTAACTTGCTTGCTTGTTGTTGAGTAAAAACAGATTGGGCTGCTTTCATTTTCATATATTTGGTGGTCATTCTGTCCTTAAAAAGGGGAAACTGTGATTCTCCAATGTATTTAAGTGTAGGTAACTTGTCTACAACCACGAAAATGCACGTGGTTCTAATTAAACCATAATAATGGGACATTTTTGCAAAATACTTTGGAATAACGAAGCCTATGGGTTTATTAAATATTCCAAGAGATCAGCCATTGAGTGTTTAAATGCATGAACCTAAGTCTAGCCTTAATGGTACTGTGTATGCCATTAAACATACATATATTATCCAAGAGCTGAAGAAGCTTCTTGGATGAGAAGTGAAATGTCTTCCAAGAAAAACAAGAAAGTCCAGTTGCCTCTTGAAAAAGCAAATTTGGGACAACCATGACCTGGATGACTGAGAATCTCCATAGATATTTACCTATAAATATATTTAAAAGTTAATGGCTACATTTTTGCCATGTCCCTTTGACCAGCTAGATTGGCCCAGGCCCTACACTGGTGTTACATGCCCTATAACTGCTCCTATTCATTGGAGTCATCTGAGAAGGTGAAGGAGCAAGATCAACATAATCAGCTGTCGGGAGTTGACTCTGAACAGCAAACACTGATAGCAAAGGAGAACCGAGAGTCAGAAAAAGGAAAAAAAAGATGATGCTGGCTTACAGGCAACCCAGAATAATAGAAAGTTTTATCCCTCTCGGCACACACAGCTAAAACGCAATCACAGGAAGGAAAGCAGCAACACGCTGAACTTGGCCAAGCACTGCAGATTTTCCCTGGGATTAGAGCTGTAACATTTCATTTCTTACAGCCGCTGAAATGGGCAGGAAACGATTCAGTCTTATGTTGTGGCAGGTCATCCTAGCCAAGAAATGTGTGCCTGGTAGGTCTTACTTTTTCCTTTAAACATTCTTTCAGGCTGCAGAATACATGCGTACATACATACATACATACATACATACATACATACATACATACATACATTCATTCTGCAGACTTTAGTCTTGATCCCATTGATGGAAATGGTTTAGGAGTTAACCGATTCAGAATTCTGAGACTCTTCACTGTTTTCATGTTCTTGATCTCTGTACATTACACAAAAGTCTCAAAAAAATCACTACAGGAAATCTGGGTACAGAGATTCCTTCAATTTCTAAGCGGGAGGAAAGTGGTGGGTCCAAGTTCTGAATATTTCATTTTTTTAAAACTTACATTAGGAAAGTCTTTTTTGCTTTAAATGAAGAATGCATCAAACAAAACAACAATCTGAAAGTGTAAAATACACTTTAAGAGAGAGAGAGGGGGGGGGAGAGGGAGAGGGAGGGAGGGAGAGGGGGAGAGAGAGAGGAGAGAGAGAGATTCCAATAAGGCAATCAGGAGCTTCCAGGTGTCCCGCACCCTGCCAAAGAATATGATGGAAGCTAAAAAAAGATTGTTTATTTTTACTCTGGGCTCCTCTCTCCTTCTAATTAGTTTGCCATCTCATTTCAGCATCCTTAACTATGATCTCTGAACGACAGCAAATTTTCCAAGGTGAGAAATTCGGAGAATTCTCTGGAAGGTGAGATGACTGGACAAAGGTGGCAATGGACAGTTGGGAGGAATTCATTCCACTCAGACCCTTTTCATTATCTACATGTCAGGATGTATACATTTTACCAAGGATAGAGGTCAACAGAGCTTGCGTCTAAAAGCAGCTGTGAGAAAGCTCTCCAAATCTCTAAGATGTGGGACCCATTATTAGTTGGAGAATCTGCTCAAGAAACCTACAGGCACTTTTGCAGATCAGGCTAATCTAGCTTGCTGATGACAGTTCAGGGGCAAAGAACTGTTGAAGAACTGGCCAGGACTAGAATGGAGGGATTTTCACACAATGCTTAGTAGCAACCTGGGTCAGAATGAACAAAAAAATAAAAGACAAGCTACGATGTGGCCTAGAATGTTTTTTTTTTACTGTGGATCAAATCAAAACAGTGTCAAGGGTATGATGTTTATAGGACTACCTACAAGATTCAAAGGAGAATCTTTTAATTATTGTAGAGAGGTCAGAATTTTAGGAGATGGTGCAGTTAATCATATAGGGGTGAGAAAAGTCGTTTTCTGACATTTCCAGTTCTATACATCCATTCTAACATTGTTCTTCTTTGCATTTGATTGGTCTGTATAGCTTGCCCAAAAGACTCTTGGATGGCTCTTTTCATTAATAATAATAATAATAATCCACTCAGTCGTAACAGATTTGGTCTCTTGAAATCTAGTGTGTTCAGTGTTTTTTACATATAGTGTAAAAACTATCTTTAAGCTTTTGAACAACCTTTAGATTTGTCACCCAAGATTTGCTAGACTTCCAATCTATAATGCAAGTTCATGTTTCCTTATCTGTTTCCCATGTGCATATCAGGTAACAGTAACAGAATTGGACGGGACCTTGGAAGTCAACTAGTCCAACTCTCTGCTCTTGCCGGAGACCTATACTGTTTCTGATAGGTGGCTATCCAGTCTCTTCTTAAAAGCCTCCAATATTGGGGCATCCACAATTTCTGAAGGCAAGCCATTCCGCTGGTTAATTGTTCTCACTCTTGGGAATTTCTCCTTAGTTCTAGGTAGCTTCTCTCCTTGATTAGTTTCCACCCCTTCTTTCTTGCCTGGCCTACCGGTACTTTGGTAAATAAGTTGGCCCCTCTTCCTTGTGGCAGCCCTTCAAGTATTGGAGTATTAGAGATCAATGGTAATTGCCAAGTTTGCACTTATGACTGTACAAATCTGGGAGCAATTACAAATACATTAATGTCATACACTGCTTCATAGCTGCTTTGCCACTGGATGAAAAATTATCCTATTAACCGGGCATGTGCAGCCTTTCAGAATTAATATTGGCAGATACGATACACTTGCTGGTGCTTTCTTCAAAACATTATGCCTTTTTCTGGGCTTACATGGCAGTTGCACAATCTCAGAGAAATAGATGTCCGAGGTGCAGAGGGAGACCCTGGGAGGAACAGAAATGTATGACTAATGTAATAACAGCAGCTAGAATTGTATTTGCACAAAACTGGAAAGCAGAAAAAAATCCCTTCAGAAGGAGAGATAATAAAGAAAATTTTGGACGGTGCAGAAATGAATAGGTTAACATTGAGAATAAAGGATAGGGAGGAATCAGTGTACTTCAAGACGTGGGGACGATTTTATGATTGGCTAGAAAAGGAATATGAATAAAAGCATCTATATCCTTTTATTCATATTCCTTTTCTAGCCAATCATAAAATCGTCCAATCAAATAATTGGACAGGACAAAGTAAAAGAGAAAGAGAAACCAAGATGACACACTACCAAATGAAGGAGGGGGAAGGAGGGGGAAAACAGAAAGATATTAATACACAAATATACATTTAAAGGATGATGTATGTGTAAGTATTAAAATGAAAATAAATTGTGGAAGAGGGAATTTAAGATTGTTATATAAATACAGAACCATCCCAAAAATACACCAGATTGAAGAGGAAAATATGTAAACACAACAACGGAAAAAGGGAATGGAGAGAGGAGTAGAGGGAAAGATAGGAAGGAGAGGAGAAAGGAGAGGGAAAAAAGAAAGGGGTAAGGAGAGGAAGAAATGGAGGGCAAGTAAGAGTAGGAGAGAGGGGAAGAAAGGGAAGAAATGGGGGAGAGGAAGGGGAAGTAGAGAAGAGAAAGGAGAAGAGGAAGGAAGAAAGTAGAGAAGAGGAGAAGAAGGGAGGAAAGGAAGGAAGAAAAAGTAATGGGGCTGTTGTAAAATAAGATGGGTGTATGGGATAGTAGAAAAGCAATCTCTGTATTGTTAATTGTAGGGGAGAAAAATTGTTATAAATGTTAAAAGATAACACACATTATTAATAACAGTTATGAGACTGTATATTTGTGAATGTATATATGAGAAATAAAAACAAAAAAGTTTTTTTCAAAAAAAGAAAAGGGATGTATGACTCTTTTTTTTTGTAATAAAATTTTATTGGTTTTTCAAAATTTATAGGGAAAAGGGTAAATGGACAGGTATACAAATTTTGGCAGTTGCAAAGTGTGTGAGGCCCCCCTCCCTCCATACCCATAGCGTACATTTATATATAATGCATTAGTATATAATTGATTATAATCAGCATATTAGTTCTATTATTAAATTCAATCAAATTAAACATTACAATATAAAATCCAAATATAATTCCATTTTCACTTTCGGTCAATTTATAATAATATGATTTTCATATTTATTTCTGTGATCTGAGTCTTCTTGCTATTGCCCCATCTCCCTCCACCGGCAGAGCTCTGGCCCCTCCCGTGTCCTGCGTGACCGTTGTAGTGTCTGGTGGTTTCTCTAGGAGTGTTTTATTTTTTTCCATAAAGGCCTGCGCCTCTATGGGTGAATTAATTCTGATTCTTGTCTCCTCCCAGAATATCAGCATACCTTCAGGCAACAACCATCTAAACCACACCCCTTTCTGGTATAATTTATTCGCTAATTGCGAATAATTTTTTCTTTTTTCTCTAATCTTCTTAGGGATCTGCTTCAGAATGGTTATCTCCATATCATGATATGTCAATGCTTGCCCCCTTTGTACACCCAGAATTTCATCTCTTGTGGTTTTTCTAAGGAATTTAATGTGAACCTCCCTGGGTAAATTGTGTGTTCTAGCATAAGCTGAGTTCACTCTATAAACCAGATCTATATCCCACCCCATCTGTTGTTTTTCTTTGTGTGTATAGTCAGCCAGAATGTTTGTCATGATGTCCCTTATATTTTCCCCATCTTCTTCTATAACATTTTGAAATCTAAGATAATAGGACATTCTCTCAAATTCTAATTTCATCTGTTGGATGTCAAGATCTTTGTTCCCTTTCTGCACGGCTTCCACCCCCCCCCTCACCTCCTCCACCCCCCCTTCCACAAGATTCAGTCTTTGTGAGTTCTTATATATTTGGGCTTGATTTTCTTTAATTTCATCTTTCATTTCCCTTAACTGTTTCTTGATTTCCTCCTGGCCCTGTAGAATTTGTTGAAGCATTTGTTGAAAGTCCATCTCTGTAGTCTTATGTTGCATCAGTTCTGTTATCTTTGACTGTGTGGCTGGACTGGATGTTGCGGATGTTGGAGCAGAAGTGGCAAAGCCAGGTTTTCCAGGAGGGGGTCTTTTAGATGCCATCCTTTATAACGTTAAAAGTTCAGTCCAAATATGAAGTAAGCAATTAGAAAAGAAGGGTAGCCAGGTGAATCCGGGAGCAGAATAACCAGGCAGAAGAGAATCTCTCCAATAAGTCTGGCAATAGATAGAAAATTTCCCCTAGAAGGTTGAAAAAATACCAATCCACAAGAGGTTCCTCTGGGAGACACGGAGACAAAGACCGGAAGCCTGAGTTTTAAAGGTGGAGTCAGGTTTCAGAGTTCATAAAGACAACGGAAGTGTGCCATCTTGCCCTGCCAGTTTTGGGCACAGAGGCGTAACAAAGTTTTAGAAAGTTCCAAAAGTCCTCAAATCATTGTAATATGTAAAATTAAATTGAAAAGAAAATCATCTCAGCCTAAGTGAGGCTTCATTCGTTGGCTCTCCCCCCTCCTCCTTCCCCGGGGGCTGAGAGCAAAATTGTTTCTTGCCGCTTGTCCAAGGGGGGGGGGGGAAACCCCCCTCCCTCCAGCCGCACCTCCAAAATGCTCCGAAAGTTGTTTTAAAGTTTTAAAAGCTGAATCAAATCTTCATGCAAAGTAAGGGATGAAGAGAGAGGCAACCTCACCGCACCGCAGCTGCTTCCTTCAATTGTAGCATTCTCCAGTCGGCTTGTAGCGAGGCGCGAGGCGTGGAAACGCGATGCGCCCTCCGAGCTTGCTCCCCGGTGCCTTGGGCGCGCGAGAGAGCCCCCGCCGGCTGCCGCCGCTGCAGGAGACCTCCGCGATGCCGCCCCTCCGGCAGGACCCCTCTGCGGGGTGTCCTGTGCCCCCCAAGGAGTGGGGAAGCCCACCGGGGAGCCGGAGCGGGCAAAGAGCTGCCCGTCGCCGCCGCCGCCGGAACCGGAACTCCTAGGGATGTATGACTCTTCATTGGCAAGGACTGCAATGGGTTCCATGCAAAATACAGAAAGTATTTATAAGCTAATTGGAGACATTATCTTTGCAGTGGCAGACCTTTTCTCTTATGCATGTGGTTTAATACAGTGCATCTCAACCTTCTCTTCACCATGAACCCCCTTTAAATACCTTTTGTAGCCAAGGACCATGGCCATGGACTCCCCCCCCCCCCCAAGACTTAACTCAAGATTTAAATCATAATATTTCTTCAAGCCTTCGCAGACCCTCTGCGATGACATCCTGGGGTGCCCAGCCTCAGGTTGAGAATCAGTGGTTTAATCCTTGCTTACTTCAAACCTTTTTGTTCATTCTGGGATGTCATTCTTCTTAGGTGCTTGGAAAAGACCAATTAGCAAGTACCTTTGGACTTCATTAGTCTATTTAATTGAAATAACTGGCAGGAAAAGGCTTAATAAAAGGATAATTCCACTTTTTGTCCTTTCCTCCCTCACCACCCAAGTAAAGCAACTCATTCACTGAGCCATTAGGAAATGTACTTACTTTTGCCACTGGTTAAATTCTGGTTGTAGCCAACAGGACTGAAATATTCAAACACGAAGACTGTGATAGCAACAACCGTGAGGCACATCACAAACATCATCACCCACACAGCTGGGCTGTAAGGCTCTAGAAGATGAGAGGAAACCAATCAACTCAGGATAACAGGATTGATTAGGAAAAATCATTTGTGTATGCACTCTTACTGCAAGCGTTACATTCTTCCTATTGGAAGGCTAACCCAAAGAAAATGAACTAAGACTTATATGCAATGTCTACTGAGATTAAAAAATATATTTGCCATCACATCTTTTATAACTTTGCATCATCATGGACAACAATGAGATCTATAACATGGAAGGAATACAAAAATGTTGCAATTTATTGTCCCAAGCAGTTTGACATGCCCTACCACACACCCTATTTCATTGCATCCCCATTTTCTATTCTCCCTCATAAGCCCTTGCTGTCTATGTTGAAGGACCAGCACAGTAGTGGGCAACCTTTTTTTTCAACTGAGCCAAATCTCGCCAAAACCACGATTGAAATTTACTTTGAGAGCCACATTTTTAAAACCGAAAATACATAGGATGGTACACTGTTTTTAGTTTCAATAAGTTTTTATTGAGAATATTCTGCATGCAAGTATCCACATAGGTCGGGAGGATACAAATAACACAACTAATAAAACAAAAACTTTAGAACGATATTATTTATCGATAACGTTAAATTCCGTAAAATTTGCCTTACAATGTAGAGAAAATTACATCCTGACATTGACTGACAAAGTCACAACCACTAATGTGAACATTGGCCTTGCATTTCCTTGGATAGTTTGAGTAAGTCAGGTTTGTATGTTGT